>NC_079503.1:68330805-68953073 GCF_030052815.1 Hevea brasiliensis | reverse complement strand
ATTTCTCTTTAGCCTCTGGCTATTGAGATTCTATTTGTTTGAATGGCATGATCTATTGTAGGTTTTGTGAAATGTGTTTGATACTTTGAAATCAACTTCGTTTACATTTAAAATCTCACAATGCATGATATGTATTTAATTATCATGTTAAGCCAAAACTTTGAATAAAAGAGCATTAAGATATGCATAAAGATAATTTTAGTATATAGTGCACCTTGAGTCCTAGTACTCGTGATAGCTTTATTCTTTGTCATGAATCTGAGAATTAGAGGAAGCGGCGATGAAATTTGAGGTGTGAAGCTACCACCTAAAGTTTTGGGTATAATTTATACCTAAGCTGTAAATATTTCTTTTGATGTATATATTGCACATAAATGTATAGACTGTACATGGGTCTTGAGCGGCTTGTACAAAGTTTGTATAAAAGTTGTAATAAATTTTAGTTTGGACTTTATAAATGTAAATTTTAGTATGATGAATATATAAATTGTTTATCTTGAATGGAATATGAATAAATGATATTGATGGACAGTATTTTGAAGGAATTATTGAACTTGTGAATTTGAGAAATTGATTGAGATTGAGTATTAAATTGAAGCGGTATTGAGAGAAAATTTTAGAAGTCCTTTGCAATTATTTGAAGAATGGTTTCTCAAAATACGAGGAAACTCTGTCAAAATTTTTATAAAATTTGGAAAAATAAAATGGGCCAAAATTTCCAACTAGCTTTCCACTTAATTACATGTTTTAAATACTTATTAGAAATGCTCACCACTTGCAAAAGTAAGAAATTTGTTTTAAAATCCCTTGTAGGGTGCTTAATGAGTTATCGGTAGGTGAAGTTCGGTAGTTCATTAAGTATTCTACGGGATCATGTTATGCCTTCTGGAGGGTAAGGTGTGACATGTTTTAGTAGTATCGAGCAAATTTTTGAATTATGTTTTAAATTGTGAATTTGTGTCTTTTCTTTGTTAAGTACAAGCTCAATGTCCATAATTGTTACATATAGTGCATTACATCATGAATATGAACTAACGGAGAAATCTCCTTGTGTTACTTGTTAGGAGATACCTAACCAACTTGAAATGGAAGAAGGGGATCGCTCGGTTGAAGCGATCTGTTGAAGTGAGGCATAAGGAAGCCCTAGCTTTAGAATATTAGTGGGTCAGTGACACCCGGCCCACAAATCTGCGATTCCACGCAGTTTACCTGAGATGGCTGCAATGTTTCAACAAATGGTGAGGATGCTGTTCAAGCTCCACCCCAACCACGATGCACAACCACGCCTCGGCCGAACAGTATGACAAGTTATTGAAGTATGGGGCTGCAGAATTTAAAGAACAGTAGACCTACTTGAGGCGAGCAATGGCTTGAAAGAATGGGCCAGTATTTAAGAATTTGCTGCCAAGATGAATTGAAGTTTGAGTATTACGTGTCTCTATTGCAAGGGGATCGTATGGTGGTGGAAGACCATCTCCACGGCTTAATTGAACCACGATCTTGACACAGGATGACTTCATCGAGAGAGTTGACAAATACATCGGATGCATATGTTGATGAAGCGCAAGAATTTTGAGTTTGAAACAAGGGAACCGTCGGTGGCGAGTATGAGAGGGAGTTCTCACGCTGAGTCACTATGCGGAGAGTCTCCTTACTACCGATGGCAAGGTGCAAGAGATTTGAGGCGGGTTTGAAGCCCGGCATAAGGATGCAAGTTGTGGGATTCGACACAACTTCTCGAACTTATGTCCCAAGCACTTGCTGAGAGAGTTGAAGCGAAGCAACGATGAAGGAAAAGGCGAGAAATCGAGAAAAAGACAAGGGGAAAAATCGGTTGAGCAAAGTTACGTGCTACCTGGAAAGAAAAAGAAGTTTAGTGGACCCAGAGGGTCGAGGTGGAAAGATTTGGCGGCAGATTTTGCAGGCGAGACCCCTAGGTGCAGTCGTGATCGGCAGGGTTCACATTCGCCGCCCTGTGAGACTTGTGGCAAGATTCATGGGGGGGAGTGTTATTGGGCCACTGGAGCCTGCTTTAACTGCGGAGGCAAGGGTTATTTAGTAAGAGATTGCACTAGTGCTCCGTCTTGAGATTTGGTCGGCTCCTACTCTGCCGAGGATCTATTGAGTCCTGCTCCCGAGGTTCCACGATCATTTAGCGAGAGGAAGAGGCGGTAGAGGCACTACTTGAGCGATCAGGCACGATTGGTCAATCGGCACAAGGAAGTGCTTCAGCGAGAATCTACGCAATGAAACGAAGAAGAGGTGAGACCGATGTGGTAGTTGGTACATTCTCTATCTCTGGTCAAGATGTATTTGTATTGTTTGATCGGGTTCAACCCATTCATATGTTAGTGCTAGCATAGTCAATTCACTTGCACATTCCATGTGTGCAAATGGGTTTTGAAGTGCTAGTAACTAGTCAGATTAGGACAAAGGTCAGAGTCAACAAAATCTATAGAGCGTCCTTTGGTGATCCAAGGACATGTTTTCTGTCGACTTGATTGAAATGCCCTTGAGAGTATGATATTATCTTAGGCATGGATTAGTTAGCGGGCATCATGCTATGATTATTTGTAGGCGAAGGCAGTCACTTTTGGTCTCCCTGCATGCGGTGATGTGGTCATACACGGGAGAGGCATTTCTGCCATCAAACATCATTTGGCTGCACTAGCGGAAGAATGATCGAGAAAGTGTGAAGCATACTTGGCACATGTGATAGACACCCAAGTGGGGAGTCCAGCACTAACGGACATCCCTACGGTATGTGACTTTCCGGATATGTTTCCTGATGAATTGCCAGGATTACCTCCATAAAGAGAGGTGCAGTTTGAAATTGATGTTATGCATGGTGTGGACCCAATCTCCATAACGCCATATAGAATGGCACCTGCGAATTGAAAGAGTTGAAAGTGCGATTGCAAGAGTTGCTTAACAAGGGCTTCATTTGCCTAGTGTGTCACCTTGGGAGCGCTAGTATTGTTTGTAAAGAAGAAAGATGGCACTCTCGCTTGTGTATTGATTATCGGCGGTTGAATAAGGTGACAATAAAGAATAGATATCCATTGCCCGCATTGATGACTTGTTTGATCGATTAAGAAGTGCGGTGTGTTCTCTAAAATTGACTGAGATCGAGTTATTATCATTGAAGGTACAAGAGCAAAGTATTCCTAAAGCGCCTTGAGAACCGCTATGGCCATTATGAGTTCCTAGTTATGCCATTCGGGTTAACTAATGCTCATTTGCTTTTATGGATCGATGAACACTATCTTGAGACCATACTGACCAGTTTGTAGTGGTATTCATAGATGATATATTGGTTTATTAGAGGAATGCGGAAGAGCATGATAGACATCTGCGGATTATCTGCAGACTTTGAGGAGAAAGCGACTATATGCCAAATTGTGAAGTGTGAATTTTGTTGAAAGAAATATCTTTCTTGGGGCATGTAGTATCGAGAAGGGCATCAAGGTTCCAAGTAAGATTGAAGTGTCCTTAATTGGAGGCCACCCAAAAATGTCACAAGATTCGTAGTTTTAGGTTTAGTGGATACTACAGTAGATTTGTGAAGGGATTTCCATGTTGGCATCTCCATTGACCAACTTGCTTAGAAAAGATGTAAAATTTGGTGGGCGGATAAATGCAGTGAGTTTTGATGAATTGAAGAGATGTTTGACTAAAGCTCAGTCTTGACTTTACCTATACGGGTAAAGAATATCTGATCTGATGCTTCTCATAATGGGTTAGGTTGTGTGTTGATGCAAGATCAAAATGTCATTGCCTATGCATCACGCTTTGAAACCGCATGAGAGGAATTATCAACACATGATTTGGAGCTTGACCATTGTGTTTGCTCTTAAGATCTAGAGACATTATTTGTATGGGGAAAAGTGTTACATTTATCTGAGATCATAAGAGTTTAAAGTATTTGGGCACCAGAAGAGCTGAATTTGAGGCAGAGGAGATGGTTAGAGTTGATAAAAGACTATGATTATGCGATAGACTATCGACCAAGGAAAGCTAATGTTGTGGTGATGCCTTAGGTCACAAGACTATGGCAAGTCTATGGGTTACTCCTTTGTCTTTGGTGCATGAGTTAAGATCATTGCATGCCGACTTAGAGATTAATGATGAGGGTAGGCAGCGGTTGCATGGCATGTACGGCCGGTGTTGATTGATCAGTTAGAATGGTGCTCGGAATGATCGAAGTATCAGTTGATGGAAAAAGTCAAGCGGGGCAAGAAACTAGAATTCTCAATCAGAGATGATGGTCTATTGCTACACCAGGGCAGAATATGTGTTCCTAGTGATGTTGATTTAAGGCAGATCATTTTGAAGGAAGCACATGAGTCTCCTTTTGCCATGCACCCTGGTGGCACAAAAATGTATAGAGGGCTAAAGGAGCATTACTGGTGGATGGGTATGAAGAGAGACGTGGCAGAGTTTGTGTCCAAATGCCTAACTTTCGCAAATAAAGCGAGCATCAAGTACCTTTGGTTGTTACATCCACTACCAGTGCCGGAATGGAATTGGGAAAGAATAACAATGGATTTTGTGATGGGACTTCCGAGGACACAGAAGAGTCATGATGCAGTATGGGTCATTGTCGACAGACTGACTAAATCTGCTCATTTTCTACCAGTCCGGATGGACTACAGTTTAGAAAGATTGGCCAAGTTATACATCGATGAGATTGTGAGATTGCATGGAGTGCCAGTATCTATCATGTCAGACAGAGATCCTAGGTTCACTTCTAGATTCTGGGGTAGTCTTCAGAGAGCCCTAGGAACTAGATTGAACTTCAGTACTGCATTCCACCCACAGATAGATGGCCAATCTGAGAGGGTAATTCAGATCTTGGAGGATATGCTACGGGCTTGTGTGATTGAGTTTGAGGGCAGTTGGGATACACACTTGCCTTTGATTGAGTTTGCTTATAACAACAGCTATCAATCAAGCATTGGGATGCCTCCATATGAAGCTTTGTATGGCAGAAAATGTAGAACCCCGTTGTGTTGGGATGACGTGGGTGAAAGAAAAATGATTGGACCGAAATTGTTCAACGGTGAAGAAAATCGGGGTGATCGAGTCGACTTAAAAGCGCATCGGGCCGTCAAAGTCCTATGTTGATTTGAAAAGAAGGGATATTGAGTATCTGTGGGTGAAAGTTTTCCTCAAGGTTTCTCCTTGGAAGAGAATTATGAGATTCGTAGAAAGGGAAACTAAGTCCTCGTTTATCGGGCCATATGAGGTATTGGAAAGAGTGGGTCCTTGGCATATCGGTTGGCACTACCTCGAGTTGGAGAAGATACATAATATCTTCCATGTGTCTATGTTGAGGAGGTATCGATCGGACCCATCTCATGTACTACCGAGAGAAATAGAAGTGAATCCAAACCTCACATATGAAGAAGAACCCATAAAGATTACGGCATGAGGTGAAGCGACTCTGGAACAAGCGGATACCATTGGTAAAAGTGTTGTGGAACCATCATTGGGCCAAGAAGCTACTTAGGAGCGAGAGGAGGACATGAGGAGACAACACCCACAGCTGTTTAGAGATTGATACCAGGTAAAATTTGAGGCAGAAATTTATTTAAGGGGGGTGAATTGTAACACCCCTATTGGTATAGCCTGGTATATTTCACTGTTCCGGTGACCGGTGTCGGTTCAGATAATTATTGGGATTAAGGCCACACTTAAGACAACATGAGAAGCCATAAACACAAATAATTAGTAATGTTTAATTAGTTAACTATAAATAAGAAAAACAGAACATAAGAGGTTAAGCAGGCCAAGAGTCACGGCGATCGTGATCTCCTCGAGAGCAGCTGCGAAGTCATTTTAAACCCAAATTTGAGCCGTAAAAAGTGACTGCGGTCCTTAGGACCCTTATGGACCTGATGGAAAAGAAAATCATAAAAAGAAGTTAAGTCGGTTGAATAATTAGGTCAGGGAACCGGAAGAAATATTGGATTATTTGCAAACCGGGATGAACCGGCGAGGGGTAATTTGGTCAATTGACCCGAGAGCTGACTCCTAACCTAACTGTCAAATAAAATCGAAGAAAAGAAAATTTCGGAATCAAGAATTAAATTAAAGAACTAATAGAAAAAAATAAATAGTAAAAAAAAAAGAAAGAAGTTAGAAAAGTCAAAGGTGATGTCATAAAAGAATTAATTAAATGAATTATTAAATTTGGACTTTGTGGTCTTCCATAAGCAAAAAACGTATAAAGGAAAGAAAAGAAAAAGAAATTTATTAGAAAGCTCTTCTTCTTCCTAAAGTGACACCCCACCTTCCTCCATAAATCCTCCATGAAAGCTCCTTCCTTAAGCACACTAAGCAATTTTCATTACAACCTTAATAACTCTCATAAGAACTTCATTAAAGCGTGTAGTTGCAACTTGAGAAGAGAATTTCAAGAAGAAAGAGGAGCTAAAGATAGGGTTTTGAGGATTTAAGTGAGGTGAGCATGTCAACTTGTTACTTTCCATTCTTTCCATTTTTAATGCATCATTAGTTGTTGAATTAGCTTGTAATGTGTTAAAATGAAATAAAAATATGGGGAAGGACAAACTGAAATTTTGGCCAGCCATGGATGTGGGAGAGTTTGATGTATTTTGAATGAATTAAATGTGTTAGTAAGCTTGCATGAGAATGGTAGTAAGTTGGAAATGCATAAATGGGAATAAATGAAACATTTTAGTGTAGTTAGGGTTTGAATGTTAGGGTTTGTGAACCAAAATTTGGAGAAATGCATAAAAGGCATGTTTGACCTATTGTGAAGTGAAATAGTGGTCAATTATGACCAAATGAATTGTGTGGGAATGGTAGGAAATTAAACCAAATTCGTAGGTCAATGGTCATCTTTGCTGTGCATGACCAAACCTACTGAAGGACCAAAACTCAAATTTTACAAGCCTAATGGATATGCCACCAATTGGAGATGAAAATAGACATAAAAGAGCACAATTTTCATTAAGGAACCATGGCCAAAAACTGCCAAAACTTGGTGAAACAATTGACCAAGGTGAAACAATTGACCAAATTGAAATGATAGCGGTATACTTGCACTAAACTTACCAAATGAACAGTTGGTCATAACTCGAGTTAGACAGGTCAAATTGACCTGAAATTTGTAAGGGTTAGAGGAGATATAGATCTAAAACTTTCATGAAGAACATCACCCCAAATTATGCCATTAACCCATTCAAATTATTGAGCAAAGTTGAGTTATCAAACTGCAACTCTGCAGATTTTCATTTAGGCGATAATGTTTGGATAGCTATAACTCTCTCTAGAAAACTTGGATTTAGGCGATTCTTGAACAGCGGAAACCTAAGACATAGTAGAACATTTCATATGAAGAAAGTGAGACCAAATTATGAACTTAACAGTCAAATTATTGACCAAAGTTGGATCAAAATCTGCGAACCCAAAATTGCGGCATGAGCGATTGCGTGAGCGATAAACTTATTTTGGCCATAACTTGAGCTACAAAACTCCGATTGAGGTGATCCAAAAATGAGAATACACTTAAGACAATAAGGAACATTTTCTATGAAGGAAGTTTTGTTAAATTCCAACAGTAGATCGACCAATGGAATAGTGCAACTTCGGAGAACCAAAGCGAAAATTGGCAATTTTGCCAAAATGACCTAAGCTTTAAACAAATGACCAAAACCAACAAGTTTAATGACCAAAATGTGGTATGTGGGTGAAGTTAGAGTTCCCATACCTAGTAAGCCTTAAAAAGTCAACTATTTGACTGGAATAGTACAGTGAATAGTAACCCGAAACACAAAATTTCGAGAACGTCGAATTTAACACGTTATAGCTAGGTAAATGTGGAGCTAAGTTTATTTTGGATTTATTTTAAGAACTACTACTGAAACATTGTGAAATAGCGTGTTTGAGTGGAAAGAATCTGGGACAGAACCAGGAGTGAGTCAAGGCCAGCAGGTGACTCGTTTGAGGTTTGTGCACAGCGTATACTTTATAATCATCTTTTGCATATTGTTTTGAATAATGCGAAATATTGGATTATGGCATTCTTATGATGTTTGATTTAAATTGTGAAAGTTATTGTGTACATTTGAAATGACAATGTTTAGCAAATTGTTAAGATAAGTTTTGAAACCACAGTGTCATGACCATATATTTGAACACCCCTCTAGCACGACTAGTGGGGGTAATTAGTTTCGAATTTTGATTCCTTCTCTGGAGAAGTGTTGAGGTGTGCCAGTAGAAGAGGATGTGAATGGATATCCATATATTTGAGCTAGCTAGCCTTGTGATATGATTTCTCTTTAGCCTCGGCTGCTCGAGATTCATGTGATTTCTCTTTAGCCTCGGCTATTGAGATTCTATTTGTTTCGAATGGCATGATCTATCTGTGGGTTTTGTGAAATGTGTTTTGATACTTTGAAATTAACTTGGTTTACATTTAAAATCTCACAATGCATGATTTGTATTTAATTTTCATGTTTAGCCAAATATTTTAATAAATTTGCTTTAAGTTTTGCATAAAGATTATTTTAGTATATTGTACTGCTTGAGTCCTAGTACTCGTGATAGCTTTATTCTTTGTCGCAGATCTGAGAGATTAGAGGAAGCGTGGTGAAATTTCTTTGGTGTGAGAAGCTACTAGCCTAAAGTTTTGGGTATAATTTATACCCTAGCGTAAATATTTCTTTTGATGTATATATTGCACATAAATGTATAGACATGTACATGGGTCTTGGCGACTTGTACAAAGTTTGTATAAAAGTTGTAATAAATTTTAGTTTGGACTTTCTGAATGTAAATTTTAGTATGATGAATATATAAATTGTTTATCTTGAATGGAATATGAATAAATGATATTGATGGACAGTATTTTGAAGGAATTATTGAACTTGTGAATTTGAGAAATTGATTGAGATTGAGTATTAAATTGAAGCAGCTGTTGAGAGAAAATTTTAGAAGTGCTTTTTACAGGTATTTGAAGAATGGTTTTCTCAAAAAATAGAGGAAACTCTGTCAAAATTTTTATAAAATTTGCGGAAAAATAAAATGGGCCAAAATTTCCAACTAGCTTTCCACTTAATTACATGTTTTAAATACTTATTAGAAATGCTCACCACTTACCAAAAGTAAGAAATTTGTTTTAAAATCCCTTGTAGGGTGCTTAATGAGTTATCGGTAGGTGAAGTTTGGCAGTTCATTAAGTATTCTACGAGATCATGTTATGCCTTACAGAGGGTAAGGTGTGGCCAGATTATGCAGTCTGACTCAATTTCAATTGCTCAGTATGGGATGGCACTTCTTTGAATTGAAAGAGTTAAAAATCCAGTGCAAGAATTACTAGACAAGGGGTTCATACGCGATGTGTCACCGTGGGGAGCTCGTCTTTGTTGTAAAGAAGAAAGATGGGGCCTTTGAGGTTATGTGTTGACTCTGGCGATTAAGCGAGTATGATGAAGAACAAGTATCCGTTGCCTAGAATTGTGATCTGTTTGATCGATTGAAGGGAGCAGGTGTGTTTTCTAAGATTGATCTCGGATCGAGGTATCATCGGCTAAGGGTTAAGGATGCGATATGCCTAAGGCGCATTTAGAACTGGTATGGGCATTATGAATTCCTAGTGATGCCATTTGGGTTAACAAGCACTCCAGTAACATTCATGGACCTTATGAACCGTATCTTCCATCCATACTTAGATCGGTTCGTAGTGGTCTTCATTGATGACATCCTGGTGTATTCCAAGGATAAAGTAGAACATGATGAGCATTTGAGAATTGTTCTGTAGACTCTAAAAGAGAAGAAATTGTATGCTAAATTGTCCAAGTGTGAGTTCTGGTTGAATGAGATTGCATTCCTTGGACATGTAGTATCAGCTGAAGGGATTAGAGTGGATCCCAAGAAGATTGAAGCAGTGATGGAATGGAAGCCTCCCAGAAATACAACTGAGATCAGAAGTTTCTTGGGGCTAGCTGGATATTATAGAAGATTTATAAAGGGATTTTCCCTGATAGCTGCTCCAATGACCAAATTACTACACAAGAATATGAAATTTGACTGGAATGACAAGTGTCAAGCCAGTTTGAGAAAACTAAAGGCTATGTTGTGAGAGGCACGGTGTTAACACAGCCAATGTCTGGAAAAGACTTTGTAGTCTACAGTGATGCCTCACACAATGGGTTAAGGTGTGTACTCATGCAACAAGGGAAAGTGGTCGCATATGCTTCTAGGCAGTTAAGGCCACATGAAAAGAATTACCCTACTCATGATTTAGAGTTAGCAACAATTATCTTCGCATTGAAGATATGAAGGCATTACTTGTATGGAGAAAAATGCTAGATATACACAGACCATAAGAGTCTGAAGTATCTGCCAACCCAGAAAGAACTTAATTTGAGACAGAGGTGATGGATTGAATTCCTGAAAGATTATGATTGTGTGATTGACTACCACCCTGGGAAGGCAAATGTAGTCGATGCTTTAAGCGAGAAAATCTATTGTAGCATTAAGATCTCTGAATGCCCAGTGTCGTTAACTCTTGATGGTGTTATTTTGGATGAGTTGATAGTGAAGTCGTATCTATTACAACGAGATATAGGGCCAGGCGGAAGGCGGATGAGAAATTAATGGTTTGTTATGGGCAAAATCACTAAGGAAGAAGCTGAATATGAAGTGAAAGAGGGTGCTGTACTATAAAGAAAGAGTATGCGTGCGGATGATAAAGAGTTGAAAACCGATGATACGAAAGAAGCACATAACGATGTGTATGCTATGCACGAAAGCACAAAAATGTACCATGACACGAAACTCCGTCTGGTGGCGGGTATGAAGAAGGACATAGTTGACTATGTAACTAGATGCTTGACATGTCGACAAGTCAAGCGAACATCAAGTTCCATCGGGTTTATTCTGACCCATAAACACACCTGAATGGAAATGGGACTGACTCACTATGGACTTTGTTAGTGGTCTACCTCTCACTCAGAAGAAGCATGATGCAGTATGGGTGATTGTGGATAGGTTAACCAAATCAGCACATTTTCTACAGATCGAGCCCGACTACTCCTTTGGAAAAGCTAGCGGAATTGTACATTAGTGAGATAGTTAGACTACATGGAATTCTACTTTCCATTATATCGATAGAGACCCTAGGTTTACATCTAGATTTTGGAAGAAATTACAAGAATCCTTGGGCACACAACTCCATTTTAGTGCGGCTTTTCATCCTCGAGACGAATGGGCGATCGGAAAGAATAATCGAGTAAATTTTGAAACTCATTGAGTTATTGCAAACAATAAGCGATAATAATGATAGTAATAGCTGAATATGTGTGATAGGTCCTCTAGGATATCTTTGAGAAGTTGTGTTATTGAGTTTGAGGAAGTTGGGACAGATACCTTCCATGGCAAAATTTGCATATAATAATAGCTATCAAGCTAGCATACAAATGGCACCCTATGAAGCCTTTGTATGGGAGAAAATGTAGAACACTGTATGTTAGTGAATTGGGTGAAGATAAGCTAGTGGGGCTAGACACGATAAAGCAGACAGAGGAAAGGTGAAAGCGATAAAGGCCAATTTGAAAGTTGCCTTAGGCCAGAGAAATCTTATGCTAACTTGAGGAGAAAGGACATTGAGTATGAAGTTGGCGAGAAGCTATTTCTCAAAGTATCACCATGGAGGAAAGTGTTGAGATTTAGGAAAAAGGGAAAATTAAGCCCTAGGTTCATTGGCCCATATGAAGTTATTGAACATGTGCGACCAGTAGCCTACAAATTAGCCTTACCACAAATTTGGACAAGATACATAATGTGTTTCATGTCTCGATGCTCAAAAGATCTGAATCGAGATCCTTCACATGTCATCTCGTGAAGAAATTGTGGTACAACTGACTGACATATGAAGAAGAACCAATTAAAATCTTGGCACGAGAGGTAAAAGAGCTTAGAAATAAGACAATTCCACTAGTGAAAATCCTATGGAGACACCACAACACGGAAGAGGCAACATGGGAGAGCGAGGAGACAATGAGGCAACAGTTCCCTCAGCTCTTTACATTAGGTAAATTTCGAGGATGAAATTTTTATTTAGAGGAGAAGAGTTGTAACATCCCCAGCATGCGTATTCTATCGTTCTATTGCTCGATGGCCAAATAACAATTCGAGCAAGTTAGGATATGCGGAACTACACTTCGGTGATAGTGAACAGACATATAATGATGAAATAAATAAAAAGAAAATACAAGAAAAATCAAAGAAAAATGAAAGAGAGAAAATGAAGCTAAGTTAAACGAGCCGGCACCGCAGCGATGGGTGACCACACTGGGAAGGCCGTTGCCAACCCCAGGACCGCGGAGAACCCTCGGAATTAAATTTCGGGACGTAAGTAAAGGTTTATTGAAATGTAATTAACACTAGAAATATCAAAGAAAAATTAATAAATTAGTAGAAAGAAAAAATGAAAAATCGAGAAACAGACAAAAATCAGTGTTACCGAAAAATAGGGAATATAACCCGAAGTGGGGCATTTTGGTCATTTGACACCTAGAGTTGCCTTTTGACCTCAATGTCCATTAAAAATAAATGATATTACACTTAGAAAATGTCATGAAAAATTAAATTGTGATACATTATAAGAATAGTGAAAGAAATGGGGGATAAAATCCAATTTGTGAAACTTTGAATAATTAACATTAAAATCCAAGTTAGTGCTCCACTAACTTGGATATTGGGACCCTTATCACAGCCTTGGGATAGCAGATAGCACTCATCATCATCTTCTTCTTCATCCCATTTTACCTTGCCGAAATGAAGTCCACCATGGAAATCACCATGGCCACCCCACATGCAACCTCCATGGGTGCATGATCAAGCCACCATTTCTACTTAGTTCCTTCATTAAAGCTTTCCTACTCACCTTGGGGAAGATATTGGCAACAAGAAAAACAAGATTTGGTGAAGTTTGAAGGAAGCTTTCAAGTGGTAAGTGTCCAAAACCTCTCCCTTGCTTTAGTAAACCTTGTGTTTAGGTTGAGGTGAGTATTTTGGTGAAGAGAAATGAAGAAAATCTTGAGAAATGAAATGGTCCATTTTTGGCAGCCATGAATATATGTTGTAGTTGAATTTTCTTACCTCTAATGGATGGAAACTAAGGTTGAATAACTTAAATGGAGGAAGTAGTAAGTTAAAATCTAAGTATGTGCATATAGTGCTTGAATTAAGGGTGTGTAATGGAACCTTAATGCTTTGGGCAAACTGCCATGTTTGGCAGCCTATTAAACCATGAATTTGTGTGTGAACATGTAGTTATTAATGAAATATGCTAATGTTAAATTGTGGGCAGCAAGTGTAAGTGATATTGAAGTATGATTATGTTGAAGTGTATGTGTAATATTGACATTGAGATATGTTGAATTTTGGTGGAAGTGAATGTTAAACTTAATGGTGAATTGTGTGCATTGAGCACTTGAATATTCTGCCCAAAATTGTTGCTGGAATTGTGTACAATATATATATGGAAGTGTTATTGATTGAATATTGAAGTAATGAGGAGGAGAAGGAATATCAAATTGGAAATGTATGTGCTTTGTGCAGGTTGTGTATTGAAGCAGTACCTAAATTAGGCCATAAGTGTCAAACTGTGAACCCAATTGGAATGAGGCTAATGGGGGGTGAAACTAGACACAAAATAGGCCAACTTTCATGTAGAAATGTTGCCAAAATTCTGCTTAGAAACTGACCTTAAAAATGACCAAATCCTGATTAGCAACCTTGCAACCCAGATTTTTGATCATATGAACAATAGTTCTTGGGATGACCATAACTCCCTCACAACAGGGTCAATTGACCTGAAATGTTTACCAGGGTTAGTTTAGACATGGATCTACCATTCTGATGAAGACACCAAAGCCCATAAATGGCCAGAACCAAGTCAAATGGCTTGCACAAATTCAGGTACAAAACTGCCGAACCAAAAGTGACCTAAAATTGACCAAATTTTGCACTAAAGGTGCAATCTGTCAGCTTTAGTAAATTGACCATATCTTGGTCTATACAACTCAGAATGACCTGAAATTTTGCCCTGCGTGCAATAAGACATAGAGCTACAATTTTGCTTCTTTGACCAGAAGCTAAAACCCAAGAGAAATAGGACTTTAAGCTAGACCAATCTACCACACAAAAATTAAGAATTTGACATTTTACATATAATGATGTTTGAAGCATTTTGGCAATGAATGCCAACTTGTAAAAATGGTAAATTACACTATATTTGCAGCATATTGAGATATAAATTGTGACATATTGATGCTAGAAACAACTTATCCATATTACCTAAAAAGGTCAACATATGCATTGACTTGTGAATTATATAATAGTTAGTAAACTCCAAAAATTGAAGAATTAAACAATTAATTTATAATGTGCCCTAGTTTGCCTAGTTGACTAGTATGGATAGGTTGGCATGCCAATAGGATTCGACAGGTATTACGTAAATGGCTTCATACCATCTTGTGTTTCACGGCTTATTATGCGCCTTTGTGACTTTAATAGCCTACGGCTATACATATTGTGTATTTATTTTTGGCTTATCGCGGATTAACTATATGGCTTTTAGCCACGCTATTTGCACAGGAGACACTTTGTGACCGATGGTGTGATAGCCCAAAGTACTAGGTACCCGGTGCGATATATCCGTTTATCGATGCAGTCAGTATATAGGCTACACGGGCAGTAATTCAAGTACTATTAAATTCAAATAGCTAAATCCAGTCTATTGACATACAGCACCACCAAAAATTCGTAAATACTTTATTTACTTTATTTTAGTGTATATTTCTTTATATTTGGCACCACTAAGCAAAATTGCTTAGCGCGTTGCTTTTGTAACGCGTAGGTATTGGAGACACGGTGGGAGCCAGCGGACCTCTGACCGGGTGAGACATCGGATCTGCACAAAGTCGAGTCTTACACCTTTGCATTGCATACATGGTAGGACTTAGGATATCTTGTATTTTGTACTTTTGTTGTATATTTGAAATTCGGCCTTGTATTTTGTAATATTATGAAAGCCCTAAAGTTTGTAATATCTTGTACATATTAAATAACATAGAGATTTTCTGGATATATTTAAATTATTATGGACTATTTTATGAAACTGTTTAATATTTGTAAAAGTCTATTGACTTTCTTGAGAAATAGAAGTATGAAATATTTGAGATTTTGATATTTTCATATTGAACTGTTTTCAATAGGTTTGGAAGGACAGTTTGTCCGAAATATAGACAGTATCTTGTCAAATTTTTATTATCATTTTTGAAACACTGATTTTATTAAAGTATGAAAATAGTATCAGCATGATATGAATATTACATAAAAGACTTCTTGAAATCAAATTGAGCTCAGGAAAAGAGAAAATCACAGACTAGGTGTTAGACGCATTGTGTGTACGCCTTGCTCGGCTATTCTGTAGACGAGTGAGGGGTGTTACAATCCGACGCATGACTTGGAGCTTGCAGCTATAGTATTTGCTCGTAAGATCTGGAGACACTATTTGTATGGGGAGAAATGCTATATCTACACAGATCATAAGAGTTTGAAGTATTTGGGCACCCAGAAAGAGTTGAATTTGAGACAGAGGAGATGGTTAAAGTTGATAAAAGACTATGATTGTCTGATAGACTATCAGCCAGGGAAAGCTAATGTGGTGGCTAACGCTTTAAGTCGCAAGACTATGGTAAGTCTACAGGTTACTCCTTTGTCTATGGTACATGAGTTGAGATCATTACATGCCAGCTTAGAGATTAATGATGTTGGGCAGACAGCAGTTGCATGGCATGTACAGCCAGTGTTGACTGATCAGATCCGAATGGCTGCTCAGAATGATCAGAAGTATCAGAGGCTATTGGAAGAAGTCCGGCAGGGCAAGAAACCAGAATTCTTAATTAGTGATGATGGTCTACTACTACACCAGGGTAGAATATGTATTCCTAATGATGTTGATTTGAGGCAGATCATTTTAAAGGAAGTACATGAGTCTCCTTTTGCCATGCACCCTGGTGGTATAAAAATGTATAGAGGGCTAAAGGAGCATTACTGGTGGATGGGTATGAAAAGAGATGCGGCAGAATTTATTTCCAAATGCCTAACTTGTCAGCAAGTGAAGGCAGAGCATCAATTACCTGCTGGGTTGTTGCATCCACTATCAGTACCATAATGGAAATGGGAGAGAATAACAATGGATTTTGTGATGGGACTTCCGAGGACACAGAAGAGTCATGATGCAGTATGGGTCATTGTTGACAGACTGACCAAGTCTGCTCATTTTTTGCTAGTTCGGATGGACTATAGTTTAGAAAGATTGGCCAAGTTGTACATTGATGAGATTGTGAGACTACATGGAGTGCCAGTATCCATCGTATCAGATAGAGATCCTAGGTTCACTTCTAGATTAGGGTAGTCTTGAGAGAGCCTAGGAACTAGATTGAACTTGATGATGTTCCACCCGCAGACAGATGGCGATTGAGAGGGTATCTGATCTTGGAGGACATGCTACGGGCTTGTGTGATTGAGTTTGAAAGCGGTTAGGACACACACTTGCCTTTGATTGAGTTTGCTTACAACAACAGCTACCAATCAAGCATTGGGATGCCTCCATATGAAGCTTTATATGGCAGAAAATGCAGAAATCCCCTGTGTTGGGATGAGGTAGGTGAAGGAAAGATGATTGGGCCAAAAATTGTTCAGCAGACTGAGGAGAAGATCAGGATGATTAGAGATCGACTCAAGGCTGCATCGGGCCGTCGAAGTCCTATATTGATTTGAAGAGAAGGGATATTGAGTACGATGGGTGATAAAGTATTCCTCAAGGTTTCTCCTTGGAAAAAATTATGAGATTCGAGAAAGAAGCGAGTCCTCGTTTCATTGGGCCATATGAGGTTCTGGAAAGAGTGGGTCCTTTGGCATATCGGTTGGCACTACCTCCAGAGTTGGAGAAGATACATAATGTCTTCCATGTGTCCATGTTGAGGAGTTATAGATCAGACCCATCTCATGTACTACCAGTAGAAGAAATTAAAGTGAATCCAGACCTTACATATGAAGAAGAACACATATAGATTCTGGCTTATGAGGTGAAATAGATAAGGAATTAGCAGATCCAGTTAGTGAAAGTGCTGTGGAACCATCATTTGGGCCAAGAAGCTACTTGAGCGAGAGGAGGACATGAGGAGCAGCACCACGGCTATTGAGATTGATACTAGGTAAAATTTCGAGACGAAATTTATTTTAAGGGAGAGAGAGTTGTAACACCCCTATTTTCATAGACTGTTATATTTCACTATTTCGATGTCCGGTGTCGGTCCGGATAATTTAGGGGATTAGAACCACACTTAAGACAACTAAATAAACCTGAACACAAATAATTAGTAATTGCCAATTAGTTAAGTATAAATAAGAAAAATAGAATATAAGAAGTTAAACGAGCCGAGAGTCACAGCGATGGGTGACTTTCTCGGGAAGGACTGTGAAGTCGATTTAAACTCAAATTTTGAACTGTAAAATGTGACGCTGCGGTCCTTAGGACTATTGTGAACACGATGGAAAAGAAAATCACGAAAAGAAGCTGTTAAGCGGTCAAATAATTAGGTCGAGGATCGGAAGAAATATTGAATTATTTACAAGCCAAGTCGAATTGGCGAGGGCAATTTGGTCAATTGACCCTTGGAGCTGACTCCTGACCTAACTGTCAAATAAAATTGGAGAAAAGAAAATTTTGGAATCGAGAATTAAATTAAAGAACTAAAGAAAAATAAATGAAAAAAAAGGAAAAAGAAAAGTTGAAAAAGTGAAAAAGTTTGTTACATCATGCATGACATCATGCATGATGCAATAAACTTAATAATTAAATTTTTTGAAATTATCATTGGATAATTGTAAATTAAATTAGTTTAAAAACACATAAAAGAAAAGAAAAGAAAATGGACTTATGACATCATGTGCATGACATCAATTGATTTTTAATTTATTTAAATTTTTTTTCTTTTTTTGACCAAGTCAATTATGTGGAATAAAAACAAAAATTAAAAAGATTTTTTTTTACTTCTTCTTCTTCTCCTTGCCGTGGCACTCCTTCCCTCTCCCTTTCTCTCACAAACCTCCATGGAAGCTTAATTTTAAGCTTCTTAAACCCCAAAATTTCCCATAAATTCCCCAAGATTCTTGATTAAAACTTGCTATTACCACTTGACAAGAAGATTGAAGAAGAAAGAAGAGGAGAAAATTTAGAAAAGTAAGAGGTTGGGAAGCTTCATTCAAGGTTAGTAGCTAAACATGGAATTTATAGTTTAATTATTGTATTTATAGCTTAACTAACTTAGAATTATGCTTAAAATGAAATGAAAATAATTGTTGGAGGACTAGAAGTAAATTTAGCCATCTAGGGTTTGTTATGAATATGCTTTTGTTTTGATTGAATTCAATATGTATGGAAGCTTAAGTGAGTTGAGGAATGATGTTGGTAGGCTTTGATTTAGTGAAAATTAGGTAGTTTGGGTTTTGGCACCTAGGGTTTGGAAGACAAAAGTGTGAAAATTTGTTAAATGTTGTGTTTGACTTTGTTGGAGATGAAAAATGGTCATTTGTGACCAATTGATGTGTGTTAGAAGTGTTAGAACCAATTAGAAATTCAGACTGGTTATGGGCAGTATACAGGCAGCATGACCAAGGTCCCTTTCACGGATCAAAACTGAAAATTTACAAGCTCAATTGGTGTGAGGCCAATTGGGAAAGAAACTAGACACAAAATGACACATTTTTCATTTAGGAATCATGCCCAAAAAGTCACTAAAACCTAGTGAACGAATTGACCAAATCCGGATTAGGCAATCTGACCTGTACAAAAATGACCAAATGAACAGTATTTGTTTATTTAGCCATAACTTGGGTTAGACAGGTCTAAATGACCTGAAATTTTACCAGTAGAAAGCTGAGATATAGAGCTAAAACTTTTATGAAGAACACAAACCCAAATAATGCCCTTAACCAAGTCATTTGGCCACCCAAAGTTGGTGACCTAAAACTGCTAGAACTAGAATTTGCCCAGAAAATCTGGGTTAAGTCCAATCCGGCAGCCATGATTCAAATGGCTATAACTTGAGCTACCAAACTCCAAATGGAGTGATTCAAAAAGGAGAATAAAGTTAAGACAATAAGGAACAATTTCTATGAAGAAAACTTAACCCAATTCTAACAGCAAAATGACCAATGGAACAGTGCAACTTAAGACACAAAAACTAAAAATTTACAATTTTACCTAAAAGACCTAAGTTTTGAGAAAACAACCAAAACCAACAAAATTGGTGACCAAAATGTGGTATGTGAGGATAGTTGGAGTTCCCATACCTTTTAAGTATAAGAAAGTCAATATTTTGACTTGAATAGTATCATGAATAGTAACCTCAATATGAAAATTTACAAGAATGTAAGTTTAAACATATTGGAATTAGTTGTTGGAATTGTTATGAAGTAAAAATACTGAGACACTATAAATTTTGTGTTTCAACTGAAAAAGACTCGGAAGGTCTAAGAGACTAAGTCAAGGCCTAGAGGCGACTCACGTCAGGTTTGTGCACAATAAACCTTATTTGGGCATTTTGTCATTTAAAAATTGATTTAGTATGATTTATGAAAATTTGATGTTAATCATGAATTGTGTTGCCACCTTGTGAATGAAATTATGACTTTGGAAATTTATTGGATTTCTCATGAATTATTTGAATAAAATGTTTGAAATTGATTTTTGATTCACACTTAGTGTGACAGTGCCTTATTATTCCTCCTCAATTTATAGGGTGAGATTGATTATTTTCCTCCCTCTCTGGTTTACCAGTTGAGGTTGTAGATCGGATGAGTACTCATTAGCTAGCTAGCCACCTCCCTCATTGATTTCGATTAGTGGAGTTGTAGATCGCTTTGTCGTGGTGTACAACACGGCATTGATTGGAAATTTTGTGTCATGGCTTAAGTTGTGTATGAATTGGCAACACTATGTTTATTAAATTATTTGACCAAAATTGTGCTATAATGAGTTTTGATAATTTGTGAAATGTAATTGTGAAATATTTAAATTGTGATTTATCAATGAATGTTTTATGTATTGCATTTCAAATCTTTATTGTGCACCACTAAGTATTTTTATACTCAGCGATAACTTATTTTCTTTATCATGAGATAGGAGCAAGAAAAAGCGTGAGTGAAATTTCTTTGAGCTGGAAAAACCTTATTGATTTTGTACCGGTATTATTTTATACCCAATATAATTTAGTTTGATGTAAATAAATATTGTTCATATGTATTAATGTAAAGTTGAGCAGTTGTATTTATAAATTGTAATAATATTATTTTTGGATTTTATATCTGTAAATTAAACTTGTGAATGTAAATTAGCTTTATTGAATGCAATGTGGATGGAATTATTTTGAAATAGGTTGATTTGAGAATTTTGAGTTGAATTGAGATTATTTAGAGGTTGGGAGTTGTGGAAAATTTATTGGAAGTGTTTTTTTCAGGTATTTGAAGAACTATTTTCTCAAAATACAGATGGCACTCAGCCGAAATTTTTCTAAAATTTGCGGAAAAATAAAAATAGACAAAAATGTTTACTATTGTTTTAAGCTTCGAATAAATGATTTTAATTCCTACCAAAATGCTTACCACTTCTAAAATGTAAGAAAATGATTTTAAAATCCCTTGTAGGATACTTAATGAGTTATCGGTAGGTGAAGTTCGGTAGTTCATTAGGTATTCTATGGGATCATGTCATGCCTTACAGAGGGGAGAGGTGTGACAGCCCAAGTTTCTACCCCAAAGAGTTCACCATCAGTTAGTAGAGGCAGAGGTAGAGGTAGGGGTAGTACACCTGGAAGTCAGAGTACTGTGAATCAGCCAGAACAAGATGATGCTCTAGCTAGAGTATACACTATGCGTGAGAGGAAGAGGTGAGACTTGACATTTTTGCGGGTACTTTCTCAATTTTTAACTAAGATATATATATATGTATTGTTTGACCCGGGGTCTACATACTTTTATGTTAGTGCCATCATTGTTTGTCTTCCTGCTGTCCCTCGTATAAAAATAAATTTTGATATGTTATTGACTAGTCATTTTGGAATTAGTTTTGGAAGAGTTTGCTAGCAAAAGACATTTCCTAGAATATGATAAATTATTGAAAATCGATAGATGAAAGAGTTATGGGAGTAAAAATTTGAACAGTTGGTTCAGATATAACAAAGAAATGTTACGAATATGAGTAAGATTGTTGTGAGAATGGTCGAGGACCAATGATTAGATAAATAATTCTAACATGACCACAATGGTCATTCAATAAGAAACATGAATTGAAATATTAGACAGAACGATAGTAAGAGAAAATTAGTGTTATACAAACAAATTAAATGTTGTATTAGATTGTTAAAAGTCTTACACAAACTTAAAGGAAAGAAGATTATACAATTCTATAGAAAGGAGAAAAACTAAGTTCTCACTCCATAGGATCACATAAGGTCCTAGAAAGAATGGATTCATTAGCACACAAAATTGCTTAACTCTAAAAAAGTGAAATGAATTTAAATTCAACATATGATGGGGAAACTCATAAAGATCTTAGTACATGAGGTGAAGCAGTTGAGAAATAAATGTATACATTTGGTTAAGGTGTTATGGACTATCATTCAGGCCAGGAAGCTACTTGGGAACGAGAGGAGAATATGAGGAGGCAGCACCTGATTGTTCGAGAGACTAAAATCAGATAAAATTTGAGACAAAATTTATTTTGAGGAAAATTGTAACACCCCTTTATTGGTAGTATGTTCTCTTGTTCCAATAGCAGTGTATGCATCAGGATAGCTAGAATTCCTGGAACTACATTTAAATGTTAGTAAGGAGACATAAAATGATGAAATACATGGTAAGAAAAACAAGAAAAAAATAAGAGCAATGAAATGTAATTAGGTTAAACGAGCCAGAAACCGTAGCGATGGGTGATCGCACTCGGAAGTTGTGGCGAGGACAGTTGACTAGCCCTGGACCGTGGGGAACCTTGGGAAATATTTTTGAGACTTAAATAAACATCTATTGAGGTATAATTAACTTAGAAAATGTCAAAGAAAAATTAGTAAGTCAGTATAAATAAAAACGAAAATTTAAGAAATCTGCGGGACAAGGATTAAATCAGTGTTACCAAAAAAATTCGAAATGCAACCCAAAAAGAGGCATTTTGGTCATTTGACACCTAGAGTAGACTTTTGACCTAAATGTCCATGAAAAATTTGTAGTGTTAAATTTTGAAAATGCCATGAAAAATGAAATTTAAAAATGAAGTATAATTAAAAGAGAAATGGGGGATTAATTTGCAAATATGGAAACTTGGATTATTAAATGTTTAATGTGAGTTAGTGGGGCACTAAGTGGGATTATATAAGCTATATAATGACAGATTTTTCCACTAACACTTCATGAATCTTCTTCTTCCTCAAAAACTTCATTTGGCCGAATTTATCTTCCCTTAAGAAACCTCCATTAATGTCCCAAAACCAAGCTCCATGCACCCGTGATTCAAGCCACTTTTCACCATAATTCCTTCATTAAAGCTTGTATACACAACTTGGCAAAGAGATTGGCAGTAAGAAGGAAGGGATTTGATGAGTTTTTAATAAGCTTCAAAATAGGTAAGTGCTCATTTCCTCTTCCTTTCTTCATTAATGTTAATCTTAGTGTTGAGATGAGTAGATTTGTTGAAGAAATTAAAGGATTTGTTGAGTTAGTGAATTGTCCAAATTTTGGTAGCCTTGAAGACTATGGATTAATGCTTGATTTCATGAATTTAATTGATAAATTGTGGTAGTGATGGTTTAAGGGCAGTGTATGTGAAGTAAGAATGGAATTGTATGTAATAACTTAAGTGATTACATGTATATATATTATGTTGAATTTAACTTTGAGAATTAGGGTTGTAATATGTGTATTGAGCATTTGTATATTTTGCCCAAATTAACCATAATGTGATGTGATGAATGGTTATGGTTTGGTACAAATCCAAATGAGGTAGAGGAAGTGAAATTATAACAAATTGAATGTGCATTGGTTGGGGTATGAGAATTGTATTTAAGGGCAGTATACATTTTAAGCCATAAGTGGAAAATGGTGACCCCAATTGGTATGACACCAATTGAAGGTGTTTTGGTACATCCAAACCTTCATTTTTTAAGAAGAAACCCTGCCCAAATTTTGTTCATAGGTTGGTCAAATGTTGGCTTGAATACGGGTAGCTTGCTAGATTAGGCTCAGAATTGACCATATGAATAGTATGTGTTCATATGGCCATAACTTACCCTAGCAAGGTCAGAATGACCTGAATTTGGAACCATTGAAAAGCTTGGACATAGGAGAACACTTGTTATGAAGACCACTTGACCCAGTTTTGCCTTTAACCAAGTCAAACTGTTAGCACAAGTTGGGTCACCAAAACTGTCAACCCAGAAATTGACCAAAACACTGTTCCATTGGTATGTTTGACCAGTTTTGGCAAAAAATGCCATAACTTGGTCTCTAAAGTTGCAAATTGAGTGAAACTAGTGCCAAAAGTTTTATAAGACATAGCACAACAATTTTTATGTTTTGACCAAGCTCCAGAACCCATTGCATCCTAAGGAAAAAATTAGCCAAAATTAGGAATTGAAATCTGGAAAATGTTAAGTTGAACCTAGAATGCCATTGATACCCGTGTGTTCATTTGGCCATAACTCCCACTAGGAAATTCCATTTAGGATGTGCCAATAGGATCTAGAAACATGATATTTAGGGCTACAACACTGATTCAGACACCTTTGCCAAATTATAAGTGTAAAGACCCTAAAAAGAGGGTCAAACATACAGCCCTGAAGTTTGACTATTGCCTTTATAGGATTAAGAGTCTAGGTCAATACATTGACCATAACTCACTATACCAAGCTTGAAAAATTATGAAATTGTACTTGGGGGTCCCTAAGACATAGAGGAACATATCATATGAAGGAACCTAAGTCTAAAAATGACCTTAAATATGACTTAATTCTGAATTGCAACTTTGTAAACCCAGAATTTGACCATATGAGCAGTAGCCATTCAACTGGCCATAACTCACTCAAAACAGGACCAAATGACCTAAAATTTATACTGTTGGAAAGTTTAGACATAGACCTACAACTCTTATGAAGACACCGAAGCCCAGAAATGACCAGAACCAAGTCGAAATGCTTGCCCAAGTTAGGGTACCAAATCTGCCAGAATTGAATTTGATCGAAAATTGACCTAACTTTGCATTAAAAAATGCAATCTGTCCGGCTTTAGTAAATTGACTATATCTTGGTCTATACAACTCAGAATAACTTGAAATCAGTGGTAAAAATTCAATAAGACATAGACATACAAATTTTCTCTTTTGACTAGAACCTAAAAACCAAGGAAAACAAGACAATTAGCTAGATCAATCTAGCATACAAAATCTAGAAATTTACCATTACTATACAATAAAGCCTTGGAAATAAAATTGGCAATAAATGTCAACTTGTGAGAATTGTAAAATGTACTATATTAGCAACATATTGGAATTATTATGAGATGTGATACTGAAACACTGTAAATTGTGTGTTTCAGTTGAAAAGGATATTGAGAAGCTTAAGGAACATTGAGTCAAGGCCTAGAGGAGACTCAAATCAGGTCTGTGCACAATACTTTTTATATTCACTGCTTTTACTAGAAAATTTATTTGGAGAAATGAGTTATGAATATTTTTTGATTGTTTTGGCTTTGAGAATTTTATTTGGAAATTATTGTGTTGCCTACTTTATAAATGAAAATTTTGAGATAAAATGCAATTTGTGGTTTGTATGAAATATTTAAATATTGTGATTTGAAATTGTTTTTGATTCACACTTGGCATGGCAATATCACTATGTTCCTCCTCCATTTATGGGGTGAGTATGACTATATTCCTCCCTCTTTGACTTGCCAGTCTGAGGTGAGTATCGATGAGTACTCATTATCTAGCTAGCCACCTCCCTCATTGATTTCGATTAGTGGGGTGAGTATGCCTTGTCATGGTGTACAAACGGCATATTAGGAAAATTTTGTGTCATGACCTAAGTTATGTTATTGATTGGCAACCTTTATTTATGCATAGCGGGATTTTGCGGTGCTTGGACGATCACTCACGAAGTGGGAAAAGTGAGAGTCGCCACCTTAGTTTTGAGGAAACTAAAGAAAACCATTTAGGAGTTAAATTAAAAATGAAACCACTTCAAAGCAGAGATTCTAGGTTGGGGTCCATTATCGGGTGGGGAATGTGTTATGGACCCCATCTCGTCCCTTAACAAGGGTAAGTAGATTTAATTTTGTGTCCTTTATAAATTAGTTAGAAGGGCTATTGTGGGAATGTTAATCCTTTTGGTAAAAGGAATGTTTGATTTTCACTAATTAGGATTACCCGGATACATAAGTAAATGAGACTGACCTTAGTGAGTTGGCGTTACAATTGTGCAGGTTTTGGGATTATCTTGCATACGGGTTGAAATTTGGTGTGAGAATAGGATAAGAACTCTCCTCCTATCTCTTTTTAATATTTATTAAAATTTGAATAGAGGCAGGATAAGAACTCTCCTCAGATCTCTCTTTGGATTATTTATTAAAATTCTAATTGGAGGTCGGGTGAGGGTCCTCCTCAGATCTCTTTTAGGTATTTATTAAAATTTCGAGATGGGAGCAGGATAAGAATTCTCCTCAGATCCTATTTAATAAAATTTTGAGTTGAGACAGGATAAGAACTCTCCTCAGATCTCTTTTAAATGTTTATTAGAATTTGAGTTAAGGCAGGATAAGAACTCTCCTCAGATCTCTTTTAAATTAGAAAGGTGCAGAAAGGTATTTTTAGATCTCGAGAATTTTGGTGCCCTAAGAACCTAGAGATAAGGATCACGAAGTTTAAAGAGGTTGGGGATAGGACTTATCAATATCCTTCGGCTAGGCAGGAAAATGAGACTGATTCTGAGCCTCTCATGTATTTATTTTACCAATATTTATTTATGACCAATCTACTCTGTTTCTTTTACTTCCATTTTATGGCATCTTTGCGAAGCTATCGTTTGCGTCGGCCTAATAGTTTGACTATCTTCCTTATGTATTATTGATTTTCCCTTTAAGAGAGATCTTTAGGTTGCGATTACCTCGTCTTACGACCATTTACACTCTACTAGGAACCGAGAAAAGCTTGTATTGAAATAGCGAAGATTAATAAAGGCACACTAATCACTAAAGAGATGACACGAGAATAACATTTACAGGTCTCTTTGCCTGAGATGAACTTGGAGAAAAATCACATACGTAAAAGGGCGGAGAGACTACGAAAGAAATGAGCGCAAACACTTAATAAAGCAGACGTGAGCTCTTACAGGAGGAGGCTGAATGCTGTAGGAATAATTGTGGGGTGGCCACTAGAAACAAGACCATGGCCAGTTAGCTTTGAGAGTTGATGTTCACCGTGAGCTGGAGGGAGCTTAGCTATGATGTGATTAGGTCAAGATAACAATGAGTGGGATTTGAGCTCCAACGGAAGGGATGAAAATAGAGATGATAAAGAGTTGAAAGTGAAGGCGTGATCGGGTGATGAACAAGTGGAAATGTAGAGTTCAGTGTTCAAAATCCTTTTCAAGAAACACTTGAGAAAACTAGTTTCAAAAGTCTTTCCAATCAATACTTCAAAGTAGCGAGAATAACAAAGTGAATGAAATTTTGAGTTCTTAGCTATAATATGACCTTTCTTTTTTTGTCAGTCCCCTCTTCTTTTTTTGAGCAGTTTTCATGCGGTATTTATAGGAATCGGGTGCTCCCCATGAAGAGTCGAGATTCATTTTGAGGAGATGGAGGTCGGGATTTTGAAGTACATGATCGGATGTTCGGGAATTAAAGAGAATCAAAGCGAATGGTGAGATCGCTTCTCAAAATATTTGTCCTTTTCCTCTTTTAATCAAGCGGTCTTGAATCCTTTGTCGGAGCGATGCAGTGAGAGTGAAAGGCATTTGGTATTGTCGTCTTCTCTCTTGATCCAAGGGTTCGGATTCATCCTTACAAGTGAGATCAACGGTGGGGATTGGGATGTCTGGGTTTGTCATGACATACCACGGCACTGTCGGCGTGCGGGCGATTCTTAGGCGTGCGGTGGAGATCTAAATGCGCCGCGCTTTAACTACCTCGGCTCGATTCGGCGGCGGTTATCGAATTTGTCTTATTCTTTTTGTCTTGATCCCTCCCTAGCTCCCATTAGATCTCTCATGCTTGATCTCCTATCTCGATCTCTTTTATCCCTTGATCGATCTGGATTCGGTCCAAGCATTAATTACATCTCGATTTTGAGCGTCAGCCGTTTTCCTTCGACATTAAATGCCCATTTTCCCTATATATACCCACATTGATAGTGGCATTTCCTTCACTCGATTTTCTCTCTTTCTCCTTGTTTCTTGGTTCTATTTATTAGGGAAAGTTAGGCTACAAGCGTGGTTTTGATCCTCTTAGATGGAATTCCCTTTTCCTCGACGGAAAATTTACGATCCGGTGATTGGATGGTCCTAATTGGCGATGGTGAAGAAGCGAATTTGGCCGATCCGTATTGCGGGCTTGGTTATGCCGATCTCGAGTTGCTCAAGCGAGTTCATTCGGCTTCTCATCACATTGAGTGTTAAAGGCGATTACGATCCACATTGGGTGTTAACGGCGGATGAAGCATCCGTCGGCAATATCCTTGGGATCGATTATAAAGCGATCTTTGGAACACACAGGAGTATCCTTGGGATCGATTATAAAGCGGTCCTTAGATCGACCTCTTGGATAGGATTTTCATCGGTCTCTAGAGATCACGAAATGATGTAATTTTCAATGTAATCGGATCTCTAGAGATCGGCCACATGATGTAGCTAGACCTTTATTGTAATCAGATCCTAGAGATCGCCCAAATGATGTGTCCGATCTTTTTGCAAATAAAGACTTTATTTTGCGATTATCATCTTATTATTTTTGCATTGATTATTTTCCGATCTCTAAGGTGGTTATCCGATCTTGTTCTTTACTTGAATGACACTTGGTGATCCTTTATTCAAGATATTTAACTTGTTATGCGATCTCAGATTAAGATCTCTGAACATTCGGATATTTGAGAAAAGTGTCGAGCAGTGTCGAGTCCCACCAATCGATCGCGCCTAGAACCTCATGAGCATTAAATGCTCGGACTAGTATAAATAGGGAGGGTTAGCGGTTGTTTTCTCATTTCATTTTGATCTCTGCTCATAGCTTGAAGTTCTCTCATTTTCTCGGTTTCTCAGGCAGATTAGACTACAGTAAGGACTTTGATCTTCTTTTTGTTTAAGTTCTTTGTTTCTTTTGAAAATGGCGGTGCAGAAGGTCGGAGGCGGCGAGCCCTCCTTCCATTGAGTTCTCTTGGTCATCGTCGATGAGGAAGAGGCGGCCAAGACCAAGCACGCAACCCGAACCTCTTAGGGTCCTGCTCCGGTCGGTAGTCGTACCATTAAAGGCGTCTGGCGCCCTTGGTGGGAGAATCTCCTATAGGCGAGCTACGATCGGTTCTTGAGAATCCGATCTTGATCGTTTAGCCAAGAATATAACATTCGGCCCGACTTATGCGAGCTAATCAAGTGCCATGGCGACCTTCGTGTCAATCACTTCTTTGAAGAACGACATGGTTATGGTGTCGAGGAACAATTAAAGGCGACGCCGGTTCCCCTGGATGACTTCTACAAGGAGGTCTTAAAATTTCATCGAGCATCCATTGTTCAAATTCACCCCAACTCGTGGCGGATCTTGGTAGCTTTAGAGGTCTATGCCGAGCTAAGGGAATCGGACCTACGGCTAAAGTGTTCGCCAATTGCTGGCTAACTCAGAAAGGGCGATGACCACTTTGGTTCTTTCAGTGAAGCCTAGTTGCGAGCTCTTTTCCGATCTGCCTCGTCCCTTAAGCTGGAAGAATCGTTTCTTCATTGTGAGGAGCAAAGATCAGAGCCGCTTTGAGATTTCCCCATTTGGTGGTACGGGGACCCTTGCTTAGAACCATATTACCACTGGCGAAGAGGAAAGTTTGATAGTGATGGATCTGAAGAGTGAGGCTGCCACTAAAAAGTATTCTTGTTTGGATTCGGTGGTAGAAATTTGCACCATTGACATTCAGCGCTCCTAGGCCAAGACCGCGAACTTCCGCTCTCTAACCTCGGCATCGGTATTTTCTATATCTCAATTCTCACGACCTTAGTGATCTCACTAACCTTTTCTTTGTGCGGTATGGCGGGTGGTGAAGGTCATAGGAAGCGGAAGAAGGAAGAGATCTTAGGAAAGTAAAGGAGATGAAGCGTTGAGCGACTCCAAACACACAGTCGCGAGCACAGGAGATACAAAGAGATCCTCCCCAACCTTGGGTCCCTCGACCACTGAAGCTACCGATCTCCTCCTAGATCGGAAGAAGCGACCTCAATTCTTGCAGTTGTCCCAAAGCGCGGAAAGGGGACCTACTCAAGCACAGGAGGACCTCCTCTCGGGGCGCGGAATCTTGTCGACTCCTTGAAGGATAGCGAGGCTGTTAAGGAGAACCCGGTTTTGCTAAAGTCACAGGGTCTACCATCTTCTTTCGGGAGGATCGGGACGGGCTATCCCGAGTGGCCTTGATGACATATTGACTCGGACCATGAGCTTAAGCGTGGAGTGTGCGGTGAACGGACCATGATCAGGAAAGGATTGGCGCTGGGTAAGGAGATCGGGAAGAAGAACCGAAGTGGATTCCCTCCGTCCAGAACTCTCATCGGCTCGGGATTATATATCTCGGTCGAGGGCGGGCAAAGCTCCATGAAGGCCGGTTGGCGAGCAGAGCCGTATTTCGGATGAGAGGACCGCGCTCTTAAGGAAGTCAGGCGCTCCACGCCAATGCATCCTCTCAGTCGCTCAACATAGAGGAACTCGGCGAAGGATAAGGAGCTTAAGGAGAGGGATGAGGAGATGGTGGCGGGAATAGTGAGGCCTATGTGAAGGCTCACAAGGATCTCTTGGCCGCACTCCGGAGGCGTTACAGAAGAAGACTTTTCTTGGATGGGCGACTGGCACCGGGCGATGGTGAAGATAGTGAGGATGGCCAGGGTGAGAGGGAGAGAGGAGTGATCAAATGTAGATCAGTGGGGTGATCCCCGGTAGAATAACTTTGTACAAATTATGACATGAAATGAAATGCCTTTTGTTCAATGAATGATTGTGATCGGAAAATTTTAAACCATTATTTATGCGAGTATTTGATTGTATGAGCACGACAAAACAAAAACTAAATGTGATTATTAATCTAAGTATGAGAGATCGGAAAGCACTCTGAACATGAGATCGGTAGGGAAGAAATCTTTGAGCAGAACTTGACCGAAAATTTAACTCGAACACTTAAGATCGGAATCGAACCAACACTTTAGCTCTTAAACTTTCGGAAAGGAGGTCGGCAATAAAGCGGTAGGAAAAGATCTAGTGCTAGTTCACTTCATTTATCAACGAGATCGGGAATATTCTTGGCAGTCGGAAATCAACAGCGGGTTTGAAGGATCGGTAAATGATTTGAGAGATCGGTGAGTTTCAAGGGATCGTAGGACTTATCATTGATTCACGTCTTTGCGAGGAGAGGTCGGAAATGTGACCGCCTACCAAAGAGGATCGGAAGCGTGATTAGCTACTCAGAAACTTAGCAGGATCGGTTTCAAAGTATTTTGAGGATCGGCCAAAATATGGTGTCGACATTGCCCCTCTTTCGTAATTTCTATTAAAGGAAAAATTTAGTATAGGAATTATGTAAAGATTCAAACTCATATTTTGGGCGATTAGGTATTTGAAATTAGGAACTAAAGCACACCTAAGTTAATGACCTAGAAAATCAAAATCAACTTAGATCTATAAACGGAGGTTGATATGAAATTTAAATTGCATGAAATTAAAATCAACTTAGATCAAGGAACGAGAGGTTGATAACGAAATGAAATTAAAATCAACTTAGATCAAGGAACCAGAGGTTGATAACGAAATTTAAATTGCATGAAATTAAAATCAACTTAGATCAAGGAACGAGAGGTTGATGGTGGAATTGCGGGAAAATAAAATCAACTTGGATCAAGGATCCATAGATTGATGGTGGAATTGCGGGAAAATAAAATCAACTTGGATCGGGGATCGGAGATTGATGGTGGAATTGCGGAAAATAAAATCAACTTGGATCAAGGATCCATAGATTGATGGTGGAATTGCGGAAAATAAAATCAACTTGGATCGGGGATCCGAGATTGATGGTGGAATTGCGGGAAAATAAAATCAACTTGGATCGAGGATCCGAGATTGATGGTGGAATTGCGGGAAAATAAAATCAACTTGGATCAAGGATCCGGAGGTTGATGGTGGAATTGCGGAAAATAAAATCAACTTGGATCAAGGATCCGAGGTTGATGGTGGAATTGCGGAAAATAAAATCAACTTGGATCAAGGATCCAGAGATTGATGGTGGAATTGCAGGAAAATAAAAACAACTTGGATCAAGGATCCAGTGATTGAGGGTGGAATTGCGGGAACATCAAATCAACTTGCATCAAGGATCCATAGATTGATAGTGGAAATTTAAATTGCAAGAAATTAAAATCAACTTACCAAACAAGTCTGACTTTGGCATATGAATTTATTCCCTGAAAGAGTGTACGCAACAAGATAAAGAAGGCGGACGATTAATGGAGGAGGAGTTGCAAGACCTGACCTATGATCTCATTCTTTGGATGCCCCTTTTCATTCAGACTTTCTTCTTATTCTACGGAAAGCGCCCTTGCAGTTTTCACTTTCTCTTCGTCCATTCGGCTAGAAGCGCCCTTTCGGGTTTCGCCTCTAGTTTTTTTTTTTTTTTTTAAGGCCGTCATTCCTGCAAATCTCATAGCAAATGCGTGAGGTTATCAATTCTCGAATTCAAATCTTATGGCAAAAATTTAACTAATTAATAGCACATTAAACAAAGAAAGAGCGATATTAAGCGGGCGGCGAGAAAAATAAGAGCGGAAGGAATAAAGTATAACTTTATTATGGTCTTGAAAAAGCGAAGATAAACTTTCAAAGGGAAAGGCCATAGGGATAGATCTCACATATTCCTTATGGTTAATTTTGAAGTCTTTTAAGCGCCATTATTTGAGTTCTTTGAAGTGCATGTAAATGCGTAGCAGTCTCTTTTCTATCAGTGGTTTCATGCCCCCTTCCTTATTCCTCCACTTCGGTTCTTGGGGCGCCCTTTTGGGTTTTCACCCCAAGATTTATTTTTTTTTTTTTTTTTAAGGCGCCCTTTGGGTTTCATCCTTTCTCCTTTTCATGCATAGTATCTCTTGTGATGTCGGCATTCCACAGTCTCGGGAATTCTTCACCGTCCATGTGAGTCAAGATCAAGGCTCCTCGAGCGCCTTTTTAATCACATAAGGACCCTCGTAGGTTGGTGACCATTTGCCGGGGATCGTTTTGGTTTGGCGATACTTTCTTGAACTAAGTCCCGAGTTGAAATTCCGGTGGTATGCGTTTTTATCAAATGCCACAGCCATTCTTCTCTGGTATAATTATCAGTGACATCTGCTGTTAACCTTTTCTCATCCGGCCAAATTCAATGATCCAACCTTGGTGGATCCATTCGACTCATCGATCCACGATTCCTTCAAAATTCTTAGGGGCGGGATTTCAACCTCAATAGGCAATCTGACTTCCATCCGTAGACCGGTGAGTATGGTGTTGCCGGTCGAGGTTCTTACGAAGTCGGTATGCGTGGAGGCGTGAGGGAAGCATATCATGCCAATCCCTATATGTATTTGTCATTTTCGGATTATTCTCTTGAGGTTTTTGTTCGCGGCTTCAACCGCTCCATTCATCTGAGGGGCGGTATGGGAGGAATTGAGATGTCGGATTACGTATTGATCACGGCTTACGAATCTTGGACCGTTCGAGTTCTTGGCGTTATCGGTGACAATTTCATTCGGGAGACCATGCGGCGGATGATATTGTTTACGAAGAATTTGAAAGCGTGTTACTGCGTGATGTGAGCATAGGATGTCGCCTCGACCCACTTGGAGAAATAGTCGATGGCTACAAGGATGAATCTGTGCCCATTGGATGCCTTGGGATTGATGGGACCAATCACATCTATGCCCCACATTGCAAAGGCCACGGTGAGGCGAGATTGAGCGACTTGTGAGGTGGCATATTTATCGGATCTGCGTAATCGACACTTGTGGCACTTAGGAAATACTCGATGCAATCCTTTTCCATTGTGGTCCAAAAATACCCGTCGCATGATTTGCCGTCATCATGTGACCATTGGCGTGAGTGGCACAATTTCCCTCATGCGTCTCAAAGAGGATTCTCTTAGCTTCTTTTGCATCGCATCTCGATGGTCGCCGTTGGCGCTCCTCTTGTATAGGGTCTCTCCTTGGGAAAGTACCTAATGCTAATCTCGAATCATCTTCTTTTCATTCTTGCTTGCCCCGAAGAAATTCTCGGTTCTCTGATGACCGGGATGTCATGATACCAAGGCTTTCCGTCGGGCTCTTCTTCAATCATGAGACAATGGTGGCTCATCCCTTACCTTAATCTTGAGCGTGCGAAGCGTCTGTCCTTCTTGATTTGAGCCATAACGGCCCGGAGTAGCTAAGGCATGCAAATTGATTCTGTCTCTACTCGGATGAGTGAAAGAGATTTCTTGAATTCCTTGATCATCTCGATAAGTGCTTACGATGGGGATTAGCTTGGGATCCTTGGTTTGCCATTCTCCCTTAACACGATAAATTATCGGGCCAGAGTCTCCATACACCTCCAACTTTACGATTTTCATCTTTATAGCGGCATGTAGACCCATCACACAAGCTTCATATTCAGCGACATTGTTGGTGCGATCAAATCCCAACTTAGCGGCTATTGGGAAGTGCTTTCATGCAGGGATACTAAATGCGGCTCGATTCCGTTCGGATAAATTGACGCTCGTCAAAATACATTTCCCATACATTGGCTGGTTCCCCTTCTTGTGATCTACTTCATTAATATGCTCATCGAGAACTCAAAATTGAGCTTCATAATCCGGGATAGGGTTTTTACGCTAGGAGGTCGGCAATCACGCTACCTTTCACCGCTTTAGGGTCATGTAGACTATATCATATTGGGAGAGTATAACCTGCCACTTGGCTATTCTTCACAGCACGAAGGGACTCTCAAATACATATCGATAGGGTCCATCACGGAGATGAGCCATGTTTTGTGATTTAACATGTAGTGCTTAAGGCGATTTCTTTGTCGAGCCAGCATGACAAGTCTTTTCTAAGGAAGAGTACCTTGACTCACAATCATTGAACTTCTTGCTCGGGTAATAAATGGCCCTCTCTTTTAGGCGGTATCATCATCTTGTCCCAAAACACATCCCATGGAATTCTGTTGGTGCCATGTACGAGGATCGAGGCCTACACACTGCAGTGGGACCAATCTTGAGTGGGTTTGTGAATCTTGCTTGATTTTCTCAAAGCCTCTTGACAATGAATCCCATTGAGTAGAGTTGTTTTTAGATGTCTGAAAATAGGCTCGGCTTTGGCGGTGAGATTAGAAATAAACCTCGAAATGTAGTTGATTTTCCCAGCTGCGCACCTCCTTTCTGTTTTTGGGGCGGCATTTCTTGAATAGCTCGAACCTTATGCGGATCTACTTCTATCCCTTTCAAGCTTACTATGAATCCCAGCAGTTTTCCGATCTAGCTCGAATATGCACTTAGCGAGTTCGACTTCATTGGTATTTCTGAGTCTTTCAAACACCCTCCTTATCACTGAGCGTGGCTCTCCTCTCCCGGGATTTGATGATCATATCATCCACATACACCTCCACTTCTTTATGCATCATATCGTGGAATAATGTGACCATTCTTGTGGTAAGTAGCCGGCATTCTTCAACCCGAAGGGCATGACCCGATAGCGAGAATACCCCCATTGGGTGATAAAGCGGTTTATCCTTGTCTTCCTCGTCCATTGGGATCGATTGTACCACGATGCCCCATCAATACGAACATCTGCCCAAACCAGCGGCATTGTCAACTAACACATCAATGTGGGGAGGAAATCGTCTTTCAAACTAGCTTTATTAAGATCCTGTAGTCAACACACACCCGACTCTCCGTCTTTCTTCATCAACTGGGACGGCGTTAGCCACCCATTGGGGATATTTGACCACTTCTAAGAACCGGCGTCATCTTGTTTCTTGACTTCATCCGAACCTTGAAGCGGTGTATCGGGATTCATTCTCCTCGATTTACCTTCACGGGATCGTTCCGGAATTAAAGGAATCTTGTGCGTCACTATCGAGGTCCAAACCGACCATGTCATCATAGCTCCAAGAGAACACGTCGAGAAATTCCTTAAGCGGACCGATCATATCTCCCAACTCCTCACTCTCCACTATCTTAAGTTCCCTTTTTACTTCTTAGTGCCTAAGTTTATTGTGCACGTTTCGTCTTCACAAGGCACGAGGAGGGTTCATCTTTTCATTGCTTTCTTACGTAAGGTCTTCCTCGAATTACTTGAAGTAATGGCGATTATGGGGATTTCAAAATTAACGGAGGAATTTACGAGTCTATTGGATTATTAGGTGTTAATTGATGAATTGTCTGAAGGAATAAAGAATAGAACATGTTATAAGGATGGAAAGAAAAGAGTATTGAATTAAAAATGCGCTATTAATTCATTAATATTAATGCCATAAGAAAAGGTCCATTCTGATTACACTTGTCACCATGGACAAAGTGATCAAGTGTAGATAACGAGGTACTTTACTCGAGATTGAGTGCAGGATATCCTCCGTTGTCGGTTGTCAAGCTCTGCTCTTGACCATTGGCGAAATTAGGGCCTCATACAAGGAATCGGTTGGATGACATCTATGGATGGATCATCGGTGATTCTTACGTACTTGCGGATGTTGAATGGCCGGTTTAGTGAAGATTTCCGTGATTCTCGGGACTACTTTCACCTTTCCTATCTTACGGTCAAATCTACGATCCGAAGCATTTTCTCATCGAATCGCCCATCCACGAGGGCATCCTCCTCATATCCCAAACCACAGCGGCCTATCTTACGAATGGCGGTATAGGCTTGACAATCCCTTGTAATGTGGCGCCTAGGCCTTTACCCTCTTCATACAGCTTCTTGACATTACTTTGGCCACCATAGCCATGGCCCCCTCCTTCCAGTATCTTGCAATTCAAGGGCACGGAAAGAACTTTCCAATGACTCCTCATTTGCTTCCACATAAGGGAGTGATTGCGGCAGTGACTAGTATGGCCTCTTCGCCCTTCATAGTGATGATTTTGCCGTCCTTAATGTATTTGATCTTACGGTGCAAAGTAGAAGAGCGACGTGTGAGAATGGATCAAGGCCTCCTAACGGACATGGTGTAAGGCGGCTCAATGTTCATCACTTGAAGCGTGATATTGAAAGTACATGCACCGACTGGATTGGCAAGTCAACGTCCCCGGCACCTCTCTCCTTGTTAGTCAAAGCTCTCACCACCATAGTACTTTGGCGTATGTCGATTGGTCAGCGGCAATCTAGCCAAGGTAGCGCTAGGCAATACATTGAGGCTGATCCGTTATCGATGAGGACCTTGGCTACTATCTGACCTTTACATTTTACCGTTATATGCGAGCTTTATTATGCCCTAAGCTGCGAGGTCTACCTCCTCTTGAGAAAAGGCTACAGTTTGGATGCTGGATTTGTCCACTAACTTCTCAAAGCGCCGGAGTAATGTCGGGGTTGACAAAGGCTGATCGAGATTCTCTGCAAGGCTTGTCGGTGCACTTCAGAACTCAAAATCAGCGATAACAGTGAAATCAGGCGGGTGTCTTTCTCAAGCTGTTCCACCACGTCATACTCGCTCTGCTTCATTATTTGGAGCAACGTTCTTCATCTTCTCTATGCTCAACGAGCTCTGCTTCCCTGCTTTCTCAACCTCCTCTTAGTGTTTCTCGATGACTCTCCCATCTTTACTTTCCCTTTTCTCTTTTCTCTTTCCTCGTTCATGTAACACCTCCCACTTGGGTTATAAACTTGACTTCTTGCTCGGTGGAGAGGGTTTTATTGCAATAATAAGTGAGGACTTGTTTGGGAGCGATGTTCTTTGGCGAGTCGGCATAAGTCATCTGAAGTGCTCGTGAGGAGCGAAACATGGCTTTGGTAGTGCTGGGAGGTGAGGCGAGGCTAGGAGCGGATGTCTTTGTAGCGCTCCACGAGTAAAAACTTGGAAATTATAGTTCCAAGGGACGGCATGAGTGTTGGTGATGGGAGGCGTGGCGGAGTCTGAATAACTGTTACTGGTGGTGAGGCTACTGGGGGTGAGAAGGTGATTCTGGGCTTGGAGGTAGAAGCAGTTTGGCTGAATCTTGTGGTGTTCACTTCCCCTTCCGTCTTTGACCTCTTATGACATCTCAACCCCTTAAAAGACAATAAGTTCGGACCTCTTGCAGACCCCTCACAATCTCGTAGCTCATGATGTTGCCCCTCCATGGTAAGGACACCGTATTCTCCTCTAATCCGTTGCACAGGGGAAAGATAACCTTCCCTCATTGCTATAGCAAAAATCTCCTCAAAGTATGGAACCGGCTCATCCACTTGGTGTTGATCCCTTTCCCTTAGATTCGATCATATTTACACCACTACGCATTATGGTTGGGCGGTGGATTTGAGGTGACATTGGGGAGGAACCATTCCCCTCAATTTTCAACCACCCGTTCGGATTAGGCGTGCACTCTCCCTCTGAGTGCCCATGATTGTCGATTGAATGCCCTTGTGCTCCTCCATGATACTCACAGCAGTGTGGCATCATACCACACAGGATATGGCGGTGGATTGGGTCTAAAGGTGAGTGCGATTTGGTTTATCTGACAAGGTATCGGTATATTTCCGAGAGGAGGGAAGGGGTGGATCGGGATTTCTTGGAGGTCTCGGGTTATTTTGTGGTGAGTCGTGGTTGAGTTGGTGGAGGAGGTGGTCTTGGTTGGAAATTTGTGGGTGGGGCGTATTGTGGGCGTGGTTGTGGATAATTAGGGAAAGGAGGTGGAATGTTGGCGATGGTTTGGCCATGAGAGGGGGAATATGGCCGGTAGTTATTTTGGGGAAATTGGGGGTAATTATTCTGACGGGTGATAGTGTGTTCATCACCCTCCTTTTTCTTGCCATAATTGGCAGTTTTCTTTACAGGGTTCTCAGCCAACTCCTGTAGCCTTCCTATTCTCAGTTGGCTTGATTCTCTCAGGCTTGGATGATATACGAGAAGGCTGTTGGAGGTATTTCCGATCATCAAGTTGAAGTAGGAGCCTTCAGCGTTTCGATGAATAGGGAGCAAAGTTCATTGTCGGTCCTTTGGAGGATATACTTACGCGACCTTCTCCCTCCATCGTTAGGCGTCTTGCTTGAAACTTTCCGGTCTTTACATGCCGAGTTACGGAGGTCCCTCCTTGTGGGTGCCGCATCACAATTGAATTTATATTGCTTGAGAAAAGTATCGGCTAAATCCTTCCGAGTGTAGCTTGCTCTGTCAATTGTATGCACCATCTCGAGCTGCTCGGAGGCTCTCGTGAAAGAAGTGAATGAGAAGTCTATCGTCTTAGTTAAAGCGGACATTTTGGCAATGTAGGTTGCGGTGGATCTGAGGATCAGAGTTTCCGGTGTACTTGTGAAATCCGGAACCTTGAATTTGGGTGGTACCACCACATCGGCACCAATCTTAGTGACGACACATCAGTGAACCATACATGTTCGGCCCCTCTATTGCCCTCAGTCTTTCTTCTAGAGGCGAGATAGTTTCTCGTTATCTCTCGCCCTATGTTCTCCTTCCCTTTGTGTGATATGCTCCTCAGCGGGAGGCGAGGGTGGAAGTAAAGCTGGATGGATCGGGATTGAAGGGTGAGGCTCGGCATTTGAGGCAGTAGGGTAATAGGAGAAAGGTGGGTCATTATTCATGCTCACCGGATTGTGATGTGTTGTCGGTCGGAATGGGAGGCGAAAGGTAAAGAGGTTGAAGCTTGATGAGGATCATTTGTTGTAGGAGGCGGAGGAGGTAATGGTGGGTTAGGTTACGAAGTAGGTTTGTTACGAGACATTTCCTTCATTAGTCTCATGATTTGAAAGCGATCTTTCAATTCGGAGACACCTTACTGTAGGTTACGTACTTGCTCTGATTTTCCATTATCTTTCTTGTTCGAGATCTTGTTAAGTACACTCGCTTAGGTTGAGCTGTGTGCTTAGTCGGACTTGCCTTGTTTGAATCAATATTGATTTCTGGGAGGAGTAAAAAAGAAAATCTGAAATAAAATTTGGATTTTTGCGGAGAAACTAAAAAGTCTGATGCGGGCCGAAGGATCTGATGGCATTTGAGAGCCAAGTTGAAATCTGTAAAAAGGATAATTGCCTCAGCTTTATCATGGCATCGTTCGATAGTCGGCAGTGAATGGCGAGATTGAGTGCGCATTTATGATACTTGTCCATACAACGCATTTCAATTTTCACATAACCCTAGCGAGGAAGTTCCTACGAGTCATACTATTCATTCACAAATTTTGCTAAACAATGGTCCAAAAATCACTTCATTAAGCTGAATAATTTGTACATCGTATCTTTTACATCGGCCTAAGCTGCAGGAGGTTCTTTATAATGAGATGACATTTTACGAGATACTCATATAACCTTCCTTCTTGCTGCGAGGATCGAATGCTTCGGGCGTACTCGGATTACAGTAATAATTCTTGTTTTCCTTGTGCTATTGTCCTCTCGGTGGTCTACATTCTCTTTCAGTTCTTGATAGAGGGCATCTTGTTTTTCTTTTTCTTTTCTTTATTTAGCACACTCTTTCAAGATATCTTTGATGATGAGTGCCTGTTATTTTAATTAAATCTTCTTCTTCTTTTTTTCCTGTTTATAATCTTCAACGAGCACCTCTTGGTACTTCATCCTTTCTGAAGCTTACTATTACGCCCTTTCATTTCTTTGACCTCGGCTTGGAGAGAGTTTCTTTCTTTTTCCCACTGTACCTCTTGCTCTTAGAACCCTATCCTTTAGTCACTTTCCTCTTCCTTGAGATTTCTTACACTTCTCTTAAGTTTCTGCTGTTGGTCCTACATCTGTTTTATTTGTTCCTGCAATTGTTAGTTCTCGGTATTTGCCTTTTGTAGCGAGTCAACGGTGATTATCGACTTCCTCTAATAAGGCGTCTTGGCGAGGTTGTCGTCCTTGAATTCTCTGATGAGTGTTCTCGGTCCTGTCGGTCCTCCATTTAAGATAATCGCCCGAGGCACTTGGGCCTTTGGGTGATTTCTCTATCGAGCGATGCTTTCCCAAGACTTGCGAGCCATTTTCAACCCTTCTTCTTCCTTGAGTTCATGGTAGAAGTGTCCTTGAGTGGTATTCTTCAATGTTGATCACGCAGTTGTGTTGAGCCAAAGCGCCTTGTTACGGTATTTGGAGTGTAATTTGTATACCGGTTATTCCAATTAGGGACACCGTGAATACCTCTGTACCAATCAAGGCAGGTTGGCTTGGCGTCCTGACTTCCTCAACGGTAATCATGGCTATTGAAACTTCAGAATCCGTTCACCTTGCTTGTTTTTCATTCTTGGGCTTATCACTAACGGGTCATCTTCTCAATGGGAGGTGGTCAAGGTACCAAGTCAATCCTTTTGTCTCCGAGGACACATGTGTCCGATAGTCGGAGGTATAATAGCGAGAGCAACACTTAATGGACCCTTTCCCTGTTATGCGGTAAGTTAGGGTTAACAAGGTTTCGGCAAGAATTGCCGGTATCGGATGATCCACGCCTTTCTCTGTCCAAAATACCTCCTTTGCCTTGCTAGTGATGATCCCCAATGGCCGGGAGCAGGATCGGACCATAGATTCCCAAGGCGAGTGCTACGGAGCTTGATCCCCTTTGTTTCTCTTGGAGGTGATAATCTAACAGCTTTTCAAGTCGTCCAATACCATCCATGCGTGTTCCCTTTGGTATTTCTCTGGACTTCACTTCTTAGGGGAAAACCCAACATGTGTGCCAACCGTTTCAGTGCATCTATGCTCGAGGTGTAAGTAGATCAGGTTACGCAAGAGTATGGGATCCCGACAATGCACGATATTCTTCCATAGTGGGGACCGTGTCAATGTCATTGCAAGAGAATACTCCGTACTTAGGATGCCAACCCGACTCCATGGCTCTGAATGGCGGGATTTGTACCTTGACATGCATTAAGGTTGCAATCCTTCCGTACTTCTCTTCAAGCGTACCTTGACACAGTCGGGAAGCAACCTCCATCTATTAGACATACCCTCGAGGTTGTTCATTTTGACCTCTATTTTGTCGGATCTAGCGAAGGTAGCGAGCTAGCGGTGCCTCGGAAGCATCATTTTGCGAGTGCCGGACTATGAAGCGGTCGGACCAAAGTCTAGCATTACGAGCCTTTTACGCGTGACTCGAGGATGCCATGATAAAAATGATGCCTATCCTTTTACGGACCCTCGGTTTGGTAATGCTGCGGAGAATTTGTTAGTAAGACAAATTAGGGTAATTTTGAATCATCTTGTTGTGAGGGTAACACGTACACATTTATCAAAGTAGGAAAATGTGTAGGCGTTTGATAAATTCAAGATTACCCTCACAAAATGAGCGAAAAGGAAATCAAAAGAGAGCAAGGTAAGAGTAAACATGTCCCTTTTGTCCTATAGTAGGAGACTCTAACAGGGTAGCGCTACCTATACGGATAGTTCTATCTTATGAGGTAGTTTACTACGACTTTCAGCTATCGTGACGGTTTAGCTCGGGATCTAATTTTCTAATAGCCACAGGTTCCCAAATTGCCTCTCATGTGATAGAGCCCCATTCTACCCCATGATATTGTCGGGAAAATTCCACGGGTATCACGGTAAATAGAGCGAGTTTCAATTTGGCGAAGCCTTCACGGATACTAACGGGGTAAAACCCACAGGTCCCGCTACAAGACTCCCTCCTACGTTCCACAAAGGGTCAGAAAGCCCGGGTGAGGACCATAGTGTGTGAGGACAGTGTGTGAGTGTTCAGTGTGTGAAGGGACACTTTTACCTCTTCCCAATTCGGGGGATTTTATTTTTCATTTTCCTTTTTCCTTTTTCTTTGAAATGAAGAGAAACCTTTGTAGGAGATAGAGCAGGCAAAACAAAATAGTTAGCAGCAATAATAATTAGCATATAAGACATTGCCGAGTGAGCCCCTCTAACTATAATTTGATCAGACAAAAATTAAGCCTACTTTTGGACCTCTAGACTGGGGTTAGGATACATTTCCCAGATTGGAGTCGCTGTCATAGCGGGATTTTGCGGTCGCCGGACGATCACTCACGAAGTGGGAAAAGTGAGAGTCGCCACCTTAGTTTTGAGGAAACTAAAGAAAACCATTTAGGGAGTTAAATTAAAAATGAAACCACTTCAAAGCAGAGATTCTAGGTTGGGGTCCTTTAACGGGTGGGGAAGGTGTTAGGCACCCCACCTCGTCCCTTAACAAGGGTAAGTAGATTTAATTTTGTGTCCTTTATAAATTAGTTAGAAGGGCTATAGTGGGAATGTTAATCCTTTTGGTAAAAGGAATGTTTGATTTTTCACTAATTAGGATTACCCGGATACATAAGTAAATGAGACTGACCTTAGTGAGTTGGCGTTACAATTGTTGCAGGTTTTGGGATTATCTTGCATACGGGTTGAAATTTGGTGTGAGAATAGGATAAGAACTCTCCTCCTATCTCTTTTTAATATTTATTAAAATTTGAATAGAGACCAGGATAAGAACTCTCCTCCGATCTCTCTTTGGATTATTTATTAAAATTCTAATTGGAGGTCGGGTGAGGTCCTCCTCAGATCTCTTTTAGGTATTTATTAAAATTTCGAGATGGGAAGGATAAGAATTCTCCTCAGATCCTATTTAATAAAATTTTGAGTTGAGACCGGATAAGAACTCTCCTCCGATCTCTTTTAAATGTTTATTAGAATTTGAGTTAAGGCAGGATAAGAACTCTCCTCAGATCTCTTTTAAATTAGAAAGGTGCACGAAAGGTATTTTCCGATCTCGAGAATTTTGGTGCCCTAAGAACCTAGAGATAAGGATCACGAAGTTTAAAGAGGTTGGGGATAGGACTTATCAATATCCTTCGGCTAGGCAGGAAAATGAGACTGATTTACCGACCTCTCATGTATTTATTTTACCAATATTTATTTATGACCAATCTACTCTGTTTCTTTTACTTCCATTTTATGGCATCTTTGCGAAGCGTCGTTTCGTCGGCCTAATAGTTTGACTATCTTCCTTATGTATTATTCAGATTTTCCCTTTAGAGAGATCTTTAGGTTGCGATTACCTCGTCTTACGACCATTTACACTCTACTAGGAACCGAGAAAAGCTTGTATTGAAATAGCGAAGATTAATAAAAGGCACACTAATCACTAAAGAGATGACACGAGAATAACATTTACAGGTCTCTTTGCCTGAGATGAACTTGGAGAAAAATCACATACGTAAAAGGACGGAGAGACTACGAAAGAAATGAGCATAAACACTTAATAAAGCAATGACGTGAGCTCTTACAGGAGGAGCTGAATCTGTAGGAATAATTGTGGGGTGGCCACTAGAAACAAGACCATGAATGATTAGCACGAGAGTTGATGTTCACCGTGAGCTGGAGGGAGCTTAGCTATGATGTGATTAGGTCAAGATAACAAGCGAGTGGGATTTGAGCTCCAACGAAGGGATGAAAATAGAGATGATAAAGAGTTGAAAGTGAAGGCGTGATCGGGTGATGAACAAGCTGGAAATGTAGAGTTCAGTGTTCAAAATCCTTTTCAAGAAACACTTGAAAACTAGTTTCAAAAGTCTTTCCAATCAATACTTCAAAGTAGCGAGAATAACAAATGAATGAAATTTTGAGTTCTTCCGCTATAATATGACCTTTCTTTTTTTAAATCAGTCCCCTCTTCTTTTTTGAGCAGTTTTCATGCGGTATTTATAGGAATCGGGTGCTCCCCATGAAGGGTCGAGGATTCATTTTGAGGAGATGGAGGTCGGGATTTTGAAGTACATGATCGGATGTTCGGGAATTAAAGAGAATCAAAGCGAATGGTGAGATCGCTTCTCAAAATATTTGTCCTTTTCCTCTTTTAATCAAGCGGTCTTGAATCCTTTGTCGGAGCGATGCAGAGTGAGTGAAAGACGCTGGTATTGTCGTCTTCTCTCTTGATCCAAGGGTTCGGATTCATCCTTACAAGTGAGATCAACGGTGGGGATTGGGATGTCTGGGGTGTCATGACATACCACGGCACTGTCGGCATTGCGAGGCGATTCTTAGGCGTGCGGTGGAGATCTCGTCGCCCGCGCTTTAACTACCTCGGCTCACGATTCGGCGGCGGTTATCGAATTTGTCTTATTCTTTTTGTCTTAGATCCCTCCCTAGCTCCCATTCCGATCTCTCATGCGATCTCCTATCTCGATCTCTTTTATCCCTTGATCGATGCGGATTCGGTCAAGCATTAATTACATCTCGATTTTGAGCGTCCGCCGTTTTCCTTCGACATTAAATGCCCATTTTCCCCTATATATACCCCTGTTGATAGTGGCATTTCCTTCACTCGATTTTCTCTCTTTCTCCTTGTTTCTTGGTTCTAGCTATTAGGGAAAGTTAGGCTACAAGCGTGGTTTTGATCCTCTTAGATGGAATTCCCTTTTCCTCGACGGAAAATTTACGATCCGGTGATTGGATGGTCCTAATTGGCGATGGTGAGAGAAGCGAATTTGACCGATCCGTATTGCGGGCTTGGTTGTACCGATCTCGAGTTGCTCAAGCGAGTTCATTCGGCTTCTCATCACATTGAGTGTTAAACGGCGATTCGATCCACATTGGGTGTTAGGCGGCGGATGAAGCATCCGGTCGGCAATATCCTTGGGATCGATTATAAGCGATCTTTGGAACACACAGGAGTATCCTTGGGATCGATTATAAAGCGGTCCTTAGATCGACCTCTTGAGATAGGATTTTCATCGGTCTCTAGAGATCACAGAAATGATGTAATTTTCAATGTAATCAGATCTCTAGAGATCGGCCACATGATGTAGCTAGACCTTTATTGTAATCCGATCCCTAGAGATCGCCCAAATGATGTAATCCGATCTTTTTACAAATAAAGACTTTATTTTGCGATTATCATCTTATTATTTTTGCATTGATTATTTTCCGATCTCTAAGGTGGTTATCCGATCTGGTTCTTTACTTGAATGACACTTGGTGATCCTTTATTCAAGATATTTAACTTGTTATACCGATCTCCGATTAACCGATCTCTGAACATTCGGATATTTGAGAAAAGTGTCAGAACAGCTGTCGAGTCCCACCAATCGATGCGCCGCCTAGAACCTCGCGAGCATTAAATGCTCGGACTAGTATAAATATGGGAGGGTTAGCCAGTTGTTTTCTCATTTCATTTTCAGTCTACTGCTCATAGATACGAATTTCTATCGTTTTCTCAGGTTTCTCAGACACAGATTAGACTCTGTTAAGGACTTTGATCTTCTTTTTGTTTAAGTTCTTTGTTTCTTTTGAAAATGAGCGGTGCAGAAGGTCGAGGAGCGGCGAGCCCTCCTTCCATTGAGTTCTCTTGGTCATCGTCGATGAGGAAGAGCGGCGGGCCAAGCACGCAACCCGAACCTCTTAGGGTCCTGCTCCGGTCGGTAGTCGTACCATTAAGCGTCTGCGCCCTTGGTGGGAGAATCTCCTATAGGCGAGCTACGATCGGTTCTTCGAGAATCCGATCTTCGGTCGTTTAGCCAAGAATATAACACTCGGCCCGACTTGTTCGAGCTAATCAAGTGCCATGACGACCTTCGTGTCAATCACTTCTTTGAAGAGAACGACATGGTTATGGTGTACTTGGAACAATTAAAGGCCGTTCTTCGGTGCCCCAGTGATGACTTATACAAGGAGGTCTTAAAATATCATCGAGCATCAATTGTTCAAAATAACACCAACTCGTGGCGGATCTTGGTATCTTTCAGAGGTCTATGCCGAGCTAAGGAATCGGACCTACGGCTAAAGTGTTCGCCAAGCTGCACCGGCTAACTCACGAAAGGGCGATGACCACTTTGGTTCTTTCAGTGAAGCCTAGTTGCGAGCTCTTTTCCGATCTGCCCTCGTCCCTTAGAAGCTGGAAGAATCGTTTCTTCATTGTGAGGAGCAAAGATCCGAGCCGCTTTGAGATTTCCCCATTTGGTGGTACCGGGGACCCTTGCTTCGAACCATATTACCACTGGCGAAGAGGAAAGTTTGATAGTGATGGATCTGAAGAGTGAGGCTGCCACTAAAAAGTATTCTTGTTTGGATTCGGTGTTGCCAGAAATTTGCACCATTGGATTTGTTCAGCGCTCCCGGCCAAGACCGCGAACTTCCGCTCTCTAACCTCGGCATCGGTATTTTCTATATCTCAATTCTCACGACCTTAGTGATCTCACTAACCTTTTCTTTGTGCGGTATGGCGGGTGGTGAAGGTCATAGGAAGCGGAAGAAGGAAAGAGATCTTAGGAAAGTAAAGGAGATGAAGCGTTGAGCGACTCCAAACACACAGTCGCGAGCACAGGGAGATACAAAGAGATCCTCCCCAACCTTCGGGTCCCTCGACCACTGAAGCTACCCGATCTCCTCCTAGATCGGAAGAGCAGACTCAGATTCTTGCAGTTGTCCCAAGCGCGGAAAGGGGACCTACTCAAGCTTCTGGGAGGACCTCCTCTCGGGCGCCAGACATCTTGATCGACTCCTTGAAGGATAACGAAGCTGTTAAGGAGAACCCGGTTTTGCTAAAGTCACGGGTCTACCATCTTCTTCGGGAGGATCGGGACGGGCTATCCCAGAGTGGCCTTGATGACATATTGACTCGGACCATGAGCTTAAGCGTGGAGTGTGCGGTGAACGGACCATGATCAGGAAAGGATTCGGCGCTGGGTAAGGAGATCGGGAAGAAGAACCGGAAGTGGATTCCCTCCGATCCGAACTCTCATCGGCTCGGGATTATATATCTCAGTCGAGGGGCGGGCAAAGCTCCATGAAGACCGGTTGGCGAGCAGCCGTATTTCGGATGAGAGGACCGCTCTTAAGGAAGTCCAGCGCTCCACGCCAATGCATCCTCTCAGGTCGCTCAACTTATAGAGGAACTCGAGGCGAAGGATAAGGAGCTTAAGGAGAGGGATGAGGAGATGGTGACGGGAATAGCTGAGGCCTATGTGAAGGCTCACAAGGATCTCTTGGCCGCACTCCGGGGCGTTACCAGAAGAAGACTTTTCTTGGATGGGCGACTGGCACCGGGGCGATGGTGAAGATAGTGAGGATGAAGCCAGGGTGAGAGGGAGAGAGGAGTGATCAAATGTAGATCAGTGGGGTGATCCCCAGTAGAATAACTTTGTACAAATTATGACATGAAATGAAATGCCTTTTGTTCAATGAATGATTGTGATCGGAAAATTTTAAACCATTATTTGTGAGTATTTGATTGTATGAGCACAAAGAAACAAAAACTAAATGTGATTATTAATCTAAGTATGAGAGATCGGAAAGCACTCTGAACATGAGATCGGTAGGGAAGAAATCTGAGCGAACTTGACCGAAAATTTAACTCGAACACTTAAGATCGGAATCGAACCAACACTTTAGCTCTTAAACTTTCGGAAAGGAGGTCGGCAATAAAGCGGTAGGAAAAGATCTAGTGCTAGTTCACTTCATTTATCAACGAGAGATCGGGAATATTCTTGGCAGTCAGGAAATCAAATAGCGGGTTTGAAGGATCGGTAAATGATTTGAGAGATCGGCTGAGTTTCAAGGGATGCGTAGGACTTATCATTGATTCACGTCTTTGCGAGGAGAGGTCGGAAATGTGACCGCCTACCAAAGAGGGATCGGAAACGTGATTAGCTACTCCGAGGAAACTTAGCACCGGGGATCGGCTTCAAAGTATTTTGGGGATCGGCCAAAATATGGTGTCGACAACTGTATTTATTAAATTGTTTGATCAAATTTGTGTTATATGAGCTTTGAAAATTGTGAATTATTTGAATTGTGAATTGTCAATAAATGTTTTATATACCACATTTTAAATTTTTATTGTGCACCACTGAGTAAATTTTACTCAGCGATAGCTTTTCATTCTTTGTCGCGGGTAGACAGATGAGATAAAGCGTGAGTAGGCTGCTTGTGACTTCACTTTGGGATTTTGCCTGGTATATTGAGTATATCACTTCCTTGTAAATATTATTGTAATGTATGTAAACTGTATGTATATATTGTACTTGGTCTTGAGCAGTTGTAAAATAAAGTTATAAATTATTTTGGCCTATCGAAATGTTATATTACAATTCTCTTATTTCAGCTTTTGAAATACTAAGTTATTTTGCACTTTATTTTTGGAATTGCTAAATTTGAGTTCGACTTGTGTTGTGAAAATTGGTTTGAGTTGAGCTATTATTGGAGTTGGGGATCGAAACAAATATATTGGAAGTGCTTTTTTACAGGCTTTTGAAGAACTATTTTCACAAAATACAGATGACACTCTGCTAAAATTTTTACAAAATTTGCGGAAAATAGAAGTTGTCAAACATTTTACTTAGTTTTTAAACTTCAGTTAAAAGTTTTTAATTCCTATCAAAAGTGCTCACCACTTTAAAAAGAAGTAAGAAATTGTATAAAATTCTTTGTAGTGTATTTAATGGGTTATCAGTAGGCGAAGTTTGGTAATTCATTATGCATATTACGGGATCATGTTATGCCTTATGGAAGGGTTAGGTGTGACATGACAAATTACAAGTAAAATTTTCGATTGACCCTAAGACATAGGGCAACAATACTTATGAAGAATGCTAGACCTTAATGTGATTACAAACAGTCCAAATAAATTAGTAAAGTCAGAACCGAAAATGCCTAATAAGGAAGTCAAAATTTAACTTTGACCTAGTTATGGTTAAATAACCATAACTTAAGTTATACAACTCCAAATGGAGTGATTCAAAAAGGAAATTAAAAAAGACACAATAAGAAACAATTTAATGAAGAGAAATCTATTAAATTTACACTGTAGCTTGGTCCAATAGACAGTAAACATTGGCTATGAAATCTAAATAATTGCAATAAAAATGCAATAAGCTTTGAAATGAAATTGGCAATATATATCAATATGTGGGGAATAAAAAATGGAACATATTAGTGACATTAAAACTAATTCACCTAGTGTGCATTAAAGATCAATATTATAGGTTGACTAATGAAAGGAATAGTATTAACAAAATTTAATTATTGAACCTTATTATTAGAAACAATTTAAATGAGTACTGAAACACTTTAAATTGTGTGTTTCAGTTAGAAAAGACACTGAAAGGGAAAAGACCCACTGAGTCAAGGCCAAGAGGTGACTCATAAGAGGTTTGTGCACAACTAGTTTTTAATTGATTTTGTTTTGAAAATTTTATATGATTAAATGACGTATTTTCTTTATGTATTATGTTTATCAAGTATTGGATCTAATTCAACGATTATTGAAATTGTCATAGTATGTATAAATTTAGCTTTCTGAAATGTTATTTCAATAAGTATTAAGCATTGTTGTGGATTAAATAAATTATATTTTGGAAAATTGTGATAGAATATGTTTTGAATTGTGATGGGCAATTTACATGAAAAAATACAAATTTATGTTTTGAATTGTGATGAGTATAAAAATTATTGGATATTGGAATTGACTTTGAATCGAATTTTATTGTGATTTATGCTCACAAAAAGGACAAAGAGATTTATGATATTGTTTTATATCTCACTATAGATGCTTGACTAGGTTATTACCCGTCTCTCTCATTTGTTGAGGAGACAATAGAGTTAGCTTTGTTTTGATTACCATGGTACGTGCACAGGCTTAGATTCTCCTCTTATTCGAGGTTAGATCTAAGTTTTTTTTTTTTGTTATGGCCCTTTCAGAAGTTTCATTATTGTGGTGTGTACTGTACACGATGATTCGACCTCCCTGACCATAGGGAGTTAGAATCCGATTCAACCTCCCCGACCATAGGGAGTTAGAATCACCCCGAAGATGGCCCTTTCAGATTAGTCTTGCATAGTTAGTGAGATAAAGAATAATTTTTGAATAGTAAAGAATTTTGATTTCAAATGTGATTTATGCATAATTGATTTTATTAGAATTACCTTAAATGTTTAGTTGTGATTTGCTAAATTGAATTTCGTGATCAAAGTCATTTTATACAAATGATTTATATTATTGGCAATGAATATTTTGATTTTTGAAATTTGATGAGTATCCAGATTTCCAAATTATTTGCTGTAATTTTGCTAAGGTACATTATACTATGTTTTAAGTTATAGTTGTGCACCACTGAGTTCACCACTCTGCGATAGCTTTGTATGCTGTCGCAGGTGAAAGTAAGGATAGAGCAACTGAGTGAGAATTCCTGTAGCTGCGCCTTAAAGACGCATTCAGATCAGCTCCAAGTATATTATAGGTATACCCATGTACATAGGTTTTGATGTATGCATGTAATAATATGTATGTAAATTATTTGAGCAGTTGTATAAAAACTCTTATAAAATATTTTGGTTTATAATTAAATACAAATTATTATAATATAAATTTGAGATTTCATTTACCTGTATAGTTTTGTAATATTAATTTTTGAGTCTTGTAATCAATGAAATGTTTCTTTTATGATGAGGTTGGTTTGAAAATGAATTGATTTGATTATTGAGATTGAATTGTGAGAAAAAATGAAGTTTATTGGAGTTGTATTTGAGAAAACATATTGGGAGTGTTTTCCTTTTTAGGTTTAAAGAACTGTTTTCTCAAAATACAGTCGGTACTCTGCAGAAATTTTGAAAAATTTTTGTAACACCAGACTTTAATCGATGATTTGATCCATGACCAAAATTTCACTTAAAGGCTTTTTAAGAAATATTCAACATTCCCACCACTATTTAATTTCACGAAAATTGTTTTAAAATCTCTTGTAGTATATTTAATGGGTTACTGGTAGGCGAAGTACGGTAATCATTAGGTGTACTATGGGATCATGTTACATCTTATGGAGGAGTAGGGTGTGACATATTGTGTTTTATGACTTCATTATTTCATTACAAATTCCAATTATAATTTATATATTCATTTGATCATTCATTTGATCGCAATTCACATCAATTATCCTTCTATACCATTGTACTCAAAGTATTAGTCTTTTCTATAATAATGAGAACTAATGTCTCATTCATACATTAATATGATTCATTTATTCATTCATTATGTCATTCATATTGATCACAATTTATAACAATTATTTCATTAATCACATTATCTATATTAAATATCCTAATAGTTTTTCTAATTTATTATGCCATTTACTATATCATTAGGGTTACTATTTACTTGACCATTTCCCTTCAAAGGTTGACTTTTTAATTCATAATAGAGTTGTTAAGACTAAGTTCACCAAGATACCACATTTTGCATTTTATTTTTATTGGCATTGATTGCCAAACTCAATTCCTACCCTCTTAGGTTTTATTTTAATTTTTCAGTTTTTGTGTCTTATGTCTACTGTTCCATTGGTTTAAGCTACAGTGATAATTTAACTAACTTGTCTTCATCAAAGTTGTTTCTTTATGTGTCTTCTTTAATTCCCTTTTTGAATAACTCCATTTGGAGTTTTCTAGCTCAAGTTATGGCCATTTTACCATAACTAGTCGGATTGACCTATACCCAGAATTTCTGAGCAGAATTGGTTCTGCCAGATTTGGTGTCTTGACTTTGGTGGACAATTCCATTAAGTTCTGGTCAAAATTTGAAGCTATGTTCTCATGAAAGTTGTTCTAAATTGTCTAATATTTCCATTGATATAAATTTTAGGTAATTTGGACATTTCTACACTGATTTATGACCATTTGAACAAATATTGTTCATTTGGTCAATTTCCAGGATCAGCAGGTTGGTTACTCAGATTTGGTTAATTTTTAGGGTATCCTAAGTTTGTTTTCTAGGTAAAGTTTCTTCATAAAAAATGTTGCATTATGTGTCTAGTTTCATGTCCAATTGGCCTTGCACCAATTGAATTTACACCACTCAAGTTACAGCTGCCCAAACTTGCTAGACTCACATCCAGCCCTGCAGGTCCTATGAGGCAGCATACCCAACCTCAAATCCAAAGCCACAATTCACTTCAATTCCTCATCAAACACAGCCAAATGGTCAATAATTAACCATTAGGACTTCCATTCATCAACACATGAGCAAAACCCAAAATTTGCCCTAAACCCTAACTCACCTTCTCGCCTAATTCATGTAACTCATTCAATCTTCCCTTTTAATGCATATATAAGCATCCTTCATCATTCATAAACATATATAAACTCATCAAACACATCAAACTAGCCACATACCAAGGCTGGTTGAAATTTTTATGTTGTTTCTTCATGGACATTTTCTTTGGTTTTTCAAGTAATTTCCTTATAATTCTACTACATTTCAAAGTTAGAAGAAGGAGAAAAGTAAAATTAGCACTAACTTTTTTGAAACCAAACTTAAGCTTGTTAATCTTCAAGATTTCTCCTAGAATCATAATAATCATAATCAATTATAACTTCACTTTCTCAAATTAAATTTTTAATAAAAATTCAATAGCATTTCCCCTTAAATTGGACTAAACTTCTATCATAAATCTCATATCCACAAACCATTAATACCCAATCTGGCAGCTTGTGCATTCAAATTTATATATAATGATCCAATCGTCAGATAAATTCCAAATTTTAACCATATATTCAAGACATCCCTATACAATATCAGTAAAAATTTTAGCATCAAATCATATCTATATCATAAGATATCAAAATATTCATTTAACCCTTCAAAATCTAAATTTTCCAGAAATCAGTCTTCCTCAGATAGCTCATGCAAAACAATTTATATCTCATAAACCACAAGTCTAAAATTCACCAAATTTTAACACAACAGCCTCAACATCCCAAATATCATTTGTACCAAATTTCATAATTTTCGAAGCATCCTAACTATTTATTTTTCTCAAATTTTAGTAGCTAAAATTTAGAATTTAACTTGCAGACAACTTGTGTTTAATAATATATTTCTCCAAATCCTACTATTGAACAATCACAAAATTTTAACCATAACTTATACACGTAAATACCTCAAACATATCCAAAAATCAACAGTATAAGTTGAGCCAAACTCACCTAGAAGGAAGAGAAACATGGTGCCCCTACTGAACCTCTGTTTCTGCTATTGTTCACCTCCTTCTCCATTCCTCTCTTTTTAATTCTTGTATCTTAGACCAAAACCCTTCTTTTCCCCTTGTTAGTGTTCTTTCTTACTAGAGAAACTCATAAAAAAAAAATCAGCACTCTTCTTCTCCTTCTTCCTTTCTTTCTTTCTTTTCCTTTCTTTTTCCTCCTCTCCTCTTTCTTGATTCTACTATCCTCTTCTTTTCTTTTATATATTTATTTGTTTTTATAGAAATTGCTGGAGAAACCAGCTCACATGGATGTGCAACTGCTGTCCACTTTTTTTTTTTATTCAAATTTCATTTTGGTCCCCCAACTTTCCAAAAATCCTATTTTCCACCCCAAAACTTCTATTACTTTTTTTTTCAAGTCCAAGTTTACATTAAATTTGTTTCTCCCCAAAACTTTATAATTTTTATTTCTATTTCTAATAACATCTATATTAAATATTTTCTCAAAAGTTGGGGTGTTATAAAGGAACTCTTGTGATTAGTGAAAACTTTACCGCAAACAAATAATGTTTGATAAGAGAAAAGAAGTAGCACTTGCTATTGTGATTAAACTCAGAATTCTTTGAGCTTACAAGAGTTGGCCTTTATATAGGCTGATTACAAGCACTATAAAGAAAAGATAGCAAGGTTACTAAATAGAAAGTTTAAATAGTATTCTAAACAATGAGTAATGTTGAATCTTTGAAAAAAACATTTCAAAAATCTGGCCATATAGTGATGTACGAATTTGATGAGTTTTGGTTACTTTTTAGCTTTATTTCCTTCCTTATTTGCAAGATATTGCAATCTCCTTCTGATTTCTTTGACTTGGTCAATCCCAAACACCAAATGGGGGCCTTTTACACGCATATGAGCTTGTTTTCTTCTCACTCAGCCCATTATCTTTATTTTAACTTAAGTCCAAACATTTTAACATATCCTAACACATATACCCCATGGACTTTCTAAGTCTGGCCCAACTTTTTTAATTTTGAATCCAAGCAAGCAAAGTGATAAGCTTGCTCTTGGATCTAGTCAACGGGCCCTCGTATGTCATGTCACTATGTGGCACATCATCTCTCCCTTGTTGATTAGGATTTGCTCTCAAATCTAATTCTTCCCCATCCTCAAAATCATCTTCCAAGTAAGGAGAAAGATTCCTCACATTGAAAGTAACAGAAACACTATACTCACCAGGCAAATCCACCTTATAGGCATTGTCATTGATCCTTGCTACCACACGAAATGGACCATCAGCTCTTGGCAATAGCTTGGACTTCCTCTGATTTGGTTCCTCAAGTGAAGCCACATTAGATCACTGGGTTCAAACTGCACTTACTTTCTCTTCTTGTTAGTAGTTTTGCTATATTATTCTTTTTTAGCTTCAATGAGCATTCTAACTTGCTCATGCGTAGACTTTACCAGTCTTTGCCTTCTTCTCCCCATCAAAATTAGCTCTTTCTTGAATAGGAATTGCCATCAAATCCATTGGTGTGATTGGATTGAAGCCATAGACTACTTCAAAAGGAGAGTGCTTAATTGAACTTTGCACACTTCGATTGTAGGCGAATTCAACATAGGCCAAACATTCATCCCAACTTTTCAAATTCTTTTTTATGAAAGTTCTTAGCAAGGTGGAAAGAGTTCTATTCACCACTTCTGTTTGCCCATCTGTTTGAGGATGGCAGGCTGTGCTAAAGAGTAGGTGAGTTCCAAGCTTCTTCCACGATCTGTTGGTCTTCTAAAAATAGCTTAGGAACTTGGCATCATAATCTGAAATAATGCTCTTTGGAATGCCATGCAACCTAATAATTTCCTTAAAGAAAAAGGTTAGCAATAAGAGAAGCATCATCAATTTTATGCAGGGAATAAAATGAGCCATCTTAGAAAATTGGTCCATAACAACTAATATGGAATCTTTGCCCATTTGAGTTCTGAGTAAGCCAAGCACAAAATTCATGCTCACGTGTTCCCATGGGTGGTTAGGAACTGGAATAGGCATATACAACCCTTGCGCCATCTCTTTGCTTTTAGCCTTCTTACACGCCACACATTTCTCTACTGCCTTGTGCACATCTTTCATCATACTTGGCCAATAGAAATGCTCTTTTAAGGCTTCCTAAGTCTTCTTTTCACCAAAATGGCTAGCAAGAGCACCTCCATATGCCTCCCTTACCAATAACTCTCTAATAAAATAGTTGGGAATACACAACTTTCCCATTTTAAAGAGGTAGCCATCATGTTGGTAGAATCCCTGAAAGGCTTTCTCTTTATAAGAATCATAAATAGAAGAAAAGTTGCTATCTGACTTATATTGCTTAATCATCAATTCAAATCCCAACAGCTTAGTATTTAGTAAAGAGATTAAGGCATACCTCCTAGACAATGCATCAGCTACAATGTTAGAGTATCCCTTATTATACTTAATCACATATGTGAATGATTTAAGAAACTCCACCCATTTGGCATGCCACTTGTTCGGCTTACTTTGTCCTTTTAGGTGCTTAATGGACTCATGGTTTGTGTGGATAACAAACTATCTTGGCAAGGGGTAGTGTTGCCAAATCTCTAAGGCACGAACAAGAGCATAAAACTCTTTGTCATATGTTGAGTAGTTCAAACTAGCTCCATTCAACTTTTCACGAAAATAAGCTATGGGATGTCCTTTTTGCAATAGAAGAGCCCCGATTCCTACACCAGAAGCATTGCATTCTAACTCAAAGGTCTTCAAAAAATCTAACAATACAAGTGTTAGAGTAAAGGTCAGTTTTGCTTTGATGAGTTCAAAGCTTTTTTGGGTAGCTTCACTCCATTTAAATTTCCCTTCCTTCTTTAAGCATTTAGTTATGGGGGCCATGATGGTGTTGAAATTCTTTATAAATCTCCTGTAGAAAAAGGCTAGGCCATGTTTGGATACCAAAAAGCCAAGGAATATGACTTGATCACGGCAAAAAGTGCACTTTTTGATGTTCCCATACTACTTTTCTTGGCATAGAACTTTAAAAATAACCCTTAAATGCTTGAGATGATCTTCAAAACTCCTTCTATAAATCAAAATATCATCAAAATAAACAACCACAAATTTGCCAATGAAGTGGCGAAGTATATGGTTCATGAGTCTCATAAAAGTGCTAGGAGCATTAGAAAGGCCAAAAGGCATGACCATCCACTCACACAACCCAAACTTTGTTTTAAAGGCTATTTTCCATTCATCCCCCTCCTTCATTCGAATATGATGGTAATCACTTTTCAAATCAACTTTTGAAAAGACAATAGCACCATGTAATTCATTAAGCATATCATCAAGTCTAGGAATGGGATAGCGATACTTTACAGTGATTTTATTGATGGCCCTACTATCAACACACGTGTGCATGGAACCATCCTTTTTGGGCACCAATAAAGCTAGAATAGAACATGGGCTCATGGATTCATGAACATAACCCTTTTTTAACAGCTCCATGACTTGCTTATGCAACTCCTTAGCCTCTTCTGAATTGCTTTTGTAGGCTGGTCTATTTGGTAATGCCGCTTTAGGAATTAAATCAATTTGATGCCCAATACCACGAAGGTGATGTAGTCTCTTTGGCATCTCTTTAGGAAAAACATCTTCAAATTCTTCCAATAGTTCGGCCACTATGGGAGGAACTGCAATGTGGTTAGATTCTAGTAATTCTTTAATAATAAGCACAAAAACAAAATCATGGTTAGTGATAGCCTTCAAAACATCCCCCTTATTGAGGAACAAACTCTCCTTTTCTTTCTTACTAATCAACTGCTCTTGATGTACTTGTTGGAGACTAAGAGGGGCTAATACAATTCTTTTTGCATCCTTCATAAAAGAATAAGTATTTTTAAAACCATCATGCACAACCCTTCTATCAAATTGCCATGGCCTCCCTAATAACAAATGACTAGTATTCATAGGTATAATGTCACACACAACTTTATCTTTATACTTGCCTATAGAGAAAGGGACAACTATTTGCTTAGTCACCTTAACATCACCATCATCATTTAGCCATTGCAATTTATAAGGATAAGGATGCACTAAGGTGGGCAAATTAAGTTTCTCAACTAAGGTAGTAAAAGCAACATTAGTACAGCTACCACCATCAATAATAACATTACATACCTTATTGAGAATAGTGCATTTGGTATGGAAAATGTTCTCTCTTTGCTCTTACTCTTTTGTTGCATGTGCACTTAAGGTTCTTCTGACCACTAACATCTCCCCAACATCAACATACTCTACTTCTTCATCACCATATGCTTCATGATTCTCTTCCTCTTCACAAGTCTCATCTTCACTGTTTAGCTCCCATTACCATTACTCTCTTGTTGGGACATTCTAAAGTAATGTGTCCATGGCTAAGGCACTTGAAGCATTTTATGTCTCTACTTCTTTTGGGAGGGGCTGGATCTACTTCCTTCTCCTTACCTTTGGTCACACCAATTGGTGCTTTGGTAGAGCTCTCCCCTTTGTCATGCTTCTTCATGCCACCTTGATCACTTGTAAGAGGGGTGTTAGTGTTAGAAGGTTTTGTGAATGTTTTGGTAGTAGTGCCCTTGTATCCACCCTTCTTTCTTTGCCTTTCAACCTTAATGGCAAGTTTGATCACATCCTGTAAAAACATATATGGTTGTAATTCAACAGTATTAGCAATTTCATAATTCAAACCACAAAGAAAATGGACAATGGTTTATTCTTATGGTTTCCTCACATCACATCTCAACATCAATATCTCAAATTCTTTAACATAGTCTTCCACATACATTCCACCTTGGCACAAACTTTAGAGTTTGATATACAACTTCTATTTGTAATATTCAGGTACAAATTGCTTTTCTGTAATTTTTTTCATCTCATGCCAAGTTTGTACATCATCAAGCCTATCCCTATATCTTTAAGCCTTTATGTTCTCCCACCATAAGTTTGCATAATCAACAAACTCAATGGCAACAAGTTTGCACTTCTTTGCTTCACTATACTCCTGGTACTCAAAGATTTTATCAACTCTTTATACCCATTCTAGGTATTCTTCAGGTGAGCTGGTACCTCAAAAGGTTGGGATCTTCATCTTGATGTTGTCTCTTTAGCCATGTGAACGCCTAGGCAGGTGTTAGTCATAAGCACCTTTTTCAACTCCAATTTCTTCATCATCATCATCATCACCATGCCCTTGTTGCTTAGAACTAGTGTGCCCTCTTTATTGCTGGGGTGCAACTAGTCTTGCCAAAGCTTGTGTGATCTAAGCAATTTGCTCTTGCATTGTATTTTGCTATCTTTCAAGTCTCAGCATATGTGCTTGATCCAATGTGATACCTCTTGAAACTAGTGGAGGCACCTTTCCTTCATCATACATGTTGCTACCACAATTAAACTCACTAAGTGTTTCACTCGGTTAAAGGACAGGTTGGTTCACTCCCTCACGTGTTTGCACTCTAAAAGCTTTAAAGTGCTGCCTAACCAAGGCTCTGATACCAAACTAATGTGCCTTGTGAAGGAGAGATTGAAATTGATTAGTTATGAAAGATAAGAAATTCTGCTGGAATGAATCGAGGAACAAGAATAAGTTAAAATTAAGCAATATAATGCCCAAATCAAACTTCAATAGAAAAAGAAAGGATTTCTTTTTGGTATTTTATGAATTAAAATGCAACAGTAATAAAAGACAAAAACTAAGAGGAAAATTATGGAATGTAAGCTTTGATAAGAGTAATCTCACCACAAAGAATACAATCCCAATGAAGATGCCACATAAAGAACTCTTGTGATAAGTCAAAACTTCGTCACAAACAAATAATATTTGATAAGAAAGAAGAAGCAACACTTGCTATTGTGATTAAACTCAAAATGCTTTGAGCTTTTAAGAGTTGGCCTTTATATACGTTGATTATAAGCACTATAAAAGAAAGATAGCAAGGTTACTAAATAGGAAGTTTGAATAATCTTCTAAATAAGAAATAATATTAAATCTTTGAAAAAAAAACTTTAAAAATCTACTCATATAGTGATGCATGAATTTGAGGAGATTTGATTACTTTTCAGCTTTTTTTCCTTTTTTTATTTGCAAGATATTGCAATCTCCTTTTGATTTCTTTGACCTAGTTAATCCCAAATAGCAAATGGGGGCCTTTTACACAAATATAACCTTGTTTTCTTCTCACTCGGCCCATTATCTTTATTTTAACTTAAGCCCAAATATTTTAATATGCCCCAACACACATAGCCCATGGACTTGCCAAGTCCAGCCTAACTTTTTTAATTTTGAATACAAGCAAGTAAAGTGATAAGCTTGCTCTTGGACCTGGTCAATGGGCTCTCGTATGTCATGTCACTATGTGGCACATCAATATTCTTATTAAAGACTAAATATAATATATTTTCGATATTAATATTATTATTTTAGTATTAATATTATTATTCATATTGTTGTTTTAAAGTTAGAAATTTAATATTATTTTTACTATTTTAAAATAAACACAAGACTATAGTTATTTTAGTTGTAAAATTGAGATTTGAATTGAAATTGAAACTACAATTAAAATAGAAATAGGATTGAAATTAGAATGAGAATTGTACCAAAATAGCTTAAAACCAAATCAAAATTAGAATTGAAGTTTGGTTCTTAAAAATTAAAGAACCAAAGTAGTTTTGATTCTTAGGTAGAACCATATTAGAACCAAACACTCCCATGTCTCGGGGCACAATGAAAATGCTAGAAATGCGTAAAAAGGGCTTAGCATTAAGGTAGTGTTTTAAAATGCGAAGCCAAATATCCCCCCCCCCCCCTCTCTCCCCATAACTTTCTCTCTCCACTTTCCTCTCCTTCCTAATCTCTCTCTCTCTCACTCCTTCATTTTTGACAACCTAACAATCACTATTGCCCTTTGTCAGCTCCCTAATGTCTACATCTCTCTATAGTAGTTAACTAGCATTGTTACCTGGTTGGAAATACACATTCCAATAAAATAATGACCTATGGTCCCAAAAACTTTAAGTGATCGGATCTCCCTCCTCCATGTACTTTAATGCTGATTCTTTAACTTTACAAGTTCATCTCTTATTGGGCTTCAATTTAAGACTGGCCTTGAACACTATTATTTCTTGATTTGCATGATTAAGCTTTGAAGTTTTAATTTTATAAATTGTTTTAGCTTGATTTCGGAAAAATAATTAATCAAATATAAAAACTGAGACCACCAATATGTCTTTATGTTGAAAGCTTAGGAAAAATACCAGCAAAAACAATTTTTATCATTAGAAAATTTTCAAGATTACAATCATCTCAGTGACTTTTAGACCCTTTCGATCATCTTTTTGGTAAAATAAAATAAATGCTAACTTACTTTATTGTTGGTTTCATGTAGGTACTTTCCATTAAATCCTATTGACATCCAAGATTATATTTTTGATCTGAACAGGCATGCTTGGAATTAACCTTGCAAGGCACCCAATATTACAGGCAATTCTTGCTTTTTTGGTGCATTAAATGTGTTTTAGTTAGTGATTTTTGCAAAGATAAATCTGCCCCAAGTTGGTACCTTGGGCATAAAAGCTAGGTTTTCTTTCAATGTTTAATTGTGCAATTAAGTGTAAAGAAGTAAATAATCAATAATTGTATGATAAGATAACAATGTCAAGGACTATGTAGAATATTAATTAGAATTAATTGGCTATTAATGAATATCGCCATTTTAGACATAGAGGAGTTTAGGCACCTATGTTGGGATTGATGAACAAAGGTTAATTAGAATGAATTGGCAGGTTCCAAATGGGTATTTAAGGAGTGTTATGAGCTTGAGGCCATTTGCATATTGCTTAAGTTATACAAATGTGTTTTCTTATAGGAGATTAGATCTTAGGAATAAGGAAAACTCAACCAGATTTTTGGCATAACCTTAAGACATCTTTTTACTTTTGCTAATTTATTTATAAGTTGTTGTTGATATTTTCCTTGTGCATACATATAGATGATTTGAAACAATTGTCTTCTTCCTCCTAGTCAGATAAATAACTGTTTAATCGTCTAATCTGTAAATTGATATTGAATATGCATTTAGAGTCAATATTATTTATGTTTTATCGTACCCAAGCATTATTTTATATTTATATCATTAAACATATTTCAGGACATGCAATCTTTGATTCATTAATTATAATGTTATTATACTATGGATGAAATGCCTTGAGAATAGTTTGGAACCCTGATATGTACATATGAATGGAGACGATTTGGATAGATTGTTGACTCAACTAGACTTTCTAGTTAAAATTAAATGGTGAGGTGATGCAAGCTCACATCTAGGCTGGAAGCAAGCTCATATTTTATTGAAATGATTTTCCCATGGAACATCCAAAACCAAGTAACAAACACATCTTAAACAACTCTTTTACTCATAAGATGACATAGACACCAACATGTGATGAATAACCACTTTGATTAATAGAATAAGAAAGTCAAGGATCGGATATAAATAGGGCAATTTGTGCCAGTTACACCAGATATCAAAGTGAGACAAATATAAGTGACTAACTTATATTGAATCTAAGTTTTTAGTGGAACTTAGGAAGAACATATATAAAACTCTCTCGAAGGAGTTCTTAAGCTTACAAGCTCAACAATGGTAGATTCTAAAATTGAACCAACAAAATGAAGAAGAAAGCCTTATAAGGCTACCCATGGTTCTGCCAACACTTGGAGTCTTTTTCTAAGAGTTTCTCCAAGTATTGGATAAAATACATTCACCCCCATTTTAGGTAAAAACCGCATTTACAAGTCTGAACCAAATCTGAATTTTGAAATCTGATCATAAAAGTTTCTTTTATCTTATAACTGAAAATGCCAATGATGTTTTTTCCTTTATATCTTGAACAAAAGACTCTCCCACTTTCCTTTGCAACTTGGATAAAGCTCATAAGGTCCAAGGCTGCTGAATGGATAGAATTGGAATCTATTTGGGATGGAAGAAGTTTGGTTTGGTGCATTTGGTTGGACCTTGGTTTGCCTCACTTTGCTGGACCATGGTTCGGTTTACTTTAAATATCGAATTGCATCAACACGCCACACTTGTGCTCCTCTTGATTTCCTTGCATGTTAGGCTACCATAATTAATCAGTATATGCTTGAATTAGTCCTTATAATGCCTTGGCCCTAGCTCTTATGATTGCTCCCTTGAACATAGGAAGTGGTTCAGTAATTTTGCCCTTATGATGCTCATCATCCCCTCCTTCTTAGAAAGAATTCATCCTCAAATTTAAATCTGCACCAAGATATGGCGATAGGTCAGAAACATTAATGTAGAGCTAATGGATCTATACCTATCAGGAAGGTCAATCTTGTAGGCATTATTATTGATCCTTTGTAGCACTTGGAAGGACCATCACTTCTTGGCTGTAACTTGGACTTCCGTTGATTAGGAAACCTCTCCTTGCACAATTGAATCCATACAAGATCACCTCGTTCAAAGATCAATTGCTTCTGCCCTTTGTTGGCATTGAGAGCTTACTTAGCATTCTTGGCCTCAATTTGTGCACAGGCTTGCTCATGAATTTTCTTCACTATTTTGGCTTTCTTTTTACCATTAATACTAGCAAGCTCACTAATAGGTAAAGGCAAGAAATCCATAGGGGTTAGAGGATTAAAACCATAAACAAGTTCAAAATGAGAAAAACCAGTAGAAGAATGCACTACCCTATTTTGTGCAAACTCAATGAATGGTATGTAATCCTTGCAAGACTTAAGATTTTGTTTAATTACAGCCCTCAAAAGTATGGACAAGATCCTATTGATTACCTCAGTTTGACCATCCGTTTAGGGGTAGCAAGTAATGAAAAACAATAATTTAGTCCCTAACTTCCCCCATGGGACCTTTTAAAAATGACTCAAAAATTTGACATCTATGTCACTCACCATAGTCCTGGGTATGCCATGTAAACTGACATCCTTTCTAAAAAACAAATTAGCTATGTATGTGGCATCATCAGACTTATGACATGAAATGAAGTGTGCCATTTTGGAAAATCTATCCACTACCACAAATATGGAATCTTGCCCCCTCTTGGACCTAGGCAATCCTAAGATAAAATCTATGGAAATATCAACTCAAGGTTCCTTAGGAACAGGCAAAGGTATATAAAGACCATTCGACATTACTCTAGACTTGGCTCTCTTGCATCTTTCACACCTAGAACACACCCTCTCTACATCTCTCCTCATGTGAGGCCAAAAGAAGTGTTCCTTAAGAATGTCTAAAGTCTTAGCAACACCAAAGTGTCCCATTAACCCACCACTGTGTGATTCATGCACAAGCAAATCTCTTAAAGGGCTCTTAAGCACACAATCTGTTTTCCCTAAATAAATTTCTATTATACTTAAAGAATTTTTGAAATGCAACCTTTTCACATGCAGCATATATAGTGGCAAATCCTCATCATTAGCATACAACTCTTTAACAAACTCAAATCTAAGTAACTTAGAATCTAGAATATTAAAAAGAGAATACCCGCATGAAAGAGCATTTGCCACTATATTCTTGTAACATCCTCCCGGTAGCAACTCCGTACATTCTACTGTTCCGGTGACCGGTGTCGGTCCGGATAGCTAGAACGTCCGGAAAAATATTTAAACTAAAGTCAGGAACCATAATTAACTTAAATATTAACAAGAAAAATTTAGCAAAAATTTTAGAAATAAAATACAACCAAGTCAAATGAGCCGGTGCCCAAGCGATGGGTAACCAGAGATAAGTTGCGGTTCTCGCAACTAGGAGCCCTAGACCCGGGGAAAAATTCATGAAATAATTTTTGGGACTCCAGAGAAGGGTCATTGAGGTTCCTATGGCATTAGAATGCCAAGAAAATATTTAGAAAAATTTTTCAATCGATACAGACAATTTTGACCCGTTAAGCCAAACGGAGGGCATTTTGGTCATTTCGTCTTCAGAGACGATTTTTGGCCGACTTGTCCAGTTGAGTAAATAATTATCATGACATAAAATATGAATTAATGTTGATGAAAAATTAATTTGAAGCTAGTAGAAAAGAAAAGAAAAGAAAATAAAGAAAATTAAAGATAATGACATCACATGATGTCACTCACTTAATCCCAACCAATCACAAGTTAACAAGTATTCTTAAAACACCTAAAAGAGTAAAAAATAAACCAAAAATTTCTGGTCTCCTTCTTCATCTTCAGCCAGCCAAAACCCTCTCGCCATCTCCCTCCATTGATTTTCAACCAAAGCTTCAAATTCTCTCTTTGTTTCACCATAAACCCTAGACACCTTTCATTAAAACTTGTCCACTCATCTTGGGGAAGTGTTTGGCAGCCTAGAAAGTGAAAGAAAGTGAAGTTTGAGCTTGGAAAATTCTGCCCTACAAGAGGTTAGTGCCTATTTAAACTTAAATCCCTTTTATTCCATGTTAGAGACCTAAAATAAGCAAGAATTTGTAAATTAAGTGTATGAAATTTATGTATATGTACTCCATAAATTTCGGCTGCCCTAAGGAAGAAATAGGATTGAGTGTTTTTGAATGGACTTGGAATGAACTAGAAATCATGTTTAAAGTATATAAACATAAGGAAATGAATTAGTTAGTCAACTAGGGTAATTTGTACAAAATCTTGAATTTGAGCTAGGGTTTGGGAGTGAAAATTTGACTTTGCTTATGAAATTGTTAAAAAACATTCTAATGGTCAATTAGTGACCATTTGAGGTAAGTTGACCATAATTTGAAGTGCATTAGAGTGTTACAAAGTGTTTTGGTAGGCTGCCTAGTGACAGCAGCAGGGAGGCTGTGAGTCCAGCCCACTTGGACTGCCATATCTTTAGCTGTGTAGGTTCAATTGGTGTTTGGCCAATTGGACATGAAACTAGACTTATAATGGCACAATTTTTCTGAAGAAACCATGCCCAAAAGACCAAAGCAAGTGGACCAAAAGTTGGCCCCAATCCGGATACCCTGCAAACAGGTTCTGCAGAATGACCAAATAAACAGTAACTGTTCATTTGGCCATAACTCACTGTAGAATGGTCCATTTGACCTGCAATTTTTACAGAAACAAGATAAGACATAGACAAACAACTTTCATGAAGAAACCTACCCCAAATTATGACCAGAACCTATCCAACAAGGCAGTGGCAGTCACTGTTCATGGTACTGTAGATTTGGTAAATTCTGCAGAATTGAAATCCGGCCGGCTGTGGTTTTTGAACCATATCTGGAGTTACAAAACTCCAAATGGAGTGATTCAAAAAAAGAAATTCAACTAGACAAAATAAGGAACAACTTTTATGTTTACCATTTCCTCAAATTCCCACTGTAACAGTCCCTAATGGAACAGTAAAGTTAGACCATAAAAACTGAAAATTTTGCCCCCTTAGTGCTAAGCTTGGAAATGGTATTGGCAACCAATACCAACAAATTTTGAATGCAAAATGTGGTATCTTTGAAAACTTAGGTTCAATAAATTTATTATGTATGAAAAAGTCAACATTTTGGTTGACTAGTAAGGTGAATAGTAATCAAAATGATTAACAAATTAAGATGAAGACCTAGAACCAATTCTAAGCTTAAATGCTTAGAATTGTATGACAAATGTGGACTATGCATCTTAGTCAAAATTGTTAAAAGGAAATTAAGAGCATAAATTTGAAATCCATGTAATTTTCATGGATTACTTGAAACATGAAAAATAAGTTACCTAATTGATGTAAATAGATAGTTAGGGCTTATATGCCCATTACAAATGGAATTCATAAAATATTAGTAACTCAACTTGAAATATAAAATTTGTAATTACATAAGTAGATTTTTGAATGTATAAATGAGAAAGGAATGTATGAAATGAAATTTAACTAAATGGATTGTTGAGTATAAATAGGATGAGGTTTAGATTAGGGTTTATGTTTCCATTACAAATAAGATAATAACACCTTGTATGAGTTATGAATTCATATAAATATTGTAATGAATAAATGAATCACATGAAAATATAAATGAAACATTAGTTCTAGTTATAAGAGAAATGAAGAATGTTTTGAATACAATGGTACATGTGAACCATTGTTTAGAATTGTGATCAATATGAATAACATAATGAATGAATAAATGAACCATATTAATTTAAGAATGAATAAATGAACCATATTAATTTATGAATGAGGCATTCGTTCTCATTATTGTAGAGAGGAGAAGTATTTTGAGTACAATGGTATAAAAGGATAATTGATGTGAATTGTGATCATATAAATGATCAAATGAATGTATGAATTATAATTGAAATTATCATGAAATAATAAACTCATAAAACATAATATATTAATATTTAATGATATTATGTGCCCTTGTATTGCCTAGACATGTGTGTCAGATTGGATAGTTTGGCATGCCAATAGGATATTGTTTTAGCAGTACTGCGAAAGGCTTTATGCCTGTATTCATGGCTTTATGCTCGTATTCATGGCTTTTATGCCCGTACTCATGGTTTAATGCCCGATTATGTGTTACCATGGCTTTTTAGCCATACTGACTGCATACGTGGTTGACGTTTTGCGTCCCATGGTATGACGGCCCGAGGCACCGCGGTGTCCAGTGCCAACGACCCGTTATCCAGTTTAGTCAGCCTGTCATAGGTTACTTGGGCAGTGAAATTTATTGAGATAAGTTAAGAATATTAGCAATTAAAAATATTAGAAATTAAATAAAATAAATGAGTAAGATGACCTAAAATAAATTAGAATAGTTATTTATTAGAAAGAAAAAAACTGGACCGATATTAAAATTTACTTATTATAAGATAATCTGAGACAACCTAGCAAGTATAGAGAAAATGCTAAAAGATTAGCAAAGAAAATTATAACATACATAAATATTGCAAATGTGACTTACATGATAATATAAGCATAAATTTATTATTTTTAGATCATTTTTCTTTGTACATTATTATTGTACATTGGCGAAATAAACACTTCCAAATAAGACTAAATCAGGATAAAACATATTAAATTTTAGAAACCGCATGTGAAGTATAAATAAATCTTAATTATCCGAATTTTGTTTCTATCTTTATTTGTATATTATTTCCTTGTTATATTATTGCACCACTAAGCAGCAATGCTTAGCGCGATGGAATTGTTTCCTCGCGCAGGTACTAAAGGTAAAGCCCAGATAAAAATATTAAACAGAGATTTTGGAGTTCTGATCTGCAGAAGTGTCTGAAGTATTCAATGTTGTCACCTCCTCAGCAATGCATGTAGATAGGGCTCACGTTAAGCATATCATGTATTTTGTGTATGTTATTTATTTCTTATGTTGTAATATAAATTAGCAAATTGTAATTAATTTGTATATCATGTAAATTAAGAATTTATTTAATTATTGCAAATAATGTAAATTAATGCAAATTTGAGAATTTTGCTATAAGAATGGAGCATGAATGAATTTGTACAAATGAGTATAGATTTGAATTACATAATGATTTTTCAAATGATGATATGAGTATGGAAATGATTATGAAATTGAAATGTATGGATGAGATTTGAAATATGAGAAAATTATGAGAATGATTGATGAGATAATTATGATTAGCATGGATGAGATTTTTTTTATCTTATTTTAAAATATTGTTAAATTTCAAACAGGTGAATATTAAAATACGCCAAACGATAATAAAATAGGAGAAACTCTACTGGTTTCTCCGTCGAAAAATAATTAATATTAAATTAAACGAGTTCAAAATTATTAAAAAAATAAAGTAAGATAAGTTAGGGTGCTTCGGCACCGATTGTAGCGCGCCTTGCTTGGCTACACTATAGTCGGGTGAGGGGTGTTACAATTCTCCTTGCCATGCTTGTACTGGATCACATATGGGAATGACTAAATGAATTTCATCCACCTTGCATGTCTCTTGTTTAACTTGCCTTGTGCCTTGATATGTTTGAAGGACTTATGGTCCGAATGAATGATGAACTCCCTCGGCCAAAGATAGTGTTGTCAGTCTCTAAGGCTCTCACCAAGGCATAAAGCTCCTTGTCATAAGTGGAGCAATTCAATGCTACCCTACTAAGCTTTTCACTGAAATAGGCTATTAGTCTCCTTTCCTACATAAGAACAGCACCAATACCTTTCCCAGAAGCATCACATTCAATCTGAAAAGCTTTAGTGAAGTCAGGCAAAATTAATAAGGGTGCATAACACAATTTTTCTTTCAACAAATTAAATGCATTTTCTTGTTCCTCACCCCAAATAATGCAACATTCTTCTTAACTAACTCATTCAATGGTGTTGCTAGTGTGCTAAAGTTTTGAACAAATCTCCTATAGAAACTAGCTAGCCCATGAAAACTCCTAACTTCAGATGCATTCTTAGGAGTAGGCCACTCTTTTATGGCTTTAATCTTTTTCTCATCTACCTCTACTCCTTTGGCACTTATTACAAAACCCAAAAAAACAACTTTCTCCATGCAAAAAGAACATTTTTTAACATTTGCATACAACTTTTCTTTTCTTGATACATCAAAAACAAGTCTCAAGCGATGCATATGCTCATCCATATTCTTACTATACACAAGAATGTCATCAAAGTAAACAATCACAAATTTCCTTATGAAAGATCTTAAAACATGGTTCATAACTCTCATAAATGTGCTAGGGGCATTTGTGAGCCCAAATGACATCACCAACCACTCATACAAACCATGTCTAGTCTTAAAAGCAGTTTTTCATTCATCTCCTAATTTCATGCAAATCTTGTGGTAACCACTCCTAAGATCTATCTTAGAGAAAATGCATGCATCATTTAGCCCATCCAACATGTCATCAAGTCTAGGTATGGGATGTTGATATTTTACCATTATCTTATTGATGGCATAGCAATCAACACACATACGGTATGTCCCATCCTTCCTTGATACCAATAGAACAGGTATTGCACATGGGCTCACGCTCTCCCTAACATGAACCTTAGCTAACAGCTCCTCTATTTGCCTCCACAGCTCCTTGGTCTCCTCTGCACTATTTCTGTATGTAGGATAGTTTGGAAGAGATGCTCTAGGTATGAAGTCTATCCGATGCTCAATGCCTCTAATAGGTGGAAGTGTAGGAGGCATCTCATTTAGGAATAAATCTTCATACTCTTATATAAGAGAACAAACAACACTAGGAAGAAATGGGTCAAGGTCAATCGTAGTCAATAAAGATTCGCTATACATAAGTAAACACAATTGTCTACAACTATACAAGGACTCTCTCACACCTCTCCCCTTGACATACAATTTTTTTTTTCTCTCTTTGCTCTCCTTTTGCCCCGAACCTTCTTTCTTTTCTTTTTCTTTTCCCCTCTTTTTATTTTCTCTCTTTTCACTGTTATTGCCTTTTTTTGGTTTAGCCACTCTAGCTTTTTCACTCCCCTCCTCATTCTTCTCACCCTATGATCTTCTAATGTGGAGTTGGTCTTCAAGAACTTGAGATGGGGTTAAAGGGTTCAAGGTGACCTTTCAACCATCCTTAGAAAAGGAGTAAGTGTTCCTTCAGCCATCATGCAAAACTTCCCTATCGAATTGCCATGGTCTTCCAAGAAGTAGATGTGTAGCTTGCACTAGCACCACATCACAAAACACCTCATCTTGGTACTTGCCTATTGAAAATGGAATCACCACTTGCTTAGTAACCTTGACCTTCCCATAAGAGTTCAACCATTGTAAACCATACGGCTTAAGGTGCTTCAAGGTAGCTAAGCCCAACCTTTCCACCATCAAAGTGCTAGCCACACTGCAATAACTCTGACCATCCATAATCACACTACACACCTTATCTCCCACATGGCACCTAGTATAGAAAATATTCTCACTTTGCACCAAATCCTCGTTATCAACTAATTTAGCTTGTGTAGTCAAAGTACGCATAGTGATCAAGGTGCAAGCCATATCCACATCCTCAAACTCATGTTCAACCCCCATCACCCTCTTCTTTATGAACATTCGACTCACTCTTGTCATCTTCACTCTCCAACTCTCCATCTTTGGTCAAGATCATAACTCTCTTGTTAGGACACTGTGAAGCTATATGTCCATTTCCCAACCACCCAAAACACTTGATGTCCCTAGCTCTATTAGTGGTGTTTGAAGCTATTGAAGAGACATTCTTTTCTTTCCTTTTCACGTTCTCCTTTCCCTTCCACTCCTCTTTCTTGGGTTTAGGAACAAACTTATCTTCTTTAGCCTTCTCACTATTTGGTTTCCAAGAAGGCTTAGGAGTTGAATAGGTTTCACTACCATACTTAGTCAAATTCTTCTTCTTAAGCTGCTTCTCAACCTTCCTGGCCATGGATGCCATCTCATTCACATCCATGTAATGGTGTAACTCCATTATGTTAGCTATGTCTTAATTTAGCCCACTAAAGAATCTAGCCATGGCAGCTTTTGGATCCTCTTCAATATTAGTTCTAATCATGGAAATCTCAAAGCTTTGTGGTAGTCTTTAACACTTTTGGTCCCATAAACCAACCTTTGCAACCGTTGGTTAGCCTTCTCACTATTTGGTTTCCAAGAAGGCTTGGGAGTTGAATAGGTTGCACTACCATACTTAGTCAAATTCTTCATCTTAAGCTGCTTCTCAACCTTCATGGCCATGGACGCCATCTCATTCACATCCATGTAGTGGTGTAACTCCATTATGTTAGTTATGTTTTGATTCAGCCCACTAAGGAATCTAGCCATAGTAGCTTTTGGATCCTCTTCAATATTAGTTCTAATCATAGAAATCTCAAAGCTTTGTGGTAGTCTTCGACCCTTAAACCAGCCTTTGCAACCTTTGGTGAAGCTCCCTATAGTAATGCGGAGGCACAAACCTATCCCTCAACAAATTGTTCATCTCCTCTTAAGTTTTTACCATTCGGCCCCCATTTCTCCTTCTCCTAGATTGCAACTGGTCCCACCACACAATAGCATATTCCTTAAATTCAATAGCTGCCAACTTTACCTTTTTCTCGTATAAATAATGGTGACATTTAAAAATCAATTCTACTTGCATTTTCCACTCTAAATACACATAGGGATCATTTTTGTCATAGAATGGTGGTATCTTCATTTATGCTCCCTACGTTTCCATTAACTCTCTCTTTCTCTCTCCCATAGCCATAACCATCTCTCTCCAAAGTCATCTCTTCCCTATTGTTCTCTCCTAGGTACCCTACCATTCCTTCTACCTCTCATCCCTCTTCCTTAGCATGTGGTGACTGAATTCCTCTCCCACTTGCCTGAGAGGCATGGTCGTCAAAATCATCATCTCCCCACTCTTCCTCACACTGGCCATCTCCCCAATCTGGATCATAAGGTTTTGCTCTTTCATGTTCCCTCCTATCTCTCCTATTTTCCCCAATATGAATTCCTAAATTCCTTCTTCTACCTTACCTCACATCATTTGATTTCCTCTCACTTTCCCTTTCTCTCCTCAATTCCTCAAATTGTTCATCATGCCTTTCTAACTTGTCCCTTACATAGGCAAGCATCCTCTCAAATTGTTACTCTATTGCTTGCTGTAACACCCCTATTTGTATAGCCTGGTATATTTCATTATTCTGGTGATCGGAATCGGTCCGGATAATTAAGGGGATTAGAACCACACTTAAGACAACTAGATAAGCTATAAATACAAATAATTAGTAATTGCCAATTAGTTAAGTATGAATAAGAAAAACAGAACATAAGAAGTTAAACGAGCCGAGAGTCACAGCGATGGGTGACCTCCTCGAGAAGGGTTACGAAGTCAATTTAAACTTAAATTTCGAACCGTAAAATGTGACGTCGCTGTCCTTAGGACCATTACGAACACAGTGGAAAAGAGAAAATCACGAAAAAGAATTGTTAAGCCAGTCAAATAATTAGGTCAGGGAGCCGAAAGGAATATTGAATTATTTGCAAACCGGGTTGAACCGGTGAGGGGCAATTTGGTCAATTGAACCTGAGAATTGACTCCTGACCTAACTGTCAAATAAAATCGGAGAAAAGAAAATTTCGGAGTCGGGAATTAAATTAAAAAACTAATAGAAAAATAAAAAAAAATGAAAAAGTGAAGGGAGATGACATCATGCATGACATCATGCATGATGCCATAAATCCTATAATTAAAAATTTATCTAAATTAATTTATGGTCTTACTAAGACATAAAAAAAGGAAAAGAAAAGGAAAGAAAAAAAAAAAAAAAACCAAAAAGTCTTCTTCTTCCCTAAGTTGCCGTCTCCCATCTCTCTCTCCCTCTCCATGGTTGTCCTCCATTGAAGCTTGCACTCAAGCTTAAATTTCCTCACTAAACCTTAATAATTTCCATAAACACCTCATTAGAGCATGTTATCTCAACCTAAGAAGAAGATTGAAAGAGGATAGAAGAACAAAAGATAGAGATTTGAAAGATTTGAAGTTCTAAGAAAGGTTGGTAAGCAAACTTGACAATTTTAGTTTGATTTCTACTTTTTTAACTTATTGAACTTGGAAATAAACTTTAAATAAAAAGAAAATTTTTATTGAGGAACCACAAGTGAATTTTGGCCAGCATGTGTATGGGGGTATATTTGCATGGTTTGATTGAATTAGGAGGAAATATAAACCTTAAGTAGTCGAGTGATTATAGTTAAAGGCTTTGAATTAGCTAAATGCAAAGACATTGTGAACTAGGGTTTTGGGACACTTAGGGTTAGAGACAAAAATGTGAGAAATTGGTAAATGATGTCTTTGACCTAGTTTGAAGTGAGAAATGGTCATTTGTGACCAAATGAAGTGTGTTGAAAGTATTGGAGTTGAGACTAAATTCGGATTCAATGTGGCAGCATGACCAAGTCCATTTAAGGGACCAAAATTGAAAATTTACAAGTCCAATTGGTATGAGACCAATTGGGAATGAAAATAGACACTAAATGACATAATTTTCATTTAGGAAGCATGCCCAAAAAGTGACAAAACCTAGTGAATAAATTGACCAAATCCAGAAAATCTCAGTCTGCCCTGTACAAACTGACCAAATGAACAGTGTTTGTTCATTTGGCCATAACTTGAGCTAGGCAAGTCTAAATGACCTGAAATTTTACCAGTGGACAGATGAGATATAGACCTAAAACTTTCATGAAGAACATAAACCCAAATTATGCCATTAACCAAGTCATTTGGCCACCCAAAGTTGGTAACCTAAAACTGCTAGAACCAAAAAATTGCCCAGAAAATCTGGGTTGAGTCCAATCCGGTAACCATGACTCAAATGACTATAACTTGAGCTACAAAACTCCAATTAGAGTGATTCAAAAAGGAGAATAAACTTAAGACAATAGGGAACATTTTCTATGAAGAAAGTTTTGCCAAATTCCAACAGTAAAATGACCAATGGAACAGTGCAACCTTAGACACCAAAATTGAAAATTATCAAATTTGCCTAAAAGATTTAGAATTTGAGTAAACAACCAAAACCAACAAACTTAGTGACCAAAATGTGGTATGTGGGTGAAGTTGGAATTCCCATACCTATTAAGCCTTAGAAAGTCAACAAATTGACTTGAATAGTGTAGTGAATAGTAACCCCGAAACACAAAATTCAAAGAACGTCGAGTTTAGCACATTAGAGTTAGGTAAAACTGAATTTAAATTTATTCTTGGATTTATGCTAAGTTATGGTACTGAAACACTGTGAAATTATGTATTTCAGTTGAAAAGAACACCGGGAAAGAATCTGAGGAATCGAGTCAGGGCCAAGAGGCGACTCGTTTAAGGTTTGTGCACAACGTAAAATTTTTGTAAATTATTTTTTGCATACTGTTTTGAATAATTTGAAATAGTGAATTGTGACATTATTTATGATGCTTTGATCTAATTGTTGAAAGTTATTGTGTATATTTGAAATGACAATGTTTAGCAAATTGTTAAGATAAGTTTTGAAACCACAGTGTCATGACCATATATTTGAACACCTCATTAGCATGACTAGTGGGGGTAATCAGTTTCGAATTTTGATTCCTTCTCTGACTGAAGTGTTGAGGTGTGTGTCAGTAGAAGAAGAAATTGAATGGATATCCATATATTTGAGCTAGCTAACCTTGTGATGTGACTTCTCCTTAGCCTCTGGCTATTGAGATTATATTTGTTTCGAATGGCATGATATAACTGTGGGTTTTATGAAATGTGATTTGATACTTCAAAAAATGAAATTGTTTGGGATTAAAATCTCATAATTCATGTTTTATATTTAATTCTCATGTTCAGTCCAATTTTTGAATAAATGTGATTTAAATTCTGCATAAAGATTATTTTAGTATATTGTGCACCACTGAGTCCTAGTACTCAGCGATAGCTGTTATTGCTGTCGCAGATATAGAGACTAGAGGAGCAGCAGATTGAGCTGCCGAGGACAGAGGAGCTACCTGCTTGAAGTTATCGGGTATAATTTATACCTTGACTGTAAATATTCATTTTGATGTATGTATTGCACATAAATGTATGGACATGTAGAATTGGTCTTGAGCAGCTTATACAAAGTTTGTAATAAAATTTAGTTTGAATTTCTTTTAATGTAAATTTTTGCAATGATGTATATAAATTACTTTGTCATCAATGAAATATGAATGGTAGTATTTTATTTTGAATTGAATGAAATTCATTAATGGTATTTGACGATTGTTGGATATTGGAAATAGTGAATTTGAATTTTGAAAGTTGATAAATGTGTTGAAATTGATTGAGATAATTGTGAATTTGAAGAAGTTGTTGAGGAAAATTATTGGACATGTTTTTTTCAGGTATTTGAAGAACTGTTTTCTCAAAATACAAATGGAACTCTGCCAAAATTTTTATAAAATTTGCGGAAAAATAAAATGGGCCAAAAATTTTAACTAGCTTTCAACTTTAATTAAGTGTTTTGATACCAATTAGAAAATGCTCACCACTTAACAAAAGTAAGAAAATTGTTTTAAAATCCCTAGTAGGGTACTTAATGAGTTATCGGTAGGTGAAGTTCGGTAGTTCATTAGGTATTCTACGGGATTATGTTATGCCTTACAGAGGAGTAAGGTGTGACATGTTTTAGTAGTATCAGAGCAAAATTTTTGAAGTATGTTTTAACTTGTGAATTTTTATCTTTCCTTGTTAAGTACAACTGCTCAATGTCCATATTTGTTACATACAGTGCATTACATCATAAATATGAACTAACGGAGAGAAATCTCCATGTGTTACTTGTTCAGGAGATACCCTAATTTCAGACTGAAATGGAAGAAGGGGATTGCTCAGTCGAGCAATCTGTTGAAGCTGAGGCACAAGGGGAAGCCCCAGCTCTACAGAATGTCAGTGGATCAGTAGCACCAGCCCCACAAATGCCACAGTTTCCTGCACAGTTTGCACAGCAGATGGCTACGATGTTTCAACAAATGGCTGGGGGTATGCCTGTTCAAGCTCCACCCCAACCACCTGTGGTACAACCACTGCCTCCAGCCAGACAGTATGACAAGTTATTAAAGTATGGAGCTACTGAATTTAAGGGTACAGTGGACCCTTTAGAGGCAGAGCAATGGCTTGAAAGGATGGATAGAGTATTTAAAAAGCTGCACTGCCAAGATGAACTGAAGTTTGAATATTCTGTGTCATTACTGCAAGGAGATGCATATGATTGGTGGAAGACCATCCCCCACAGCTTGGCTGAACCACCAGTACTGACCTGGGATGACTTCATCAGAGAATTCAGACAAAAATACATCCCAGATGCATATGTGGATCAAAAGTTGCAAGAATTTCTTAGTCTGAAGCAAGGGAGTAAATCAGTGGCAGAATATGAGAGGGAGTTCGCCTGCTTAAGCCATTATGCTGGGAGTCTCCTTTCTACCAGCAAGGAACGGTGCAAGAGATTTGAGACTGGTTTGAAGCCCAGTTTGAGGATGCAAGTAGTGGGATTCAGACACAGCAATTTTTTTAGAACTCATGTCTCAAGCACTTGAGCTAGAAAGGATTGAATCAGAAGCGAACCCAACAAAAGAAAAATCAGAAAAAGTTGAAAAATCAGAGAAAGACAAGGGGGAAAAATCAGTTGAACAGAGTTTTGGTGGTACTTTTGGGAAGAGAAAGAAATTTGGTGGACCTAGCAGAGGTCGAGGTGGAAGATTTGGAAGGGGCAGATTCTCTGGATAGAGACCCCCTAGGTCAGTCGTGATCGGCAGGGTTCATATCTGCCGCCTGTGAGACTTGTGGCAAGATTCATGGGGGAGAATGTTATTGGGCCACTAGAGCCTGCTTTAACTATGGAGGCAAGGGCCATTTAGCTAAAGACTGCACTAGTGCTCCTAAATATGGTCCAGCTCCTACTACTACCGAAGGATTTATTCAGAGTCCTACTCCCAGAGGTTCACAATCAGTTGGCAGAGGAAGAGGCAGAGGTAGAGGCACTGCTTCAGGCAGTCAGGGTATTGTTGGTCAGTCAGCACAAGGGAGTGCTTCAGCCAGAGTTTACACGATGAGACAGCGAGAAGAGGCTGAGACTTCCGATGTGGTAGCCGGTACATTCTCTATCTCTGATCAATAAGTATTTGTGTTGTTTGATCCGGGTTCAACCCACTCATATGTTAGTGCTAGCATAGTCAGTTCACTTGCTGTTCCATGTGTCCAAATGGGTTTTGAAGTGCTAGTAACTAGTCCGTTAGGACAAGAGGTCCAGGTCAATAGAATCTATAGAGACTATCCTTTGGTGATCCAAGGACATGTTTTTCTATCAGATTTGATTGAAATGCCCTTCAGAGAGTATGATATCATCTTGGGCATGGATTGGTTAGCCAGGCATCACGCCATGATTGACAGTAGACTAAATACAGTCACTTTTGGTCTCCCTCTGTACGGTGATGTGATAATACATGGAGAGAGGCATTTACTACCATCAAACATCATTTCGGCTGCACTAGCCAGAAGGATGATCAGAAAGGGGTGTGAAGCATACTTGGCACATGTGATAGACACCCAAGTGGGGAGTCCAGCACTAAGGGACATCCCTACTGTATGTGACTTTCTGGAAGTATTTCCTGATGAATTGCCAGGATTACCTCTAGAAAGAGAGGTGCAGTTTGATATTGATGTTATGCCTGGTGTGGACCCAATCTCCATAACACCATATAGAATGGCACCTGCAGAATTGAAAGAGTTGAAAGTGCAGTTGTAAGAATTGCTTGACAAGGGCTTTATCCGCCCCAGTGTGTCACCTTGGGGAGCACCAGTGTTGTTTGTTAAGAAGAAAGATAGAACTCTCCACTTATGCATTGACTATCGGCAGTTGAATAAGGTGACAATAAAGAATAGATATCCATTGCCCCACATTGATGACTTGTTTGATTAGTTGAGGGGTGCAGCGGTGTTCTCCAAAATTGACCTAAGATCAGGTTATTATCAGCTGAAAGTACAAGAGCATAATATTTCTAAAACTGCCTTCAGAACCCGCTATGGCCATTATGAGTTCTTGGTTATGCCATTCGGGTTAACTAATGCTCTAGCTGCTTTTATGGATCTGATGAACACTATCCTCAGACCATACCTCGGTAAGTTTGTTGTGGTATTTATTGATGATATATTGGTCTATTCGAGGAATGTAGAAAAGCATGATAGACATCTGCAGATTATACTGCAGACTTTGAGGGAGAAACAGCTATATGCGAAATTGTTGAAGTGTGAATTTTGGCTGAAGGAAATATCTTTCTTGGGGCATGTAGTAACAGAAGAGGGCATCAAGGTAGATCCAAGTAAGATTGAAGCTGTCCTTAATTGGAGGCCACCCAGAAATATCACAGAGATTCGTAGTTTTCTGGGTTTAGCTGGATACTACCGTCGATTTGTGAAGGGATTCTCCATGTTGGCATCTCCATTGACCAAGCTGCTTAGAAAAGATGTGAAATTTCAGTGGACGGATAAATGCCAACAGAGTTTTGATGAATTGAAGAGGTGTTTGACTGAGGCTCCAGTCTTGACTTTACCTACACCGGGTAAAGAATACACAGTTTATAGTGATGCTTCTTACAATGGGTTAGGCTGTGTGTTCATGCAAGATCGAAATGTCATTGCCTATGCATCACGCCAGCTAAAACCGTATGAGAGGAATTATTCGACAGATGATTTGGAGCTTGCAGCTATAGTGTTTGCTCTTAAGATCTGGAGACACTATTTGTATGGGGAGATGTGCTACATCTACACAGATCATAAGAGTTTGAAGTATTTGGACACCCAGAAAGAGCTGAATTTGAGACAGAGGAGATGGTTAGAGTTGATAAAAGACTATGATTGTTTGATAGACTATCAGCCAGGGAAAACTAATGTTGTGGCTGACGCCTTAAGTCACAAGACTATGGCGAGTCTACGGGTTACTCCTTTGTCTATGGTACATGAGTTGAGGTCATTACATGCCAGCTTAGAGATTAATGATGATGGGACTTCCGAGGACATAGAAGAGTCATGATGCAGTATGGGTCATTGTTGACAGACTGACCAAGTCTGCTCATTTTCTGCCAGTTCGAATGGACTATAGTCTAGAAAGATTGGCCAAGTTGTACATTGAAGAGATTGTGAGACTGCATGGAGTGCCAGTATCCATTGTATCAGACCAAGCAACAAACACAACTTAAATAGCTCTTTTACTAACAAGATGACATAGACACCAACATGTGATGAATAACCACTTTGATTAGTAGAAGAAGAAAGTCAAGGATCTGATATAAATAGGGCAACTTCTGCCAAATTACACCAAATATCAAAGTGAGACAATATAAGTGACTAACTTATATTGAATCTAAGTTCTTAGTAGAACTTAGGAAGAACATACATAAAACTCTCTCAAAGGAGTTCTTATGCTTACAAGCATAACAATAGCAGATTCTAAAACTGAACTAACAAAATGAAGAAGAAAGCTTTATAAGGCTGCCCATGCTTCTGCTAACACTTCGAGTCTTTATCTAAGAGCTTCTCCAGATATTGAATAAAATACATTCACCCCTATTTTAAGTAAAAACCACATTTACAAGTCTAAACTAAATCTGAATTTTGAAATCTAATCACAAAAGTTTCTTTTGTCTTATAGCTGAAAAAGGCAATATTGCTTTTTCCTTTATATCTTGGACAAAAGACTCTCCCACTTTCCTTTGCAACTTGGATAAAGCTTATAAGGTGCAAGGCTACTGAATGGACATAATTGGAATCTATTTGGGATGGAATAGGTTTGGTTTGGTACAGTTGGTTGGACCTTGGTTTGCCTCACTTTGCTGGACCATGGTTCAGTTCATTTTGAATACCGAATTGCATTAACACTCCACACTTGTGCTCCTCTTAAATTCCTTACATGTTGGGCTGCCATACTTGATCAGTATGTCCTAGAATTAGTCCTTGCAATGCCTTGGTCGTAGCTCTTGTGATTGCTCCTTTGAACATGAAAAGTGGTTTAGCCATGTTGCCCTTATGATGCTCATTATGAGGTAGGCATGGTGCTATAATATTGCTAACTCTTGCCAAATATACATGATAGGTATGATGCTATAAGGTTGCTAACCGTATCAAATGGAATAATAAAATGAATAGATTTTCAATGGATAAATTAAGGGGTCAACTTTCATATTTGAATCTTTGTTATTTGTGATTTGATGTGCACTTTATAATTATGATTGTATGAGATGCTAGATAGTTAAGGGCTGACTATTTAAGGGAGGAGAGGGGGAGGGGAAGGCATACATATGTATATATAGTGTATTGCAGGGAAAACTATCAAACAATAATTATATGATTATTAAAAAAGTTATAAAAATCAATGAATAACAACTTTTTAATTCACACAAAGCCCATGAACATGACAATAACTAATAAGCCACATGGCCCATACTTAAAGATCACTATTTTCCTTTCCTAACCAAGAAATCCCTCTCTCTCTCTCTCTCTCTCTCTCTCTCTCTCTAGATCTCTCTCTCTCTCTCTCCCTCTCTCTTATAAACAAAAAGTCTTAGTCTCATTTTTCTCTTTATAAAACCCTTTTTCTACAATCAACCCTTAACCTCCTCCAATCTCCAGGTGATTGCAATTGGATCATCGCACACCTTAATTTTTCTTGCTAATCTTGCATTGCCAACTTACTCTTTTTAAAATTGATTAGTCTGGTTATTTTGCTCAACTCAGGTAATTTTAATTATGTCAAGTACCTTTTTGCTCTTTTTTTTTTAAAAAAAAATTGAATTAATAATGTTGTTATTGAAATTCGAGTTTAGACTTCACTTAAATTTAATTAAGCGATCACCAATTCAACAAATAAAACTTGTGTATTTGATGAATTAACCAAGACTCATGTGCCAGTGTTAGTGCTACCTCTTTATAAAATAAACAATGACAAAACAACTTTCATAGATGTTTAATTTGTTTTTCTTTTATACAAATTTGTTAATTTTCAACGGTTAAGAAAAAAACTATTTATTCTTTTTTAAGAGAAAGGTTGATGATTAACATGAAAGTGTAACTTCAACAACCCAAAGACTCATAGTCGCACTGTAGCTATAGATAGCGTGAAAGGTAAGAGAGAGGACAAGGACTCATTCACCACTAGCTTATGGAATCAAAACCAAAGCCAAAGAATCCAACGGGCTGAGAGGAAGAGAAATAATCATGGATAGCAGTGAATAATCGTGGGGCAATTTTTCTCTTGAAAAAAGAAGGGGTCAAATTCTTTTGAAATTTTGAGTTAGGAAAATAATCGTGGGGCAAATTTTCTTTTGAAAAAAGAAAGGTTCAAATTCTTGTCTATGTGTATTCAACTAAATTAAGGTAAATTATAATTGTTTATGAGTAATAATAATTTTGTTGTTAAGGTTTGATTTCATTAGCGTATATTGTCCAAACTAATTATTAACTCTATTAACTTTTTTTTTTAATTTAAAATAACTTAGTGTCTAAACATATCATTTCTTATTTCTTTTTTCCTATCGAATTTTTATTCCTTTATTTGTAGTGAGTTATACATACTTTTAGCTTGCAACCATACTATTCTATTAGTGCAAATTTCATCAACTGATCGATTGGTAATTGGAATAAAAATGCATAAGATATTTGCAATCATACTATTATATTCAAAAGTGGACAACATAGAAGCTAAATTGACTTCCTTTTAACCAGGAAGACAAATAGAGCTCTATGCAAGGATTGCAAGGTTATTCTGGGAGAGGCTTTAACAAGTTAACATCAGTTAGTGGTCTTAAATGTCAAGTTTAGGAACAATTCAAGTAAGGCTAGAAGAAATATTGTAGCTAGAATAAAGTGGTGAGAGTTCAAAGGAGTAAAGCAAGTGAAGTTCAAAAATGAGCTTTTCGGGTCCGAAGCATAGAAGCTGGATGTGGAGGCCAATGGTATATGGATATAGATGGCATCAAATATTAGAGAAGTAGTTAAAAAAGTACTTGGAGAGTCTAGAGGACATGGACCACCCTCAAAAGAGAGATGGTGGTGGAATGAGGAAGTACAAAAGGCAGTGAAGAGAAAGAGGAAATGGTATAAAAAATTATCTAAGTGTGATAATAATGAGGCTTATGAACAATACAAGATAGCAAAGAAAGAGGCAAAAAAGGCAGTTAGTCAAGCAAGAGCACAGGCCTTTGAAAAGCTATATAAGAAACTTTGAACTAAAGAAGGGGAGAAAGATATTTATAGATTAGCAAGGAGGAGAAAAAAGAAATGTCAAGATTTCAATCAAGTTAGGTGCATTAAGGATAAAGAAGGAAAAGTGTTGGTGAAAGATGAGGACATTAAAGAAAGATGGAGAAATTATTTTAATGACCTCTTTAATAATAGTCAAAGTGGTAATAGCATGAATATAAATTACAGAGTAATAGAAAACAATGTGAATTACACTAGAAGGATTAGATCTTCAGAAGTAAAGGAAGCACTTAAGAGAATGAAAGTGGGTAAAGCCTATGGACTCGATGGAATACCAATTTAAATTTGAAAGTGTTTGGGAGATGTGGGAGTGACATGGTTAACTGAATTGTTTAATATGATTCTAAACTCAAAGAAAATGCTTGATGAATGAAGGAAGAGTATATTGGTACCTATTTTTAAAAATAAGAGAGACATACAGAGTTACTCAAACTATAGGGAAATTAAACTCATGAGACATACTATGAAGTTGCGAGAGAGAGTTGTGGAACATTGACTATGTCATGACACTTTTATCTCCCCCAATCAATTTGGCTTCATGCCCGATCGTTTAACTATTGAAGTGATCTTTCTCATTAGAAGCTTGATGGAGAAATATAGAGATGTGAAGAAAGATTTACATATGGCTTTTATCAATTTGGAGAAGACTTATGATAGTGTTCTAAGAGATGTCTTATAGAGAGTGTTAGAATAAAAGAGGGTATCTATTAGGTACATACATGTGACACCCCTCACCTATCTACAGTGCAGTCGAACAAGAAGTGCACATTCGATGCCGGAGCACCCTATCTTATCCTGTCGTGTCCATTGTAAATTTTTAAAATTTGTAGAAAATATGTGGTAATATTTTTTTTTATCACAAATTATTTCTATGGATACTCGGGCAGAGCCTCTTCTGTTTTATTAGCATTTGGTAGGTTCCACTATTCACCTATTAAAAGCCATTTCATATCCATTTATCTAGTAATATAACATATCATTCATTTTCTCATATAATAAATCATTCATAAGAATATAGAAATTCACATCTTTATTTACAATCTCAAAAACATAATTAAAATTTATTTACATCACAACTATGATTACATAATGCTTATATACAATGAACCAAAACACTAAATCTATACATGGGCCCTACCAAAATACTACAACTGATGAGGTGAACTCTAGACTGTAGCAGATCTGGTCAACTGTAGTCAAAACACTACTGTGGCGGCTGCTGCTATAGCGGCTGCTGATTTTCAGTACCTACGAGATGGAAAAACCAATGCGCTAAGCTGATAGCTTAGTGGTGCATAATTTTAAAGAAAATCAACTAAATAATTTAAATAATAACTCTATGTATAATTTGTAATTTTAGGTCAATTGCATATTTTATTGCACTTTGGAAATAATTTACTTGTTAGGATCCTATCTGTGCATATATTTCATTTTCAGTCTCCTTAAACTCATATCAATGAAATTGTCATCAATTCTAAGATATTTATAAATTTTCTACACTTTGGGAACAGTTAGATTTATCAGTATCTTTTCTGTTCATTTCTTGTATAGTCTAAGTCATTTATGACTTTTCTGTACTTTGGAACTAAATTAATTATCAGTATCTTATCCATTCATTGGTTTCATTCTCAGTCTTTTAAAATTATATCAATGCCCAAGTAACCTATAATAGACTATAATGCTAGATACACGAGAGTATACTACTTAGACAGTCATATGTCTGTCCAGTATACATCTCTTATGTTAGGCACAAGGCTAGTGGGCAGGCTGTTGAAGCCAGAAATACAATTATGCACAATGGCATCTGTCGTGTCAGGCACAAGGCTAGTGGGTAGGCATAAAACCTGTAGATCAATGATTATCCATGTAGGTTTATTCATGTGGGCTTATTCATGTAGGCCTATCTATGTAGGCTTATTCATGTAGGCAGTACTGCTATCTGTATTCCCTAATTGGTATACCAATCGATCCAACTATATATATATGCCTAGGTTTACTGTGGGCAATTAAGCATTAATAATTATTTATCTAAATTTTCATGTTCATGTATTGTGGGAAAGTGGGTCACACATTTTTGTTTCATGTAATTTAATGTATAGTGATAACAGATTTTTCATGTCAATGTATAGTGGGAAAGTGAATCCCACATACCCATTTCATGTAATTTAGCATGTAGTGACTTATTAGGGATAAGTCAACAAGTTATTTCAAGAACTTTTCTTTAGGTTCAGCTTTACTGTCTTGTATTTCCATATCAAATTTAGCAACTTGTGGCTACTATTTGACCACACTTCCTTAATGGAAGTTGTTCCTCTATGTCTTATCTTTATTTTTCTTTTTGAATCATGTCATTTGGATTTGTATAACTCAAGTTATGGTCAAATAACCATAACTAGGTGAATTCTGAATTTTGATTCCCTTACTAGGCAGTTTTGATAATATACTTTGCCAATTTTATTTGAGTAGGTTGCTGCCATATTTTGGCCTACTATTCCTCATAGGATATGTTTCCCTATGTCTTATGGTCACTCAAAATTTTTTATTGTGATTTTTCAAGTCTTGTAGAATTATTTATAGTCAAATTATTGACCTGGACTCAATGTCCTATACCAACATGATTTCTATTTAGGTCGGTAGATTTGACCCTAAATTTAGGCTTCATACATTGATAAGTTGAGGAAGATGTCTAAAACAAAGTTGAAGGTCTTTTTCTTAGCTTTCTATAATGGTATGGCTCATTTCAATTGAAATTTTCTAGTGGGAGATATGCTTAAAACATTATTCTGGAGTTTATGGTCATTTATACCATTTCCAGATTTGGTATGCCAAATTAATCAAGTTAATTGACCTAGTTTCCTTAATTTCTGGGTTTTGGTCAAAATACCATTATTGTAGGCCTATGTCTTATTGAAATTTTAGCACTAGTTTCAGGGCATTTGGAGTTCTATGGACCATGTTATGGCTTCTTTGCCAAAACTGGTCAAGTAGCCTATTTTAGCAATTCTGGGCAATTTTCATTCTGGACAGTTTTGGTATCCCAACTTGGGCAAGCAATTTGACTTGGTTAATGGAATTTCTGGGCTCTGTGATCTTCATAAAAGTTGTAGCCATATGTATAAGCTTTTCAATGGTATAAATTTAAGGTGATTTGGACTTCTTTTGAGTGAGTTATGACTAAATGAATGAACACTGTTCATTTGGTCATTTTCTGGGTTCACTAAATAGCAATCTGGATTAGGCAAGCTTTTGGTCACTTTTTAGGCAAAATTTGGGCATGACTTCTACATGGAAATTGGCAAATTTTAGGTCATATTTCACCTCCAATTGACCTCATACTGATTGGAGTCACACAAGGTCAATTATGGCTCAATTTACACACTGTTTTCAACATTTTCCCAACCTGCCCAAAAAGGGTACTCCCAAATTGTATTCCTAGCACTTCTAATAGGCATCAATCACATCTCAATTTGGTCAAATGTCCAGAAATAACACATTCAACTCCATTTGATCAAATGTCCAGCAATTACACATTCCACTCAACTCAATTAGATCAAATGTCCAGCAATTACACATTCAATTCACATTCCATTAAATTTCTAGTATAAATATTTTCATCATTGAACATATAGCCCTCATTTGCTTATTATCAACAACACAAATTACCATTTAAATTCATGAAATAATCCATCTTCCAGGTACCCCAAATCTGCCGAATCACACATTCACATAAATCTTTAATATTTATTTCAAAACCTTACTTCAATGTGCCAACCTCAAGCATACACATGACAATTAAGTTCTAATATATATAAGCACACTAATCAACCTCACTAATCTCCATATACATGAAAGAATTAATCATATTCTCATGAAGATTAAGGCTGCCGAATTGAAAATTTCTCATAACTCATCATTTCTCTAAAATTTCATGCATAATTCATATCATATCCATCTCAATTCAAGGCCTAACAAAGAAAAGAAGGGAAATTATGCACTAACCTTAATTCAAGAACTTTCTAAGCTTGTAAAACTTCAAAAATTTCACTTCTTGTTGCTACCTACAACCTTCCCATGATATGTGGACAATTTCTTATGAAGAGACTTGTGGAAATCATGGTGAGAAAGAGGAGAGATTGAGCTTGTATAAAGAATAACTATGGAGGTTTGGAGAGAATTTCATTCGGCCATGGTTAGGGAATGAAGAAGAAGAAGTGAGCTGAAGTGGTGAGGTTTCTCATCTAGTAGCTTTTTATACCTCCACTAACATGTGTGTAATTATTATTATATTCAAGTTTCAAAAATTCTAATTATACCCCCATACTTCCTTTAATTACACTATATGTATACTTTCATCTTTTTCATGGGATTTTCAAATTTGAATACCATTTTTTTTTATGAACATTTAGGTCAAAAGCCAACTCTAGGTGTCAAATGACCAAAATGCAACTCTTTGGGTTGTAGTCCCACTTTTTCAGCAATACTGATTAAATTCCGAATTCGTCGGTTCCTTTCATTTTCATTTTTATCTGTACCGATTCACCAAATTTTTTTTGACATTTTCAATGTCATTTGTACTTCAATAAACCTTTAATTCGACCTCAAAAATTATTTCCCATGGTTCCCCACAGTTCTGAGGTTGGCAATTGTCTTTGCCATAACTTCCCGGTGCGGTCACCCATCGCTACGATTCCGGCTTGTTTAACCTAGTTGCATTTCATTTCTTTTATTTTATCTTAATTTTTCTTGTATTTTCTTATCATGTATTCCATCATTTTATGTCTCTTCACTATCATTTAAGTGCAGTTCCAAACATCCTGACTGTCCGAACAAACATTAGTCATTGGAATAGTAGAGCATACGGACTACCTACGGTGAGGGCGTTACAATACAAGTGTTGAAAGATATGTATGAAGGAGCAACTACTATTGTACGCCCAGTGTAACACCCTCACTGTAGCAATTCTGTACATTCTACTGTTTCGGTGACCGGTGTCGGTCCGGACAGCTAGAACATCTGGAAAAATATTGAAACTAAAGTGAGGAACCATAATTAGCTCAAATAATAAAAAGAAAAATATAAGAAAAATTTTAGAAATAAAATACAACCAAGTTAAATAAGTCGGTGCCCTAGCGATGGGTAACCCAGTGGAAAGTTACAGTCCTCGCAACTAGAAGCCCTAAACCAGGGAAAAATTCATAAAATAATTTGTGGGACTCCAGAGAAGAGTCATTGAGGTTTCTATGGCATTAGAATGCCAAAAAAATGCTTAGAAAAATTTTTAAATCGGTACACAAATTTTAGCTCGTTAAGCCAAACGGAGGGCATTTTGATCATTTCGTCTTCAGAGATGATTTTTGGCCAACTTGTCCAGTTAAGTAAATAATTTATATAACATAAAATGTGAATAAAAATTTAATTAAAAATGAGTAGAAAAGAAAAGAAAAGAAAATGAAAGAAAAGTGGAATTATGACATCATATGATGTCATTAATGAGCTCTCCACCAATCACAACTTAACAAAATTACTTAATGGATAAAATGGACTCAAAATAAGATAAAAACAAAAAAGAAAAGTCCAGCAACCATTTCTTCTTCAACCAACCGAATTGCTTGAGAGAGAGAGAGAGAGAAGAGAAAAACCTCCATGAAAGCTTGATCAAGCTTGAATCCCCACCCTTTCTCACCATAAAAGCCCTAGTTGTCTTCACAAAAAATTCACCCCACACCTTGAGGAAGCTTTGGGTAGCAAAATTTTGAAGAAAAATTGAAGTTTAGCAAGACCCAAACTTAGTTCCAAAGACGTTAGTGGCCAAACTTAATCTTTCTCTTTCAATTCATGTTGAAGGAGTGAAATTGAATGCAAATTTACAAGAAAATTGAATAAATATTATGTGTATGCCTTGCTTAAAATTTCAGCAACCTTGGGCTTGGTAGGGTTTTGAAGATTTTCTTGAATTAAAATGGTACCCTAGCTGCCCTTAATACTAACCTATTGTTTAGGATAGTGAAAGGTAAGTGAATGCATGATTTGAGACGGAATGGGTTAGGGTTTGGCTATGAAATTGAGACTTTGATCATGTAATGGTGAAAGTAAGTTTTGATAGTCAATTGGTGACCATTTGGTTATTTGTGAATAAGAAATGAAGTGGTTTGTTTAGTGAGAATTGAAGTTAGTGTTGCCGCCTTGGCTGACCTGCAGGACTGAGCATGAGTCTAGCAGGTTTGGGCAGTAATAACTAGAGTTGTAGAGGTTCAATTGGTGCAAAGCCAATTGGACATGAAACTAGACACATAATGGCACAACTTTGGTGAAGAAACCATGCCCAGAAAATCAAACCAAGTTGACCTAAAGATTGCTCTAATTCGGGTGACCTGCATTCTGCATGGGCAAAATGATCAAATGAACAATGTTTATGTAGAAAGGTCCAATTGACCTAAAATTTTACCAGCAGAAAGCTGAGATATAGATCTACAACTTTCATGAAGAAACCTAACCCAAATTTTGACCATAACATGTTCAAAAAGTGACCTGCAGTCACTACACAAAACACTGTAGATTTGGTCAGTCCAGAAAATCTGGAAAGTTTGCAATCCAACCAGTTATGGTGTTTAGACTATAACTTGAGCTAAAAAACTCCAAATGGAGTGATTCAAAAAAGGAAATGTGACTAGACATAATAAGGAACAACTTTCATGTTGACAACTTTGCCAAATTTCCACTACAAAAATGACTAATGGAACAGTAAATACAAGGCTTGAAATCTGAAAATTTTGAACAACTAACATTAAGCTTAGAAATGGTATTGCCAACCAATACCAACAACTTTAGAATGTCAAATGTGGTATGTTGGGAGTATAAGAACCAATGTACCTATTGTCTATGCAAAGTCAACATTTTAGTTGACTAATGAAATGAATAGTAACACCTAAACTTAAATTTTAAGAATTGTACAATTTAAGAGTGTAACATGCCCTAGTACACCTAACAAGATTGGTTTGGATAGGTTGGCATGCCAATAGGGTTCTGTTAGCAGTACTGCATATGGCTCCATGCCATTCTATGTTTTATGGCCTTCCGTGCTATTCTGTGATATAATAGCCTTTGGCTATGTTGATTGAGTTGTTATACTTGGGTTTTATCCCTAATAATTATTACAGCTTATTAGCTATTCTGTTGCACACCGGGAGACACAATGTGACTGATGGTGTGATGGTCCGAGGTACTTAGTACCCAGTGCTAGTTTACCCGTTTATCCAGTCCAGTTGACTAGTATGGGTTACTCGGGCAATTAAAATAAATCTTACCAACTTTTAATCGAATAATACTGAAATAAATGTCAGAAAGTAAGTCTACATAAAATATAAACATACATTCTGCATATTTATTTTATTTTAGTTATTTTATTTTATATTGTCACCACTAAGTAGAATTGCTTAGTGCATCGCTTTTGCCACACGCAGGTACTGGAGACATAGCTGGGGAGTCTAGTAGACCTCAGACCCGGTGAACTTTCAGATCTGCACACAGAGTCCAGAGTCACCTCACATTTGTAGTGCATTGGTAGGACATTAGGCTACTTTTGATATTTTGTATTTTGTAAACTTGTGTAATCAGACCTTTATTTTGTCATGTATTTTATAAACTCATGTAATAATGTTTTGATGTAATTATCTATAAATCATGTTCAGTAACAAATGTGAGTATTTCTTATTGAGTTGAGTATGATATGAAATGAATTGAATTTTGAAATATTGAAGTTATTTGAGAAATTGTGGATATATGTTGGTGGTTGACTAAGATTGATAATATGATTATATTGGAAGTGTTTTTAATAGATTCAGAAGAACTGTTTTTCAATTTACAGCCGGCACTCTGCCTGATTTTCTATAAAATTTGCGGAAAATTCACATTAATCAAAATTGTAAATGAATGAGTTAAAAAGGGTAAATTGTAATGGAAATATGATTTGGTGCTCCGGCACACTATGTGGCATATCTTGCTCAGCTACATTGTAGACGGGTAAGAGGTATCACACCCAGTGGGAGGGGACATAAGAGATTTTCCTATCTCTGTTGGATTACACCAAGGTTTAGCTGTGAGCCCTTACTTTTTTACATTAGTTCTAGATGAATTGGCGAAACATATACAAGAGAGTATCCCTTGGTGTATAATGTTTATGGATGATATAGTTCTGATAGATGAGATGCAAAAAGGAGTCAATAAAAATCTAAAGCTTTAGAGAAGTACTCTAGAGTCAAAGGGCTTTAAGTTAAGTAGAACGAAGACAGAATACATGCATTGCAAGTTCAGTGAAGGCCAAACTGGTGATAGGGAAGGATTTAGTTTGGATGGAGTGGTATTGCCCCAAAGTAATTACTTTAAATATCTCGGCTCAATCCTTCAAATAGATGGGGGATGTGAGGAGGATGTTAGTCATAGGATTAAAGTCTGATGGTTGAAGTGCAGACGTGCCACGGAAGTTTTATGTGATCGCAAGATTCCTAATAAGTTGAAAAGAAAATTTTACCGTACAGTCATACGATCGGCCATGTTATATGGTAGTGAGTGTTGGGCAATGAAGGAGCTGTATGTGTCTAAGATGAGAATTATGGAGATAAGAATGTTAAGGTGGATGAGTGGCCATACTAGACTAGATAAAGTTTGTAATGAGAGTATTAGAAAAAAGGTAGGAGTGGTGCCAATTGAGGATAAGTTGAGAGAAAGAAGATTGAGGTGGTTTGGTCATATGAAGCGTAGATATACGGAGGCTCCAGTTAGACAAGTAGAGCATATTGGGTTAGAAGATAGAAAGAAAAGAAGGGGTAGACTTAAACTGACTTGGAGGAGGGTAATACAACATGATCTAGAAGTATTACACATTTTTGAGGAATTAACCCAAAATCATTTAGAGTGGAGAAAGAGAATCCGTATAGCCAACCCCAATAAATTTTTGGAATAAAAGCTTAGTTGAATTGATTTGAGTTGAGTATATTCGGTGTATGTTCATAGTTTCGACCTTCCCTAGGTAGTAGAGTTGTACTTTACACCTTGCTGATACACACAAGATATACTATTCTCACTAAGCTCTAAGCAAAACATCTGTCGTACTGCAAAAACCATCCAAAATTCCATACCGAAGACCAGATGGTCTCACTCTATAGATGTCACCTTTACTTTGCAACTAATCTGCAACCTCTAGTCTGATGGCAACTCTTAATGTAAATTGAGCTCATGCTAGGGTAATCGAGTTACTAACTCTAGTTACCACCCAACTGTGACCTTTCGATATTCTAGCTCTAGATTCCTAACCAAGAGTTCCCAACTCCTCTGCAGATATAAAACTCTGTTCTGGCATAATTCTACCAAAACAGAGGCCATCTGTAAACACCCTCATTATGGAGCACCACGGGGATGCACACAACTCTACACAATAATCTCATGTCGATACTGTAATCTACAGCTTACAGAGCAGACTTTGAGAATATTGTACAGTTACTACGATACGTCCTGACAGACTAGGTCTTCTAATCTCTTATCTCTCTTGAATCTACTATTATCATAAATTTACTCTGACTGGGTCATCCACTGACGACTGCCAGCAGTGGTATCTTCACCCTTATTTAGTGCAATTATACTATCAAAACTTACCTTTATATACTCGTGCCTAGCACCAGATAAGAAATATAGTGTTTCTTGGAGAACGTATTTCCATGGCAGACCTCAACATGTCTGCTAACTCTATTTCACACTTCTATGTACTTCACAAAACTGAGGTGCTAAACTTAAGCACTCTTATATTAACCGAGGAATAACGCAGAATTTAGAAACAAAGAATTACAGAAAAAAGACGAAACAAAATCCTATACTCCGCATGTGACAACTCTAGGTGCACACTTTCCCATGAATCTAAAGCCTAAGCTCTGATACCACTTTTGTCATGACCCAACCTATGGGCCGGACCAGCACTAGGACCTGGGCCAGCCTAAAGCCCCTGAGGCCCGTAGTAAGCCTAACTATTCCTCAACCCAACTCTAAGGCCCATTTGGGCCCAATTTCAAGAATTCAACCGGACAGAGTCCGACCATAAAATGGACCATTCAACGGGGAGTTTTTGACTCGCCCGACCTGTAAACACAATATATAATAAATTGGGGAGCTCAGCTCACCCTCCACATAATCAAAATGTCATAACTCAAATAGGAGCTCAGCTCCCTCATCCAATCCCATCATGCATACAGTTAATAATTTTACAGGTCCAACATAACTTTTATAATACAGGCCCAAAATAAAAATAAGTACTTCTAACACATGCGGAGTCTAAAATTTAACTCAATTGTACAAAATACATTAAATACTATTAATGGACCTGCGAAGAAGAAGAGCAGGTTAGCCACAACAAATAATCCTCCTGTAGCCTGAAAAAATAGATGAACAGGAGTGAGCATTCAACTCAGAGAGTAAAATACCAATTTTAATCATAATATCTATAACTATCTAAAGCTAATGCACCCTGTGGAGTGAAATGCAATATCGTCATAATTTTCATATCATAACAGCAAAAAGGCAATTTGGAGCACTCACACACCCAACACTATCAAGCAATACATATATAGGAGCTGATCCCCTATACATCCCTGTTAATCTAACCTCTGCCAGCAAGTGTCTCTCAAGTCGGACTTTCGCTTAATAAACCAAATGTGGGGTCTCAGCGAGTGTCTCTCAAGCCGTGCCTACCCCGAAGGATAGGGTCTCAGCGAGTATCTCTCAAGCCGTGTCTACCCGTCCTGTCCATATCCAATACCATACCACACGCACGCCACGCACACACACTGGTCCAAATTACCACAAACAACATCCATGGCACTTCAACAATTATGAATGCAATATAAAACGTGCCTAGTGTTTAACTACATAGATACATATTTATAAGTGATGCATGGGCATGCTTGAACATATAATAATATCGAAATTAAAATTAAAATTAATATTTTACTCACAAATTTGAACTGATGTCACTACGGTGGCTGGGCAGAGGAGGAAGGCTGTCCTGGCTCACCTGACAATTTCATTGCAATTATTTAATATATTTATCTCAATACAAGTTTAGAAAAGACCAAAGACACCCTAAGTTGTGCTGAAAATCTGGCAGAGTTTCTCTTATACCTATGACCTACCCAACCTGCAAAATGGTTCAAATAACACTTCTAAACTCAACCCATATCTCATCATCATTATATGGCCCCTCCTAGGCCCTCCAAACCAAGCAATAATCACAATATCAGACAACTCAATTATAAGACTTCAAAACTAATATTTTTCAAAAACTATCCAAACTAACTTTAAAATTTCTATAAACCTGCCTCGCTGTCCTTAACAATATTATAAGGCTGTTGCAATAGGAATCGTAATTTTCTTATCATCCACGAATATTTTATAAAATTTATTCTAACCCAGTACAAGGCAAAAATTGATTAATGTAGAGTTCGAGTTTACCTATGCCAAATCTGACAACTGGAACGCGTCCAGAACATCTGAAAATAGTGGGGTAGCCTATAATCTTGAACTGGTTCTGAAATAGTTCCAGCAGCTTATCTGCTCGGCCCGAAATTGCAGATCTGGGCGACGATCGAATTTCCATAAAATAAAAGTACATACGCGAAGTCCACAATACCAAGGTAAGAATAATATATATATATATATATATATATATATTATTATTTGAAAATTAGGGATGTTACATTTAGCCTCTACATAGTAAAATTTTCATTTTTATCCAAAAACATATTTTTCAAAATATATAGACCAACTAATTAGTTTCACTAAAATAAAAAGACTAAATAGTAGTGTTTTTCAAAATATATGAATCAATTAATTAGTTTTCTTAAAATAGAGGGATTAAATAATAGTTTAAATAGTATTAATAACGAAAAATTTGATGGAGGGACTAAATAGTTTGAGGAAAGTAAAATAAGGAATTAAATAACATGTTTTTTAAAATATATAGACTAAGTAGTATGTTTCATTAAAATACAAAGACTAAATATCAATTTTTTTTTAAGTTACCGTTTGCTCAATAGGTTTAATTATAGGCTTTTTAATTCTCTTTATTTTCCGACAATTTTCTCTACTAAAAAAAAAAGATGGGGTAAGCTTATTCCATTTGTTAAGCTTATTCCATTTGTCGTTTTGGCTTCAATGCTTGTAGCTGTCACTCTGCAAGCCGGCACACTGTGGCGTGGACGATTCTTATATGCGTCGCATTATAACCAAAATCCATATGATTAAGTTTCATATTATAATAATAAATTTAAGATGGTTTCATTAACGACAATTAAAAAATATTAATAATGGATTTAATTAAAATAATTTAAATTTTTTGCATACTCGAACGATTTAATTCAAGCTACAAATGTCTGTTTTCACAGGTAAAATTAAATGATGGAACTATTAACACTGTCTTTAAAAGTTTTACAAGTTTCCAGACTTTTGCAATCTTTCATTCATGCATGATTACTCCTGTCCTGAACAAGCGTAAAAAAATGTCAATTCATGCATTTATGGCAAATGGAATTTGTATCTATTCGGATAAGATTGATTGACACTTATATAGGATGCTGCTAAATCCCATACGTATGATAGTGGATATGATTGTGAAAATAATGAACACAATAATGATGATGTCTTTATTCACAAGAGAAGGAAAGATAAGAAGTGTCTCTCTCCATGCAAGAGTCAATTCTCCTACATGGGACTCTTTACCAGATCCCGACCCTTGATTGGCATTCACGAAGGGATTGCAGAAAGAAATTTCTTACCAAATTATGATAGTGCTTTAGAAATTTTGAGAAAAGAAGACTGAAGGAGTATCAGTTATCTCCTCCTATGATACCGCTTGTAGCACTATGTATGATGTTTTCCTCCCAAAAAATTATTGAGGAAAATTTTCCTCTAGCAGTAGTGAATCTATTGATAAAGTTGCCTCTCGATCATTAGTCCAGTCACCCACTATTGGTCCAGACAAACAAAGCAAGCCATTAAGCCAAGATGACGAAGTCTTGAATTGGTAGACGCAGAATGCTAGAGCTCAAAATTCTTTCTTTGAAAAGTTAGATTCTAAAATTGATATAGTAGTAAGCTAAACTCATCTCATTGAGACGAGAGTTGAGACTCTATCAACTCAACAAGTTTTATTGAGATCTCTCGTCAAGAATTAATCAATTTGATGTAGATCTCAAAGCTCTCGATCATAAAAAAAATGATTTGGACAAGAATTACAGTCAAAAGAATCAGAAATTAAGGGATTGAAAGTTCAAATTACTCAGATTGAAGCATAAATACAAATTCAAAATGAATATAAAGAAAACAAAATAAGGAATAAGATTTCAATAAAATATATATAAATAAAGTCTTATAAGATGAATATTATCTTAGTGATATTTATACAAATTGTTCTTTATTTTCTTCTAATGCCTTAGTTACTAAAATATCAATTGCTAGGTTTAAGAAAAAATCTTGATTTAACATTGTATCTTCTATTTACATTATAAGGTAACTATTTCAATTTTCTATGTGTAATATTAGTTTATATAGTTTATGTTGTAAAAAACCACACCCACACAAAATAAATAATACAAAATTTAACGCGGTTCGGCATAAGTCTACTCCACCAAATAAATTCACTATCAAGAAAAAAAATAATTATAACCACTAATTTTTTTTCTTACCCTCAAAATCACTCAAACAAAACTCACAAAATTCAATAGACCTCTCCACTTTGTGGGCTCTCTACAATTTATTCCATATAATGGCCAACTAACTATTCATATATATAGGCCACTAAAACCTAGTCCTTTTAGAATTCTAATTATTAAACTTCATAATTTAAATTCTACTAAACTTCCTAAACTAATTATACTTCCTAAATAAATTATACTTCCTAATTCCAATTAGACTTGAACTCTAACAATCTCTACCCCCAAGTCAAATGGAATTAGTCTTCACAATTTCTGCAAAGTCAATTTTCTCTTGGATACTTCCTTGCACTATTGATTGTTGATGTTGCCTCTTGCTTCTACTTGCATTCTTCCAATCAATGTGCTTCCTTCTAATTTGTAGAGATTCTTTGTACCAATCTTCTCACCCTTCATGATCACAAGAGCACCTCGGCTAACTCTCATGACTCTACCATGAATCGAACACTCATAACCCAAAGAATCCAATTTACCCAAGGAAATTAAGTTCCTTTCAAATTTAGGAACATATCTCTCTTCATCGAACACTTTTACTTGATCACCATGCAGCTTGATCTTCACTCTTCCAATACCTTCAACTTCCATCTTGTTCCCATTGGCTATCTTCACTTTTTCTCCTTTATTTTCTTCAATCACATCAAACTCTCCTTCTTTGAGCAAATATGGAATGGGCAAGTAGAATCCATTAACCACTCATCTTATAATGGATCTTTTGCCTTTTCCTTATCATCATCAACATTCAAACATTCACTATCACTACCATCATCCATTGCAATTACAGCAGTTCCTTCTTTTTCTTTTCCGCGACTCCTTTTGATTTGTTTAAACTCTATAAGATCTTCCTTCATCTTCATACAATGATATTGAATGTGGCTCTTCTCATGACAGTAGTAGCATTCTCTATCTTCATGGTCTACTCGTGGTCTTAAACTCGATCTACTATTCCTTCTTCAATTATTTTCATGTGAATTGCTTTTACCATGATTAGAAGCAACAAAAGCTCCACCTTCATTGCTGCTACCTATCTTCTTGAACTTCTCATCATCTAAGATAACTGCGATAACCTTCTCCACTTTCAAAGTCTCATTCCCAACTGTTAGAGCTGTCACCAAGCTTTTATAAGAGTGTGGGAGAGAGGTTAAAAGCAAGGGGACTTTATCTTCTTCATCAACCTTCACACCAACACTAGCCAATTGGGTAATTAATTTATTAAAAATATTAAGATGATCCCTCACATCAGTACCTTCATCCATTCTGAGTTGATACAACTCCCTCTTCAAGTACAAATGATTTGTGAGTAATTTTGATGTGAACCCTCAAGTAATTTGTAACTTGAAAACCCACATTCAAGAATTAAAGGAACAATATGAAAAGCACCAAATCAAGATGTATGAATTTGATTCTTTGAACCAGCACAAAAGTGATGTGTAATTCAAAAGAATAGTATCAGATGGAATTGAGATCCTTGAGCTGTTTTGACATGAACCTCAAGTAATGAGTAAATTGAAACCCACATTCAATAAACAATGAACTCAAAATGGAAAACACTAAATTCAAGCTGTACGAATTGGATTCTTTGAACAAGCACAATCAGATTGATGTGTAATTCAAAGAAAATATTAGAAATGAGATTCTTGACCTAATTCATATGGAGAATGAATAAACCAATAATATTATGCACACTAAACCTTGCAAGATAGAACTCTCAGCAAGTTAATGAGCTTCTCAAGAACAAAGGCAATAGCCAATTTACTCACTAATGGAGCAGAAATAATCTTTCATTAATATTCAAAGTGTGTCCTCCACCTCTCTCATTACACTTGTATTTATAGCCTCTTGGCCCCAAAGCTAAAGACAAAAATATCCCTACTTTAGTAACAGTTGCAAGGAGCTTTAAGTCCAAACAAAAATTAATCTACTAAAAGACTAAAAAGTCCTAATAAAAAGCAAACTTAATACAGCAGCAATAAGGGCATTTAAGTCCAAAAGAGAGGTAGTTATAACAATAAGGAATATTCCTTCAAAAAGGTGCCAGTAGTATATTTCACTCTTTATGTGCGTGGAACAGATGCATGTACATGGGTTGGATCTGGTGCATGCATGTCCACAAGTTATTCCATGTAACCTAATGCTCCACATTACACCTGGTCACTTCCAAGCATAATTTTCACCAAATTTAATCCTTTATAATTTTCTTCATGCCATTCTAGCTTATAATCCTTGCTCCTTAAGACTTCACAAATTAAATTCTGAACTGATTGAGCTCTAGCTCTAGTAATTGGACCTTGGATGAAATCCTTTGGCATGGATGTAGCTTGATTCTCATCATTCCCCTCCTCTTCAAAAGGATTCATCCTTGAATCTGTTCCTGCATCAACACAAGGAGATAAATCAACAACATTAAAGGTGGCACTGACATTATACTCATCGAGCAAGTTTATTTTGTAGGCATTATCATTAATTTTGGTCAGCACTTGGAAAGGTCCATCACATCTTGGTTGTAATTTTGATTTCCTTCGAGGGGGAAACCTCTCTTTGCGCAAGTGAACCCATACCCAATCTCCAGGTTGAAATGTAACTTTCTTCCTTCCTTTGTTGGCTTGACTAGCATATTTTTCATTTTTCTTTTCAATTTGAAGCTTAGCTTGTTCATGGATTTTGTTCACTAATTCTGCTTTTCTTTTTCCATCTAAACTAGTAAGCTCATCCACAGGCAAAGGTAAAATATCCAAAGAAGTTAAAGGATTGAAACCATACACAATTTCAAATGGAGAATAGCCAGTAGAAGAATGCACATTTCTATTGTATGCAAATTCAACAAGTGGAATGCAATCTTTCCATGACTTCAAATTTTGCTTAACCATAGCACGCAAAAGAGTAGTTAGTGTCCGATTTACTACTTCAGTTTGACCATCGGTTTGTGGGTGACTAGTGGTGGAAAATAACAATTTGGTGCCCAATTTTTCCCACAAAACCTTCTAAAAATGACTAAGGAATTTAACATCCCTATCACTAACTAAACTCTTAGGTATGCCATGCAACCTAACAATATCTCTAAAGAATAAATTTGCAACATTTGTAGCATCATCAGTTTTATGGCATGGAATAAAATGTGCCATTTTTGAAAACCTATCAACAATAACAAAAATTGAATCATGGCCTTGTTTAGACCTAGGTAATCCTAACACAAAATCCTTAGATAAATGAACCCAAGGATCACTAAGGTTAGGTAAAGGTGTATACAAACCTTGTGGCAAAACTCTAGATTTAGCCTTAGCACACACAACACACCTAACACATACTCTTTCAACATCTCTTTTCATATTCGGCCAATAAAAATGTTCCTTTAACACATCTAAAGTTTTGGCAACACCAAAATGACCCATTAATCCACCAGCATGAGACTCATTCACAAGTAATTCACGCACGGAACTTTTAGGCACACACAATCTATTTTCTCTAAACAAATATCCATCATGCCTATAAAACTTCTCAAAAGCATTCTTTTCACAAGCAGCATACACTCTAGCAAAGTCATTATCTTCAGCATATAATTCTTTCACATATTTGAATCCCAATTACTTTGCATCAAGAAGGGTAAGAAGGTTATACGTTCGAGATAAGGCATCAACAGCCACATTTTCTTTCCCTTATTTGTATTGAATCACATATGGGAAGGTCTCAAGGAACTCAACCCATTTTGCATGATGCCTACTCAACTTATTCTGCCCCTTGATATGCTTCAATGACTCATGATTTGTGTGGATGACAAATTGCTTTGGCCAAAGGTAATGTTGCCACGTTTCCAAGGCACGTACCAATGCATACAACTCTTTGTCATATGCAGAATAGTTCAAAGCTGCTCCATTAAGCTTCTCACTAAAGTATGCTATTGGTCTCTTATCCTGCATTAAAATGGCTCTAATACCTATTCCTGATGCATCACACTCAATCTCAAAAGTCTTAGAAAAATCAGGTAAAGCCAACACAGGAGTGGAACATAACATGTCTTTAATTTTGTGAAAAGCATCATCTTGTTTCTGTTCCCAAACAAAATTAACATTCTTTTCGACAAGATCATTCAATTGTGCTACAATGGTACTGAAATTCTTAATAAATCTTCTATAGAAACTAGATAGTCCATGGAAACTACGTACTTCATGTCACACCCTACTCCCCCGTAAGATGTAACATGATCCCGTAGTACACCTACTGAATTACCGTACTTCACCTGCCGATAACCCATTAGATATACTACAAGAGATTTTAAAACAATTTTCGTGAAATTTAAATCATCGATTAAAATCTGGTGTTATAAATTTTTTTTCAAATTTTGGCAGAGTGCCGGCTGTATTTTGAAAAAACAGTTCTTCAAACCTAAAAAAAAGAAAACACTCCCAATATGTTTTCTCAAATACAACTCCAAGAAACTTCATTTCATCTCACAATTCAATCTCAATAATCAATCATTTCATTTTCAAACCAACCTCATCATAAAAGAAATATTTCATTCATTACAAGACTCAAATATTAATATTACAAAACTATTCAGGTAAATGAAACCTCAAATTTACATTTACAATAATTTACATTTAATTACATACCAAAATATTTTACAAGAGTTTTTATATAACTGCTCAAATAATTTACATACATATTATTACATGCATACATCAAAACCTGTGTACATGGGTATACTTGAAGCTGATCTGAATGTCTCTTCAAAGAAGCTTACTCAATTGCTCTATGCTCTATTCACCTGCGACAGCATACAAAGCTATCGCTGAGTGGTGAACTTAGTGGTGCACAACTATAACTTAAAACATAGTTCAATATACCTTAGCAAAATTATAGCAAATAATTTGGAAATCAGGATACTCATCAAATTCCAAAAATCAAATTATTCATTGCTAATAACATAAATCATTTGTATGAAATGACTTTGATCGTGAAATTCAATTTATCAAATCACAACCAAACATTTTAGGTAATTCCAACAAAATCAATTATACATAAATCATAATTGAAATCACAATTCTTTACTATTCAAAACCATTCTTTATCTCGAAAACCATTCTTTATCTCAGTAACTATGCAAGACTAATCCGAAAGGGCCATCTTCGGGGTGATTCTAACTCCCTATGGTCGGGGAGGTCGAATCATCATGCATAGCACACATCACAATAATGAATCTTCCGAAAGGGCCATAACAAATAAGAACTTAGATCTAACCTCTAATAAGAGGAGAATCTAAGCCTGTGCACGTACCATAGTAATCAAAACACAACTAACTCCATTGTCTTCTCAATAAATGAGAGAGACGGGTAATAACCTAGTCAAGCATCTATAGTGAGATATAAAATAATATCACAATCCTTTTAGTGAGCATAAATCACAATACAATTCGATTCAAAGTCAATTCCAATATCCAATAATTTTTATGCTCATCACAATTCAAATCATAAATTTGCATTTTTCCATGCAAATTGCCCATCACAATTCAAAACATGTTCTATCACAATTTTCCAAAACATAATTTATTCAATTCACAATAATGCTTAATACTTGTGGAAATACCATTTCACAAAGCTAGATTCATACATACTATAATAATTTCAATAATCATTGAATTAAATCCAATGCTTGTTAAACATAATACATAAGAAAAATATGTCATTTAATCATATGAAATATTCAGAACAAAATCAGTTAAAAACTAGTTGTGCACAAACCTGATTTGAGTCGCTCCTAGGCCTTGACTCAATGTTCTTTATGCTTCTCAATATCCTTATCAACTGAAACACATAATTTAAAGTGTTTCAGTACTCAATGAATTTGTTTCCAACCATAAAATCCAATATCTAAATTTTCTTGGTACTATTCCCTTCAATTTATTTCATTAGTCAACTTATAATGTTGACCCTTGATGCACTCAAAGTGAGTCAATTCCAATGTTACCAATATGTCACATTTTAGAGCCCTTTAGTGTTGGTATATATTACCAATTTCATTTTCAAGTGTATTGCATTTTATTGCAATTTACCGGATTTCGGTGTACTATTTTGACCTAGCCGGACGACCTAGTTCCCTCAGTTTTCGGGTTTCAGTCCAAACTACAAACTTGTAGGTCTTTGTCTTATTGCACGCGGGGCAAAATTTTAGGTCATTCTGAGTTGTGTAGACCAAGTTATGGTCAATTTACCAATGCTGGACAGAATGCACCAAAATGGTAACTTTAGGTAATTTTTAGGTCACTTTTGGTTCAGCCAGTTTTGGTATCTGAATTTGTGCAAGCTATTTGGCTTGGTTCTGGCCATTTCTGGGCTTTGATGTCTTCATAAGAATTGTAGATATATGTCTAAACTATTCATGGTAAAAATTTGAGGTCATTTGGATCTGTTTTGAGTGAGTTATGGCCAAAACACTAACTACTGCCCAAATGGTCAATTTTCAGACTTTCAAGTCACTAATCCGGATTTGGTCATTTTTCAAGTCACCTTCTAGGCAGAATTTTGGTAAGCTTCCTTCATGAAATTTGGCACATTTTGTGCCTAGTTTCACCTCCAATTGGTCTCATACCAATTAGAGTCACACACTTAAGGTTCTAAGCCAAAACATACACTGTCCTACTACACACTTCTCATCATTTACCAATTACATATTCAACACTTACCAAATTACTTCCTTCATGCCAATTCTGGTTTGTACCTTACCATTAACACCTTTAACAACACATTTTTGGTCATTTTGGATAGCTTGTAACCATTCTCAATATGCACACTATAATAGAGAATTTCTCAAAGTCCATTTACATCATTTAACCACATGAACATACCCCATTTACATACCCAATTCCAAACCATTATACACATATCCATGCTGCCATCAATAACAACATCTTAAACAACCATAAATAAGTAAAAACAAGCTACATATACTGAATTTCCATGGCTGCCAAAATGTACATCTCTATTAAAACATCAAACTTCAAAAATTCTTCCATAAATCAATTACCCACAACCTTGGTTACACTTTTAATGAAACAAGAATTGAAAACACTCACTTACCACTTTTGAAGTTCTTCAAAACCTCACCAAAACTTAACTTTCTTTCTCCTGGTATGCTGCCCAAGGTATGGTGGTCAAGTTTAGTGAAGGAACCTAATGGAAAAAGTGGCTAAAACATGCTTCCATGGAGCTCTCACCATGGACGGCTATGAAGGTTTTCTCGCAAGTTTGATTTCGGCTGGTTCTCTTCCTAAGGTTGAAGATGAAAGAATTTTCTATCCAAAGGTTGATTAAAGGTCCACTTAAGTGATGTTAGTGGAGCACTAATTGATTAAAAATCTATTTTAATGTTAAACTTTTTAATTTTTGCAATTTGGACACCACACTTTCACTATTTACATAATGTATCTCATTTTAATTTTTTTATGGTATTTTCAAAGTTTAATATCATTTATTTTTAATGGACATTTAGGTCAAAAGACAACTCGGGGTGTCAAATGACCACAATGCCCCTATTTGGGTTGCATTCCCGATTTTTCGGTAACACCGAGTTTTATCGTTTTCTCGATTTCTCGTCTTTCTTTGTACTAATTAATTAATTTTTCTTTGATATTTTTAATGGTATTTATACTTCAATAGATGTTCATTTAAGTCTTAAAAATTTTTTCTAGGTTTCCCCGCAGTCCAGGGCAAGTCAATGGTCCACGCCGCAACTTTCCGGTGCAGTCACCCATCGCTATGGTTTTTGGCTCGTTTAACTTGGTTACATTTCATTGCTATTGTTTTTCCTTTGTTTTCCTTGTATTTTCTTTTCTTGTATTTCATTATTTTATGTCTCCTCACCCATATCTAAGTGTAGTTCTAGGCATCCTAGCTGTCCGGACAGACACTATCACCGGAACAGTAGAACGCACTACCGAACATAGGGGTGTTACAATTCTGCCCCTCTTAAAATAAATTTCGTATTGAAATTTTACCTGGCATCAGTGTCTGAACAGCTGTGGGTGCTGTCTCCTCATGTCCTCTTCCAAGGAGAAACTTTAAGGAATACCTTATTACCCACCGCATATTCAATATCTCTTCTCTTTAGATTAACATAGGACTTCTGACGGTCTGATGCAGCCTTGAGTCGATCTCTGATCAATCTGATCTTTTTCTCTGTCTGCTGAACAATTTCTAGCCCAATCATCTTCCTTTCACCTACTTCATCCCAACATAGGGGAATTCCGCACTTTCTGCCATATAAAGCTTCATATGGAGGCATCCCAATGCTTGATTGGTAGCTGTTGTTATAAGCAAACTCAATCAAAGGCAAGTGTATATCCCAACTACCTTCAAACTCAATCGTACAAGCCCGTAGCATATCCTCCAATATCTGAATTATCCTCTTAGACTGGCCATCTGTCTGTGAGTGGAATGCCGTGCTGAAGTTCAATCTAGTTCCTAGGGCTCTCTAAAGACTACCCTAGAATCTAGAAGTGAACCTAGGATCTCTGTCTGATACAATCGATACTGGCACTCCATGCAGTTTTACAATCTCATTTATGTACAATCTGGCCAATCTCTCCAACTATAGTTCATCCGGACTAGCAAAAAGTGAGCAGACTTGGTTAGTCTATCAATTATGACCCATACTACATCATGACTATTCTGTGTCCTCAGAAGTCTCATCACAAAATCCATAGTTATCTGTTCCCTTACAATGTTTCATAGGGTGTCATTTGTATGCTAGCTTGACACTTATTATTGTATACAAATTCTGTTAGTGGGAGGTATCTGTCCCGTCTCCCCTCGGATTCAAGGACACAAGTTCTCAGCATATTCTCGAGGGCTTATTACATTTTACAGGTTATTATTATCATTTCATTTCATTATTTACAGAAACTCAATGAGTTTCAGAATTTACCTGAATTACTTGTTTCGACTGTCCATCCGTCTGAGGATGATAAGTCGTACTAATATCTCTAAACTTATAGCAATTACTGTGGTACAGGTAGTTCACATTATTGTAACTGAGTTACTGACTCCAGCTACCTTACAAGTGTAGTCTTTCGACAGGCTAGTTCTGAAGTTTTAAATTTCTGACTAAAATTTTCACATTTATTTCCCATAATAATATTCTATTTGGGCGTAACTATATCAATTTATAGATTACTTACAAATATTCTTATTTTATTGTACCACAAGGAAGCACGTAGCTCTACACAATAATCTCGTGTCAGTACTGTAATCTGCAGCTTACAATACAAATATCGAGAACATTACATAGTCACTACGTTATAACCTCATAGACTAGGTTTTCTAACATCTTATCTTTCTCGAATCCACTAATATCGTAAACCGATTCTGATTACAATATCCCTTGACAATTACTAACAGTAACATCTTTGCCCTCATCTAGAGCAATTTTATTACTGTAACTTACTTTTAGGTCCTCTTTCCTTACATTAAGTAGGCTCGCCAATTAGCTTTATAATTTATGGTGTGTTAGAAAATACTTTTAGCTAACAATTCTTCCCAAACTAATGTCAATCATACTTGTTATTATAGTTTTTATCCTAAAGGACTAGTCACTAATACATCAAAATTCATTCCCATGTAAAGGATAAGCAACAGAAAATATAGTTCTAACACTAGCACACAACTAAGCAGTGCTGGGATCAAATAATAACTAATTGTTTCTTTCAAAAATTAGGAACTTACCAGCAGCGACATCCAAAGTTTCTGTTCTTTCCCCTTGGCGCATAGTGGACGCTCTAACTGATGCGCTACTATGTTCGGGTTGATTCACTGTGTTATGGTTGAGAGGAGTACCAACTCTATTTCTATCTCGACCTTTACTGACTGTCTGTGAACTTTCGAGAGCAGATCGAGGTACTCTAGTACAATTTCTAACAAAGTGTCTAAGCTTTCCATAATTATAGCAAGCTCCAGAGGCCTTACGATAAATACCTCCATGTAGCTTACCACAAACATGGCAGAAATGGGTACAATAGGAACTTCTGGTTGTTCGACAACTAGATCTTGGTGTTCTCTGCCCTGATGATCCTCCTCTGTCATATCCCTGAGCTCAGGGTTCCTAAAATTCTTTTCTCTTCCCCAAATTACTGCTCGAGCTCTGACCCATATGTTTCTCCCTCTTCTCCATTTCACACTGCCTTTGTGGGGGTTGGGTTTGTGCTTGAGCTTGAGCTGACAGAGCATCAGCCATTTGTTGAAAGAAAGTGGCCATTTGCTCGGCCATTTGTGCAGTAATTTGTACCGGTAAAACTGGTACAGTCGGGCCTTCGACACTTTGTGGAGCTGGGGCCTCAACTTGTACTTCTGCCATCACAGACTATTCTATTGTCTCATTCTTCTCTTCCATATCTTTTCACAGGATTTTCTATTCCTGTACAACCAACACAAGGAGATTCCTCTCCATTAGTTCATATTTATGATGTAAATATACTATATGTATCAAACATTTGAGCAGTTGTAGTTACCGACAAAAAGATTTCAAATTCACAGTTCAAAATTTACTTTAAAACCATTGCTCTGATACCACAAAACATGTCACACCCTACTCCCACATAAGATGTAACATGATCCCGTAGTACACCTACTGAATTACCGTACTTCGCCTACCGATAACCCATTAGATATACTACAAGGGATTTTAAAATAATTTTTGTGAAATTTAAATCATCGATTAAAATCTGGTGTTATAAAATTTTTTTAAAATTTCGACAGAGTGCCGGCTGTATTTTGAGAAAACAGTTCTTCAAACCTAAAAAAAGAAAACACTCACAATATGTTTTCTCAAATACAACTCCAAGAAACTTCATTTCATCTCACAATTCAATCTCAATAATCCATCATTTCATTTTCAAACCAACCTCATCATAAAAGAAACATTTCATTGATTACAAGACTCAAATATTAATATTACAAAACTATTCAGGTAAATGAAACCTCAAATTTATATTTACAATAATTTACATTTAATTACATACCAAAATATTTTACAAGAGTTTTTATACAACTGCTTAAATAATTTACATACATATTATTACATGCATACATCAAAACCTGTGTACATGGGTATTCCTGGAGCTGATCTGAATGTCTTTTCAAAGAAGCTTACTCAATTGCTCTATGCTCTATTCACCTGCAACAGCATACAAAGCTATCGCTGAGTAGTGAACTCAGTGGTGCACAACTATAACTTAAAACATAGTTCAATATACCTTAGCAAAATTACAGCAAATAATTTGGAAATCAGGATACTCATCAAATTCCAAAAATCAAATTATTCATTGCCAATAACATAAGTCATTTCATTTTTTATGATAAATTCAATTTTTGGACTTTATTAAATAAATAAAATATGAAAATTTTTATAAATATATAATATAAACATATATTCATTAATTTCAATTATTCTTGACCAACGATATTCACCATATGTCAGTTCACAATTTATCATTTTTATGTTTTTCTGATAATATTCAACAATAAAATAAAAATTTATAGTCTAAACATTTTTATATTAATATCATTTTAAACTTAAATTTTATTAATGAGAAGATTTATGATTAATTATTTATTTGGGTTATTAAAAATTTTATTAATATGTAATTATTTTTATCATATATTTTATTCATTAAAAATTTAAAAAGAATCTAAATTCTAATTTTATCTATATACTTCATTAAATAAATTATTATTATGATCTCTTAACGAGGTTGGTGGTACGTTATAAATTTCGACTAGATACTTTCCCTCATTTAAATTTTTTATTTCTAAAAAAATATAATATATGATATAATACAAATGAAAAACAAAAACACATAGTAAATTCATATCAATGGTATTTTAATTTTGGTAATTTCTGTGGTCTCTCCGATTTGTAATATATATATATATATATATATATATATATATATATATATATATATATATATATATATATATATATATATATATATACATATGTATGCATTTCTGTGGTCTCCCCTATTCGGATATGTCAATGGAACATAGAAAGCTCAGATTTTTATATTCCTAGGAGAGATTTTTTAAATACACTTAGGGTGGCCAATGGAGGGCCTGCAAGCAAGTGCAAGATCCAAGAAACATACAAAATTCAAGCATTGCTAGTCTCTCCCACAAGAAAGATAATTGATGGTGCATAGTTTGAGATAATGAACAAACAAGGCATTTTCAGGGGAAAAAAAACAAAACAAAAAAAAACAAAAACAAAAAACAATTTCTAGGTAGATTTATTTTACTCAAATTTCTTTTTTTCCATTATAGCTATTATTATCAACAGCTTTTACCTTGGACTTGAGTATACAAAGTGTATGGCATTGGACGACGAGTGTTGTTCTTGAAGTTTGTGTCTTAGTTCTATTTTAGTGGGAAGCATTTTCTACCTTTTCCAGAGTTGCCAGAAACTTGAGATAGTAATTTCAATGCAGAAGTCATCTAGAAAGAAAGGGAAGATAAGATGGAGCAAACTGTACTCTTTTTCCTGCTTTCAACCTCACACGATAGATTATGTTCCTGCTCAGGATCTTATTGGTCAGATAGGATTTTCTAGGGTGGTTTTCTGCAATCAACCTCAATTACGCAAGATGAAGCCATACAAGTATGCAAACAACTCTATATCCACAACAAAGTACAATGTTGCAACTTTTCTTCCCAAAGCACTTTTCGAGCAGTTCCGAAGAGTTGCCAATCTTTATTTTCTCTTGGCAGCATTACTATCTTTCACTTCATCTCCTGTTAAACGTGAAACTCTGATTGTTCCATTGGTTATTGTTGTGGGAATTAGCATGATTAAGGAGGCTGTTGAGGATTGGTACAGGTTTTTGCAGGTAATTGAAGCATTTGTTCCTTCTTTCTCTTTTTTTTTTTTTCATATTTTATATAATTGACTTTGACTAAGACTCGAACTCGAGACCTGATAGTCTTAAAGAGACTCTCGTGCCACTCATTGGTCTTTTCCTTATTTCTTTCTTTGTTTCTAGTTTATATCATTTAATAATCCATCAGCTTTCCCATCAGTACTCTTTCTTCCACTTCAAGGACACATACAGAATGAATGAATTTTCACTTGTGTTCAACAAATTAGTGTACAGGTTTAACTTGTGTCCTGCCATAGCAGAATTTCTTGCATAAACTTGCATTTTATGTAAATATTTCTAAGTTGAATTTGGTTCAGGTCAAATTTTGTGGTTTGATATGATTTTCTGCTATATTGTTAAATTTCTGCAGGATATGAATGTAAACAATAGAACTGTAAAAGCTCATGCAGGAAATGGCATATTTGTGGATAAATTTTGGAGAGAACTTTCTGTAGGAGATGTTGTTAAAGTTAATAAGAATGAATATTTTCCAAGTGATCTTCTTTTACTATCTTCAAGCTATGAAGATGGTGTTTGTTATGTGGAGACTATGAATCTTGATGGAGAAACAAATCTGAAAATAAAGAGATGCTTGGAAGCCACTCTTGGATTGAATGAGGATGAAGAATTTAATCAATTTCGAGCCACCATTCGATGTGAGGATCCTAATCCAAGCCTTTATACCTTTGTTGGGAATTTAGAGTTTCAGGATCAAACGCATCCTTTATGCCCTTCTCAAGTGCTTTTAAGAGATTCAAAACTTCGAAACACAGACTATGTTTATGGAGTTGTGATCTTCAGTGGAAATGATACGAAAGTAGTAAGGAATTCCACTAGGGCACCATCTAAAAGAAGCCAGATTGAGAGAAAGATGGATAAAGTTATCTACCTTCTTTTCTCTGTACTGCTTGTGATTTCACTGATCACTTCCATTGGGTCTGTACTGTTTATGAAATCTGACATGGTTCAATGGTGGTACCTTCGTTTGCAAGATCCTGAAGATCCAAAGCCTGTAAAATCAGGTTTTCAACAGTTCATAAGGGCCTTTATTTTGTATGGCTACTTGATCCCCATTTCCCTCTATGTCTCCATTGAAATTGTCAAAGTTCTGCAAGCTATGTTCATTAACAAGGACATAGAAATGTATGATCAAGTGACCTGTAAGTCAGTTGAAGCTCGAACTTCAAACTTAAATGAAGAACTTGGTCAAGTAAAAATTCTTCTGTCAGATAAAACAGGAACTTTGACGTGTAACCAGATGGAATTTCGGAAATGTTCAATTGCAGGAATTTCATATGGGGGTGCCTTGAATGAAGTTGATCTTGCTGCTTCAAAACGGATGAATAATGATGTTCAGGCAAATCGATTTAGTATTGAAAATTCAGGTTCAACAAGCCAAATCTTTGAAATGTTTGAGTTCTCTTTAGCTGATATTAGCATCCAAAATGCTGTTTTAGAGGATCAAGAAGGTCTGGACTTTTTGAATTCTGGAAACTCAAGAATTTCTAATGTGGGGAAAGAAACAGTTGTCAAGGGTTTCAACTTCAGGGATGACAGGTTGATGAACAATCAATGGATTTATAGATCTGATCTGTTTAATGTAACAATGTTCTTCAGAGTAATGGCTCTATGTCACACGGGAATTCCTGTTGAAGGTGATGAAACTGACAAGCTCAAATATGAGGCGGAGTCACCAGAAGAAGTAGCCTTTCTGATTGCTTCACAAGAATTTGGATTCCAATTTTGCCAGAGGACACAGTCCATATTGTTTCTTAAGGAGCTTGACCCTTCCTCTGGAAAAAAGGTGAAGAGGTAAATCTTTCCATATACAGTCATTTACTGCTGCTTCTCCTCATTTTCTGGTATACCCCTCCTCGCCCTCTCGAAACTGTCATCTGCATTCCATTCTGTAAACTTGATATCAAGATTATTTTCAGGGAATACAAGCTGTTGCATTTGTTGGAGTTCTGTAGTTCTCGCAAGAGAATGTCAGTAGTAGTAAGCGATGAAGATGGTAAAATCTTTCTTCTTTGCAAAGGAGCTGATAGGTATGCCACCTATTCACCGAATTTGGTTGAATCTGGTTGTGCATTGTATATTACATGAAACCCAATTATGACATTTTCTTTATTCCCTTCCTCTTCTAATTATTACTTCCTGTTGTTAAGTTTCTAATCTAAGGAGAGCTCGAGTCTTTGATTGGTATCTCATTTTTCTACTGATTTTGGTATCCAGTGTCATCTTTGATAGGCTTGCAGATAATGGTAGGGCATACCAACAGGCTACAACTTCACATCTATCAAGTTATGCAGAAGATGGTTTACGGACTCTAGCATTTGCTTATCGAAGACTTGATCAGGCTGACTATGAACAATGGAACTCAATATTTACCAAGGCAAAGACTACAATAGGCCCTGAAAGAAATGAACTACTTGAGAAAGCATCTGAAATGATCGAAAAAGATTTCATTTTATTAGGAGTTGCTGCTGTTGAGGACAAGTTACAAAAAGGGGTTAGCTCTCTCTCTCATGTGTGTGTGCATGCATGCGTGTATGCGTATGCGTATGCGTGCAATCATGATGCATGCAAATGTTCGCATTTGTTGAAATTATAAGTTCAGTGACATGTGATTGTGACCTAAACCAGGGCTCCTATTTCCTACAAAGAATATTTACACATGTAGAGTATGTGAATAACTGATAAATCTTTCTGCACTTTGCAATAGGTTCCAGAGTGCATAGATAAACTTGCTCAAGCAGGGCTAAAAATATGGTTGCTCACCGGTGACAAGAAAGAAACAGCAATAAATATTGGGTGAGGCTTACTATTATTTGATTAATTTTTGCAATCCTAGAATTACAGCTATATGAAGGTAAGGAATATGGGGAATCCATCCTAAAAAATTTCATGTTCTTTCCTTGGTTTTTCCCCCAAATTTTGCAGATTTGCTTGCAGCTTACTTCAACAAGGTATGAGACAATTCCACATATATTTAAGAGAGGAAGCTGAATCTAACAACCAAATGAAGGTGCATTAAATTCCAAGAACACTACTCTAAGAAAGCTTCAATTCCTTTATGGTTACTGAAGTAAACAAAAAGTTGGAGATTGCTGCTTTTCTTTGTTAGTAATGCTAATATCTTTCCTGTTCCTTGTTTTTCAGGCTATGAAAGAGGAAATTTTACATCAAATTGAAAGTTCATATCATGTGATGTGCACGGACAGCGATAGAAGTTCACCCTTTGCTTTGGTGCTTGATGGAAGAGCTCTTGAAATCGCTCTGCATTGTGATATTAAGTGCAAGTTCTTACAGTTGGCTTCTAATTGTGCTTCTGTTATTTGCTGCAGAGTTTCTCCAAAACAGAAAGCTTTGGTATAGTTTTATCTTGTTTCCAAAATTGCATTTATCTGAAGTTGACAGTTCAAGTGTTCAACTAAAAGTAATAATCTGATGAATTTTTGACAAAATTTGAAATAACTTCATTTTCTATTTGCCTTTGAGTTAACTCTTTTAAAATTTCTTGAGACCAGTTTAAACAAGAAAATGCTTTTTTTTTTTTTGAAAAGAAAATTCTTTCCATGCACTACACTTACTGCTAACGTGAAACTTATTTGTAAAACCCAGTAACAGATAACTCTACTGGTGGGAGACATGATGATCCAAACTTCATACTTACATGCATATAATTACAGCTATCTAATACTCTTCCACTGAGCTGGGTTGGAACTAAATTTCGTTTTTGATCACCAAGAATTGCTATCTTTTTCCTTTTTGTATGCATGTGTATTAAAATGAATATTATCCAGTATGAATTAGTCACATAGATATGGAACTTCCAGATTACTCGGTCTGTAAAGGAGCACACTGGTAGTACAGTCTTGGCAATTGGAGATGGAGCAAATGATGTTGGCATGATTCAAGAAGCTGACATTGGAGTTGGAATCAGTGGCCAGGAAGGCAGGCAAGTAAGTTCAGAAATTTGTAGCCAGGAAACTGACATTTCAAATGCTTAGAATTTGTCTTTTATCTTCCTTTATAGTTTATTTTAAGCTTGATTTCAAGATTCAAATGTCTGGAAAGAATATATATATTTTATTTTATTTTGTTTTATTTTTCCTTTCCCAATTGGAGCTATGAAAATTGTTCTCTGAGTTGGCTTGGAAAAATCTGCAGTGCCTTAACTTTTCTGCTGTTTATGAACTCAATCAAACAGATAGAAAAAGAATGCCTGATAGCACCAATTTAATGCCTGATAGCACCAATTTAGGTATCTTAACCCAGTGTATAGAAAATTGAGTACCTTAAAAGACTATAAGTTCACTATATAGACCGTCGCAAAAAACATTGATGATGGACTTATCACTTATGGTATTTCTAAAAGCTTTTATGGTATTCTGTCATGCAGGCAGTCATGGCAAGTGACTTTTCGTTGCCTCAATTCCGATTCTTGGAGAGATTACTTATAGTTCATGGGCATTGGTGCTACAAGAGAATATCCAAGATGGTGAGTTTCTTGTATCTCATGGCTTGGGTCTCTTCCTCTAGATATAACTATTTTCTATCCTTGTGTAGGTTCTCTACTTTGTGTACAAGAACATTGTACTTGGTCTCACTCTCTTCTACTACGAACTATACACATGTTTCTCTGGTGAAGTCTTATATGATGCTTGGTATTTGACGATGTTCAATGTCCTCTTAACATCCTTGCCAGTTATATCACTAGGAGTGTTTGAGCAAGATGTTCCATCCCATGTATGCCTGCAGGTAAACCTGATTCAGAACACAATGCACAAGCACAACATTAAAATATCACAATATTAAAATATCGCAATAAGCTTTTGCTCGGTCATATTAGAATTGTTTCTAGAGCTGTGAAATTTTGAATTCAAATCCAGTCATAGTCCAATGAAAAGATATATATATCTACACTAGTCCTTTGTTGTTGGATATGGCTTGAGAATTAATTGATAAGGGGAACACTCACAAACTTTACAGTAAAAGTTGCACTAATGCATCTGCATTTTTCTTAATGACACAGTTTCCAGCCCTTTACAAGCAAGGGCAAGAAAATATATATTTCTCTTGGAGCCGGATCGTGGGTTGGATATTGAATGGCACGGTTGCATCTCTGGTCATATTCCTAGCGAATATGTACATACTTTCCCCTTCTGCATTCATGGAAAAGGGATATGTTCCGGACATCACTCATTTTGGTGCTATTATGTACACTTGTATCATATGGACTGTCAACTGTCAAATTGCTCTCATTATCACTCACTTCACTTGGATCCAACATCTTTTCATCTGGGGAAGCATTGTTTTATGGTATATTTTCTTGCTCGTATATGGTGCACTCCCTCCTGCCTACTCTGATAGAGGATTTCAAGTCATTACTGAATCTATAGGATCAGCACCAATATATTGGATGGTGACATTGCTTGTAGTAGTTGTTGCACTTCTACCCTACTTCATACACATTGTTATTCAACGTCAGTTCAATCCAATGGACGATCATGTGATTCAAGAAATGAAGCATTGCAAGAAAGATATCACAGAGAATCAGATGTGGCTAAGGGAACAACGAAACTCCCAAAAGATGACTCAAATTGGGTTTTCTGCACGAGTTGAAGCCAAAGTTTCTTCATTTGAAGAAGGGTTGCATCGAAAGAAAAGATCAATATAGAGACATCTCTAACAAACAGCCTAATTTTTAAATCTTTGACAAGCAATTCATTGCTCTAGGCTTCTGCTGAAGACTGAATGGTTTGGTTTCTATATTCTTTTATTCATTACATTTTGATTGAATTAGATTGCTTTGTTAATCGTATTCTTTCTACTCTCCCATATATCTATCTATATAATCTAAAAATGTGGGAAGGTGACACATGGGTTTGTCTAAAACACCCTTCATTATTTGTATTATTTATAAAAATAAAAATATAACTATAGCGACAGACATGATATCGTCGCTAATAATATATTAGCCACGATAATTAACTGTTAATTCATACAAAGTCGTCGCTAATAACTTTTAGCATTGCTATTAATACATTCCATTAATTCATACAAAGTTATCGCTAATAATTTTTAGTGACAAAAAAAACCATCATTAATACTTTTAATAATAAGAGACTCATCCATTCTAATCCGTCACTAATATGTTTAACGACAATCTAACTATCACTTAATCTATAAATAATTTTAATTTCTAAATATTATTATAATTAATATAAATTAAAATTTTAATTTTATAGTAATTCTAGTTATACCAAAAATCCAATTATAATTTATAATTTAGTAATTTTATAATCTCAATCTTTTTAGTATTATTAATTCATTAAAAGTTATTTAATTTACTATAATGAAATTAATAAAAAAAAAAAAACTTGAACAAGGAATCTTATTTCCTCTTAAGTTATTTTTTCAATTGATATATATATATATATATATATATATATATATATATATATATATATATATATATGATTTAGAAAGAGGGAAGAATATAGGATAAACCAAAATACTCTTAACATAATTATAAAATTACCATTGAAAAATAACTATTAAATTAAATAAAAAAATTTTTCATTTATGTTAACAGATGTAAAATTCTAATTTTATTAAATGACAATTATTTTTTTTATTACAAATTTATAGCTTTTTAAAAAAAATATTAGTCATTAATAAGTTTCAACTAAATGTTAAAATCAATAGTTCAATTCAAGTTTTACAACTAGTTTATTGATTACAAATTTTCTAAAATAATTATTCATACTGTTAAAAATATAGCTTTAACCAAATTTAAAAATTTTTTATATATAAATGATTTTTCATTTATTTGTTTTCATTAAAATGAAAAATAAAATATTTTTATATTCTAATCAGCTCTAATAACTTTAAAATAATTTTTATTGAAAAACTAATAAAATTATTGAAATTTCATTTGAATTTTGAGTAATTTGAGAAAATAGAATAAAACTAACATTAGTTTTCCAATTTTAATAAAAGTAACCAAATTAAAAAATTAAATAAAACTGGAAAAAGTGCTTAGAGTTTTTCTCATTAATTAAGCCTATTTTCATATAAATTTTGATTTCATTACGTCAATAAAATATTCTTATTTATAAATTTATTAAAAATTAAAAAATATTATTCATAAAAATTATTTAGATTTTATTTGAATAAGTAATCACTTAAATATAAATAAATTTTTATTTTTTTATCAAAATATGATAAAATATCATAATATCAATTTTAAATTATCATTCCTTTCAAATTTTCATCTATTTAAATAAATTTTATATTATTATATTATTATTCAAATGTATAAGTATTTAAAATTAAATTAAAAAATAAAATTAATATATAATATATAATTATAAAAATATATTTATAAATTTTATACTTTAAGTTTTCATCAATATGCTTATGATATACACTTTTTTTGTTATAAATATTTTGATTTATTAAGTTTTTTAATTTACAATAATAATAATAACAATAATAATAATAATAATAATAATAATAATAATAATAATAATAATAAAATCCATTCAAATATTAATCAAACTTTACACTTATAATTTTGTAGTCTTGTATTCTTTTGTATAAACTTGTATTTATATAATTGTGTTTCAATGCCTCTTAGGTTATAAGAGGCATTGAAACACAATTATAACTAGCATAATCACATTAATTTGATATTATGACAATGAAATATTAAATTTAATTGGTCATTGGAAATTAAAATATAATGATATATTATATTATATATAAAAAAAATTACATACAAAATAATTATATTATGAGTACATATAACTAGTATAAATAACATGCAACCTACGTTTAAAAAACTTTGGATTTATATAAATATGTGAAGAGGGAAACATTTGGTTTGACAAAAATATCCATATTAATATTGACAATAAAGGATTATTTTATTTTTTAAAAATATTAATTTATTTAATTAATACAATAAAGCATTAATTAAGAAAAAAAAAGGCAAATATATTATCCTAACTTGATTAGAATATAAATCCTTAACTAAATTGAATTCTATTTAATAACTAATTTTTTATATATAGGTAATGAAAAAAATTTGTAAATGACATTAATTAATTAATTAATTAATTAATTAATTAATTAATTAATTAATATGTGAATCCAACTAATAATTTTATTAATACAAACCCACAATTTCCTTTTTTTTTTTTTAACCACGGACATAATGTTAGACAGTCACTGACTATACCTGGTTGGTCTGATGAAGCCTGCTTTTAATAGCTTCATAATTTTTTTTTTTTTTTTTTTTTTTTTTACTTGCAGGATTATCTCCCTTAACATTCTCCTAAGTGCCTGGTGGAAAGGTCTATACTCAAGTTTGATCGTTAACTTGTACTCCACTAAACTTCTCTGAAAACCTGGCATCTCATGATAATCCCAAGCAAACCAATCTTTGTATTCATGAAGCAATGAGATTATTTCTTATTTTAAGTCCTTCCTTAACAAAGAATTTATTAAGTTACCTATGGTTTCTTAACCGAGCCATCCTACGCACCAGTTAGTGTGCCATCAAGCTTTGTACATGTTGCGTCTAGGTCCTGAAATTACAGTTCTCCCCATCCCCCCTCCTCTGGTTCTTCTTCATATATGACTTCAACCCTTTGACCTCCAAGGTTTCCTCTATCTCCATTCTGTCAAGAGGTTACTGCATTTGTACTTTGGATATGGAAGCTATAGCTACTGCCAACTCTTCCTGAGTATGTTTGCTATTCATCATGGAGCTCCTCAATTATAGGCTTCTCCATTGACCATTGAAGGCATGATTGCAAGTGACTTTTCAACTTTCTCTATTAGCTCTTTTGGGTCCTCGTTCTACTTTTTTCTGTAGGCAAAGTAAAGTTGGAAGCTATTGTGGTCTTAGATACACCACATGACTTTCTTCAGTAGAGTTGTGGGCTAGTGCCCCCTGAGTCTTCTAGTATGACTTTTGAGGAATTGGATAAGGCTCATGTCTGCTTCTTAGTACTGGGCCTCGACTGCTTCTAAATGAGCCATAAACGGCTTAGCATCTACCCACATTCCAAAATAGTAAAAACTGGTGAAAAGAGGAGGGAATACATCAATCTGCAAGCATCTAATGAGCATACAATAATAAAAAAAAAAAAAAGTAGCAATGGAGGACTTACTCCCTACGACTGCGTCTATTGGTAAAACACTAAGTGTTTTGGACACCATTCTAGTAAAAGCTAATACTGAGACATCAGTTGTGATCAAATCCTCCTATCTTTTCCAAGGCTAGCAGCATCCTGAATGGCATTATATTTATTGCCAACCCATTATCAATCAACACCCCATAGGTAAGCCAGCTATTAAGATGAGCCGTGATATGCAAAGGTCGCAGGGGCTTGGTCATCCTTTCAGATGGTTAATCAATTATGACATTCTTTGGCTCCCCTGGTTTGGTACATTGTATTGTGACTCCATTACATACTTCAGCTTCCAAGGGAGCTGCTAGCTCCTTATCAGGATCTTCTGGCTCTTCAGGTACCTCTACTGCTACTTTCTGAAAAGCAATAAGTAATAGCAAACAAGTAACACCACAATCAACTAGTAGTTTCTTACTTCCCTTTCCTTGATCTGGTATATCATCTGAACTTCATATTGATTATGAGTCCTCTATTGCCTTTTTATTAAATTTTCTTTTTTATAAAGGCTATTTTTTTTAACCTCTTCTTGTATTCTTTTTGTAGCCCTCAGCCTTTATAGCTTCTCTTTTGTGTACGGGTTAGTGGCTGCAAGAATTTGAGATGACGCACCACTTGCCATTTTTTGCTTGGTTCTACTAGTGCTATGAACCTGGGCTAACTCCTCTAGAATTTCACTGCTAGTTCTGTAGGGGTGGTAGGTGCAAGATTTTTTTATCTTTTGATGAAAGCAATTTGGGTGGTAACTAGCTCTCCTATTGACTCTCCTACTGGTAACCTGGTATCTGTTGGAATCTCGATAGCTATCACTTGACGACCTCTTAGATGGTGGGTCAAATTGAAGACTCCTTTTGGCTGAACCCTTAGTAACCCTTGGAAGAGTTTCATAGGCTGAATACATGTGAGGGGGACCTTTAGATTGCTTGATTATCTCAATTTAAACCTACAATCTCTTAATTCATTAATAACACCTCAAAGGTCTATACTGGCTGTGTTGAAAAAGTCACAAGAGGAAATGTGTCTTTATCAATTAGCATTACTTCTTTCTTCTCAGGGAACTTTAAAGCAAACTTGTTGATGCGATCCTGGATCACTCCCTTAAAAGCCTAGCAACTATTAGTGTTGTGATTCCAAGAATCATGGTACGTACAGTAATCTCTCACCTTTATCTCCTCTTTGGTTAGAAGCTTGTGATTAATAAGGAGATTAACGAACTTCTCTTTCAGTAAAAAGTCAAATATTTCCTTTTTTTGCTGGTGTTGAAGGCATACTGAAGATATATATTTGAAGTCGATTATCGTCCTTTAAGAAGTCATTTTGATTAGGACACCTAAAGCATAACACACACAAGTACCAGTGGTTACCAATTTAGCCACAATAAGTTCATGATTATTTACCTCATAGTAGTAGGATCCCATAACTGTTTTTTTTTTTATGTGAGACTTTCATAAGTAGCTCCTCGTACTCAACTACCTTGGTAACAAGTTCATAGAAGTCCCTAAACTCCATCTCCTAGAACTTCTTCCTCAGTTTGATGTCCAATCCCTATTGAGCCATTTTCACATCCTTGGTCTCTGGTAAAAACACCTTACATTTGTTCCTCATTTCTTGAATGGAGCAATAAAAGCATTAGCTGATTCCCCACCTCTCTGAGTCATCCTTGACAACTCAACAACCCATACTTCTAGCTTAACTCTAAAAAACAGAGTATGGAATAACCTTTCATCTCTTACCAATAATACACATAATTTCTCAATAGGGTAGAATACCAAGTGAAAGCAGTACCAGTGAGAGAGTTTGGAAAAAGCCTCAGCTTGTAACTAGCAAAGTTCTAAAATTCTAATAAAAATATTTTAAGAGATCAGGAGAGAGTCCTTTCCTGAATCCTTTTAATCAAAATTCTAATATTCTAACATACACCCTCATTTATCTAAATGTTGAGGTACATAATGTGTGAGCCGAGAGTCCTCCTCATTCATTATGAACCTTTAGAGACCAAATAATACCTCTTTAGAATTAAAGTCCTAATTCGAAGAGGGGGAAATTTGATAAAATATTTAACAAATTAAATAACACCAATTCACTATAGGGTCATCCCATATGCATGTATTCTTAGAAAACCCAAAATGGTGAGATATTAGACGTTCCTTTTATCAATAACAAGGATCAACATCATAACTCCAACCCCAAAATTATTAAGAGCACATCGTTAAATTTGCTTATGCTCGTTGAGGGACGAGGTGGGGTGCCTAACACCTTCCCCACCCATGAACGGACTCCGAACCTAGAATCTCTGATTTGGAAGTGGTCTTTCAAATTTTTATTTTCAGTAATGGTTTCCTTTAATTTCCCTTAAAATTAAAGTGGCAACTCCTCATTTTTTCCACTTCGGTGAGAATCGTTAGGAGATCATAAAACCCTTGCGACAACTTAGCAACTCCACTAGGGAAGTATCCAAAATAACCCTGGTTTAGAAGTCCAAAGAGCAAATTTAATCCTATGCTCTTATAAATTAAAATTGATAATTATGGGGGTTAACTTATAGAATCAAAAGTTTTAATATTTTGATTATTACTATTCTTTCTAACCGTTTTATTTGTTTTGATTATTTGATTTATTGCAGTAACCCTCGTCTAAATTCTCTTGAATAAGGAAGAGGTAAATGTGTCCCTTCACACACCAATCACCTACACAATGTCCTCACACACTTTAGCCCTATACCCAGGCTCTCTTACCCTTTAGGAAGTAGGAGGGAGTCATATAGTGGTACCCGTGGATTTTACCCTGTTAGTATTCATGAAGACTTCTGCTCAGATTGAAACTTATTTCACTTATTGTGATACCTGTGAATTTTTACCGTTAGTATCATAATGGTGAAATGAGGCTCTACTGTTTACAGTAGGGACAATTTGGGGACCTGTGGCTTTAGCAAATTAGACCTTGAGCTAAACCATCACATTAGTCGAAATCTAGAGTAAACCATTCTTGAGGGTAGGACCATCCAATTAGATAGCACCAACCTGGTGTTATGGCTCCCCTATTTTATGACAAAAAGGGACGTACTTGCTTTCACCTTACTCTGTTTATATCTTTTAACTTTTCTTAAATAATATGAGGGTAATTTTGAATCGTACTGCCAAAATAGTCTAAACACCTTCCTACTTTGATAGGTGTATAGATATTGTCACACAAGCAGTATAATTCAAAATTACCTGAATTTATTCTGCTGACTTATTTTCTCTATAGATATTATAAATTTGTGTCTGTGAAGGGTAAGGAAAACTTTAAAATGGCATCTTCGAGTTAGTCAGCCGAAAAGGTTTCAAAACATAAACGGAATGCTCAACAAAGAGCCAAATCAACCCATGACTCGAAATCTTTACAGACTGGCGAAATAGAAGCAGAAACCCTTCCATTGCCCCCATTTGATCCTAGTAAAATTGAGATCAGAACAACCGGTCTCGATGATTTATTAAATAGTTGGAAATCATTGCCCAATCATGCCCAGGCGCAGTTCGAGGAAAAGTATGGGAAGATTGCCTCTTTGATACGGGTTAGAGCACAAACTCCAGCACTAAAGGCCATGTTATCTACTTGGAATCCCAATTATAGAGTATTTTCTTTTAATAATGTTGATACAACACCCACGGTAGAGGAATATCAGACGCTGCTAGAGATCCCTTATGTAGCCCAGAATCGCATTTATCTCCATCTTGATCATAGACAGACATGGAAATGGTCCACGCACATAATAGGAGTCCCAGTAGAGGAGGCAAAAGTAAAAGAAACTATTAAGGAAAACTCGCATGGGTGGCCTTGGATTTACATTAAGAAACATTTGGACCAGCATATTTAGGGTAAAAGATGGGACAAGGCTTTGTCAGCTCTAGCTCTGGGAATTTATGGACTGGTCTTGTTCCCCAGACCTCTGGGAATTACAACTCATAACGTCACGAAATTGTTTTGGGCAGTGGAAAAGTAGAATGTCAATCCAATACCTGCCGTCCTTGCTGAAACCTTCTTGACTCTGACATATTGCTGGCAACAGGGTAGGGGAATTATTAAATGTTGCTTCCAGTTGCTGTATCTTTGGATCCTCAGCCATATCTATCCACTAGAAACTAAGGGTTTAACCTATTACTCTGATCAGCCTATTATTGAAAAGATGGCGAAGTTAACAATAAGTCCAAATAATGAACAACAATGGCAAGAGCAGATTCTAAGCTTTAGTAGTTAAAATTAATGCTGGAGAAAGTTATGGACTATGGGCCAACCCATTTTGATCAGTACAAGAGATCATCATTTTGTACCATTGGTACGACTAACCGGATGCACGAGTTATATCCCTACTGTGGTAATGAGGCAATTTGGCTTGACTCAATTCATTCCCAATATTGAAGGATTCTGTCAAACTCATTTCTATCATGAACTCGGTAGAGAGGATGAACTGAAAGCTTTGCGCAAATCCTGGGAAAAGGTAATCTTGATGGAACGGTCACCTAAAGGGCTGAGTACAACAGAAGAGTATCCCCTATGGAGAAACAGGAGGGACAAGGAGTATCAATTCTCCAAACTGACAGGGTCTGGAGGTAGCATATCTCACCAAGAAGTCCTTTTGGAAGAAGTTTATACCGGATTGGTTAGTCCTCTTTAGAGTTCGACCACTGAGAACCAGCAACTGGAGAAATGCATAAAACAGTTAGAAGATCAATAGCAAATGTTGAAGAAGTAGGTAAAAAGGCTTAGAGAGGAGGTAACGGCAGGAGAGACGGAATATGAGGGACAGAAAGCCCAATGGGAAAAAGAGAAAGCCTCGCTCCAAAGTATAGTAAAAGAGATAGAGATACAAAATGATGAATTATAAGAAAGATTGGAATATCATGAGAGACTGGTGGAAGAATACAAGCAAGAGAACAAGAGGAGGAAGCTTGAGCTTAAGGATCAGGCACAATTAATCAATGATATCTCGAAGGAGTGTGCCAAGGAAAGAAAGGAAAAAGACAGACAAGCCACCCTTTATCAAGAACTGCGAGGAAATGTCGACCGGTTAGAAAAGATGATAGCACAAGGGAAACAAGAACTGCTGCCAGAATCCAAATATGATTTAAAGACATTCAACCCGATGAAACAAGAAGCAAGATTATATGAGTATCTCAAAAGATGTCATTGTATTCTAAGGAGCCTTATTGAGCCTAGCCAATAGCATAATACTATGTATGCTTTACGAATAATAGAACCGTGTTTTGGAACCTTAAAATTTATGAATGAATAGTGTAACTCCCATAGGATTTATCCTCATTAGAGCTATGCGAAAAGACGTATGCTCCATATGAACAAGTATCATAGCCACGCATACGCCCCGTCATTCACAGTTGAACTATCGAATGATGCCATTGATGTAATTCACCTTCGGTAGACACCATTTCAGCAATTACTTGCTGCAGTATCCTTTGATCAGCCAAGACTTTGGTCACAATAAAATTATTTGTAGAAATAAAACTGATAATACATTTTCTCTACAAGAAACCAATATTGCTCCCAACAAAGCAAATCTGATTCAGCAACCAGTTGTACCAAGAAGAGTTTACTTAATAAGATCCCGAACAAAAAGGATAATGGAAGTGCAAGAATAAGTGCAGAACTTACAGGGGCAAGTTTCAGAATTAAAAGAACAGATCTCAGAGCTAATGAAAATGATGAGAGAAATGTCCCAAAGCAAAGAAACCACCCGGTCGGTACCAGAACCAAATTTACCAATAATTCTCCCACTTACAATAACAATTGATTCTCATGCCTAAAAGCTTTATGATAAAACCTCAACTTCTTTCACCTTCCAAACTCCCATCCCTGACCCAACAATCACCTTCAATCCAACATTCCCAAGCAGTGAATTACCTGTCCCCTACCACCAGGCCGCCCCGAATATAGAATTTCATCCTTCAGCACCGATCCCTTCAATTTACCCTACAACTAATCTTCCAAATGGCGGAATAGCTTATGTAACAGGGGGAGAAAATAGAGAGAAAGAGAATGAGAAGTTGTCTGCTCTAGAGGAAAGACTAAGAGCTATTGAAGAGCTAAATATGTATGGCTCAATTGACGTGTCTTCACTGAGATTAGTACCAGATGTAGTGGTACTACCAAAATTTAAAGTCCCAGAATTCGACAAATACAGCGGAAGCTCCAACCCTCGCATCCATTTAGCCATATACATAGCCAAGATTTTCGCTTACAGAAGATGACAGACTCTTAGTACACTTCTTTTATGAAAGCCTCACAGGGGTAGCCTTGTGTTGGTGCATATAATTAGATAGGAGTATATTACGCTCATGGAAGGATTTAGCGGTAACTTTCCTCAAACAATATAAATTCAATTGTGATGTCGCCCTCACGCAGAGAGACCTCCAAAACCAGGTGTAGACAGAAAGGGAGAGCTTTAAGGAGTATGCCCAAAGATGGAGAGAAAAGGCAACTGAGGTTTCTCCTCCTGTAACAGACAATGAACTTTGTTCTTTGTTCATTGAGACTCTGAAGGCCCCATATTTCAACTTGATGATTAGGAACACTTTCAATAGCTTTTCTGATATTATCCAGATGGGGGAAAGGATTGAAGCAAATCTCAGGTTGGGGAGGTTACAAGAAGTAGTAGGGGAGAGTTTTGCAAAAAAGACTACTAATTTTGGGGAAAAAAAAGGAAGGGGATGTGCACTCCATTTCTAAGCAGAATCATTCACCACCACAAAATAATTTTCACCCATACCCTCTAGCCCAAAGCCCATACCCTCTGGCCCAAAACCCAATAGTAATAAGTATTCCTCCTCCATTCCCAAATTATCTGCGCCCACAATATCCTCCCTAAGCTGCTTATAATCCTAGACCACCTGACCAACCTGCTCCATTCAAACCACTTGCTCCTCAACCTAGTCCAAGACCATCAAGGAATCCTGATCTTCCATTACCGCTCCCACTTAGTGAAATTTACTGTTACTTGTTGGGTATCAATTAGGTAGTGCCCATCCCACTAGACCCCGTCCAGCCACCATATCCCAGGTGGTATGATCCAAGCGCCAGATGTGAATATCATGGCACGGCTGTGGGACATTCAACAGATAACTGTGGAGCACTATAAGGAAGGGTATAATCCCTGATTAGGAATGGGTGGTTGAAGATTAAAGGGAATGGCTCTGCTGCTAATGTCACTTCAAACCCATTACGCCATCATGATACGGGAAAAGGGAACGGTGTGAGTGTGATAGAATCCCTAGATGAGAACTTGATTATGGGAGTAAATCAATTGACCCTGTACTTTGATGAGATTCTCACAATGGCAATACAGGAAGGGTACATACATCCGCATGGACTTGACTCTAAAAATGATTGGTCGGGCCCAGAATGTCCTTATCATGATGGAGCAGCCAATCATAAGTTGCAAAACTGTGATGAATTCAAGGAGGAGATCCGAAGGATGATATTGCTTAGAATCTTGAGGTGTCAATTGAAGTCAAAAGAAGAAAAGGAAGTAAACACTATCATATATGGCGAAGACATCTCAAGATCCACTCCAAAAATGGTTTTTTCTGTTCCTACCACACCAACACCGCCAGCACCACCCCTGACAGTTGTACGAACCCCACCACAGCTGCCAGTTACCAATACTCATGCTGTGCCTTAGAATTATAATTTTCAAGTTTTTACACAAAGTGCATCTAGCAGTACTTTTACTCCTACCCTCAATCATACCTATACTCAACCCATCACCACTCCTAAACCATATTTTACCCCCTATGCTCACTTCAAAATGACCTATACGGGCCCTTCCAATGACACTGCTCTCCAATTCACATCAAAATCTGCCCTAACAAATTACTCACCCATACTAGATCAAGAAGTAGAATTTATTGCTAGAAGTGGGAGGTGTTATGGAACTGATGAAAAGAAAAGTAAAAGGAAAGCAAAGGCAAGAGAGTCACCCGTGAATGGAGAAAAGGTAAGGAAAGTAGTAGAGAAAGGAGAATCCAGTGAAAGGAAAGAGGAAGATGAACTGTTTTTGCAAATCATGAAGCAGAATGAGTATGATGTGATTGAACAATTAAAGAAGACACCTGCTCGAATCTCCTTGCTGTCATTAATATTGAGCTCGGAAGTGTATTGCTATGCCTTATAGAGGGTTCTAGACCAGGCCTTTGTAACCCCCGATATCACACCGGGGCAATTTAAGAAGATAGTTAGACAAATTCAGGCATCCAATTTCTTCACTTTCTCAGAAGACGAAATAGACCCGGCTGGCTTTAAGCATACTAAAGCTCTGCATGTGACAGTTAAGTGTAAAGGATGTATGGTTGCTAAAGTATTGATTGACAATGGCTCGGCGCTCAATGTCCTGCCTAATGCAACCCTGGCAAGACTCCCAGTAGACCTATCTGGGGTATGCCGAAGTGCCATGATTATGAGGGCATTTGATGGCACGAAGAGAGATGTATTAGGAGACATTGACTTGCCACTTCAAATTGGGGCATGTACTTTCGATGTTACATTCTAGGCAATGGATATTGAACCAGCATACACTATGCTATTAGGGAGGCCCTGGATCCATTCAGCAAATGCGGTGCCCTCAACTCTGCACTAGAGGATCAAATATGTCATGAATGGCAAAATCATAACGGTGAGAGGGGAAAAAGCTATGCTATTCACTAAACCGCAGTCAGTTCCTTATGTGGAAGCAACTGAACGATCCCTAGAGAGTTCATTCCAAGCATTGGAATTGCAAGGAACTACCCTGGGAGATGGGGGAGCTGTGGCCATGGTTGCAAAAGTGATGCTGAAACATGGCTATGAAGAGGGCAAGGGATTAGGTGCCACCCTATAAGGAATTATCGAACCCGTGTCAGCTACTCAGAGAAATGGTCGCTCCGGGTTGGGATATGATGAAGATGCCTTGACTGACGGAAGGTTTTGGATGAGGAACATACTCAGGGATCGGAGATTCGAAAAATCACTCGAAATGAGGAAAAACATTCCGAAAATCACAAATGTTTTTACCAGGCCAATCATTGAAAACTTAGAAAAAGAGGATGGAGAATCTACCTCAGGGTCATCTATCAATGTCTTGTACCTAGATCCCATGTCCGAAGTGTTGATCTCACTAACCACTTAGGGGCAAGAGCTTGACAATTTGGAAGCCGAGGATATCCCTATGCTTTATTTTGAGACCATTGACCAACCCAGCCATAATAATCCAATCAACCCTGAAATCCCTTATGTTAACTTTGAGAGTCCCATAATCGCCATCGACACAAGTGATTCTGAAGAAGAGCCTGTGAAAGAGTAGGGAGAAGCAGATGAACCCACTCTGGTACCCTGTGGAGATGAAATGAGTACCTTAAATTTGGGGACAAAGAAAAATAAAAAGGAACTCAGAATAGTGAATAATAAAGAATTAGAAGACATGATTCAATTGCTAAAGGAATTCATCGATGTATTCGCTTGGGGTTATGATGATATGCCAGGACTGAACCCTCAAATAGTCATGCATAAGATTCCTTTGATTCCTGAAACAGTCCCAGTTAAAGAAAAATTGAGAATGAACCCTGACACACTACTCAAGGTCAGGGATGAAGTTAAAAAGCAATACGATGCTGGATTCTTAGAAGTGGTAAAATACCCAGAATGGGTATGAAGAAGGATGGCAGGGTAAGGGTATGTGTTGACTACAGGGACCTCAATAAGGCGAGTTTGAAAGATGATTTCCCTCTCCCACATATAGATGTACTAGTGGATAATGCTACAGGGCTGGGGAGATGTTTATGTATTAACAGAGCCTCAGGGTATAATCAGATTTTGATGGACACTGACGATAAAGAGAAAACTACCTTTATCACCAAGTGGGGAGTCTTTTGCTACTGGGTGATGCCCTTTGGGCTAAAGAACGCAGGGGCTACCTACCAATGTGCCATGGTCACATTATTCCATGACATGAAGCACAAAGAAGTGGAAGTTTATGTGGATGACATGATCATTAAATCCAGAGGGACCGAAAGCCATGTACGGGTATTAAGAAAAGTATTCGAAAGGCTCATAAAGTATCAGCTGAAGCTGAACCTAGCTAAATGTAACACCCTCACTGTAGAAATTCCGTACATTCAACTTTCTGGTGACCAGTGTTGGTCCGGACAGCTAGAACGTCTAGAAAAATATTTAGACTAGAGTGAGGAGTCATAAATAACTCAAATAATAATAAGAAAAATTTAGAAAAAATTTTAAAAATAAAATACAACCAAGTTAAATGAGCCGGTGCCCTAGCGATGGGTAACCTAGTGGGAAGTTGCGATCTTCATAGCTAGAAGCCCTAAACCCAATGGAAAATTCGTGAAATAATTTTTGGGACTCCAGAGAAGAGTCGTTGAGGTTTCGATGGCATTAGAATGCCAAGAAAATGCTTAGAAAAATTTTTCGATCGGTACAGACGATTTTGGCTCGATAAGCCAAACGGAGGGCATTTTGGTCATTTCGTCTTCAGAGATGATTTTTGACCAACTTGTCGAGTTAAATAAATAATTTATATGATATAAAATGTGAATAAATATTGCTAAAAATTGAATTGAAAATAAGTAGAAAAGAAAAGAAAAGAAAATGGATAAAAATTTGAATTTTTACATCACATGATGTTATCAAACCACTTCCACCCAATCACCTTGCAACAAGCCACTAAAAACCAAATTAAAAAGAGATAAAATAAGGAAAATGGAAAACGAATTCTACACTTCACCTTTCTTCTTTGGCAGCCCATATCTCTCTCTCTCTTCCTCCATTGATCTTCATCCTCCAAGCTCCATTTTTCACTTAAAATCACCATGAAACCACTTGATTCCTTCATTAAATTTGATTCCTACACTTTGATTAACCCCTAGGCAGTAAAAAGAAGAGGAGACTTGAAAGTTTATCAAGTTGGGAATTCCATGAAACAAGGTTAGTGCCATCTCTCTCTCTCTCTCTCTTCTTGTTTTCATCTTAGGATACAAAAATCAACTAGAAATTGTGGAAAAAGAAGAAAAATATGCGTGATAGGACCATTTCAAATTTCGGCAGCCAAGAGAGTGTGAGGGTTTTGATGATTTACTTACAATTAAACTTGTGTATTGATGTCAATTGATGTATATATATGGATTGGAGTTGGGGTTTTTAGGAGTTGCACGAGATTGAGACTTTGATTAATTAGGGTTTGTGATGAATTGAGGGTTATTGTATTTTAATGTTAAGTGGAGTTTTAATGGTCAATTAGTGACCATTTGGCTGAGTATAATGAGGAATTGAAGTGAATTGAAACTTTGGAATGGAGGTTGGCCATGCTGCCTTGAGTGCCCTGCAGGTCTGGGTGTGAGTCCAGCAAGGTTGGACAGCTTTAACTTAAGTTGTGTAGGTTCAATTGGTGCAAGGCCAATTGGACATGAAATTAGACACATATTGGCACAAATTTGATGGAGGAACCCCATATAGAAACCAAACTTAGGATGCCCTAAAAATTGACCAAATCTGGGTAGCACCAATTCTGCTTGGGCAAAATGACCAAATGAACAGTGTTCATTCATTTGGTCATAACTCAGTGCAGAAAGGTCCAATTAACCTGAAATTTATATCAATGGAAAGCTTAGGCAAATTAGAACAACTTTCATATAGAACACAAACTCAAATTATGGACATAACTAAATGAAATTACTATCCAAAGTTGAATTACCAAATCTGGCAGAACCAAAAATTGCCCAGAAATTCTGGGTAAAGGCAATCCGACCAGTTATGGTGAAATAGCCATAACTTGAGCTAGAAAACTCCAAATGGGGTGTGATTCAAAAAGTGAAATGTAACTAGACACAATAAAGAACAACTTTGATTAAGAACACTTGGCCAAATTCTCACTGTAGAATGGCCTAATAGAACTGTGAACTCTAGCACTCAAAACTGAAATTTTTGATTTATTTTCCATTGGTTAGAAGTATGAATTGGCAACTAATGCCAACACTTTTGGGAACCAAAATGTGGCAAATCTATGTGATTAAAACTCATGTAACTATTATATATGAGAAAGTCAATATTTTGACTTAAATGATCAAATGAATAGTAACCTTACATGTTAAGTACAAATATTCAAGAAATAACTTTGTAATATGCCCTAGTAGGTCTAGTGTGATTGGTTTGGATAGGTTGGCATGCCAATAGAGTTCTGATTGCAGTACTGCGTATGGCTTCATGCAATTCTGTGATATAATAGCCTATGGCTATACTGATTATGATGTTATACTTGGCTTTATGCCTTATTGCTTTTATGGCTTATTAGCCATTCTGTCTGCACACAGGGAGACACATTGTGACCGATGGTGTGATGGCCTGAGGTACCTGATACCCAGTGCTAGTTTACCCATTTATCCAGTCCGATCAATTTGTATAGGTTACTTGGGCATGGAAAAGTGTCACACCCTACCCCTCCATAAGACATAACATGATTCCGTAGTATACCTAATGAATTACCAAACTTCGTCTACTGATAACCCATTAAATACACTACAAGGGATTTTAAACCTTTTCTTATTTCTTTTTACAGTGGTGAGCACTTTTGACAGGTGTTAATTTTTTTTTTTAACTGAAGTGAACCCAAATAACAAATATGAAGTATCAGTAATTTCTGTAAAAATTTTGGTAGAGTGCCATCTGTATTTTGAAAAAACAGTTCTTCAAAAACCTGTAAAAAGCACTTTCAATATATTTGTTCAATCCCAAACTCCAGTATGGCTCAACACAAATCAATTTTCTCAACATTTGTCAAACTCAATTCAACATCAATTTTCAATATTTCCAAAGATAGACTACAAAATGATTGAGTAGTTCAAAAGCTGAGATAAGAAATAAATATATTACAACTTTAGTTTACAACTGCTCAAAACTAAGTACAATATATACATACAGAGCACATACATTACAATAAAAATTACAAAAAGGTGGTATACTCAATATACCCGGCAAAATCCCAAAATGTAGCACAAGCAGCCTACTCTGCTGCTCTGTCTGTCTGTCTACCTGTGACAGCAATGGAAAAGCTATCGCTGAGCCAATGTCTCAGTGGTGCACAACATTAAGAAAATGCAATTTAAAACTATAAACCATAAATCATATAAACTGTGGATACTTAAAATCATAGTCAAATTCAAAAGACAGAGAATGTCATAAAGAATTAAACTCTATTTCACAATGTCTCAATGAATATCAATAAATCACACACACAGCTTAATTATGATTTCATAGTCTAATTCGTCCCAAAAGCCAATGGCTAGTGAGGAATAACATAGCTAGCTAGCAATTATATGAGTACTCATCCTATTCGTCCTCAACTGGCACACACCTCAACACTTCAGCCAAAGAGGGAATTCAAAGCCAATTCATCCCACTAGACAAGCTAGCGAAGAATTCAATTAAATATACATGATAGCTGTGATTTCAAACCATTTGCAATATTTTTCAAGCAATAAGTATCCATCAATTTCCATTCAAACAAATTTTCACAATTTAAGCAATAACATACAAATTGTCATAATTTATTTCAATTGAAAATTCAAAAGAAATAACTATTGTGCACAAACCTCTGATGAGTAGCCTCTTGGCCTTGACTCAGTGTTTCTTTCCCCTTCCCTGAGTCTTTGCTAACTGAAACACACAATTTAAAGTGTTTCAGTACTCAGTTAAATTGTCTCTAACAATAAGGTTTAATAATTAAATTTATTTAATACTATTGCTTTCATTAGTCAACCTATAATGTTGACCTTTGATACACTCTAGGAGAATAAATTTTAATATTACCAATATGTCGCATTTTATAGTCCTCTAGTGTTGGTATATGTTACCAATTTCATTTTCAAGTGTATTGCAATTTATTAGATTTTAGTATGTTGTTTTGACCTAGACGGATGACCTAGTTCCCTCAGTTTTCGGGTTCTAGTCCGAATTACAAACTTGTAGGTCTATGTCTTAGTGAACTTTTTCCACAAATTTTAGGTCATTTGGAGTTTACTAGACCAAGTTATGGTTATTTTACTATTGTTGGACAGATTGCACTAAAATGGCAAACTTAGATCATTTTTAGGTCATTTCTGATTTTGGCAGTTTTTATACCCGAACTTGTGCAAGCATTTTGACTTTCTTATGGTCATTTCTAGGTTTTGGTGTCTTCATAATAGTTGTAGCTCTATGTCTAAGCTTTCCATGGTATAAATTTCAGGTCATTTGGACCTGTTTTGAGTGAGTTATGGCTAAAATACTGACTTCTGTTCAAATGGTCAATTTTCAGGTTTGCAAAGTCACTAATCCAGATTTAGTCAATTCTCATGTCACTTTCTGGACAGAATTTAGGTAGGCTTTCTTCATGAAAGTTGACACATTTTGTGCCTAGTTTCACCTCCAATTAGCCTCATACTAATTGGAGTTACACAATTCCATTTATAGCCTAAAATACATACTACCCTTAACACATTTTTGAAGCATCAACCAATCACACATTCAACTAACCATACTTCACTTCCTTAACCTAATTCTTCATTTGTATCATACCACAACCATTCATCACTTTACATTATAGTCACTTTAGGCAGAATATAACCAATTTACAATGCACCAATTACACTTTCAATTCACAATATCTAATTCTAAACAACATATGCACATAACACTCCTAATTAGTACATACAATTTCCACTACCAAATTACATACATTTTCGCTACTATATCTTATACATATGCTGCCACTTTTAGTACCATAATTCAACAACTTTTCATGAATTTAAACACTTCCAATCTTCACCATGAGGCTGCCCAAGTAACACATATACATTAAGCTTCCATTTTAACTTTTCAAACTTAGAATTCAAACTATATACATGGTAAATCATTCCTATACATTTAAACACTTAATTCAATACCTCAAAATACCATTTACATGAAGAAATAGTTCATTAACCTTAATATTCCATGGCTGCCAAAAATAGTACCTTCCAATAACTCATTAAAACCTCAAAGTTTCTTCATAAATCAACTCACCACAACACCCACACAAACTTTAATGAAGCAAAAATGGAAAACAAGTACTTACTTAATTTGAAACTTGTTAAAAACTCATCAAAACATTTCTTTCTTGCTCCCTAATTGCTGCCCAAGGTGTGGTGATCACTTTTAGTGAAGGAACTATGGTGAAATGAAGCTTGGAATGGGAGTGCATGTGGCTTGCGTGAGGTTTGGCTATGGAGGTTCCATGGAGGATGAATTTGGCTGGTTTGTTTGTGAGGTTGAAGATGACAGATTTTCTGTCCCAAAATGTTGTATTTTAATGTCCCTTAATTCCCCTTAGTGGAGCACTAACTTTGTTTTAAGATTTAATAATCCAAAGTTTCACAATTCACACATTTTACCTCAATTCCTTTACTATTCCTACAATGTATCATAATTTTAATTTTCATGACATTTTCAAAGTTTAATATCATTTATTTTTAATGGACATTTAGGTCAAAAGGCAACTCTAGTTGTCAATTGACCAAAATGCCCTTCTTCGGGTTGCATTTCGAATTTTTCCATAACACCGATTTTTATCGGTTTATCGATTTTTCATTTTTTTTGTACTAATTAATAAATTTTTCTTTGAAATTTCCAATGTATACTTCAATAGATGTTTATTTAAGTCTTAAAAATATTTCTCAGGGTTTTCCGCGGTCCAGGGCTAGTAAGCGGTCCACGCCGCAACTTTCCGGTGCGGTCACCCATCGCTACTGTTTTTAGCTCGTTTAACTTAGTTATATTTCATTGCTCTTATTTTTCCTTTATTTTTCTTGTATTTTCCTCTATTGTATTTCATTATTTTATGTCTCCTTACTACTATTTAAGTGTAGTTCCAGGCATTCTAACTGTTCGGACAGATACTGATCACCGGAACAGTAGAACGCACTACCGAATATAGGGGTGTTATAAAAAGTATAAATTTAATTGAATTGATTATTAAAGGAAGTAAAGAAATTAAATATCAAGATAAAAAAAACAAGAATGATTACAATAAAAAGAGGCTCAAAATCATGAATTAAATAAATAAATAAATAAGAATATTTAAAATAAATTAGATTAGTTATTTAGCAGAAAGAATTGAAATGAATTGGAACGATATTAAAATTTAATTTTTATGAAAGAATTGAGCGCTTCTGAAGAAGAATAAATTAGAACAAATGATAGTTAATACTAGAAGTATTATATGAAGTTAGATTAAATTTCAAAGTATCCAAATTTTAATCCATTTCTTTTTTTTTTTATTGTATATTATTTTCTTGTTGTATTATTGCACCACTAAGCAGCAATGCTTAGCGCAATGGATTTGTTTCCTCGCGCAGGTACTGAAGGTAAAGCCCAGAAAAAAATATTAAATAGAGATTTTAGAGTTCTGATCTGCAGAAGTGTTTGAAGTATTCAAAGTTGTCACCTCCTCAGCAATGCATGTAGTTATAGTATTGTAATGTAAATTAATGAAAATGTAATTAATAGGTATGTGATGTAAATTAATAAATCGGTTAATTCATACGTGATTAAATTGTATATCATGTAAATTAATGAAGATTGAAAATTTTCATATATGAGTTGAGCATGAATGGGAATGTATGGATTTGAATATGGAATTGAAATATATAGATGATGCATTAAATGATGGGATTTTTATTTTAAAATATTATTGAAACTTTCAAACAAGTGAATAGTGAAACATGTTAAACGATAATAAAATAAGGGAAACTCCGTTAGTTTCTCCGTCGAAAAATAATTGATATTAAAATATAATAACTTGAAAATGATTAAAGGAATAAAGTAAGATAAGATAGGGTGCTCCGGCACCGAGTGTGACATGCCTTACTCGGCTACACTGTAGTTGGGTGAGGGGTGTCACATTCATTGGTATCAGAGCACGGTTTAGGCATTTCTGGGTCTAGATCGAGTCCATACCATCCATTGCATTTGTAAGAGTCGATGTGACACTAATGCAGATCTGTTTTCTCTAGTAAGGTGAAGAAATAAGGAAGTAGCAGCTCCTTGACTATTTATACCGGGTAAATTTCGAGGACGAAATTTAAATTAGAGGGAAAGAATTGTAACACCCTCATTGTAGAAATTCCATACATTCTACTATTTTGATGATCGGTGTCGGTCCAAGCAGCTAGAACGTCTGGAAAAATATTTAGACTGGAGTAAGGAGTCATAAATAACTCAAATAATAATAAGAAAAATTTAGGAAAAATTTTAGAAATAAAATACAACCAAGTTAAATGAGCCGGTGCCCTAGCGATGGGTAACCTAGTGGGAAGTTGCGGTCTTTGCAGCTAGAAGCCCTAAACCCAGTGGAAAATTCATGAAATAATTTTTGGGACTCCAGAGAAGAGTCATTGAGGTTTTGATGGCATTAGAATACTAAGAAAATGCTTAGAAATTTTTTTTGATCGGTACAGATGATTTTGGCTCGATAAGCCAAACGGAGGGCATTTTGGTCATTTCGTCTTCAGAGATAATTTTTGACCAACTTGTTCAGTTAAATAAATAATTTATATGATATAAAAAGTGAATAAATATTGCTAAAAATTGAATTGAAAATGAGTAGAAAAGAAAAGAAAAGAAAATGGATGAAAATTTAAATTTTTACATCACATGATGTCATCAAACCACTTCCACCCAATCACCTTGCAACAAGCCACTAAAAACCAAATTAAAAAGAGATAAAATAAGGAAAATGGAAAACGAATTCTACACTTCACCTTTCTTCTTTGGCAGCCCATATCTCTCTCTCTCTTCCTCCATTGATCTTCATCCTCTAAGCTCCAATTTTCACTTAAAATCACCATGAAACCACTTGATTCCTTCATTGAATTTGATCCCTACACTTTGATTAAACCCTAGGCAGCAAAAAGAAGAGGAGACTTGAAAGTTTATCAAGTTAGGAATTCCATCAAACAAGGTTAGTGCCATCTCTCTCTCTCTCTCTCTTCTTATTTTAATGTTAGGATACAAAAATCAACTAGAAATTGTGGAAAAAGAAGAAAAATATGCATGATAGGAACACTTCAAATTTCTGCAGCTAAGAGAGTGTGAGGGTTTTGATGATTTACTTACAATTAAACTTGTGTATTGATGTCAATTGATGTATATAAATGGATTGGAGTTGGGGATTTTAGGAGTTGCATGAGATTGAGACTTTGATTAATTAGGGTTTGTGATGAATTGAGGGTTATTGTATTTTAATGTTAAGTGGAGTTTTAATGGTCAATTAGTGACCATTTGGCTGAGTATAATAAGGAATTAAAGTGAATTGTAACTTTGGATTGGAGGTTGAGCGTGCTGCCTTGAGTGCCCTATAGGTCTAGTTGTGACTCCAGCAAGGTTGGACAGCTTTAACTTGAGTTGTGTAGGTTCAATTGGTGCAAGGCCAATTGGACATGGAATTAAACACATAATGGCACAACTTTGGTGAAGGAAGCCTATCTAGAAACCAAACTTAGGATGCCCTAAAACTTGACCAAATCCGGGTAGCACCAATTCTGCCTGGGCAAAATGACCAAATGAACAGTGTTTATTTATTTGGTCATAACTCAGTGTAGAAAGGTCTAATTGACCTTAAATTTATATCAATGGAAAGCTTAGACAAATTAGAACAACTTTTATGTAGAACACAAACTCAAATTATGGACTTAACTAAATGAAATTGCTAGCCAAAGTTGAACTACCAAATCTGGCAGAACCAAAAATTGCCCAGAGATTCTGGGTAAAGGCAATCCGACCAGTTATGGTGAAATAGCCATAACTTGAGCTAGAAAACTCCAAATGGGGTGATTCAAAAAGTGAAATGTAACAAGACACAATAAAGAACAACTTTGATCAAGAACACGTAGCCAAATTCTCACTGTAGAATGGCCTAATAGAACTGTGAACTCTAGCACTCAAAACTGAAATTTTTGATTTATTTTCTATTGGTTAGAAGTATGGATTGACAACTAATGCCAACACTTTTGGGAACCAAAATGTGGCAAATCTATGTGATTAAAACTCATGTAACTATTATATATGAAAAAGTCAATATTTTGACTTAAATGACCAAATGAATAGTAACCTTACATGTTAAGTACAAATATTCAAGAAATAACTTTATAATATGCCCTAGTAGGCCTAGTGTGACTGGTTTGGATAAATTGGCATGCCAATAAGGTTCTGATTGCAGTACTGCGTATGGCTTCATGCCATTCTGTGATATGATAGCCTATGGCTATACTGATTATGATGTTATACTTGGCTTTATGCCTTATTGCTTTTATGGCTTATTAGCCATTCTGTATGCACACTGGGAGACACATTATGACCGATGGTGTGACGGCCCGAGGTACTTGGTACCCAGTGCTAGTTTACCCGTTTATCTAATCCAGTCAATTTGCATATGTTACTTGGGCATGGAAAAGTATAAATGTAATTGAATTGATTATTAAAGGAAGTAAAGAAATTAAATATCAAGATAAAAAAATAAGAATGATTACAATAAAAAGAGGCTCAAAATCATGAATTAAATAAATGAGTAAGAATATTTAAAATAAATTAGATTAGTTATTTAGCAGAAAGAATTGAAATGAATTGGAACGATATTAAAATTTAATTATTATGAAAGAATTGAGCGCTTCTGAAGAGGAATAAATTAGAACAAAGGATAGTTAATACTAGAAGTATTATATGAAATTAGATTAAATTTCAGAGTATCCAAATTTTGATCCATTTCTTTTTTTTTTATTGTATATTATTTTCTTGTTATATTATTGCACCACTAAGCAACAATGCTTAGCGCGATGGATTTGTTTCTTCACGTTGGTACTAAAGGTAAAGCCAAAAAAAAAATATTAAACAGAGATTTTAGAGTTCTGATCTTCAAAAGTGTATGAAGTATTCAAGGTTATCACTTTCTCAGCAATGCATGTAGTTAGGGCCCATATAGGTCATAATTTGTATGTTGTATAAAATGCTTAGTTATAGTATTGTAATGTAAATTATGAAAATGTAATTAATAGGTATGTGATGTAAATTAATAAATCGGTTAATTCATACGTGATTAAATTGTATATCATGTAAATTAATGAAGATTGAAAATTTTCATATATGAGTTGAGCATGAATGGGAATGTATGGTTTTGAATATGGAATTGAAATATATAGATGATGCATGAAATGATGAGATTTTTATTTTAAAATATTATTAAAATTTTCAAACAGGTAAATAGTAAAACACGTCAAATGATAATAAAATAGGGGAAACTCCGTTAGTTTCTCCGTCGAAAAATAATTGATATTAAAAGATAATAACTTGAAAATGATTAAAGGAATAAAGTAAGATAAGATAGGGTACTCCGGCACCGAGTGTGACATGCCTTGCTTGGCTACACTGTAGTCGAGTGAGGGGTGTAACACTAAATGTGTGTTTGGGGCAAGATCAGGAAAGCTATTGGGATTTATAGTAAGTAAGAAAAGAATAAAGATGGATCCAGACAAAGTTCGAGCCATTCAAGAGATGCCATCCCCAAAGATGGAAAGGGATGTGCATAGTTTCCTGGGAAAGTTGAACTACATTTCAAGATTCATCTCTAATCTCATCGCCAAGGCTGAACCCATTTTCAAGTTACTCAAGAAGAACAATACCGCCAAGTGGGATCAAACTTGTCAAGAAGCTTTTGAAAAGATTAAGCAGTACTTGTCAAATCCGCTAATTTTGGTTCCTTCGATGATGGGTAGGCCAATCAATTATCACGAGGCTGTGGATTTCAAATTCCTAGACGAATATATTAACGTAGTAGGAGATGATACTGAGGGTCCCGATGATGTGTGGGAAATGTATTTTGATGGAGCGGTCAATTTAGCCAGTAATGGGATTGGAGCAGTGCTGGTTGCCCCAGACGGAAAATATTTCCCAATAGCCGTTAAGTTGAGATTCGGCTGCACTAACAACATAGCAGAGTATAAAGCCTGTGTGAGTGGCTTACAGGCTGCCATTGAAATGAAGATAAAGAAATTAGAGGTGTATGGGGATTCAGCTCTGATCATTTATTAAGTCAAAGGGGAATGGCAAACTAAAGACCCAAAACTGATCCTGTATCAAAAATATCTCCTTGAACTGATCAAGGAATTTAAGGAGATTTCTTTCACTCACATGAGCCAGGACAAGAACCAATTTGCTGACACCTTAGCTACTTTAACTGTGATGACTCAGATGGAGGAAGGGCAGATAACGCAGTTACTACAAATCAAAGCAAGGAGTGAGCCAGCGTACTGCTTTATGATCGAAGAAGAAATAGATGGCAAACCCTAGTATCATGATATCCAAGTGTACATCAAAAATAGGGGGTATCCTCTTAGGGCAAGCAGAAATGAAAGAAGAATGATCAGAAGGCTAGCGATGGGATACTTCCCCAGTGGAGAAATCTTGTACAAGAGAAGCTCTAATGGTGAGTTGATGAGATGCGTGAATGCCAAAGAAGCAAGGAGAATTCTATTTGAAACCCATGAAGCGAATTGTGCTACTCATAGCAATGGGTATATGATGGCAAAGCAGATCTTAAGGCGGAGTTACTTCTAGACCACTTTGGAAAAGGACTGCATTGAGTACTTTTGGAAGTGTCACAAATGCCAAATTTATGCTGATCAGATAAATGTCCCGCCTCATCAACCGTACAATCTAGTCTCACCATGGCCTTTTGTAATGTGGGATATCTACGTAATCGGTCCGATTAATCCAAAAGCATCCAATGGACAAAGGTTCATTTTGGTGGCCATCGATTACTTTACTAAATGGGTTAAAGCTACCTCATATGCTCACATCACTCAAAACACCTTTCTAAAATTCCTTAAGAATAATATTATCTGCTGGTATGGTCTTCCTAGAGAGATTATCACTGATAATGCCAAGAATCTAAATGGTTCGAAGATTTAGAAGTTGTGTGATCAGTACAAGATACGACATCTCAATTCATCACCACACCGACCCCAGATGAATGGAGCTATAGAAGCTGTCAATAAAAATCTCAAGCGAATAATCGGTAAAATGATAGTCACTTATAAAGATTGGCATGATGTGTTTCTCTTTGCCCTTCATGCTTATCAGACTATGGTAAGGACATCGACCGGGGCAACTCCATATTCGCTGGTTTACTGGATGGAAGCTATTTTGCCAATAGAGGTGGAAATTCCTTCCTTAAGGGTTTTAAAAGAGGTAAAACTAGATGAGAAGGAATGGGTTCAATCGAGGTTAGATCAGCTGAATTTGATGGATGAGAAAAGACTGACAGCAGTATGCCACGGGCAGTTGTACCAAAGAAGAATGGCTAGAGCATTCGATAAGAGCATACGCCCACGCAAATTCCAATAAGGAGATCTAGTTTTAAAGAAGATCCTCCCAAATCAAAGCAATTCCCGGGGTAAGTGGTCACCAACTTATGAAGGGCCTTATGTGGTTATAAAGGCATTTTCTGGCGGTGCACTCATCTTAACTCACATGGATGGGGATGAATTGCCAAGGCCGGTGAATGCAGATGCTGTAAAAAGATATTATGCATGAAAAAAAAAGGTGGGAGTGAAAACTCGAAAGGGCGCTCCTAGAAAAATGAGGGAAAGGAGGCAAAAACCAGCGAGGGCACTTTCTGCAAAATGAGGGAAGGGTGAAAATCCGAAAGGACACTCCAAAAAAAAAAAAAAAAAGGAGTGAAAACCTAAAAGAGCGCATCTAGTCAAAGACAGTGAAGAAACAAGGAGGATCTCGAGATCAAAGACAGTGAAGAAACTTGAGATCAAGGGATAGTAAATTACACAAAACGTTTTTCAGAAAGTCACTTGAAACGCTGGCAATTGAGGGACTTCAAAGTTAACTGAGGGCATTTATGAGATTTATCTTTGTACCCTTTTCCATAAAATTGTACCTTTATTCTTTTGATAATTATCTTCTTATGCTATGAATAAATTTGTGCATATCTCGTCTACCTTGGTTTATGCACTATTAATTTTTTGAAAGCTTTCTTATAAGATGAGAATCTAAACACAGGTAACTTCATATATACTTTATTTTGAGATTTACTGGAGGGTAAACAATTATCAAGCAACTGGTGCATCTAAGAGCGAAAACCCACAAGGACGCTTCCTGTAAAGTGAGCAAAGGGTGAAAATCTGAAAGGACACCCAGAAAAAAAAAAAAAAGGTAGGAGTAAAAACCCGAAAGGGCGCTCCTAGCAAAATGAGGGAAAAGAGGCGAAAACCCACAAGGGCGCTTTCTGCAAAATGAGTGAAGAGTGAAAATCCGAAAGGACGCCCTAGAAATGAGAGTAAAAAAAAAAAAAAAACTAGGAGTGAAAACCCAAAAGGACACTTCTAGTAGAAAACGGTGAAGAAGTAAGGAGGGAGCCAAAAGGGTGTTGGAGAAAATCATGGGCCAAACCTTGAAACTCATTCTGAACTTTTTCATTAATCGTTTATCTTCGGGATCTTGTTAAGTAAACTTTGTCTGGAAGAATACCTTGCATCATATTTGCTTTGTGAGCATTAAAGGTATATACACAAAGCTTATTTACAATAGTTGGTTAAGTCGACTTCAAGTTGATTTTAATTTTCAGCATTTTAATTTTCTATCATCAACCTCTGGATTCAAAATCCAAGTTGATTTTAATTTCCTGTCATCAACCTCTAGATTCAAGATCTAAGTTGATTTTAATTTTTAGCATTTTAATTTCCTGTTATCAATCTCTGGATTCAAGATCCAAGTTGATTTTAAATTTCTAGTTATCAACCTCTGGATTCAAGATCCAAGTTGATTTTAATTTCCTATTAACAACTTCTAGATCCAAGATCTAAGTTGATTTTAAATTTCCTATTATCAACTCTGTCACACCCTACTCCTCGTAAGATGAACATGCTCCCGTAGTATACCTAATGAATTACCGAACTTCACCTACCGATAACTCATTAAGTACCCTACAAGGGATTTTAAAACAATTTTCCTATTTTTGATAAGTGGTGAGCATTTTCTAATAGGTGTTGAAATCATTTATTTGAAGTTAAAACTAGTTAAAATTTTTAGCCCATTTTAATTTTTCGCAAATTTTATAAAAATTTCGGCAGAGTGCCGTTTGTATTTTGAGAAAACAGTTCTTCAAATTCCTGTAAATAGCACTTCCAATAATTTTTCTCAACAACTTCTTTAAAAGTCACAATCATCTCAATCAATTTCAACACATTTATCAACTTCCAAAATTCAAATTCACCATTTCCAATATCCAACAATTATCAAAATACCATTAATGAATTTCATTCAATTTAAAATAAAATACTACCAATCATATTTCATTTATGACAAAATAATTTATATATACATCATACTAGAAATTTACATTAAGAAAATCCAATCTAAAATTTATTACAACTTTATACAAACTTTGTACAAGCTGCTCAAGACCTATTTTTACATGTCCATACAATTACGTGCAATACATACATCAAAATGAATATTTACAGTCAGGGTATAAATTATACCCGATAACTTCAAGTAGGTAGCTCCCCTGTCCTTAGCAGCTCAATCTGCTGCTCCTCTAGTCTCTATATCTGCGACAGCATACAAAGCTATCGCTGAGTGGTGAACTCAGTGGTGCACAAACTAATAATTTAAAACTTAATACAAATTATTCTTAACAATTCATAATGAATAAAAGTTTAAAATTTCTAAATTCTTCAAAATCCATGACATATAAAAATCATTATTTTCATTCATGCAAATTATTTATTTGAATAACATTTTGATCAATTAATAACTATTTATTTACATTTCTTTTAAATTCCGAAACAATACAAAAATACTTTAGATCACTAACAAATTATTTATTTCAATCACAATTTATCAAATTATGCATAATTTAAAGGGCGTTGCCAACAATTCACACAGTTTATCTCATGGCCCAAAATTCAAATAGATGCCATGTTGTACACCACGACATTTCACATTCTCCCAATAACCGAGGCTAAAAGGGAGAAACAAAGACTAGCTAGTATATATGAGTACTCATTCAAATTCTTCTCCAACTGGCAAGCCAGAGAGGAAGTAACTCGCCCCATCTAGTGGAGGAGATATCTCACTAGACAAGCTAATGAGAATTCACAACAAATTTTGCCATGTCAACTGTGGTTTCAAATCATATTCAAAACAATTTCTATTTACAAAGTGTTTACAAATCATCAACATATTTAATCATCATAAATTCATGCTCAAGGTTGGCAACACATCAAACTTAATATTTGCAATCCTCAAAACCATGCAATAAATCTTTAAATGCATAAAAAAATTTATATTCAAATTGTACAATTTCATTCGATAAGTTAAAATTCTCAACACAACAAAAATCATAAATCATATAGTAAATTTATTTCAAATCAATTTGGAATTGAAAAATAACAAAAGAGTTAGTTGTGCACAAACCTTAAACGAGTTGCCTCTTGGCCTTGACTCGATTCCTCGGGTTCCTTCCCGGTATTTTTTTCCACTGAAACACACAGTTTCACAGTGTTTCAGTATCATAACTCATCATTAATCCAAAAATAAATTCAAATTCATTTATACCTAGCATTAATGTGCTAAACTCGATGTTCTTTAAATTTTGTGTTTTAGGGTTACTATTCATAACACTATTCAAGTCAATTTGTTGACTTCTAGGGCTTAATAGGTATGGGAACTCCAACTTCACCCACATACCACATTTTGGTCACTAAATTTGTTGGTTTTGGTGGTTTACTCAAATTCCAAGTCTTTTAGGCAAATTTTCAGTTTTGGTGTCTTAAGTTGCACTGTTCCATTGGTCATTTTTCTGTTAGAATTTGGCAAAACTTCCTTCATAGAAAATGTTCCTTATTGTCTTAAGTTTATTCTCCTTTTTGAATCACTCTAATTGGAGTTTTGTAGCTCAAGTTATAGCCATTTGAACCATGGCTGCCGAATTGGACTCAACCCAGATTTTTGGGCAATTTTTAGTTTTGGCAGTTTTAGGTCACCAAATTTGGGTGGCCAAATGACTTAGTTAATGGCATAATCTGAGTTTGTGTTCTTCATGAAAGTTTTAGGTTTATACCTCAACTATCCACTGGTAAAATTTCATGTCATTTAGATCTGTTTAGCTCAAGTTATGGCCAAATGAACAAACACTGTTTATTTGGTCAGTTTGTACAGGGCAGACTGAGATTTTCCGAGTTTGGTCAATTTATTCACTAGGTTTTGGTCACTTTTTGAGCATGCTTCCTAAATGAAAATTGTGTCATTTAGTGTCTATTTTCATTCCCAATTGGTCTCATACCAATTGGACTTGTAAATTTTCATTTTTGGTCCCTCAAAGGGACCTTGGTCATGCTGCTAGCAACATGACCACACTCAATCTGAATTTGATCTCAACTCCAACACTTCCAACACACTTCATTTGGTCACCATTGACCATTTCCCACTTCAAACTAGGTCAAGTATATCATTTACCAATTTCTCATATTTTTGTTTCTAAACCCTAAATGTCCAAAACCCTAACTACACTAGTAATTACATTTAACCAAATCCAAGTATCTCAACATCACCTCTACATTCATATAAGCTTCCCTACACTTATAATCCAATCAAATTCATGCACTACCATATCAAACCCTAGATGATCAAAATCCATGTTTAGTCCTCCAACAATTAATTTTATTTCATTTTAAGTTTATTTCTAAGTTAATTAAGCTATAAACACAACTAATAAACTAATTTTGCAACTTAAATCACTAACCTTGCTTGGAGGGTTTCTAAGCTTTCTTTTCTTCAAGTCTTTCTTCTTCTTTTTGCTTTCTAATGCTTCCTCAACATGTAAAGAGAATTTTTTGTGTTGGGACTTTGTGAATTTATGGAAGAAAGTAGGGAAATTCAAGCTTTCTATCTCTTAACAATGGTGGAACAAGGTGAGTAAGAATGGAGAGAGAGATGGGGCGACAAGGATAATGAGGAAGATGACTTTTTTTTTCCTTTTTTTTTTTTTTTTGTCTTTTGTCTTATGGAAGACCAAAAATTCAATTTAAATAAATTTTTAATTATAGGATTTATGGCATCATGCATGATGTCATGCATGATGTTATCTCTCTTCACTTTTTCATTTTCTTTTTTTTTTATTTATTTTTCCATTAGTTCTTTAATTTAATTCCTGAATCCGAAATTTTCTTTTCTCCGATTTTATTTGACAGTTAGGTCAGGAGTCAGCTCTCGGGGTCAATTGATCAAATTGCCCCTCGCTGGTTCAACCCGGTTTGCAAATAATTCAATATTTCTTCCGGATCCCTGACCTAATTATTTGACTAGCTTAACAATCATTTTTCGTGATTTTCTCTTTTCCACTGTGTTCATAATAGTCCTAAGGACCGCAGCGTCACATTTTATGGTTAGAAATTCGAGTTTAAATCGACTTCGCAATCCTTCCCGAGAAGGTCACCCATCGCTGTGACTCTCGGCTCGTTTAACTTCTTATGTTCAGTTTTTCTTATTTATACTTAACTAATTGAACATTACTAATTATTTGGGTTTAAGGCTTATCTAGTTGTCTTAAGTATGGTTCTAATCCTCTTAATTGTTCGGACCGACACCGGTCACCGGAACAGTGAAATATACCAGGCTATGCAAATAGGGGTGTTACAAACTCTGGATTCAAGATCCAAGTTGATTTTAATTTTCTATCATCAACCTTTGGATTCAAGATCCAAGTTGATTTTAATTTTCTATCATCAACCTTTGGATTCAAGATCCAAGTTGATTTTAATTTTTAGCACTTTAATTTCCTGTTATCAACCTCTGGATTCAAGATCCAAGTTGATTTTAATTTCCAACATTTTAAATTTTCAGTTATCAACCTCTGGATTTAAGATCTAAATTGATTTTAATTTTCAGCATTTTAAATTTTCAGTTATCAACCTCTGGATTCAAGATCTAAGTTGATTTTAATTTCCAGCGTTTTAAATTCTTGTCATCAACCTCTGGATTCAAGATCCAAGTTGATTTTAATTTTCAGCACTTTAATTTCCTATTATCAACCTTTGGATTCAAGATCCAAGTTGATTTTAATTTTCAGCATTTAGTTCTTGTTATCAACCTCTGGATTCAAGATCCAAGTTGATTTTAATTTTCAGTACTTTAATTTCCTATTATCAACCTTTGGATTCAAGATCCAAGTTGATTTTAATTTTTAGCATTTAGTTCTTGTTATCAACATCTGGATTCAAGATCCAAGTTGATTTTAATTTTCAGCATTTTAAATTGTCAGTTATCAACCTCTGGATTTAAGATCCAAGTTGATTTTAATTTTTAGTATTTTAATTATTGTCATCAACCTCTGGGTTCAAGATCCAAGTTGATTTTAATTTTCAGCATTTTAAATTCTTGTTATCAACCTCTGGATTCAAGATCCAAGTTGATTTTAATTTTCAGCATTTTAATTCTTGTCATCAACCTCTGGGTTCAAAATCCAAGTTGATTTTAATTTTCAGCACTTTAATTTCCAGTTATCAACCTCTGGATTCAAGATCCAAGTTGATTTTATATTTCAGCATTTTTCAACCTCTGGATCCTAGTATCCCAGCCGCCCAAAATATGGTTCTAAATCTTTACATGATTCCTATACAAGAGAATTTCATTCTCTTTAATAGAAAACATGTAAAGAGGGGCAGCTGTAGACACCATATTTTGGATGAGCTCTAAATGCATAATTTACCAAGCCAATCTCCCATTTTAATGTTTTATCCGATCTCCGCCAGTTGCCTGACACTAAGTTATGATCTAAAGATAAATAATAAATTCGTTCACATAAATCCCAAAGTATTTTCCGATCTCTCCATCAACCCGATCTGTTTAAATTTCATCTTTAGACATTCGAACCATCTTTGTATTTATGCTTTCTGATCTTTTGGCATTCAAAACTCTGAATTGTGTGAAATTCCATGATCAAGTATCTAATCAAGTCATCGTTTTGTCCGATCCCTAAGTATGTGATCCTGAAATGAATGGGGACTAGGACTCGACTTTAAATTATCGATGTTTCTAAGGTTTTTCGATTTCATCCTTGCGAATAATGTTTTCAGATCTCTTTAAGCAGTCATGTTTTATAACTGATCTTAAGTTCTATGGAATTAGTATTCATACTTAATGGGGATGTTTTTCCGATCTCATCAAGAATTAATCACAAAAACAAGTTTATTTCAAAGTCAAAAATATACAAGTCATTTGGTAGGAGGGTCTCCCTTAACCTGCTCTTCAGGTATATTTTCAGTTTCATCATTCTCTCTCTCCTCTCTCTCAGGCTCCTCCTCACTATCATCTTAAGCTCTCGGGACGAGCTTCTCCATCCAAGAGAAGACTTCTTCAGGATAACGCTTCACAAGCTCGGCTAGAAGATCGCCATGAGCATTCACATAGGCACCAGCCTCTCTCGCCGGGGCCTCTTCTTCTATTGTTTTGATATCTTTAATAAATCGAGTGAGATTGGCAGATCGGCAGGCTTGAACGTCTTCATGTTCCCGCTCCAGTTCAGCTATCCTTTCTTTATAAGACTTCGTCCGATCTTCTATCTTGGCGATGTGATCCTGGGCAGTTGAGAGTTGGGCTTTGGCGATAGCTGTGTCCTGAACTGCCTTCAAAATCTCCTGTCTCAAGAGATGAGCCTTTTCTCTGATCATATGCTGGTTCGTAATAGTCTCCAATCCCAAGCTCATTATCTGAGTCAGGAGATCGTCAATGCTATCCTGGGCCATCCTATTCTAGTCTTCTTGAAAACATATAGTAGCACCCAGGACCTTAGCTAGATCAGGATTGCCCCGAACTGAACGATTCATTTCCAGAGAATGAATAAGGATATGAGCACCTAGGAAAAGCATCCTAACGACTGGAAAGAGAAGTAAATAGGAAAGTAAGTATGAGAATTGGTCAGAATAGAACCTGGAGGGCGTTGTGTCTCTACTCCAAGATGATGCATATCAATGGTGAGACGCAGTATCCAGTGAGGTACAGTCAGAGCAGAGACGACTGAGATTTCACAGAAGGCTATTTCTGAGACGGTCGAAAGGCCCGAAGTCAGGGTGACACCATGGGTGTATGCCATGAAGGCTAGAGAGGAGCTGAATCTAGATATTGATGAAACAACAAAAAGAAATAAAGAAGTAAGGAAATAACAGATACATCAGGTAAATTTCAAGGACGAAATTTACATTTAGAGAGGAAGAATTGTAATGCCCTCATTTTACGTAGTCCGTACATTCGACTACTCTGGTGACCTAATGTCGGTCCAGACAAGTCAGAATGTCTGGAACTACACTTCAGTGATAATAAACAGGAATAAAATGATGAAATAAATAAAAAGAAAATACAAGAAAAATTAAGAAAAAATAAAAGAGAGGAAATGAAACTAGGTTAAACGAGCCGACACCGTAGCGATGGGTGACCGCACCGGGAAGTTACGGCGAAGGCAATTGCCGACCCCAGGACCGCGGGGAACCCCTGGAAATAATTTTTGAGACATAATTAAAGGCCTATTGAGGTGTAATTAACATTAGAAATGTCAAAGAAAATTAAAGAATTGGTACAAAGAAAAATGAAAAATTCAAGAAAACGACAAAAATCGATGTTACCGAAAAATAGGGAATATAACCCGAGAAGGGGCATTTTGGTCATTTGACACCTAAAGTTGACTTTTGACCTAAATTTTCATTAAAAATAAGTGGTATTAAACTTTGAAAATGTCATGAAAAATAAGAAATGGGTATATAAAATAAATAGTGAAAGAATGAGGGCATAATTGCAATTAAAGGAACCTTGGATTAATTTAACTTTTAATCAACATTAGTGGAGCACTAAGTGGACATAGGTGGACATATATAAACCCAATATGGACAGATTCAACTTCATCTTCCTCATTCTTCCTCATTGCCGAATTCATTTCTAAAGAAACCTCCATGACCGGCCACTTTTCAAGCTCTCTCTCTCCATGATCAAGCCTTGATTCCACACAAGTTCCTTCACTAATTCTTGTCTACACTCCTTGGGCAGCATATTGGGAGCAAAAAGAAAGAGTTTTGATGAAATTTGAGCAAGCTCTAAAAAGAGGTAAGTGTCCAATTCTTTTTCTTTCTTAATTAAAGTTGGTATTAAGCTTGAGATAAATAGTTCGGTGAAGAAATTTTAAAGTTTTGAGGACTTATTGAAGTGTACCATTTTTAGCAGCCATGGAAAGGGAAGGTAAGTGAAATATTCTTACATTTAATTGATGATATTTAATGGGCATTAAGCTTGATTAAAATAATTTGTTGTGTTGGTGAGGTAATTCCATGTGAATGTGTATTTGAACAATTGAATTTGGGGGTTTGAAAGGAAGTGTGAAGACTTTTGTGAATTGGGTAATTCGATAGCCTTTTGGTTCAAGGAAAAGTCTTTAATGTCATGGGATTGTTTGATGAATTATGGTACCAAGGATTGAAGAATGTGTATGTAAATCATTAGTGGGAATTATATGTGTTAATTAGGTGTGTTATGTGTATATATTGTTGAATTTGGACTTTGTAATTTTGAGTTGTATTTGGTGTATTTAAAATGTGTATATTCTGCCCAAATTGACCATAATGTGATGTGATGAATGGATATGGTATAATACAAATCCAGAATTAGATGTGGGAAGTGAAGTTATAGCAAGTTGAATGTGCATTGGTTGGTGTTTGAGAATTATGGTAAGGGCAGTATATATTTTAAGCCATAATTGAATTTGTGTGACCCCAATTGGTATGAGGCCAATTGGAGGCAAAACTAGACATAAAATAGGCCAACTTTCATGTAGAGAGCTTGTCCAAATTCTGCCTAGAAGTGACCTAAAAGAATGACCAAATCCAGAATTGCATGACATGAAAACCTAGAATTTTAACCATATGAATAGTAGTCAGTATTTTGGCCACTACTCACTCAAAACAGATCCAAATGACCTGAAATTAATACCATGGAAAGCTTAGACATAGAGCTACAACTCTTATGAAGACACCAAAGCCCAGAAATAACTAGAACCGAGTCAAAATGCTTGCACAAGTTGGGTTACAAAAACTGGCCGAATTGACTTTGACCTAAAAATGACCTAAACTTTGCAATATAAGTGCAACTTGACCAGAAATAGTAAAATGACCATAACTTAGTCCATATAACTCCAAATGCCCTGAAACCAGTGCCAAATTTTCACTAAGACATAGGCCTACAATAATGGTATTTTGACCAAAACCCAAAAACTTAGGGAACTAGGTCAATTAACTTGATTAAATTGGCATACCAAATCTGGAAATGGTTCAAATGACCATTAACTCCAGCAAAGTTTTTTAAGTATAACTCCCACCAGAAGTCTTCAAACAAAATGAGCCATACCATTATGGAAAGCTAAGAAATAGACCTTCAACTTTGTTTTAGACCTCTCCCTCACCTTATGAATGTAAGAAGCTCAAATGTTGGGTCAAAACTACTGCCCTAGTTGAACATCCTGTCACTATAAGACCATTGAGTCTAGTCCAATCACTTGACCATAAGTAACTCTACAAGACTTGAAAAATTACAATAAAAAATTCTTATTTACCATAAGACATAGGGTAACATATCCTATGAAGAGTAATAGACCTAAATATGGCAGAAACCTACTCAAATAAAATTGGCAAAGTGTAATACTAAAACTGCCTAGTAAGGAAACCAAAATTCAGAATTGACCTAGTTATGGTCAATTAACCATAACTTGAGTTATACAAATCCAAATGACATGATTCAAAAAGGAAATTAAAGAAGACACAATGAGAAACAATTTAATGAAGAGAAATCTATTAAATTTATACTGTAGCTTGGTCCAATAGACAGTAAACATTGGCTATGAAATCTGAATAATTACAATAAAATGCAACAAGCTTTTAAATAAAATTGGCAACATATGTCAACATGTGAGGAATGAAAAATGGAACATATTAGTGACATTAAAACTAATTCACCTAGTGTGCATTAAAGGTCAACATTATAGGTTGATTAATGAAAGGAATAGTATTAACAAAATTTAATTATTGAACCTTATTATTAGAAACAATTTAAATGAGTACTGAAATACTTTAAATTGTGTGTTTCAGTTAGAAAAGACACTAGAAAGGGAAAAGACCCACTGAGTCAAGGCCAAAAGGCGACTCATCAGAGGTTTGTGCACAGCTAGTTTTTAATTGATTTTTATTTTGAATATTTCATATAATTAAATGACTTTATTTCCCCTATGTATTAAGTTTATCAAGTATTAAATTTATTTCACTGATTATTGAAATTGGTATAGTATGTATGAATTTAGCTTTGTGAAATGGTATTTCAACAAGTATTAATCATTGTTGTGGATTGAATAAATTATGTTTTGGAAAATTTTGATAGAATATGTTTTGAATTGTGATGGGCAATTTGCATGGAAAAGTACAAATTTGTGTTTTGAATTGTGATGAGCATAAAAATTATTGGATATTGGAATTGACTTTGAATTGAATTGTATTGTGATTTATGCTCACAAAAAGGACAAAAGAGATTGATGATATTGTTTATAACTCACCATAGATGCTTGACTAGGTTATTACCCGTCTCTCTCATTTGTTGAGGAGACAATGGAGTTAGCTTTGTTTTGATTACCATGGTACGTGCACAGGCTTAGATTCTCCTCTGATTAGAGGTTAGATCTAAGTTTTTATTTGTTATGGCCCTTTCGAAAGTTTCATTATTGTGATGTGTACTGTGCACGATGATTCAACCTCCCTGACTATAGGGAGTTAGAATCCGATTCGACCTCCCCGACCATAGGGAGTTAGAATCACCCTGAAGATGGCCCTTACAGATTAGTCTTGCATAGTTAGTGAGATAAAGAATGGTTTTTGAATAGTAAAGAATTTCGATTTCAAATGGGATTTATGCATAATTGATTTTGTTGGAATTAATCTTTATTTCCATGATTGCTGGAATTACTTTAAATGTCCAGTTGTGATTTAATAAATTGAATTTTTTTGCTCAAAGTCATTTTAACTAATGATTTATATTATTGGCAACGAAGATATTGACTTTTGGAATTTTGTTGAATTTCGAGACTTTCAAATTAATTATTGTAATTTTGTCAATGTATATTGCATTATGTTTTAAATTATAGTTGTGCACCACTGAGTTCACCACTCAGTGATAGCTTTGTATGCTGTCGCAGGTGAAAAGAGCATAGAGCAGTTGAGTAAGCTTCTTTGAAGACACATTCAGATCAGCTCCAGGTATATCATAGGTATTCCCATGTACATGGGTTTTGATGTATGCATGTAATAATATGTATGTAAATTATTTGAGCAGTTGTATAAAAACTCTTATAAAATATTTTGGTATGTAATTAAGTGCAAATTATTGTAATGTAAATTTGAGATTTCATTTACCTGTATTGTTTTGTAATATTAATTTTTGAGTCTTATAATCAATGAAATATTTCTTTTATGATGAGGTTGTTTTGAAAATGAATTGATTTAATTATTGAGATTTGAATTGTGAGATGAAATGATGTTATTGGGATTGTATTTGAGAAATCATATTGGGAGTGTTTTTATTTTCAGGTTTGAAGAACTGTTTTCTCAAAATACAACCGGCACTATGCCGAAATTTTGAAAAATTTTTATAACACCAGATTTTAATCGATGATTTAAATTTCACGAGAATTGTTTTAAAATTCCTTGTAGCATATTTAATGGGTTACCGGTAGGTGAAGTACGGTAATTCATTAGGTGTACTACGGGATCATGTTACATTTTACGGAGGGATAGGGTGTGACGTTCATGGTGCCACATGTCACCCTGTGAAATAACCAAAATACCCCTGTGTCTTAATTTTGAGTTCTCAACCCAAAATAATTATTTCTCTTCTTCTAATCCATTTATATCAAATATAAATTAATTAATTAATCTCTATTAATTAATTTCTCATAATTAAATTCATATTTAAACAATTTAAATATAAATTTAACTTATACTATACATCCAATAACCTAGATTTGGTTTCAAGCCATGCTAGGGACTTTGCAATCTAATTGCAAACTAAACCTATTTAATTAATTAATTAAACTCTTTAATTAATTAATTAAATTATATTTAATTTTTTGATTACTTATGTATATGTGTGACTTACTAGGATTATCACTAATTGGCAATGAGATATGATATCAACTCTTAATATCATCAGAACTCTTTCTTGCCATAAATGATTTCTCTAAATCATTTTATGCATCTCATAGACCATGGTTAACACCTAGCATAGCATGCAATGGCCACCCAATTAGTAATAAGGTTTACCTTAAATTAACCTATAATCATATATTATCATGCACTAGAATCTCTCTATTACAAAATCCCAATTCGAGCTGGAGTCATGGTTTATGTCAAACCCCATTTGCTATGAATATTATGTTCTCTTTTATTTCTAGTTCTTGATTAAAAAGATTTTCTCATCAAAAACTCTTTTCTGAATAAATCTATCTGTCCTGGCCAGGAACTTGAAACATCAAGAATAATTAAATGAACATAGGATTTTATCTCTATTTACTTAGGGTAACAGATTCGATCTTGATCAACACCTACCTCCATATATAACTAGTAGGAGCCAACACATGCCCATATACCCATACACAGTATAAGTATGAAAGCAGTATCAAACTCAAACCACTTATATACAAGATAACTATGCTATCTCAGGTCTAAAGATTATATGCACTGATATGATTTATGACAATGCATTGACAAGAGTAAACTCTATGTGCTTGTCATAAATGTCACTGGTTCGACCTACTTATCATGTATAAGTGCCTGTCATGTTTGTTATATGGCATGAGACTCACTATTCCATCTTATTTACATCTCATATAAATAACTTGGGAACAAACATGATTACAATCTTTCTGGATAAGACATATCCTTATTGTGAAGTATCCTAGATTGTGAACCAATTGATGATACTTTGTGCTAGAAATAATGTCACTCACATTCTCAATAGCTTAAGAATAGAATTTCTAACAAAATATTAATAGACCTTTTCTATTACACATAAATATATTATGTAAACAAAAAAGTGAAAATGCCTTTTATTAATAAAACATGTACAAGATACATACTAAATGATATGCTCTAGGGCATACTACTAACAATCTCCCACTAGCACTAGAGCTATTCATTACAATACCTTAGGCCCATCTTCTCAAGATGTCGGTCTAACTAAGCTTGTGAAAAAGGCTTAGTGAATGGATCAGCTGGATTTTTCAGCTGATGCTATTTTCTGAATGACTATATCGCCTTGCCCAACTATCTCTCTGATAATGTGGTAGCGCCTTTCTATGTGTTTAGATTTCTAGTGAGACCGAGGTTCCTTATATCTAAACAGCTTCTTTTGCAGCATCTGATGCAGCAATATACTCAGCCTCGGTAGTGGAATCTGCAGTCGTACTCTGTTTGGAACTCTTCCAACTAACTACGCTTCCATTATAAATGAACACAAACCCAGAGGTAGACTTTCTATCATCGATATCTGATTGGAAATCAAAATCAATATAACCATCCAACTACAAGTCACCATCTCCATAAATCAAGAATAAATCTTTAGTTCTTCTTAAGTACTTAAGGATATTCTTGACAGCTATCCAGTGTTCCAAACCTGGATTGGATTGATACCTGCTAGTCAAACTAACAGCATATGCGATATCCGGCCTAGTACACAACATTGCATACATTAAACTTTCAATAGCCAAAGGATATGGAATCCTGGCCATTTTATCTCTTTCTTCAGGTGTCTTTTGAGACATCTCTTTAGAAAGGTGGATACCATGCCTCACTGGTAACAATCCTCTCTTGGAATCAAGCATGTTAAACCTTTTTAACACCTTTTCCAAGTATAGACTTTGGGATAAACCAATTATTCTTTTCGCTCTATCTCTATAGATGTGAATCCCAAGAATATAGGTTGCCTTCCCTAAGTCTTTCATGGAGAATATATTTGACAACCATACCATTATAGTTGTCAACATATCTGTGTCATTACCTATCAACAGAATATTATCCACATATGAGACAAGGAAAGTGATAGCACTATCACTAACCTTCTTATATACACATGGCTCATCCTCATTTTTGATAAAACCAAATGACTTTATTAGCTTCATCAAGACGGATGTTCCAACTCCTCGAAGGTTGTTTTAACCCATAAATGGATCGCTTTAGCTTGCGCACTTTTGGAACCATCTTGGGATTCAAAACCCCTAGATTGTTCCATGAAAATGTTTTCTTCAATGTATCCATTGAGAAAAGCTATTTTGACATCCATCTGCCAAATCTCATAATCATAGTATGTAGCTATTGCTAATAGAATCCTAATTGATTTAAGCATGGCAACAGGCGAGAAAGTCTACTAGCCTTGCTTTATAAGTCTCTACCTTTCCATCAGAACCAATTTTCTTCTTGAAAACCCATTTGTTCCCTATAGGTACAATACCTTCAGGTGGGTCAGCAAGATCCCAAACTTGATTCTTATACATGGAATCAATCTTGGATTTCATAGCATCAATCCATTTTGAAGAGTCTATATCTGATATAGCTTCTTCATAGGTAAGTGGATCATCTCCATGATCTACTTCTTCATGAGTAGACAACTCTTGTTTTTCTTCATGAAGGAAACCATATCTCACTGGTGGGTGAGATACCCTGGTTGATCTACGTGGAACAGCTGTAGATGTTTCCTCAATAGGTGTAGGTTGACTAGATGGATCCATATCCATCTGATCTGTTGGTTGGTCAAAATTCTCCAATTCTAACTCTATTTGCCTTCCTTTGCCTTCTTCTTGAACAAACTGTTGTTCAAGAAATGTGGCATCTCTACTTATCACAACCTTTTGTGATGTAGGCAAATAAAAATAATATCCAAAACTGTCTTTTGGATATCCAACAAATCTACCCTTTTCTGATCTAGTTTCTAATTTGTCAATGTTCAGCTTTTTGATATAAGCTGGACAACCCCAAATCTTAACATGCTTAAGACTTGGTTTTCTTCCATGCCATATCTCATAAGGTGTGGAAGATACTGATTTTGATGGAATCCTAATTAGAACACGCAAAGCTGATTCTAATGCAAATCCCTAAAAGGAGATTGGCATATCAGTATAGCTCATCATATTACGTACCATATCCAATAGGGTACGATTTCTCCTTTCAGATACACCATTCAGCTGTGGTGTTCCTGGAGGAGTCAGCTAGGAAACAATGCCATGTTCTTTCAAGTATTCATCAAATTCAGTACTCAAGTATTCACCTCCTTGATCTGATCGAAGAGCTTTAATACTTTTCCTGTTTGATTTTCTACTTTAGATTTAAATTCTTTGAACTTTTCAAAGGATTCATGTTTGTATTTCATCAAATACAAATTCCCAAACCTTGATTTATCATCAGTAAAGGTAATAAAGTAATGAAAACCATCTCTAGCCATTTCCTTAAATGGACCACATACATCACTATGTATTAAATCCAAAATATTTTTTAGCTCTTAGTCCTTATCCAACAAGGGTGATCTAGTCATTTTGCCTTGAAGGCAAGATTCACAAATTGGAGTAGGTCCAAAACCCAATGAGGATAAAATCCTCATTTTCTCTAGCTTTGCAATCTTATCTTCTGCAACATGACCTAACCTTAAGTGCCAAATATATTTTGAACTTGAGTTGATTTTCACCTTGGCATTGCATTCATTTAGATCACTTGCATTCAATTTGTGTTTGTCATTATTATCCAAATAATAAATACCATCATTCATATAACCTGAACCAATATATTTATTTCCAAAATAAATATTGCAAACATCATTTGTGAATTGAAATTCATAGCCATTTCTAGTCAAACTAGATATAGAAATGATGTTCCTAAAAGCATCAGGTACATATAAAATATTATCCAAACACAAAACATGTCCAGACATGTAAAAAGATTTAGATCCTATGGCTAAAGCTTCAACAGTTAAGCCATCACCAATCCGGAGTCTAACATCTCGAGAACGCAAGCTGCTACTATTTGATATACTCTGGGCAGTTCCTATTCTTGTGCCCATTCTTCTGGCAGTGGAAAAACTTTCCTTTGCCTCTATCAACTTTAGTCTTCCCTTTTTGTTTAGCTATTTTCTTGGAAGGACCAGGAATCTGAGGTTTCTTTTTCTTATTGCCCTTCTTCTTGTTGGACTTTCCAGCAGAAGAAGATGCAATCAAAGCTACCTTTTTTCCTTTATTGCCCGGAATATTCTTTTGGGCAATAACCAACATATTGAGTAAACCAGCCAAGGTGCATTCCTGTTTAGTCATATGAAAATTTGTCACAAGATTCCCAAAAGACTCAGGAAGGGACTGAAGGATCAAATCCGTTTGCAGTTGGAAGTCCATGTTAAAGTCAAGATGTTCTAGTTGCTTAATCAGCCGAATCATCTTGTGGACATGATCCCCAACATTCTGTCCCACAGACATCCTCATGCGGAGCAGCTGTTTAGATATCTCATACCTAGCATTTCTACTGTGCTCACCATACAACTCTTATAGGTGAAGGAGGATCTCACTCGCACTCTGCATGTTCTCATGCTACTTCTATAACTCATTACTCATAGAAGCAAGCATGTAACACTTGGCTCATGTGTCATGCTCCTTTCACTTGTCCAAAGTTTCATGTTCCTCTTGAGTGGCCTCTGGAGGTAAGGGACTAGGAACATTTGAGTCTAAAACATATCCTATATGTTCAAGGTTTAGGACAAGTTTCAAATTTATTAACCAATCAGATAGATTAGGTCCTGTCAACCTATTGCGATCAAGTATGCTTGCAAGGATATTGGATGGTGGTGGTTGTGGTGTGCTCATTATTATTAGAAAATTAACTGCAGAAAATAATAAGATTAATTAGTAAATGTATTATATAATTAACCAAAATGATTATGGGTTTTTAATCAAATTGGTCCTCCCACTAACTTAGCAAATCCTACACTTTCAAAGTAAAAAACAGAAATCCTAGTTGGATGGATTTCTAGTGGGTGATTGAATTTTTATAATCTTATTGATCATCCTCAGGCACATCCATTATTGGAATTACAATAAACTATAAGTGAGCAACTCCTTGCCCATCACATCTCATGTGAGGTTCAATCCTTTATCTAGCCCCTAATGCTCAAAATCTCAGGCACATCCATTATTGACTTATCTTGCATTAGTTAAGTTGATCCCATTGAGCCAGTAAACATGCAAATAATTTTAATGTCCTCAGACACGTCCATTATTGGCTACCAAACCATTTACATATTTACAACATCTCATGCTTAACAATTATTCTTAAGAAAGTCTCTTAAATTAATTGCATCATATGCAACTATTTAAAATTTTTTAAAATAATTGCCCCAATGGAGGGCCCATGTTATAATTATTTTAATTATACCATATCCAACTTAATCATTTGTTTGGAAGATTTTGTGGTCGTCCTAATTACTATTAAGGTCTCACTTTGCACATTATCCAATTAGCATGCATATATCATATACTTGCATACATTCCCATACATCTCATGCATTCATGGATAAACAATAAATATGGTATGATCATGGACTTTCTAAGGGATTCAATTGTGAGCCACCAAGAATTGAATCAGGGCATTCGTAGGTGTATTTCATTCATTCATATTACAAGAGTTGCTGAAAGAGTACATAATCAACACTTGATCTTGAATTCCTCCCACTGGTCCCACCAATGCTCTTGACCTCCTTGATCTTATTGCAATCCTATTACATAGTAATCCTTAGCATACCAAGGCGAATTTACAAGAACCAAATAAATGAAATTACAACCAAAATATTACAACCTTTATAATACATGCCCAAAAAAAATTAAAATTAATTAATTAATTTACAACCCAAAGAAACATAAAAGAAATAAATCCAATCACATTGGTCTTTTATTATCCATGATCATCCATCATGCATATCACTATTTAACAATTAAATAAAACATATATACTAAGATTAAATTGAATATCTCATACTCAACTTAAAAATCCAGATTTGAATATGATTCAAACAAATCTAAAAATTCAGATTTGAATCACATTCAAACAAATTTAAAAACTTAAATTAAATAGAATATCTCATATTCAACTTAAAAATCCAGACTTGAATATGATTCAAACAAATTTAAAATTTCAGATTTGAATCACATTCAAACAAATTTAAAAATTTAGATTTGAATCACATTCAAACAAATTTAAAAATTAAGATTTGAATCAAAATTTAATTGTGTGATTTAAAATCTAATTAAACAATTTAATTAGACACAAAATGGATATAATTATGAGCATTAGATCATACAACAATTGCACAAACATTGCCCAAAACTATGCGCACCATAAGGAGTGCACAAACCATGCACACATATGGAGTCCCATCCATGCAGCCACCTTTTTTGATGCAACCAGTAATGATCAATCATCTCATGATCAAACCACACAATAAAATCATATAATCAACAATCTAAATAGCAAATATAGTGGCGCTGATACCAATTGAAGGAGCGGAAGCATGAAAAACATAAGTTTAGATCATTGAATTCAAAAATTTTTCTCCTAGGGTCTCATGCATCATGCAAGATTTACTTTTATCTATTTGATTTCAATAAAAAAACAATATATTAAAACTCTTTTAATATATTTTTGGATCTACATTTGCCATTTAAGATTTTAGAATTAATAGATTAATTCATTAGAATCCTAGATTAGATCAAGAACAAGTGCACTAACCTTTTTGATGCACTGCAGTGTGTTTGGCACCTTTGGGATGTGCCTAGGACACCAGATATTATCCCTCTAGCTTGTTCACACCAAGATCACCAATGACAGTCCCTTGAACAGCTTCTCAAGCCTTTCTAATCAATTAGAAATTCAAGTTTTGCCTTTTAAGATATTACAGCTGTAAATAGGACACTAGAAACGATTTCTAGTATTTTTAATTTAAGAGATTATTGGCAAATCTCTTTAAATTGATGAGAGTTGAAGAAGAAGAGAGGGAGAGGTAACCAAGGGTGGCAGCACCTTTGTAAAAAAGAGCAGATTATTATTTTTTTTTTTCATCCTTTTCCTTATATAGCTAGGTCACCACTTAAAACCCTTGCCACATGTCACCTTCTGATTGGTTCTAGGTTTAATTGACCCAATCACATTGTGCCAAGTGTCAAATCTATATTTAATCTTGACTTTAATCATCTTACATGATTAAAAGACATATGGCAAGCTTATGTGTAGTGCCATGTGTCACCATCTCATGGTGCCACATGTCACCTTGTGAAATGACCAAAATACCCCTGTGTCTTAATTTTTGAGTTCTCAACCCAAAATAATTATTTCTCTTCTTCTAATCAATTTATATCAAATATAAATTAATTAATTAATCTCTATTAATTAATTTCTCATAATTAAATTCATATTTAAACACTTTAAATATAAATTTAACTTATACTATAAATCCAATAACCTAGATTGGGTTTCAAGCCATGCTAGGGACTTTGCAATCTAATTGCAAATCAAACATATTTAATTAATTAATTAAATCATATTTAATTTGGTGATTACTTGTGTATGTGTGTGACTTACTAGGCTCATCACTAATTGGCAATGAGATATGATATCAACTCTTAATATCATCAGAACTCTTTCTTACCATAAATGATTTCTCTAAATCATTTTACGCACCTTATAGACTATGGTTAACACCTAGCATAGCATGCCATGGCCACCCAATTAGTAATAAGGTTTACCTTAAATGAACCTATAATCATATGTTACCATGCACTAGAATCTCTCTGTTACAAAATCCCAATTCGAGCTGGAGTCATGGTTTATGTCAAACCCCATTTGCTATGAATATTATGTTATCTTTTAATTCCAGTTCTTGATTAAAAAGATTTTCTCATCAAAAACTTTTTTCTGAATAAATCTATCTGTCCTGGCTAGGAACTTGAAACATCAAGAACAATTAAATGAACATAGGATTTTATCCCTATTTACTTAGGGTAACAGATTCCATCTTGATCAACACCTACCTCCATATATAACTAGTAGGACCCAACACATGCCCATATACCCATACACAGTACAAGTATGAAAGCAGTATCAAACTCAAACCACCTATACACAAGATAACTGTGCTATCTCAGGTCTAAAGATTATATGCACTGATATGATTTATGATAATGCATCGACAAGAGTAAACTCCATGTGCTTGTCATAAATGTCACTGGTTCGACCTACTTATCATGTATAAGTGCCTATCATGTTTGTTATATGGCATGAGACTCACCATTCCATCTTATTTACATCTCATATAAATAACTTGGGAACAAACATGATTACAATCTTTCTGGATAAGTCATGTTCTTATTGTGAAGTATCCTCGAATGTGAACCAATTTATGATACTTTGTGCTAGAAACACTGTCACTCATATTCTTAACAACTTAAGAATAGAATTTCTAGCAAAATATCAATGGACCTTTTCTATTACACATAAATATATTATGTAAACGAAAAAGTGAAAATGCTTTTTATTAATAAAACATGTACAAGATACATACTAAATGATATGCTCTAGGGCATACTACTAACACCCGTAGCCTCTGGCCTCATAGGTCGTCTACCCCTCTGAGCTGCGGGGGCAGATCTCTTTGTCGGTGGTGGGGCAGTGGGAACACTCCTATGGGGACAATCCCATAGAAAATGGTCAGTAGCTCCGCATCGAAAGCATCCCCCTGTCAATAATCGGCACTCTCCTCGGTGCCTCTTCTCATAGTAGGTGCATAATGGTATAGAGGTAAATTCCTCTACTGCAGTGCCTAGAGAACTCCCCACTGATGCTCTGGATTGTCCTCCTCTCTGAGTAAACTGAGATCCCTGTCTCTGGCCCTAGCTCTGGGAAACCTTGGGCCTCTTAGCCTCAGAAACTGGTGTACTGGACTGACCTTCTCCAGAACTCCTCTTTTGCTATCTATCTCTCCTAGACTGCTCCTCATTTCATACTCTCTCTACATTTAGTGATGCAGCCACTAGCCGAGAGAAATTTGTATACCCATGTGCTGTCACTAAAATCCTGATATTATCGTTCAGTCCATCCTCAAACCTACGGCACCTCTCTGCCTCTGTAGGCATTACCTCCTGTGCATATCTACCCAGCCTCACAAACTCCCTCTCATACTCAGAGACCGTTAATTGTCTCTGCCTCAAGGTCAGAAACTCTCTCCTTCAGGCCTCTAAGTATATATGACTAATATACTTCTTTCTGAACTCAGTCAGAAAGAAATCCCAAGTAAGCTCCGTCGGCTATACCGCTCTAGACACTGTATCTCACCACTGGTAGGCTTCCCCTTGTAGTAACGGCAGAATGCACTCTATCTATTGCTCTGGCATGCAATGTAACTGCCTCAGCACTCTCTTAGTCTGTTCTAACCAATGCTCAGCAGCAGATGGGTCGTCCTCCTTCTTACCCATAAAGTCAATGGCCCCATACTTTCTTAACTTCTCTAGTGGGGACCGTTGTGTAGGCTGTGGGGTGGCTCCGGTAAACTGGCAGAGCATCTGAGTCATTTACTCCAAAAACGCCTGCTGCGTTCTACCCGCTATACCCTGAGATGACTCCTCTCTCCTGTCTCGCCCCTGACTACGGACAGGTGCATAACTACCAATCTCCTCCTCCTCCACTGGTCTGTAAGACCCTTCCTCTGAAGGATCGGACTCCATCAATCCTATAAAACAAATAAAGAACAGATCTGCATTAGTGTCACCTTGACTCCTAAATAAGGGCTCATGCATATTATGCACACTATATCTTTCTATCTACCCATGCCTAGGAACGCTTAAACCTTTGCTCTGATACCAATAAATGTAACACCCCTCTCCCGTCTACAATATAGCCGAGTAAGGCGTGCTACATTCGGTGCCGGAGCACCCTATTCTATTTTATCATTTTCAATATTAATTTAATGTCCATTTAATTTTATTATCTCACTTGTAGAATTTTTTTTTTATCCCATTTTATTTTTATGGAGACCCAGATAGAGTCTCCTCTGTTCTATTAGTGCATGGTGGGTTTCATGTTACCTGTTAAAACAATTTATATCCATTTCATCATGTCACTTCTCATGCTCATATCAATTTCAAGAAAATAAATTACATTTCATTCATATAAAGTTTACATATGCAATAATTTACAATCCAAAATTATTTGCATTATTTACTTATATACAGTGATCCAAAATGCAAAATTTAAATACACATGAGCCTACCCAAAATGAACTGTTGAGGTGACACTAACCCTGTAGCAGATCTGATCCTCTCTATCTGTACTCTCCTGCTACTATTGCGGCTGCTGGTGCCCTCCAGTACCTACGCGTGGTAAGAACCAACGCGCTAAGCATAACGCTTAGTGGTACATATATTAAAATAAAAATAAAAAAATAACTGAAATAATTATTCTACGTGTATTCTTATAAGGAAATATAAAATTTTATGAATTTATAGGTCTTTTACATGTTTATAGAACTTTGGACAAAATAAATTAATCGGAATCTTTTTATCATGTACCTTATGTTTAATTCAATGAAGTTCACCTTAATAATCTTCTCATGTATTTATTTCAATTAAAGATTTCTACTTATTTCTGTGCCCAAGTAACCTACGACAAACTATAAAGACTGGATACACGGGAGTATACAAGTTAGACATCCGTATGTCTATCAAGTATACAACGGTCATGTCATGCACAAGGCCAGCGGGCAGGCATAAGCCAGTAATAATAATAATAGGCATTATAGCCATCGAGCAGGTATAAAGCCAGTAGAACAATCATATTAGACATATGTTGTCCATTAATGATCATTCCCTGCGGGCAGTACTACAGTTTATAATCCCTAATTGGTATACCAATCGATCCACACTATATAAGTAAGTCTAGATACACTTTGGGCAAATTCATATTATTAAGTATTTATAGTTTCATATTATTAAGTATTTATAGTTTCATATTATGTGCTAGTTGTATTTAATAACATTTTCATATTACTTATGATGGGAACTTAAGTCCCTCATGTACATTCATGTCACATTTATATCCAACAATTCATTTTGATTAACTTTATATCATGTAACAAGTCATTTTTGGAACCTTTCTCAAGGTCCAGGTTTGGGTATCTTAAGTTCATCTAGCAAATTGATTAAGATGTGGCCATTGTTTGGCCATACATTCTTCATAGAAATTGTTCCTTTATGTGTTATCTTTGTTTTTCCTTTTTAATCATGTCATTTGGGCTTTTAGAACTCAAGTTATGGTCAAATAACCATAACTAGTTCACTTCCTAATTCTAGTTCCTTGACTAGGCAGATTTTGTAATTGCACTTTACAAATTTTATTGAATAAGTTGCAGTCACTTTTAGGTCTAGTGTTCTTCATAGGATTTGTTGCCCTATATCTTATGGTAACTTAGAATTTTGAATCACAATTTTCCTAATTTTTTAGAATTAGTTATAGCCAAATCACTGGCCTAGACTCAGGTATACTATGTCTTCAGGGTTCTAGTTCAGGTCAGTGACTGCGAGTGGATTTTTAAGATTCTTACATTCATAATTTGAAGAAGGTTTCTAAACCAAAGTTAGATCCCTGTATCTTAGGTTTCTGAAAAGGTATGGCTCATCCTAAATGGAGTTTTCTAGTGGAAGATATGCTGTAAACACTAATCCGGGGTCAGATGAAATTGGATAAATTTCCAGGTTTGGATGTACTAAGTTCTTTTAAGCATTTGACCTAATTCCTTTGGGTTTTGGGTTTTGGTCAAAAGACCAATATTGTAGGCCTATGTCTTATAAAACTTTTTCCATTGGTTTCATTGCATTTAGATTTTTATAGACCAAGTTATGGCCATTTTGCCAAAACTGGTCAGGTGAGCTTTAGTCTAGGAAATTCTGGGCAGAATGGTTCTGGTCAGTTTGGTGGCCTCACTTGGGCTAGCAATTTCATTTGGTTAGAGGTATTTTTTGTGACACCCCTTACCCGACTACAGTGTAGCCGAGCAAGTTATGCCACTCAGTGTGCCGAGCACTCTATTTTATCTTAATTCATTTTTATTCTTCCTTTTTAATATAACTTGTGAAATATAATTTATTTAAGCCTTTTGTCGAAATTATAATTTATTTGAGGTTCCGAAAATTTTATGGAAAATCCGGCGGAGTACCGGCTAAAAATGGAGAAAACAGTTCTTCGGAACCTGTGAAAAACGCTTCCAATATTCATATATTCGTATTCAATTACTCTCAAACTCCAATAATCATCATCTCAACATTTGTCAACCATTCATTTCCCAATTTCAATTTTCAATCATTCATCTCATATGATACCATGCATATATCATAGATAAACATTCACTTTTTCATTTCAACCACACTTTTCATTATTTACATGAATATCAAAATATATTACATAAGTTCAAATACATATGAGAAAATAAAATCAATTACAAAATACCCAAAATGACATCTAGCGTCCTACCAATGCACTGCTGACAGTGAGGTGACACAGACACTATGCAGAACTGTGAACTGCCTTACCGAATCTGTGGTCTACTGGGCCCTCTGTCCAAATCTTCGCATCACGCATTGCAAAGCGACGCTAAGCATAAAGCTTAGTGGTGCCAATAATACAAGAAAATATAATATGCAAATAAAAATAATAATTTCCTTGCTATTGTGTTCATAAGAGATGAATAATTACTGACTTATTGTTTAGTCGAGGGCTAATCATGTTTTATGATATTATCTTCTTCATGCATTTCGTTAATTATTTTCTTCATGATCTTGAGCTTCTTTGTATTTTTGTAATCATTCCTGATACTTAATTTTCGTATTTTCTTTAATAATCAGTTCAATTACAGTTATACTTTTCCATGCCCAAGTAACCTATCTTCGACGATCGATCGATAACGGGTCGTTGGCACTAGACACCGCGCGTTTCGCCGTCATACCATGGGACGCAGTAACGCCAACCACGATGTCTCTGTATGGCTAAAAAGCCATGATATCACATAATTGGCATAAAAGCCATGAATACGGGCATAAAAGCCATGAATACTGGCATAAAGCCATGAATACGGCATAAAGCCTTTCCTTTCGCAGTACTGCTATCACAATACCCTATTGGCATACCAAACTATCCAAACCAATCACATTAGGCCTACTAGGGCATTTTGCATTTTTAAGTTTCACAATTTTTGAATTTCAAGTTTTCATGTCACTATTCATTTCATTAGTCAACTAAAATGTTGACTTTTGCATAAAACATAGGTGCATTGGTTTTAACACTCCCAATGTACCCCATTTTGCATTTAAAACTTGTTAGTTTTAGTCACTTTCTCAAAGCTTAGGTCATTTTGGCAAAATTGCCAATTTTTAGTTTTGGTGTCACTATTCACCTCATTGGTCAACAAAAATATTGACTTTTAGAATAAAAATGTGTACATTGACTTTGGCACTCCTAACATACCACATTTGGTGTTTAAAACTTGTTAGCATTAAGTGTTAATACCATTCCAAAGTGTAACTCAACACAAGCAAAATTTTCAGTTTTGGTGAGTCAATTTCACTGTTCCATTGGACACTGTTACTGTGGGAATTTGAAGAAATTCAAAACATGAAAGTTGTTCCTTATTTTGTCTAGTTGAATTTCCTTTTTTGAATCACTCCATTTGGAGTTTTGTAGCTCCAGATATGACCCAAAATCCCAAGCTGGCCGGATTGCCAAATCTGCAGATTTACCATATCTACAGTGCATGAACAGTAACTAGAGTCACTTGGTTGGATGGGTTCTGGCCATAATTTGGGGTAGGTTCCTTCATGAAAGTTGTTTGTCTATGTCTTAACTTGTTGCTGTAAAAATTTCAGGCCAATTGACCAAATCTACAGTGAGTTATGGCCAAATGAACAGTTACTGTTCATTTGGTCAATTCTGCAGAATTCAGTGCAGGGTATCCGGATTGGGGCCAAGTTTTGGTCCTCTTGCTTTGGTCTTTTGGGCATGGTTTCTTCAGCAAAAATGTGCCATTATAAGCCTAGTTTCATGTCCAATTGGCCAAACACCAATTGGACTAACACAGCCCAAGTTATGGCAGTGCAAAGGGACTGAATTTTCAGTCCCTATGCTGCTGCCCTAGGGCAGCCTGCAATCCTCACTTTGCAATCTCATTTTTCTGTCCATTTGTTGGTCAAATTATCTCAAATGGTCACTAATTGACCATTAAAAGGTTCTTTAACAATTGCATAGGCCAAGTTCACATTTTACCCCAAAAACCCTAGTTCCAAGTTATGATTTCTACACTTTACCTTAGTTAGCTATTAATTCACCATTCTTATGTTTATAAACTTCAAACATGGTTTCTAATTCACTTTAAGCTCATAAAAAACACTTCCTCCTATTCCATAGCTAGGGCAGCCAAAATTCATGTACACCTTCACAAGAATTTTTGTTCATTTAATTTACATTTTCTCACTAAATTCAAGTTGCTATTTATGAAATCAAAGAGTTTTTAAGTATATAGAGCACTAACCTCTTTAATCGCAAAATTTTCCCAAGTTAAATCTTCATTTTCCTCCCTTTTCTAGGCTGCCAAACACTCTCCCAAGATGAGTGAACAAATTTTAATGAAAGGGGTTTAGGGTTTATGGTGAAAAGAAGAGAGAAATGGAGCTTGATTGAAAAAAATCAATGGAGGGAGAAGAAGGAGAGGTCCATGTTTTGGTGAAGAAGAAGGAGAAGAAGAGCAGCTGATTTCTTTTGTTTTTGGCCATATTTATCTCTTTTTATTTGTTAATTAAATGGATTGCTTGCATGTGATTGGTGGAGCTTTTAAATGACATAATAATGATGTCATATTTGGCATTTTATTGATTTTTCTTTTCTAATCATTTTCAATTCAATTTTCAACAATATTTATTCACATTTTATGTCATAATAATTATTTACTCAACTGGACAAGTCGGCCAAAAATCACCTCCGAAGGCGAAATGACCAAAATGCCCTCCGTTTGGCTTAACGGGTCAAAATTGTCTGTACCGATTGAAAAATTTTTCTAGGTATTTTCTTGGCATTCTAATGCCATGGGAACCTCAATAACCCTTCTCTGGAGTCCCAAAAATTATTTTATAATTTTTTCCCTGTCTAGGGCTCCTCGCTATAGAATCAGTAACTTACCTCTGGTTATCCATCGCTTGGGCAGAGTCTAATTTGACTTGGTTGTATTTTATTTCTAAAATTTTTACTAAATGTTTCTTATTAATATTTGAGTAAATTTTGGTTTCTCCAATAAGTATAAATATTTTTCAGAACGTTCTAGTCTCCGATGGACACTGTCACCGGAATAAAGAGATCGTGAATTGCTACCGGGAGGATGTTACAACTCTTCCCCTCTTATTTAAATTTCGTCCTCGAAATTTACCTGACTTAAGTAATCGGGGAGTTACTACCTCCTTGTTTCTTCACCTTTCTGTGTTATCCTACTTCACTTTCTCCTTAGTCTCAATCCTATCCTCAAACAGTTATGTACTCATCCTTTTTCATCTTAAATACAGTCTCCTTCTCATCTCCATTCACTATCTCATTGTCTCTTCACTCTCTTATTCCATACCTTAACCTAAAATAAACAAGAAATACAGATCTGCAATAGTGTCACCTCGACTCTTATGAATGCAACGCATGATATGCAATCTATCTAGGTCCAGAAATGCCTAAACCTGGCTCTGATACCACTAAATGTGACACCCCTTACCCGACTACAGTGTAGCCGAGCAAGTTATGCCACTCAGTGTGCCGAGCACTCTATTTTATCTTAATTCATTTTTATTCTTCCTTTTTAATATAACTTGTGAAATATAATTTATTTAAGCCTTTTGTCGAAATTATAATTTATTTGAGGTTCCGAAAATTTTATGAAAAATCCGGCGGAGTACCGGCTAAAAATGGAGAAAACAGTTCTTCGGAACCTGTGAAAAACGCTTCCAATATTCATATATTCGTATTCAATTACTCTCAAACTCCAATAATCATCATCTCAACATTTGTCAACCATTCATTTCCCAATTTCAATTTTCAATCATTCATCTCATATGATACCATGCATATATCATAGATAAACATTCACTTTTTTCATTTCAACCACACTTTTCATTATTTACATGAATATCAAAATATATTACATAAGTTCAAATACATATGAGAAAATAAAATCAATTACAAAATACCCAAAATGACATCTAGCGTCCTACCAATGCACTGCTGACAGTGAGGTGACACAGACACTATGCAGAACTGTGAACTGCCTTACCGAATCTGTGGTCTACTGGGCCCTCTGTCCAAATCTTCAGTACCTACGCGTTGGAAAAGCGACGCGCTAAGCATAAAGCTTAGTGGTGCCAATAATACAAGAAAATATAATATGCAAATAAAAATAATAATTTCCTTGCTATTGTGTTCATAAGAGATGAATAATTACTGACTTATTGTTTAGTCGAGGGCTAATCATGTTTTATGATATTATCTTCTTCATGCATTTCGTTAATTATTTTCTTCATGATCTTGAGCTTCTTTGTATTTTTGTAATCATTCCTGATACTTAATTTTCGTATTTTCTTTAATAATCAGTTCAATTACAGTTATACTTTTCCATGCCCAAGTAACCTATACTGGACGACTGGACTGGATAACGGGTCGTTGGCACTAGACACCGCGGTGCCTCGGGCCGTCATACCATGGGACGCAGAACGTCAACCACGTATGCAGTCTGTATGGCTAAAAAGCCATGATATCACATAATTGGCATAAAAGCCATGAATACGGGCATAAAAGCCATGAATACTGGCATAAAGCCATGAATACGGCATAAAGCCTTTCCTTTCGCAGTACTGCTATCACAATACCCTATTGGCATACCAAACTATCCAAACCAATCACATTAGGCCTACTAGGGCATTTTGCATTTTTAAGTTTCACAATTTTTGAATTTCAAGTTTTCATGTCACTATTCATTTCATTAGTCAACTAAAATGTTGACTTTTGCATAAAACATAGGTGCATTGGTTTTAACACTCCCAATGTACCCCATTTTGCATTTAAAACTTGTTAGTTTTAGTCACTTTCTCAAAGCTTAGGTCATTTTGGCAAAATTGCCAATTTTTAGTTTTGGTGTCACTATTCACCTCATTGGTCAACAAAAATATTGACTTTTAGAATAAAAATGTGTACATTGACTTTGGCACTCCTAACATACCACATTTGGTGTTTAAAACTTGTTAGCATTAAGTGTTAATACCATTCCAAAGTGTAACTCAACACAAGCAAAATTTTCAGTTTTGGTGAGTCAATTTCACTGTTCCATTGGACACTGTTACTGTGGGAATTTGAAGAAATTCAAAACATGAAAGTTGTTCCTTATTTTGTCTAGTTGAATTTCCTTTTTTGAATCACTCCATTTGGAGTTTTGTAGCTCCAGATATGACCCAAAAACCCAAGCTGGCCGGATTGCCAAATCTGCAGATTTACCATATCTACAGTGCATGAACAGTAACTAGAGTCACTTGGTTGGATGGGTTCTGGCCATAATTTGGGGTAGGTTCCTTCATGAAAGTTGTTTGTCTATGTCTTAACTTGTTGCTGTAAAAATTTCAGGCCAATTGACCAAATCTACAGTGAGTTATGGCCAAATGAACAGTTACTGTTCATTTGGTCAATTCTGCAGAATTCAGTGCAGGGTATCCGGATTGGGGCCAAGTTTTGGTCCTCTTGCTTTGGTCTTTTGGGCATGGTTTCTTCAGCAAAAATGTGCCATTATAAGCCTAGTTTCATGTCCAATTGGCCAAACACCAATTGGACTAACACAGCCCAAGTTATGGCAGTGCAAAGGGACTGAATTTTCAGTCCCTATGCTGCTGCCCTAGGGCAGCCTGCAATCCTCACTTTGCAATCTCATTTTTCTGTCCATTTGTTGGTCAAATTATCTCAAATGGTCACTAATTGACCATTAAAAGGTTCTTTAACAATTGCATAGGCCAAGTTCACATTTTACCCCAAAAACCCTAGTTCCAAGTTATGATTTCTACACTTTACCTTAGTTAGCTATTAATTCACCATTCTTATGTTTATAAACTTCAAACATGGTTTCTAATTCACTTTAAGCTCATCAAAAACACTTCCTCCTATTCCATAGCTAGGGCAGCCGAAATTCATGTACACCTTCACAAGAATTTTTGTTCATTTAATTTACATTTTCTCACTAAATTCAAGTTGCTATTTATGAAATCAAAGAGTTTTTAAGTATATAGAGCACTAACCTCTTTAATGGCAAAATTTTCCCAAGTTAAATCTTCATTTTCCTCCCTTTTCTAGGCTGCCAAACACTCTCCCAAGATGAGTGAACAAATTTTAATGAAAGGGGTTTAGGGTTTATGGTGAAAAGAAGAGAGAAATGGAGCTTGATTGAAAAAAATCAATGGAGGGAGAAGAAGGAGAGGTTCACGTTTTGGTGAAGAAGAAGGAGAAGAAGAGCAGCTGATTTCTTTTGTTTTTGGCCATATTTATCTCTTTTTATTTGTTAATTAAATGGATTGCTTGCATGTGATTGGTGGAGCTTTTAAATGACATAATAATGATGTCATATTTGGCATTTTATTGATTTTTCTTTTCTAATCATTTTCAATTCAATTTTCAACAATATTTATTCACATTTTATGTCATAATAATTATTTACTCAACAGGACAAGTCGGCCAAAAATCACCTCCGAAGGCGAAATGACCAAAATGCCCTCCGTTTGGCTTAACGGGTCAAAATTGTTTGTACCAATTGAAAAATTTTTCTAGGTATTTTCTTGGCATTCTAATGCCATGGGAACCTCAATAACCCTTCTCTGGAGTCCCAAAAATTATTTTATAATTTTTTCCCCGGGTCTAGGGCTCCTCGTTGTGAGAACCGCAACTTACCTCTGGTTATCCATCGCTTGGGCACCGGCTCTTTTGACTTGGTTGTATTTTATTTCTAAAATTTTTACTAAATGTTTCTTATTAATATTTGAGTAAATTTTGGTTTCTCACTTAAGTTTAAATATTTTTCCGAATGTTCTAGCTGTCCGGACCGACATCGGTCACCGTAACAGTAGACTGTGCGAAATTGCTACCGGGAGGATGTTACATTTTTGGGCTTAGTGTTCCTAATGAAAGTTGTAGTCCTATGTCTAATCTTTCCAATGACACAAAAATCAGGTCATTTGGACATGTCTAGAGGAAGTTATGGCCAAATGAATTCATTTGGTCAATTTTCTAGGTTCAATGTCTGGACATCCGGATTGGGACAGTAAATTGGTCAACTTATAGACAGAATTTGGTCATGGTTTCTTCATAAAAAAATGGGGCATTTTGTCCTAGGTTTCATCTCCAATTGGCCTCACACTAATTGGAGCAACACAACTCTAGTTATAACTCAAACAATACACTGGACTCAAAGGTCCGAATTTTCTGCATAAGAATCAATACTCCCAAATTCAATTCTCCCAACTCCACAAACTTCATTTGACATATATGGCACTTCTAATGGTTATTAAATCATCTCAACATCATCAATTTCAAGACACACATCAATTTCCCCAAAGTTAGGTCAAAAACCTTAACTCACATTCCTCAATTCATGTAAACACATGCCAATCAATTTGTTCATCACAATTACTCATTAATATCACTAATAAACACAAATAATTTCATCAAAACCATCAAACCACAACTCTTATCATGGTTGCCAAAATTTAGTAATTTCCTATCCCTATGAATTTCTTTTAATTTCATATCAATCAAACTTAATTTAGCAAGCTTGTCATGCTTAGAAAAGAAATAGAAATGAATTATTGCACTAACCTCTTTAACCACTTTCTTAGCTTGTTAAAACTTTGAATTTTCTTCACTTTATGACAATCAAAATGTTCCTCTTGGTGTGGGGATTAATTTTTGTGAAGAGTGTTTAGGGTTTTATGGGAAGAAAAGGGGAGAAATCAAGCTAGGAAAAAGTAAAAATGGTGGGAGCTTGGGATGGTGATGGATCGGCCATGGGAGAAGGAAAAGAAGAAGATGGCTCTCTTTTTTGTTAATTTTGTCTCATGTAGTCTTCTTTTATTTTTCTTCTTATCCCTTAATGATAATTTGTTAACATTTTATTTGTAACGATTAGGCTCCAACCACTAGAGGAATTATCCGCTTTGGCCATAAGCCTCACAGTTTTGTCCCATACGTGGAATGGAGAACTTCCCAGGAGGTCACCCATCCTAGGATTTCTCTCAAGCGAGCACGCTTAACCCTGGAGTTCTTCCAACTCTCCAGGCCATTCCACCAAAAGGCGCCTTTTAGTGATTAGTTCCCCCATCTTATATATCATTACTTTTTGAACCCAAGACCATCTCCGTGCTTTGCCGATGTGGGATTTGCCTAAAGGAACTTTCTCCCCCCCTTTTGGGACTCAACGTCCTCGCTGAGGTTTGCCCCACCATCACCCAAGAGGACACGCGAGCAACTCTGATACCAATTGTAACGGTCGGGCTCCAACCACTAGAGGAATTGTTCGCTTTGGCCATAAGCCTCACGGTTTTGTCCCATAGGTGGAATGGAGAACTTCCCAGGAGGTCACCCATCCTAGGATTTCTCTCAAGTGAGCACGCTTAACCCTGGAGTTCTTCTAACTCTCCAGGCCATTCCACCAAAAGGCGCCTCTAGTGATTAGTTCCCCCATCTTATATATCATTACTTTTTGAACCCAAGACTATCTTCGTGCTTTACCGATGTGGGATTTGCCTAAGGGACCTTTTGGTATCAGAGCTGCTCACGTGTCTTCTTGGGCGATGGTGGGGCAAATCTTAGTGAGGACACTGAGTCCCGAAAGGGGGGGAGAAAGGTCCCTTAGGCAAATCCCACATCAACAAAGCACGGAGATGATCTTGGTCTCAAAAAGTAATGATATATAAAATGGGGGCTCCAACCACTAGAGGAATTGTCCGCTTCGGCTATAAGCCCCACGGTTTTATCCCATAGGTAGAATGGAAAACTTCCCAGGAGGTCACCCATCCTAGGATTTCTCTCAAGTGAGCACGCTTAACCTTGGAGTTCTTCTAACTCTCCAAGTCATTCCACTAAAAGGCACCTCTAGTGATTAGTTCTCCCATTTTATATATCATTACTTTTTGAACCCAAGACCATCTCCGTGCTTTACCGATGTGGGATTTGCCTAAGGGACCTTTGTCTCCCCTCGCCCCCTTTCAAGACTCAGCGTCCTCACTGAGATTTGCCCCACCATCGCCCAAGAGGACACGCGAGCGACTCTGATACCAATTGTAACGATCGGGCTCCAACCACTAGAGGAATTGTCCGCTTTGGCCATAAGCCTCACGGTTTTGTCCCATAGGTGGAAAGGAGAACTTCCTAGGAGGTCACCCATCCTAGGATTTCTCTCAAGCGAGCACGCTTAACCTTGGAGTTCTTCCAACTCTGCAAGCCATTTCACCAAAAGGCGCCTCTAATGATTAGTTCCTCCATTTTATATATCATTACTTTTTGAGCCCAAGACCATCTCCGTGCTTTACCGATGTGGGATTTGCCTAAGGGACCTTTAATTTGGACCATTTCTCGATTTGTGCGTGTCATCCTTACGCAGGGGCCATGCTAATCTTCTCTGTATCGTTCCAATTTTATCGAATGTCCTTGCACAGGGGCCATGCTAATCTTCTCTGTATCGTTCCAATTTTATCGGATGTCCCTTCGGGGACATCTTCGGGGGGACATCCGATAAAATTGGAACGATACAGAGAAGATTAGCATGGCCCCTACGCAAGGATGATACGCACAAATCGAGAAATGGTCTAAATTAAAGGTTCCTTAGGCAAATCCCACATCGACAAAGCACAGAGATGGTCTTGGACTCAAAAAGTAATGATATATAAAATGGGGGAACTAATCACTAGAGGCACCTTTTGGTTGAATGGCTTGGAGAGTTGGAAGAACTCCAAGGTTAAGCGTGCTCGCTTGAGAGAAATCCTAGGATGGGTGACCTCCTGGGAAGTTCTCCATTCCACCTATGGGACAAAACCGTGAGGCTTATGGCCAAAGTGAACAATTCCTCTAGTGGTTGGAGCTCGATCGTTACAATTTATATCAGAGCCGCTCGCTTGTCCTCTTGGGCAATGGTGGGGCAAATCTTAGTGAGGACGTTGAGTCTCAAAAGGGGGGGAGAAAGGTCCCTTAGGCAAATCCCACATCGGCAAAGCACGGAGATGGTCTTGGGCTCAAAAAGTAATGATATATAAAATGGGAGAACTAATCACTAGAGGCGCCTTTTGGTTGAATGGCTTGGAGAGTTGGAAGAACTCCAAGGTTAAGCGTGCTCGCTTGAGAGAAATCCTAGGATGGGTGACCTCCTGGGAAGTTCTCCATTCCACCCATGGGACAAAACCGTGAGGCTTATGGCCAAAGCGGACAATTCCTCTAGTGGTTGGAGCTCGATCGTTACAATTGGTATCAAAGCTGCTAGCGTGTCCTCTTGGGCAATGATGGGGCAAATCTCAGTGAGGACGCTGAGTCCCGAAAGGGAGGGACAAAGGTCCCTTAGGCAAATCCCACATCGGTAAAGCAAAGAGTTGGTCTTGGGCTCAAAAAGTAATGATATATAAAATGGGAGAACTAATCACTAGAGGCGCCTTTTGGTGGAATGGCTTAGAGAGTTGGAAGAACTCCAAGGTTAAGCGTGCTCGCTTGAGAGAAATCCTAGAATGAGTGACCTCCTGAGAAGTTCTCCATTCCACCAATGGGACAAAACCGTGAGGCTTATGGGCAAAGCGGACAATTCCTCTAGTGGTTAGAGCCCGACTGTTACATTATTGGTTAGGATTTTTAATTAATTTCATTTTATGACATCATAATAGCTTATGTCACAATTATATTTAATTTTCTTTTCTTTCATTTATTTTCTTTTTCCTTTCCATTTCTATACATAATTCATGATTTTAATTTATTTTAGGTATTTTAATCTCTCTCATTTTAATTGACACTTGGTCAAAATTCAACTCTAGGGTTGAAATGACCAAAATGCCCTTCGTTATGCTTGTCGAGTTATTTTTGTCTGTACCAATAAATAAATTTTCCTAGATTTTCTTTGATATTTTTAATATCATTTATACCTCATTAACCGTTAAATTAAGTCCCAAAAATTATCTCTCGGGATTCCTCACATGTCTGGGGTCGGTAACTGTGTTTATCGATACTTCCCCGTACGGTCACCCATCGCTGTGACCCTGGCTCATTTAACCGAATTGTACTTCATTTCTTTTACTTTTCTTTAATTTTAGTTAGTCTATATTCAATCAATTTATGTTTCCTCACTCTACTTTAACTGTAGTTCCAAATATCCTAGCTGTCCGGACAGACGTTAGTCGTCGGAACAGTAGAATGTACGGACTACCTAAAGTGAGGGCGTTACAAGACGAGACCCTAATGGTAATAATATTGGAAAAGCTTTGATTTTGCCTTTCAATTATACAAAGAGTTCTAAATACATGCTCGAACATTACCATGATGCAATGGCTATTTGTAAATTTTATAGGCATCCTGATTTATTCATGACTTTTATTAGCTTGAAATTAAGCAAATGTTCAGATGATTCCAAGACCAAAAAAAAAAAAAAAAAAAAAAAGACAGATGAGATATTATAAGTCGAATTTTCAAAGCCAAACTTAAACATTTAATTGATGACATTAAAAAAATAAAAATTTTGTAACTTTAATATCTATATCATATACAATTGAATTCCAAAAGCGAGACTTACCGCATGTTCATTGTTTAGTGTGACTAAAAAAAGACTGTAAACTTAAAACAATGAAAGACATAGATTCTGTTATATCTACTGAATTACCCTACAAAAAGCATAACCCAAATGGCTATAAAATTATTTCAAATTTTATGATCCATGGTCCATGTGGTGATATGAATCCAAATTCACCATGCATGCAAAAAGGACATTCAAAACATTATCCTAAAAAAATTTCTCTAAAACAAGTTTAGATAAAAATGGATTTACTGCATACAGGTGTAGAAATAATGATTCGTTCGTTGAAAAAGTGAAACAATATAGATAATAGGTTTGCAGTTCGTATGATAGAAATTTGGTTATTAAATATTAGGCTCATATAAATGTTGAATTTTGTTGTGTTACAACCCTAATTTAATATTTATTTAAATATATCAATAAAGGTTCAGATAGAATAAGAGTTGTTATACAAAACAACTATGATAGTAATGTTGTTTAAGGTTCATCTAAACAATACACTGATGAAATAAAAAAATTATTTGAATTATCATTACATTTCACCGTATGAAGCTGCATGGAGATTATTCTGATTTTCAATTCATCATAGAAAATCAGCTGCTGAATGTTTATCCATGCATTTGCCATTGCAAAATTTATAGATAAAATCAAAACTTGAGATCTATTGTAAATAAAACTGATTCAAAAAAAAAACTATGTTAATTGAATGGATGCAAGAAAATGCTTTATTTCATGATGCACATTCATTGACTTATGGTCAATTTCCCATGTATTGGGAATGGAATAGTAAAGATAAAATATGGACTAAATGAAAAATAAGACATTGTATATATACATCCAAACTCAGGTGAGCTATATTATCTGCGATGTTACTAAACATTGTTAAATGCCTTAGAAGTTTTGATGAAATAAGAACAGTCAATAATGTTATTCATCCTACATATCAATCTACATGTTTTGCAAATGGTTTGTTGGGTAATGATAAAGAATGGATAGAAGCAATTGAAGAAGCTATACTTTAGGCTTCCTCATCTGAATTAAGAAATTTGTTTGCAACTCTAATATTTTTTATGAGGTTTTTTATTCGAATAAATTATTTAAGAAATTTTGGCATTTTTTTCTATGATGACATAAAGCATCAAATGCATGATGTGCATAATCTCCCTTAAGTCTTGATTTCTAAAAATTATTTAAAAAAGTATGTTCTTCAATTGCTTTAGCTAATTTTAATTTTCCTCTTCCTGACAAGTCTTTTCTACCTCATATTAATAATAGGTTATTACTTGAAGAGGTAAGTTATGATGTAAAACAATTAAAAGTAGATCATGATAGTATGATTGCTACATTAAATTTAGAATAAAGAGCTATGTATGAAGAAGTTTTGTCATCTGTCTATAACAACGACAGTCAAATTTTTTCTGTGTATGGCCATGGTGGTCCTAGAAAAATATATTTATATAAACCAATAATTTCATGACTTAAATCAAAAGGCAAAATTGTTTTGGTCATAGCTTCATCGGTTATTTTAGCTTTACTTTTGTCTGATGGACGCACAGCTCATTCAAGATTCAAAATCCCAACTGAGATAAATGAAAATTCAACTTATGAAATCAAAAAAGGAACTCAATTAGCTTCACTTATAAATCATACTTCACTTATGATATGGGACGAAGCACCAATGATTCATAAACATTGTTTTGAAGCAGTTGACAAATCATTAAGACATATTCTGTCACATGACTCAACCACATAAGATCTCTCATTTGGTGGAAAACAATATTGTTAGGTGGCAATTCTAAAAAGATATTAGTTGTCATTGTTAAGGAAAACAAAGAAGATATATTAAATATATCAATAACTAGATCTTACCTATGGAAATATTTTAAAGTGCACAAGCTAGAAAAAAATACATCTTTCAATAGGATAATCAAATGTCCAACTTGCTGGTTACCAGAAAAATTTTGCTAATTAGATTTGATTCATTGAAGATGGTTTAGCTGAGACAATTAGAATTTCTAATATTGATAAAGAAAGTAACTGGGCTGAGATACCTTTCTAATTACTTACTCTAAATACTAATGCTCCATTAACAAGCATGATATCAACAATTTATGAAAATTTCCTAGAAAAAGGACAATGATCCTTTATACCTTAAAAAAAGAACAATTATAACTTCAACAAATGAAATTGTAGATGAAATCAATAAAGAAATGTTAAATATGGTACCAGGCAAACAAAAAAGATATTATAGCTTTGATTTGATTTCTAAAACTTCTACAAATACTGATGAACTCGAAGTTTTGTATTTGTTGAATTTTTAAATACTTAAGAATTTAATTGTTTCCCACAACATGAACTAAACTTAAAAATAAATATCCCAATAATGCTACGTAAAAATTTAAATCCTAGTATAGGCCTTTGTAATGGAACTTAATTAATGATAACTGATTTAGGAAAAAGAGTGATTGCAATTGAAATAATTATAGGCACTTTTTCAAGAAATAAAGTTTGCATTTCTAGAATTATTTTATCATCCAATCAAAAAAAATTGGCCATTTATATTAAAAATGAGACAATTCCTAATTAAAATTTATTATTGTATGACTACTAATAAAAGTCAAGACAAACTCTCGAATAAGTTGGAATTTATTTAAACACAGTGTTTTATCATGGCCAATTATATGTTACTTTATCTAGGGTTACTTTAAAAGAAGGAATAAAAATAACACTGCCATGTGACCCCGATCAAGTGAATTCCAATAAAGAGTTTTACCCAAAAAATGTTGTATGCAATGAAATTTTCAATGAATTACCTAAATCCTTTGAATTTTACATATTACTCATCGCTATTCATTTTTAAATTATCTTCTCATTTTTCCATTACAAATTAATACCTTTTTACTCATAGTTTATTTCTAGCAGAATCATATCATACACAACACTGTCAGAAATTAATCCAAACAGCAAAATGGTCAGAATCAGAGTGAGGATTGCATGAACTTGGGACTTTTATAGTCCATATAATCCAAATGAGCTCTTTAGCTTTGACATTTTGATGATAGATGAAAATGTACATAAACAATAAATATAAATTTCATTTTATATATACTTATTATGATATATAAAGACTGCGTAATTTATATTATTTTTATACGAGAAGAAATAATACAAGGATTCATAAAAAGGTGAAATGTTGATGCTTTTCTAATGTGATTAATAGGAAGGAGAAGTATATTATATATTTGGCTTCATTGTGCTACCATCTCAAAGGAAATACAAGTTCACCCACCATCCTCATTGAATGAAATTGCCAAAAAATGCATTCATAAAAAAAGCCGATTTAGTGGAAACATTCATTCCATTTGATCACTTTTCTTTTATGGAATTTAATGACATTGGTCCATTATGCGGGGATGATAAATTTTTTCACATATTTTAATCAATATTTTTTCCATATGCAGATGTTCTTGACAAGTTACCTAGATGAACTTAACATCACACTGTGGGAAAAATTTACAATCGAATTTCTTGAAACTGAAGTTGTAAAAGAAGAAAAAAATGGACCAGTCATTATGGTATTTGTTGGAATGTGCGTTAAATCTTTAAAGGTACCCAGAAAATATCTTCATTAAAAGAAAATTTTTTTAATAACATAATATTTATTTATAGTGCTTCTTACACATTTTTCTTTTTTTTAGATTCTATAAATGTCAGCAACACATTAGTAACAAAAATTCACACCAATCCTAAAATCCTAGAAGTTATAGATTTCATAATAAGGTACATATTAAAAAATAATATTTTAATTATCATTGAAAGCAACTAATTTTTTAAAATTTTTATTTGCAGCCTTCCAAAAGCCACCAGAAAAATAGAAAGGCTGCAACCAAGCGAGAAACCATCAATAGACCTTGAGGCAAAAAAAATTGCTTATAGGGAAACAATTAATGAATTGCTTTTGCTCGGCATTCACATAAAATATACACTAATTGACCATTCTTTATATTTCTTTATAATATTTTTATATAACTTATGTGTTTATTAAAAATAAGATACCAAATTCACATGTGAAGCAATAATAAAAAATATAGACACAACAACTGCTAGTAGTATGCCATAGAGCATATCATTTAGTATGTATCTTGTTCATGTTTTATTAATAAAAGGTATTTTCACTTTTTCATTTACATAATATATTTATGTGTAAGAGAAAAGGTCCATTGATATTTTGTTAAAAATTCTATTCTTAAGTTGTTAAAAATATGAGTGACAGTATTTCTAGCACAAAGTATCATAAATTGGTTCACAATTGAGGATACTTCACACAGGACATGACTTATCCAGAAAGATTGTATTCATGTTTGTTCTCAATGTATTTATATGAGATATAAATAAGATGGAATGGTGAGTCTCATGCCATATAACAAATATGATAGGCACTTATACATGATAAGTAGGCCGAACCAGTGACATTTATGACAAGCACATGGAGTTTACTCTTGTCAATGCATTATCACACCTTACCCCACTGTAAGGCATAACATGATCCCGTAGAATACCTAATGAACTACTAAACTTCACCTACCGATAACTCATTAAGTATCCTACAAAGGATTTAAAAACAATTTTCTTACTTTTATAAGTGGTGAGCATTTTCTAATAGGTATTAAAATCATTTATCCGAAGATTTAAAACTAGTAAAAATTTTTGTCCCATTTTATTTTTCCGCAAATTTTATAGAAATTTCGGCAGAATGCCGTCTGTATTTTGAGAAAACAGTTCTTCAAATACCTGTAAAAAGTACTTCCAATTATTTATCTCAACCACTTCTTCAAATTCACAATCATCCCAATCAATTTCAACATTATTTATCAATCTCCAAAAATTCAAATTCACAATTTCCAATATTCAACAATCATCAAAATACCATTAATTAATTTCATTCAATTTAAAACAAAATACTTCCTTTCATATTTCATTAAAGATAAAACATGTTATATACATCATTACAAAAATTTACATTAAGAGAAATTTAAACTAAAATTTATTACAAACTTTATACAAACTGCTCAAGACCAGTTTTACATGTCCATACCTTTACATACATTACATACATCAAAATAAATTTTTACAGTCAAGGTATAAAATATACTCGATAGACTTCAGAGTAGGTAGCTCCTCGGTCCTCAGCAGATCATTCTGCTGCTCTTCTAGTCTCTATATCTGCGACAGCAATAACAGCCATCGCTGAGTACCAGGACTCAGTGGTGCACAACATACAAAAATAAACTTTATGCGGAATTTAAATCACATTTATTCAAAATTTGGACTGAACATGAGAATTAAATACAAAACATGAATTATGAGATTTTAATCCAAACAATTTCATTTCGAAGTGCCAAAACCAATTTCATAAAACCCACAGTTATATCATGCCATTCGAAACAAATATAATCTCAATAGCCAGAGGCTAAGGAGAAGTCACATCACAAGGCTAGCTAGCTCAAATATATGGGAACCCATTCTTTTTCTTCTTCTACTAGCACACATCTCAACGCTTCAGCCAAAGAAGGAATCAAAATTCGAAACTGGAATCAAAATTCGAAACTGATTACCCCCACTAGTCATGCTAGTGAGGTGTTCAAATATATGGTCATGACACTGTGGTTTCAAAACTTATCTTGACAATTTACTAAATATTGCCATTTCAAATATACACAAATAACTTTTAACAATTTAAATCAAAAGCATAATAAATATTTCATCACAATGATGTCACAATTCAATATTTCAAATTATTCAAAACAATATGCAGAAGAAAATTTACAGAAATTCTACGTTGTGCATAAACCTTATATGAGTCGCCTTTTGGCCTTGACTCGATGCCTCGGATTCCTTCCCAGTATTCTTTTCCACTGAAACACAGTTTCACAGTGTTTCAGTATCATAACTTAGCATAAATCCAAAAATAAATTTAAATTCACTTTTACCTAGCTCTAATGTGCTAAACTTGACGATCTTTAAAATTTGTGTTTCGGGGTTACTATTCATGACACTATTCAAGTCAATTTGTTGACTTTCTAAGGCTTAATAGGTATGGAAATTCCAACTTCACCCACATACCACATTTTAGTTACTAAATTTGTTGGTTTTGATTGTTTACTCAAAATCTAAGTCTTTTAGGCAAATTTGCAAATTTTCAATTTTGGTATCTTATGTTGCACTGTTCCATTGGTCATTTTTCTGTTAGAATTTGGCAAAACTTTCTTCATAGAAAATGTTCCCTATTGTCTTAAATTTATTCTCCTTTTTGAATCACTCCATTTGGAGTTTTGTAGCTCAAGTTATAGCCATTTGAATCATGGCTGCCGGATTGGACTTAACCCAGATTTCTGGGTACCAAACTGGTTTTGGTAGTTTTAGGTCACCAACTTTGGGTGGCCAAATGACTTGGTTAAGGGCATAATTTGGGTTTGTGTTCTTCATAAAAATTTTAGGTCTATATCTCAGCTATCCACTGGTAAACTTTCAGGTCATTTAGACCTGCCTAGCCCAAGTTATGGCCAAATGAACAAACACCGTTCATTTGGTTATTTTTGTACAAGTCAGACTGCATAAGTCCGGATTTGGTCAATTTGTTCACTAGGTTTTGGTCACTTTTTGGGCATGATTCCTAAATGAAAATTGTGTCATTTTGTGTCTAGTTTCATTCCCAATTAGCCTCACACCAATTGGACTTGTAAATTTTTAGTTTTGGTCTCTGAAAGGGACCTTGGTCCTGCTGCCTGCAGCATGACCCTAAGCAATCCGAATTTGCATTTGGTTCCAACACTTCTAACATACTCCAATTGGTCACAAATGACCATTTCTCACCTCAAACCAAGTCCAACACACCATTTAACACATTCTCACATTTTTGTCTCTAAAACCCTAGATGCCAGTTGTTGCATTTAACTAATTAAACACCTATACACATGCTTCCTTAACTCATTCAAGCTTACCTACTCTACTAATTCAATCAAAACATATGTATACACCCATCAAACCCTAGCTGGCTGAAATTCACATATGGTCCCTCAACAAAAATTTTATTTTCATTTAAAGTTTATTCAACTAAAAACACATGTATTAAACTCAAAATTCCAAAGTAAATAGCTTACCTTAACTTTGAAGTTCAATAACCCAATTTCTTCTTTCTTTTCTTCTTTCTTTCTTGCTCAATCTCCTCTTCTAGTTGCCAAAACAAGTTTTAACTATGGTGAGTAATTTTTCTATGGTGAGATTTTTAGTTTCTCAAGCTCTAAGATGAGCTTTAATGGTGATTTGGTGAGGGAGAGTTGAAAGAGAAGTGGGGCGGCACCTTGATGAAGAAGATGACTTTTTGTTTTTTTTTTTTCTTTTCTTTTCTTTTATGAATTTTTATCCTCTTGGAAGACCAAAATTATCCAAATTTTATTTCTTTTTAATTAGTATTTATTACATCATGCATGATGTCACCAATTTCCACTTTTCCTTTTTCTTTTTTTTTATTTATTTTTTCATTAGTTTTTTAATTTAATTCTCGATTCCAAATTTTTCTTTTCTCCGATTTTATTTGACAGTTAGGTCAGGAGTCAGCTCTCGGGGTCAATTGACTAAATTGCCCCTCACCGGTTCGATCCGGTTTGTAAATAATTCAATATTTCTTCTGGCTTTCTGACCTAATTATTTGACTGGCTTAACAGTTCTTTTTCATGATTTTCTCTTTACCACTGTGTTTGCAATAGTCCTAAGGACCGCGGCGTCACATTTTACGATTCGAAATTTGAGTTTAAATCGACTTTGCAATCCTTCCCGAGAAGGTCACCCATCGCTATGACTCTCGGCTCATTTAACTTCTTATGTTCTGTTTTTCTTATTTTTACTTAACTAATTGACAATTACTAATTATTTGTGCTTTGGACTTATCTAGTTGTCTTAGATGTGGTTCTAATCCCTTTAATTATCCAGACCGACACCGGTCACCGGAATAGTGAAATATACCAGGCTATGCAAATAGGGTTGTTACAATTCTCCCCCCCTTAAAATAAATTTTGTCTCGAAATTTTTACCTGGTATCAGTCTCTAAACAACTGTGGGTGCTGTCTTCTCATGTCCTCCTCTCATTCCCAAGTAGCCTCCTGGCCCGAATGATGGTTCCACAGCACTTTCACTAACGGTATCTGCTTGTTCTGTAGCTGCTTCACCTCATAAGCCAGAATCTCTATGGGTTCTTCCTCATATGTGAGGTCTGGATTTACTTCAATTTCTTCTACCGGTAGTACATGAGATGGGTCTGATCGATACCTCCTCATCATAGACACATGGAAGACATTATGTATCTTCTCCAACTCTAGAGGTAGCGCCAAATGATATGCCAAGGACCCACTCTTTCCAGAACCTCATATGGCCCAATGAAACGATGACTCAGTTTCCCCTTTCTGCCGAATCTCATGATTTTCTTCCAAGGAGAAACCTTGAGGAATACTTTCTCACCCATTGCATACTCAATATCACTTCTCTTTAAATCAATGTAGGACTTCTGACAAACTGATGCAGTCTTAAGTCGATCTCTGATCACCCTGATCTTCTCCTCGGTCTGCTGAACAATTTCGGGCCCAATCATCTTCCTTTCACCCACGTCATCCCAACACAACAGGGTTCTACATTTTCTGCCATTCAAAGCTTCATATGGAGGCATCCCAATGCTTGATTGGTAGCTGTTGTTGTAAGCAAACTCAATCAAAGGCAAGTGAGTGTCCCAACTGCCCTCAAACTCAATCACACAAGCCCGTAGCATGTCCTCCAAGATCTGAATTACCCTCTCAAATTGGCCATCTGTCTATGGGTGGAATGCCATGCTGAAGTTCAATCTAGTTCCTAGGGCTCTCTGAAGACTACCCCAGAATCTAGAAGTGAACCTAAGATCTATGTCTGATACGATAGATACTGGCACACCATGCAGTCTCACAATCTCATCTGTATACAACTTGGCCAATCTTTCTAAACTGTACTCCATCCGAACTGGTAGAAAATGAGTAGACTTGGTTAGTCTGTCAACAATGACCCATACTGCATCATGACTCTTTTGTGTCCTCGGAAGTCTCATCACAAAATCCATTGTTATTCTTTCCCATTTCCACTCTGGTACTAGTATTGGATGTAATAACCCAGCAGGTACTTGATGCTCTGCCTTCACTTGCTAACAAGTTAGGCATTTGGAAACAAACTCTGCCACATCTCTTTTCATACCTATCCACCAGTAATGCTCCTTTAGCCCTCTATACATTTTTGTGCCACCAGGGTGCATAGCAAAAGGAGACTCATGTGCTTCCTTCAAAATGATCTGTCTCAAATCAACATCATTAGGAACACACATTCTGCCCTGGTGTAGCAATAGACCATCATCTCTTATTGAGAATTTTGGTTTCTTGCCCTGCCGGACTTCTTCTAACAATTTCTGATACTTCTGATCATTCTGAGCAGCCATTCTGATCTGATCAATCAACACTAGTTGTACATGCCATGCAACTGTTGTCTGCCCCTCATCATTAATCTCTAAGCTGGCATGTAATAATCTCATCTCATGTACCATAGACAAAGGAGTAACCCGTAGACTTGCCATAGTCTTGCGACTTAAGGCGTCAGCTGTCTTGCGACTTAAGGCGTCAGCTACCACATTAGTTTTCCCTGGCTGATAGTCTATCAGACAATCATAGTCTTTTATCAACTCTAACCATCTCCTCTGTCTCAAATTCAACTCCTTCTGAGTGCCCAAATACTTCAAACTCTTATGATCTGTGTAGATGTAGCACTTCTCCCCATACAAACAGTGTCTCCAGATCTTAAGAGCAAACACTATAGCTGCAAGCTCCAAGTCATGTGTCGGATAGTTCCTCTCATGCGGTTTTAGCTGGCGTGATGCATAGGCAATGACATTTCAATCTTGCATCAAGACACAGCCTAACCCATTGTGAGAAGCATCACTATAAACTGTATATTCTTTACTTGGTGTAGGTAAAGTCAGGAGCCTCAGTCAAACACCTCTTTAATTCATCCAAACTCCATTGGCATTTATCCGTCCACTGAAATTTCACATCTTTCCTAAGCAGCTTGGTCAATGGAGATGCCAACATTTAAAATCCCTTCACAAATCGATGGTAGTATCCAGCTAACCCCAAAAAACTGCGAATCTCTGTGATATTTCTGGGTGGCCTCCAATTAAGGATAGCTTCTATCTTACTTGGATCTACCTTGATGCCCTCTACCGATACTACATGCCCCAAGAAAGATATTTCTTTCAGCCAAAATTCACATTTCGACAATTTAGCGTATAGTTGTTTCTCCCTCAAAGTCTGCAGTACAACCATAGATGTCTATCATGCTCTTCTACACTTCTCCAATAGACCAATATATCATCTATGAATACCACAACAAACTGATCGAGGTATGGTCTGAAGATAGTGTTCATCAGATCCATAAAAGCAGCCGGAGCATTAGTTAACCCGAATGGCATGACTAAGAACTCATAATGGCCATAACGGGTTCTAAAAGCAGTTTTAGGAATACTATGCTCTTGTACTTTCAGTTGATAATAACCTGATCTCAGGTCAATTTTGGAGAATACAACTGCACCCCTCAACTGATCAAACAAGTCATCAATGCGGGGCAATAGGTATCTATTATTTATTGTCACCTTATTCAACTGCCGGTAGTCAATACTGAAAGAACGGAAGCGTGAAAAACACAAGTTTATACCATTGAATTCAAAAAATTTCACCTAGGGTCACATGCATCATGCAAGATTTATTTTTATCTATTTGATTTCAATGATAAACAACATATTAAAACTCTTTTAATATGTTTTTGGATCTGTATTTGCCATTTAAGATTTTAAAATTAATCAGATTAATTTTAGAACCCTAGATTAAATCAAGAACGATTACACTAACCTCTTGATGCACTGCAGCGTGTCTGCGCCTTTGAGATTTGTCTTCAGGACACCAGATGTTGTCCCTCTAGCTTGTCCACACCAAGAACACCTATGGCAGCCCTTGAACAGCTTCTAAAGCTTTTTCTATTAATTAGAAATCCAAGTTCTGCCTTTTAAGAGATTAGAGATGTAAACAGGACACTAGAAACAATTTCTAGTATTTTTAATTCAAGAGATTGATGGCTAATCTCTTTGAATTGATGAGAGATGAAGAGGAAGAGAGGGAAATCTTCAAAATGGCGTGACAAAGGAGTGTGGCTGCTGGTTGTTTTTCTTTTTTCATAAGAACACTTATATAGCTAGGTTAACACATTAAACCCTTGCCACATGTCACCCTTTGATTAGCTCTAGGTTTAAATGACCCAATCACATTGTGCCAAGTGTCAAACCTATATTTAATCTTGATTTTAATCATCTTACATGATTAAAAAATATTTGGCAAGCTTATGTGTAATCCCATGTGTCACCATCTCATGGTGCCTCGTGCCACACTGTGAAATGACCAAAATGCCCCTGTGTCTTAATTTTGAGTTCTTAACCCAAAATAATTATTTTTCTTCTTCTAATTAATTTATATCAAATATAAATTAATTAATTAATCTCTATTAATTAATTTCTTATTAATTAAATTCATTTTTAAACACTTTAAATATAAATTTAACTTATACTATACATCTAATAATCTAGATTTGGTTTCAAGTCATGCTAGGGACTTTGCAATTTAATTGCAAACCAAACCTATTTAATTAATCAATTAAACTCTTTAATTAATTAATTAAATCATATTTAAATAGGTGATAACTTGTGTATGTGTGTGACTTACTAGGCTCATCACTAATTGACAATGAGACATGATATCAACTCTTAATATCATCAGAACTCTTTCTTACCATAAATGATTTCTCTAAATCATTTTATGAACCTCATAGACCATGGTTAACACCTAGCATAGCATGCCATGGCCACCCAATTAGTAATAAGTTTACCTTAAATGAACCTATAATCATATGTTACCATACACTAGAATCTCTCTGTTACAAAATCCCAACTCAAGCTGGAGTCATGGTTTATGTCAAACTCCATTTGCTATGAATATTATGTTCTCTTTTAATTCCAGTTCTTGATTAAAAGATTTTCTCATCGAAACTCTTTTACGAATAAATCTATCTGTCTGCCAGGAACTTGAAACATCAAGAACAATCAAATGAACATAGGATTTTATCTCTATTTACTTAGAGGAACAGATTCCATCTTGATCAACACCTACCTCCATATATAACTAGTAGGAGCCAACAGATGCCCATATACCCATACACAGTACAAGTATGAAAGCAGATCAAACTCAAACTACCTATATACAAGATAATTGTGCTATCTCAGTCTAAAGATTATATGCATCGATATGATTTATGACAAAACATTGACAAGAGTAAACTCCATGTGCTTGTCATAAGTGTCACTGGTTCGGCCTACTTATCATTTATAAGTGCCTATCATGTTTGTTATATGGCATGAGACTCACCATTCCATCTTATTTATATCTCATATAAATAACTTGGGAACAAACATGAATACAATCTTTCTGGATAAGTCATGTCCTTATTATGAAGTATCCTCGATTGTGAACTATTTATGATACTTTGTGCTAGAAATATTGTCACTCATATTCTTAACAACTTAAGAATAATATTTCTAACAAAATATCAATGGACCTTTTCTATTACACATAAATATATTATGTAAACGGAAAAGTGGAAATGCCTTTTATTAATAAAAATATGTACAAGATACATACTAAATGATATGCTCTAGGGCATACTACTAACAATCTCCCACTAGCACTAGAGCCATTCATTACAATACCTTAGACCCATCTTCTCAAGATGTCAGTCTTACTGAGCTTGTGACAAAGGCTTAGTGAATGAATCAGTTGGATTTTCAGCTGATGCTATTTTCTGCATGGCTATATCGCCTTGCCCAACTATATCTCTGATAATGTGGTAGTGCCTTTCTATGTGTTTGGATTTTGGGTGAGACCTTAGTTCCTTAGTCTGTATGACTGCTCCATTATTGTCACAAAGGTAGTGGAACTGGCGACTCAATGGAAGGAACTACCGTAAGTTCTCATCACGAACTTCTTTATCCAAATACTTCCTTTGCAAAGATCTCGATGCAAAGAATATACTCGACCAGTAGTGGAATTTGCGATCGTGCTCGCTTGGAACTCTTCCAACCGATCGCACCCCATTACAAATGAACACATATCCAGAGGTAGACTTTCTATCATTGATATCTGATTGGAAATCAGAATCAGTATAACCATCCAATTGCAAGTCTCCACCTCCATAGATCAAGAATAAATCCTTAGTTCTTCTCAAGTATTTAAGGATATTCTTGACAGCTATCCAATGTTCCAAACCTGGATTGGATTGATACCTGCTAGTCAAACTAATAGCATATGCGATACCCGACCTAGTACATAACATTACATACATTAAACTTCCAATACCTGAAGCATATGGAATCCTGGCCATCTTATCTCTTTCTTCAGGTGTCTTTGGAGACATCTCTTTAGAAAGGTGGATACCATGTCTCACTAGTAACAATCCTCTCTTGGAATCAAGCATGTTAAACCTCTTTAACACCTTTTCCAAGTATAGACTTTGGGATAAACCAATTATTCTTTTCGCTCTATCTCTATAGATGTGAATCCCAAGAATATAGGTTGCCTCCCCTAAGTCTTTCATGGAGAATGTATTTGACAACCATATCTTTACAGTTGTCAACATACCTGTGTCATTACCCATCAACAGTATGTCATCCACACATAAGACAAGGAAAGTGATAGCACTGTCACTAACCTTCTTATATACACATGGCTCATCCTCATTTTTTATAAAACCAAAGGATTTAATGGCTTCATCAAAATGGATGTTCCAACTCCTCGAAGCTTGCTTTAACCCATAAATGGATCGCTTTAGCTTGCATACCTTGGAACCATCTTGGCATTCAAAACCCCTAGGTTGTTCCATGAAAATGTTTTCTTCAATGTATCCATTGAGAAAAGCTGTTTTGACATCCATCTGCCAAATCTCATAATCATAGTATGCAGCTATTGCTAATAAAATCCTAATTGATTTAAGCATGGCAACAGGCGAGAAACTCTCCTCATAGTCAACTCCTTGCCTTTAGCGAAACCCTTTCGCTACTAGCCTTGCCTTATAGGTCTCTACCTTTCCATCAGAACCAATTTTCTTCTTGAAAACCCATTTGTTCCCTATAGGTACAATACCTTCAGGTGGGTCAACAAGATCCCAAACTTGATTCTTATACATGGAATCAATCTCGGATTTCATAGCATCAATCTCGGATTTCATAGCATCAATCCATTTTGAAGAGTCTATATCTGATATAGCTTCTTCATAGGTAAGTGGATCATCTCCATGATCTACTTCTTCATGAGTAGACAACTCTTGTTCTTCTTCATGAAGGAAACCATATCTCACTGGTGGGTGAGATACCCTGGTTGTTCTATGAGGAACAGCTGTAGATGTTTCATCAATGGGTATAGGTTGACTAGATGGATCTATATCCATCTGATCTGTTGATTGGTCAGAATTCTCTAATTCCAACTCTATTTGCCTTCCTTTGCCTCCTTCTTGGACAAACTGTTGTTCAAGAAATGTGGCATCTCTACTCACCACAACCTTTTGTGATGTAGGCAAATAAAAATAATATGCAAAACTATCTTTTGGATATCCAACAAATCGACCTTTTTCTGATCTGGTCTCCAATTTATCAGTGTTCAGCTTTTTGATATAAGCTGGACAACCCCAAATCTTAACATGCTTAAGACTTGGTTTTCTTCCATGCCATATCTCATAAGGTGTGGAAGAAACTGATTTTGATGGAATCCTATTCAGAATATACAAAGCTGATTCTAATGCAAATCCCCAAAAGGAGATTGGCATATCAGTATAGCTCATCATACTACGTACCATATCTAATAGGGTTCGATTTCTCCTTTCAAATACACCATTCAACTGTTGTGTTCCTGGAGGAGTCAGTTGGAAACAATGCCATGCTCTCTCAAGTATTCATCAAATTCAGTACTCAAATATTCTCCTCCACGATCTGATCGAAGAGCTTTAATACTCTTTCCTATTTGATTTTCTACTTCAGATTTAAATTCTTTGAACTTTTCAAAGGATTCATGTTTATATTTCATCAAATACAAATACCCAAAACTTGATTTATCATCAGTAAAGGTAATAAAATAATGAAAACCGCCTCTAGCCATTTCCTTAAATGGTCCACATACATCACTATGTATTAACTCCAAAATATTTTCAGCTCTTAGCCCTTGTCCAACAAAGGGTGATCTAGTCATTTTGCCCTGAAGGCAAGATTCACAAGTTGGAGTAGGCTCAGAGCCCAATGATGATAAAATCCCCATTTTCTCCAATTTTGCAATCCTATCTTCTGCAACATGACCTAATCTTAAGTGCCAAATATATTTTGAATTTTGAGTTGATTTTCATCATGGCATTGCATTCTTTTAGATTGCTATACTCTGGACAGTGGAAACACTTTCCTATTGGCAGTGGAAACACTTTCCTGTTGGTAGTGGAAATACATTCCTTTACCTTTGTCAACTTTGATCTTTGTTTTTCTGTTTGGCTATCTTCTTGGAAGGACCAAGAATCTGAGGTTTCTTTTTCTTATTACCCTTCTTCTTGTTGGACTTTCCAGTAGAAGAAGATGCAATCAAAGCTACCTCTTTTCCTTTATTGCCCGGCATATTCTTTTGAGAAATAACCAGCATGTTGAGTAAACCAGCTAAGGTGCATTCCTATTTAGTCATATGGAAATTTGTCACAAAATTCCCAAAAGACTCAGGAAGGGACTGAAGGATCAAATCCATCTGTAGTTGGAAATCCATGTTGAAGTCAAGATGTTCCAACTGCTCAATCAGCCGAATCATCTTGTGGACATGATCCCCAACATTCTGTCCCTCAGACATCTTCATGCGGAACAGCTACCTAGATATCTCATACCTAGCATTCCTACTGTGCTCACCATACAACTCTTGTAGGTGAAGGAGGATCTCACTTGCACTCTGTATGTTTTCATGCTGCTTCTGTAACTCATTACTCATGGAAGCAAGCATGTAACACTTAGCTCTCATATCATGCTCCTTCCACTTGTCCAAAGTTTCATGTTCCTCTTGAGTGGCCTCTGGAGGTAAGGGACCAGGAACATTTGAATCTAGAACATATCCTATATGTTCAAGGTTTAGGACAAGTTTCAAATTTCTTAGCCAATCAGAGAGATTAGGTCCTGTCAACCTATTGTGATCAAGTATGCTTGCAAGGATATTGGATGGTGGCGGTTGTTCTGTGCTCATTATTATCAGAAAATTAATTACAGAAAATAACTAGATTAATTAGTAAATGTATCAAGTAATTAACCAAAATGATTTTGGTCTTTTAATCAAATTGGTCCCCCCACTAACTTAGCGAATCCTACACTTCCAAAGTAGAAAACGGAAATCCTAGTTGGATGGATTTCTAGTGGGTGATTGAATTCTTATAATTCTATTGATCATCCTCAGGTACATCTGTTATTGGAATTACAATAAACTATAAGTGAGCAACTCCTTGCCCATCACATCTCATGTGAGGTTCAATCCTTTACCTAGCCCCTAATGCTCAAAATCTCAGGTACATCCATTATTGACTTATCTTACATTAGTTAAGTTGATCCCATTGAGCCAGTAATTATGCAAATAATTTTAATGTCCTTAGGTACATCCAATATTGGCCACCAAACCATTTACATATTTACAACATCTCATGCTTAATAATTATTCTTAAGAAAATCTCTTAAATTAATTGCATCTTATGCAACTATTTAAAATTTCTTAAAATAATTGCCCCAATGGAGGGCCTATGTTATAATTACTTTAATTATAGCATTTCCAACTTAATCATTTGTTTGGAAGATTTTATAGTCATCCTAATTACTATTAAGGTCTCACTTTGCACATTATCCATTTAGCATGCATATATCATATAATTGCATACATTCCCATACATCTCATGCATTCATGGATAAGCAGTAAATATGGTATGATCATGGACTTTCTAAGGGATTCAATTCTGAGCCACCAAGAATTGAATCAGGGCATTCCTAGGTGCATTTCATTCATTCATTTTACAAGAGTTGCTGAAGGAGTACATAATCAACACTTGATCTTGAATTCCTTCCGCTGGTCCCACCAATGCTCTTGACCTCCTTGAACTTCTTGCAATCCAATTACATAGTAATCCTTGGCATACCAAGGCAAATTTACAAGAACTTAAATAAATGAAATTACAATCCAAAAAAAAATTATTACAAACTTAATAATACATGCCCAAAATAAATTAAAATAAATTAATTAATTTACAATCCCAAAGAAACATAAAAGAAATAAATCCAATCACATTGGTCTTTTATAGTCCATGATCATCCATCATACATATCACTATTTAACAATTAAATAAAATATACATACTTAAATTAAATTGAATATCTCATATTCAACTTAAAAATTCAGATTTGAATATGATTCAAATAAATTTAAAAATTCAGATTTGAATCTCATTCAAACAAATTTAAAAATTCAGATTTGAATCACATTCAAACAACTTTAAAAATTCAGATTTGAATCACATTCAAACATTTTTTAAAAAATCAGATTTGAATCACATTCAAACATTTTTTAAAAAATCAGATCTGAATTTTATTCAATCAATTTTAAAAAATCAGATTTAAATATGATTCAAACAACTTTAAAAATTCAGATTTGAATCACATTCAAACAACTTTTAAAATTTAGATTTGAATCACATTCAAACAATTTTTAAAATTCTGATTTGAATCATAATTTAATTGTGTGATAAAAATTCTAATTAAACAATTTAATTAGACATAAAATGGATCTTAGATTATACAATAATTGCACATTCACCATCCATTTACCTTTGCACACCATTGTGGTGCATCAACCATGCGCACCATGGTGTTCATCATTTGTGCCGCCACCTTGGCTTTGTAACCAGCAATGAACTTTTGATTTCATGATCAAACACACAATTAAATCATATAAACATCAATCTAAATGGCAAATATAGTGGCTCTGATACCAATTGAAAGAACGGAAGAGTGAAAAACACAAGTTTATACCATTGAATTCAAAAAATTTCACCTAGGGTCACATGCATCATGCAAGATTTATTTTTATCTATTTGATTTCAATGATAAACAACATATTAAAACTCTTTTAATATGTTTTTGGATCTGTATTTGCCATTTAAGATTTTAAAATTAATCAGATTAATTTTAGAACCCTAGATTAAATCAAGACCGATTACACTAACCTCTTGATGCACTGCAGCGTGTCTGCGCCTTTGAGATTTGTCTTCAGGACACCAGATGTTGTCCCTCTAGCTTGTCCACACTAAGAACACCTATGGCAGCCCTTGAACAGCTTCTAAAGCTTTTTCTATTAATTAGAAATTCAAGTTCTGCCTTTTAAGAGATTAGAGATGTAAATAGGACACTAGAAACAATTTCTAGTATTTTTAATTCAAGAGATTGATGGCTAATCTCTTTGAATTGATGAGAGATGAAGAGGAAGAGAGGGAAAGCTTCAAAATGGCGTGACAAAGGAGTGTGGCTGCTGGTTGTTTTTCTTTTTTCATAAGAACACTTATATAGCTAGGTTAACACATTAAACCCTTGCCACATGTCACCCTTTGATTAGCGCTAGGTTTAAATGACCCAATCACATTGTGCCAAGTGTCAAACCTATATTTAAACTTGATTTTAATCATCTTACATGATTAAAAAATATTTGGCAAGCTTATGTGTAATCCCATGTGTCACCATCTCATGGTGCCACGTGTCACACTGTGAAATGACCAAAATGCCCCTGTGTCTTAATTTTGAGTTCTTAACCCAAAATAATTATTTTTCTTCTTCTAATTAATTTATATCAAATATAAATTAATTAATTAATCTCTATTAATTAATTTCTCATTAATTAAATTCATTTTTAAACACTTTAAATATAAATTTAACTTATACTATACATCCAATAATCTAGATTTGGTTTCAAGTCATGCTAGAGACTTTGCAATTTAATTGCAAACCAAACCTATTTAATTAATCAATTAAACTCTTTAATTAATTAATTAAATCATATTTAAATAGGTGATAACTTGTGTATGTATGTGACTTACTAGGCTCATCACTGATTGGCAATGAGACATGATATGAACTCTTAATATCATCAGAACTCTTAATATCATCAGAACTCTTTCTTACCATAAATGATTTCTCTAAATCATTTTATGAACCTAATAGACCATGGTTAACACCTAGCATAGCATGTCATGGCCACCCAATTAGTAATAAATTTACCTTAAATGAACCTATAATCATATGTTACCATACACTAGAGTCTCTCTGTACAAAATCCCAACTCAAGCTGGAGTCATGGTTTATGTCAAACTCCATTTGCTATGAATATTATATTCTCTTTTAATTCCAGTTCTTGATTAAAAAGATTTTCTCATCAGAAACTCTTTTCTGAATAAATCTATATGTCCTGGCCAGGAACTTGAAACATCAAGAACAATTAAATGAACATAGGATTTTATCTCTATTTACTTAGAAGAACAGATTCCATCTTGATCAACACCTACCTCCATATATAACTAATAGGAGCCAACAGATGCCCATATACCCATACACAGTACAAGTATGAAAGCAGTATCAAACTCAAACTACCTATATACAAGATAACTGTGCTATCTCAGGTCTAAAGATTATATGCACTGATATGATTTATGGCAAAACATTGACAAGAGTAAACTCCATGTGCTTGTCATAAGTGTCACTGGTTCGGCCTATTTATCATTTATAAGTGCCTATCATGTTTGTTATATGGCATGAGACTCACCATTCCATCTTATTTATATCTCATATAAATAACTTGGGAACAAACATGAATACAATCTTTCTGGATAAGTCATGTCCTTATTATGAAGTATCCTCGATTGTGAACCTATTTATGATACTTTGTGCTAGAAATATTGTCACTCATATTCTTAACAACTTAAGAATAATATTTCTAACAAAATATCAATGGACCTTTTCTATTACACATAAATATATTATGTAAACGGAAAAGTGGAAATGCCTTTTATTAATAAAAATATGTACAAGATACATACTAAATGATATGTTCTAGGGCATACTACTAACAAATACATAAGTGGAGAGTGCCATCTTTCTTCTTAACAAACAACACTGGCGCTCCCTAAGGTGACACACTATGGCGGATAAAGCCCTTGTCAAACAACTCTTGCAACTGTACTTTCAACTCCTTCAATTCTGCTGGTGCCATTCTATATGGTGTTATGGAGATTGGGTCCACACCAGGCATAACATCAATCTCAAACTGTACCTCTCTTTCTAGAGGTAATCCTGGCAATTCATCAGGAAACACATCCGGAAAGTCACATACAGTAGGAATGTCCCTCAGTGCTGGACTCCCCACTTGGGTGTCTATCACATGTGCCAAGTATGCTTCACACACCTTTCTGATCATCCTTCTGGCTAGTGTAGCCGAAATGATGTTTGATGGCAGTAAATGCCTCTCCCCATGTATTACCACATCACCGTATAGAGGGAGACCAAAAGTGACTGTCTTCAGTCTACAGTCAATCATGGCGACCAAAAGTGACTGTCTTCAGTCTTCAGGGAGACCAAAAGTGGCTAACCAATCCATGCCCAAGATGATATCATAATCTCTGAAGGGCATTTCAATCAAATCTGACAGAAAAACATGTCCTTGGATCACCAAAGGACAGTATCTATAGATTCTATTGACCCGAACCTCTTATCCTAATGGACTAATTACTAGCACTTCAAAACCCATTTTGACACACGGAACAGCAAGTGAACTGACTATGCTAGCACTAACATATAAGTGGGTTGAACCCGGATCAAACAGCACAAATATATCTTGATCAGAGATAGAGAATGTACCAGCTACAACATCAAAAGTCTCAGCCTCTTCTCGCTGTCTCATTGTATAAACCCTGGCTGAAGTACTTCCTTGTGCTGACTGACCAACAGTATCCTGACTGCCTAAAGCAGTGCCTCTACCTCTGTCTCTTCCTCTGCCAACTGATTGGGAACCTCTGGGAGCAGGACTCTGAATAGATCCTTCGGCAGTAGTAGGAGCTGGACTGAATCTAGGAGCACTAGTGTAGTCTTTAGCTAAATGGCCCTTGCCTCCACAGTTAAAGCAGGCTCCTGTTGCCCAATAGCATTCTCCCCTATGAATCTTGCCACAAGTCTCACAGGGGCGGGCAGGATATGAACCCCTGCTCGACTGCTAACTAGACCTAGGGGGTCTCTGTCCAGAGAATCTGCCCCTTCCAAATCTTCCACCTCAACCTCTGCTAGGTCCACCAAATTTCTTCTTCTTTCTAGAGGTACCACCAGAACTTGGCTCTACTGACTTTTCCCCCTTATCTTTTTCTAATTTCTCAGCTTTCTCTGATTTTTCTTTTACTGGGGTCGCTTCTGATTCAATTCTCTCCAACTCAAGTGCTTGAGAAATAAGTTCTGAAAAATTGTTGTGTCTGAATCCCACTACTTGCATCCTCAAACTGGGCTTCAAACCCGTCTCAAATCTCTTGCACCTTGCCTTGCTGGTGAAAAGGAGACTCCCAGCATAGTGGCTTAAGTGGGAGAACTCCCTCTCATATTCTGCCACTGTTCTGTTGCCTTGTTTTAGACTCAGAAATTCTTATAACTTTTGATCCACATATGCGTCTGGGACGTATTTTTGTCTGAATTCTCTGATGAAGTCATCCCAGGTCAGTACTGGTGGTTCAACCAAACTGTGGAGAATGGTCTTCCACCAATCATACGCATCCCTTTGCAATAGTGACACAGAATATTCAAACTTCAACTCATCTGGGCAGTGCAACTTCTTAAACACTCTATCCATCCTTTCAAGCCATTGCTCTGCCTCTAAAGGGTCCACTGTACCCTTAAACTCTATAGCCCCATACTTTAATAACTTGTCATACTGTCTGGCTGGAGGCAGTGGTTGTACCACAGGTGTTTGGGGTGGAGCTTGAGCAGGCATACCCCCAGCCATTTGTTGAAACATTGTAGCCATCTGCTGTGCGAACTATGTAGGAAACTGCGGCATTTGTGGGGCTGATGCTACTGATCCACTGACATTTTGTAGAGCTGGGGCTTCCCCTTGTGCCTCAGCTTCAACAGATTGCTCAACTGAGCGATCCCCTTCTTCCATATCAATCTGAAGTTAGGGTATCTCATAAACAAATAACACAAGGAGATTTCCCTCTGTTAGTTCATATTTATGATGTAATGCACTGTATGTAACAAATAAGGACATTGAGCAGTTGTACTTAATAAAGAAAAGACACAAATTCATTAGTTAAAACATACTTCAAAAATTTACTCTGATACCACAATGTAACAGCCCAATCGATCTCCAGTCAGTATTGTCCGCTTTGGCCCGTAGGCCTCACAAATTTATCCCTTGGGAGGTTTCATTCCCAAAAGTGCGCTAACCAGGTGAGGAAGGCTCCCACATATATTGTCCAAATCTTTCCTTCCCATTTCTGATGTGGGACACGAATCCACCCCAGTGCGTAGCTGGTTGAACAAGCACGTCCCAACCCCATCCCTGGGTCGTGACAAGCCCACCAGCTTCCGCCTGGTGTGTCCTCACACCACACATCATACTAGAGGGAGTCCAGCTCTGATACCACTAAAACATGTCACACCTTACCCCTCTGTAAGGCATAATATGATCCCGTAGAATACCTAATGAACTACCGAACTTCACCTACCGATAACTCATTAAGTATCCTACAAAAGATTTTAAAATAATTTTCTTACCTTTATAAGTAGTGAGCATTTTCTAATAGGTATTAAAATCATTTATCCAAAGATTTAAAACTAGTAAAAATTTTTGTCCCATTTTATTTTTCCATAAATTTTATAGAAATTTTGGCAAAGTGCCGTCTGTATTTTGAGAAAACGGTTCTTCAAATACCTGTAAAAAGCACTTCCAATTATTTATCTCAACCACTTCTTCAAATTCACAATCATCCCAATCAATTTCAACATCATTTATCAATCTCCAAAAATTCAAATCCACAATTTCCAATATTCAACAATCATCAAAATACCATTAATTAATTTCATTCAATTTAAAACAAAATACTTCCATTCATATTTCATTAAAGATAAAACAATTTATACACATTATTACAAAAATTTACATTAAGAGAAATTCAAACTAAAATTTATTACAAACTTTATACAAACTGCTCAAGACCAGTTTTACATGTCCATACCTTTACATACATTACATACATCAAAATAAATTTTTACAGTCAAAGTATAAAATATACCCGATAGACTTCAGAGTAGGTAGCTCCTCGGTCCTCAACAGCTCATTCTGCTGCTCTTCTAGTCTCTATATCTGCGACAGCAATAACAGCCATCGCTGAGTACTAGGACGCAGTGGTGCACAACATACTAAAATAAACTTTATGCGGAATTTAAATCACATTTATTCAAAATTTGGACTGAACATGAGAATTAAATACAAAACATGAATTATGAGATTTTAATCCAAACAATTTCATTTCGAAGTGTCAAAACCAATTTCATAAAACCCACGGTTATATCATGCCATTAGAAACAAATATAATCTCAATAGCCAGAGGCTAAGGAGAAGTCACATCACAAGGCTAGCTAGCTCAAATATATGGGAACCCATTCTTTTTCTTCTTCTACTGGCACACACCTCAACGCTTCAGCCAGAGAAGGAATCAAAATTCGAAACTGATTACCCCCACTAGTCATGCTAGTGAGGTGTTCAAATATATGGTCATGACACAGTGGTTTCAAAACTTATCTTAACAATTTACTAAACATTGCCATTTCAAATATACACAAATAACTTTCAACAATTTAAATCAAAAGCATAATAAATATTTCATCACAATGATGTCACAATTCAATATTTCAAATTATTCAAAACAATATGCAGAAGAAAATTTACAGAAATTCTACGTTGTGCATAAACCTTATATGAGTCGCCTTTTGGCCTTGACTCGACACCTCGGGTTCCTTCCCGGTATTCTTTTTCACTGAAACACACAGTTTCACAGTGTTTCAGTATCATAACTTAGCATAAATCCAAAAATAAATTTAAATTCACTTTTACCTAGCTCTAATGTGCTAAACTTGACGTTCTTTAAAATTTATGTTTCGGGGTTACTATTCATGACACTATTCAGTTAATTTGTTGACTTTCTAAGGCTTAATAGGTATGGGAATTCCAACTTCACCCACATACCACATTTTAGTTACTAAATTTGTTAGTTTTGGTTGTTTACTCAAAATCTAAGTCTTTTAGGCAAATTTGCAAATTTTCAATTTTGGTGTCTTATGTTTCACTGTTCCATTGGTCATTTTTCTGTTAGAATTTGGCAAAACTTTCTTCATAGAAAATGTTCCCTATTGTCTTAACTTTATTCTCCTTTTTGAATCACTCCATTTGGAGTTTTGTAGCTCAAGTTATAGCCATTTGAATCATGGCTGCCGGATTAGACTTAACTTGATTTCTGGTACCAAGCTAGTTACAGCGGTTTAGGTCACCAACTTTGGGTGGCCAAATGACTTGGTTAAGGGCATAATTTGGGTTTGTGTTCTTCATGAAAGTTTTAGGTCTATATCTCAGCTGTCCACTGGTAAATTTCAGGTTATTTAGACCTGCCTAGCCTAAGTTATGGCCAAATGAACAAACACCGTTCATTTGGTCATTTTTGTACAGGTCAGACTGCATAAGTCCGGATTTGGTCAATTTGTTCACTTGGTTTTGGTCACTTTTTGGGCATGATTCCTAAATGAAAATTGTGTCATTTTGTGTCTAGTTTCATTCCCAATTGGCCTCACACCAATTGGACTTGTAAATTTTCAGTTTTGGTCCATGAAAGGGACCTTGGTCCTGCCGCCTGCAGCATGACCCTAAGCAATCCGAATTTGCATTTGGTTCCAACACTTCTAATATACTCCAATTGGTCACAAATGACCATTTTTCACCTGAAACCAAGTCCAACACACCATTTAACACATTCTCACATTTTTGTCTCCAAAACCATAGATGCCAATTGTTGCATTTAACTAATTAAACACCTATACACATGCTTCCTTAACTCATTCAAGCTTACCTACTCTACTAATTCAATCAAAACACATGTATACACCCATCAAACCCTAGCTGGCCTAAATTCACATATGGTCCCTCAATAAAAATTTTCTTTTCATTTAAAGTTTATTCAACTAAAAACACATGTATTAAACTCAAAATTCCAAAGTAAATTGCTTACCTCAACTTTGAAGTTCAATAACCCAATTTCTTCTTTCTTTTCTTCTTTCTTTCTTGCTCAATCTCTTCTTCTAGTTGCCAAAACAAGTTTTAACTATGGTGAGTAATTTTTCTATGGTGAGGTTTTTAGTTTCTCAAGCTCAAAGATGAGCTTTAATAGTGATTTGGTGAGGGAGAGTTGAGAGAGAAGTGGGGCGGCACCTTGATGAAGAAGATGACTTTTTGTTTTTTTTTTTTTTTTTCTTTTCTTTTATGAATTTTTATCCTCTTGGATGACCAAAATTATCCAAATTTTATTTCTTTTTAATTAGTGTTTATTACATCATGCAAGATGCCATGCATGATGTCACCAATTTCCACTTTTCCTTTTTCTTTTTTTTTCTATTTATTTTTCCATTAGTTCTTTAATTTAATTCTCGATTCTGAATTTTTCTTTTCTCTGATTTTATTTGACAGTTAGGTCAGGAGTCAGCTCTCGGGGTCAATTGACCAAATTGCCCCTCGCCGGTTCGATCCGGTTTGCAAATAATTCAATATTTCTTCTGGCTCCCTGACCTAATTATTTGACTGGCTTAACAGTTCTTTTTCGTGATTTTCTCTTTACCACTGTGTTCATAATAGTCCTAAGGACCACGGCGTCACATTTTACGGTTCGAAATTTGAGTTTAAATTGACTTCGTAATCCTTCCCGAGAAGGTCACCCATCGCTGTGACTCTCGGCTCATTTAACTTCTTATGTTCTGTTTTTCTTATTTATACTTAACTAATTGACAATTACTAATTATTTGTGCTTAGGACTTATCTAGTTGTCTTAGATGTGGTTTTAATCCCCTTAATTATCCAGACCGACACCGGTCACCGGAATAGTGAAATATACCAGGCTATGCAAATAGGGGTGTTACATGCATTGTCATAAATCATATCAGTGCATATAATCTTTAGACTTGAGATAGCACAGTTATCTTGTATATAAGTGATTTGAGTTTGATACTGCTTTCATACTTGTACTGTGTATTGGTATATGGGCATGTGTTAGCTCCTACTAGTTATATATGGAGGTAGGTGTTGATCAAGATGGAATTTGTTACCCTAAGTAAATAGGGATAAAATCCTATGTTCATTTAATTGTTCTTGATGTTTCAAGTTCCTGGCCAGGATAGATAGATTTAATCAGAAAATAGTTTCTGATGAGAAAATCTTTTTAATCAAGAACTGGAATTAAAATAGAACATAATATTCATAGCAAATGGGGTTTGACATAAACCATGACTCCAGCTCGAATTGGGATTTTGTAACAGAGAGATTCTAGTGCATGGTAATATATGATTATAGGTTCATTTAAGGTAAACCTTATTACTAGTTGGGTGGCTATGGCATGCTATGCTAGGTGTTAACCATAGTCTATGAGCTGCCTAAAATGATTTAGAGAAATCATTTATGGTAAGAAAGAGTTCAGATGATATTAAGAGTTGATATCATATCTCATTGCCAATTAGTGATGAGCCTAGTGAGTCACACACATACACAAGTAATCACCAAGTTAAATGTGATTTAATTAATTAGTTAAAGAGTTTAATTGATTCATTAAATAGGTTTGGTTTGCAATTAGATTGCAAAGTCCCTAGCATGGCTTGAAACCAAATCTAGGTTATTGGATGTATAGTATAAGTTAAATTTATATTTAAAGTGTTTAAATATGAATTTAATTATGAGAAATTAATCAATAGAGATTAATTAATTAATTTATATTGGATATAAATTGATTAGAAGAAGAGAAATAATTTTTTTGGGTTGAGAACTCAAAATTAAGACACAAGGGTATCTTGATCATTTCACAAGGGTGACATGTGGCACCATGAGATGGTGACACATGGCACTACACATAAGCTTGCCATTTATCTTTTAATCATGTAAGATGATCAAAGTCAAGATTAAATCTAAATTTAACACTTAGCACAATGTGATTGGGTCAATTAAACTAAGAGCTAATCAGAAGATAACATGTGAAAAGGGTTTTAAGTGATGACCTAGCTATATAAGGGAAAGGATGAAAGAACAAAATAACAATCTGCTATTCTTTCTTTTGTGCCACCACCCAAAGAACCTCTCTTCCTCTCTTCTTCTTCATCTCTCATCAATTCAAAGAGAACTGCCAACATTCTCTTGAATTAAAATTGCTAGAAATCATTTCTAGTGTCCTGTATACATCTATAACATCTCTAAAGGCAAAACCTTAATTTCTAATTGATTGGAAAGGCTTGAGAAGCTGTTCAAGGGGCTTCCATTGGTGATCTTGGTGTGGACATGCTAGAGGGACAACATCTGGTGTCCTAGGTGCATCCCAAAGGTACCAAACACAACTGCAGTGCATCAAAAGGTTAGTGCACTTGATCTTGATTTAATCTAGGGTTCTAATGAATTAATCTGTTAATTCTAAAATCTTAAATGGCAAATGTAGATCCAAAAACATATTAAAAGTGTTTTAATATGCTGTTTAACATTAAAATCAAATAGATAAATAATGAATGTTGCATGATGCATGAGACCCTAGAAGAAAAATTTTGAATTTAATGATCTAAACTTATATTTTTCATGTTTCCGCTCCTTTAATTGGTATCAGAGCCACTATATTTGCCATTTAGATTATTGATTATATGATTTAATTGTGTGATTTGGTCATGAGATGATTGATTCATTACTGGTTGTAAAGCATAGGTGGCGGCATAAAGGAGAACACCATTGGTGCGCATGCTTTGGCGCATCCAACCATGCGCATGGCTTTTGGGCTTGAATGTGGGCTTGGTTTTAAGGCCCATAATTAGGCCCATGACTAATTAAAGTGTTTAATTAGGAGTTTTAATCACACAATTAAATTTTGATTCAAATCTGAATTTTTAAATTTATTTGAATGTGATTCAAATCTGAATTTTTAAATTTGTTTGAATGTGATTCAAATCTGAATTTTTAAATTTGTTTGAATGTGATTCAAATCTGAATTTTTAAATTTGTTTGAATCATATTCAAATCTGGATTTTTAAATTGAATATGAGATATTCAATTTAATTTTAAGTATATATATTTTATTTAATTGTTAAATAGTGATATGCATGATGGATGATCATGGATAATAAAAGACCAATGTGATTGGATTTATTTCTTTTATGTTTCTTTGGGTTGTAAATTAATTTATTTATTTTAATTTATTTTAGTGGCATGTATTTTAAAGGTTGTAATAATTTGGTTGTAATTTCATTTATTTGGTTCTTGTAAATTCGCCTTGGTATGCCAAGGATTACTATGTAATTGGATTGCAAGAAGATCAAGGAGGTCAAGAGCATTGGTGGGACCAGTGGGAGGAATTCAAGATCAAGTGTTGATTATGTACTCCTTTAGCAACTCTTGTAATATGAATAAATGAAATGCACCTAGGGATGCCCTGATTCAATTTTGTGGCTCAAAATTAAATCCCTTAGAAAGTCCATGATCATACCATATTTATTGTTTATCCATGAATGCATGAGATGTATGGGAATGTATGCAAGTATATGATATATGCATGCTAAATGGATAAAGTGCAAAGTGAGACCATAATAGTAATTAGGACGATCACAAAATCTTCCAAACAAATAATTAAGTTGAAAATGGTATAATTAAAGTAATTATAACATGGGCCCTCCATTGAGGCAATTATTTTTAGAAATTTTAAATACTTGCATATGATGCAATTAATTTAAGAGATTTTCTTAAGAATAATTATTAAGCATGAGATGTTGTAAATATGTGAATGGTTTGGTGCCCAATAATGGATGTGCCTGAGGACATTAAAATTATTTACATAATTACTGAGTCAATGGAATCAACTTAACTAATGCAAGATAAGTCAATGCATTAGGGGCTAGGTAAAGGATTGAACCTCACATGAGATGTGATGGGTAAGGAGTTGCTCACTTATAGTTTATTGTAATTCCAATAATGGATGTGCCTGAGGATGATCAATAGGATTATAAGAATTCAATCACCCATTAGAAATCCATCCAACTAGGATTTCTGTTTTCTACTTTGGAAGTGTAGGATTCGCTAAGTTAGTGGGAGGACCAATTTGATTAAAAGACCATAATCATTTTGGTTAAATACATGATACATTTACTAATTAATCTGGTTACTTTCTGCAGTTAATTTTCTGATAATAATGAGCACACCACAACCACCACCATCCAATATCCTTGCAAGCATACTTGATCGCAATAGGTTGACAGGACCTAATCTCTCTGATTGGCTAAGAAATTTGAAACTTATCCTGAACCTTGAACATATAGGATATGTTCTAGACTCAAATGTTGTAACATCCTCCCGATAGCAATTCCGCACAGTCTACTGTTCCGGTGACCAGTGTCGGTCCGGACAGCTAGAACGTTCGGAAAAATATTTAAATTAAAGCGAGGAACCATAATTAACTCAAATATTAATGAGAAAAATTTAGTAAAAATTTTAGAAATAAAATACAGTTAAGTCAAATGAGCCGGTGCCCAAGCGATGGGTAACCCAGAAGGAAGTTGCGGTTCCCGCAACGAGGAGCCCTAGACCCGGGAAAAAATTCATAAAATAATTTTTGGGACTCCAGAGAAGGGTCATTGAGGTTCCTATGGCATTAGAATGCCAAGAAAATATTTAGAAAAAATTTTCAATCGGTACAGACAATTTTGACCCGTTAAGCCAAACGGAGGGTATTTTGGTCATTTCGCCTTCAGAGAGGATTTTTGACCGACTTGTTCAGTTAAGTAAATAATTATTATGATCTAAAATATGAATAAATATTAGTAAAAATTTAATTAGAAATGAGTTAAAGAAAGAAGAAAGAAAAATCAAATAAAAAGGCATTAATGACATAAGCTTGATGTAATTAGAACCCCTTAGCCAATCAAATTAAAGGAAGACATTTATAATACATAAATGGGCAGAAAAAGAAGATCATTTTAGAGAATTTTCTGCAGCTACTCTTCTTCCCCAATAAGACGTTTCATGCTTCTCTTTTCCCTTCTCCATTTTCATGCTTACAAAGCTTGAATCCACACCCTTTCTCACCTCAAAACCCTAAGTTATCTTCACTAAAACTTGTTCCCACGTCCTAAGCAACCTCTAGGCAGCCAAAAGAAGAAGAAAGAAGGAGTTTGGGTAGCTTGAAAAATCTGCCACCTAAAGGTTAGTGCCTATTTACACTTAAATCTCTTTTAATTCATGTTAAAGACTTAAAGTGAGTAAGGTTTTGTAAATTAAATGAATGGAATCTATGTATATGGACCCTATGAATTTCGGCTGCCCTAAGGAAGGAACAAAGGTGGAGTGTTTTTGATGGTTTTAATGGACTTAGAATGAATTAGAGATTATGTTTAAGGTGTATATACACATAAATAATGAATGGAAGTGCTTAATTAGGTGTATGTGTGAATCATAAGGGAAAACTAGGGTTTTGAGAAGTGAAAAATTGACTTGGCTTAGGAAATTGTTAGAGAACATCTTAATGGTCAATTAGTGACCATTTGAGGTATGTTGACCATAAATTGGACTGAAAAATGGCATGGCAAAGTGGAATGGTAGGCTGCCTAAAGACAGCAGCATGGTGACTGAAATTTCAGTCCACTTGGACTGCCATATCCTTGGCTGTATAGGTCCAATTGGTGTTTGGCCAATTGGACATGAAACTAGGCTTATAATGGCATATTTTTGCTGAAGAAACCATGCCCAAAAGACCAAAGCAAGAGGACCAAAACTTGGCCCCAATCCGGATACCCTGCAAACAGCCCCTGCAGAAATGACCAAATGAACAGTAACTGTTCATTTGGCCATAACTCACTGTAGATATGGTCAATTGACCTGAAATTTTTACAGCAACAAGATAAGATATAGAAAAACAACTTTCATGAAGGACACCAATCTAAGTTATGCCATTAACCTAATCAAATCATTGAGCAAAGTGAAGTTTACTGTACTGAGATTTCCAGAATTTTCATTTGAGCAGTAATGTTTGGATGGCTATAACTCTCTCTAGAAAATTCGGATTTAGGCGATTCTTGAACCGATGAAAACCTAAGGCATAGTAGAACATTTCATATGAAGAAAGTTAGACCAAATTATGAACTTAACTTGATCAAATTACTGACCAAAGTTGGACCAAAATCTGCCAAAACCCAAAAGTGCAGCATGAACAGTGCACATGAACAGTAAACTTATTTTGGCCATAACTTGAGCTACAAAACTCCAAATGGAGTGATTCAAATAAAGAAATTCAACTAGACAAAATAAGGAACATTTTATATGAAGAAAGTTTTGTCAAATTCCAACAGTAAATCGACCAATGAAACAGTACAACTTCGGAGCACCAAAATCGAAAATTGGCAATTTTGCCAAAATGACCTAAGCTTTGAGAAAGTGACCAAAACCAACAAGTTTTGAATGCAAAATGTGGTACATTGAGAGTGTTAAAACCAATGCACCTATTTTCTATGCAAAAGTCAACTTTTTGCTGACCAATGAAGTGAATAGTGACATCAAAAGTTGAAATTTACAAATTGAAGAATTTTAAAGTATCAAATGCCCTAGTATACCTAACAAGATTGGTTTGGATAGTTTGGCATGCCAATAGGGTATGGTTTTAGCAGTACTGCGAAAGGCTTTATGCCTGTATTCATGGCTTTATGCCCATATTCATGGCTTTTATGCCCGTATGCATGGCTTTTATGCCCGATTATGTGATATCATGGCTTTTTAGCCATACTGACTGCATACATGGTTGACGTTCTGCATCCCATGGTATGACGGCCCGAGGCACCGCGGTGTCCAGTGCCAACGACCCATTATCCAGTCCAGTATAGGTTACTTGGGCATGGAAAAGTATAACTGTAATTGAACTGATTGTTAAAGAAAATACAAAAATTAAATATCAGGAATGATTATGATAGAATACAAAGAAACTCAAGATCATGAAGAAAATAATTAACGAAATGCATGAAGAAGTTAATATCATAAAACATGATTAGCCCTCGACTAAACAATAAGTTAGTAATTATTCATTTCTTATGAACACAATAGCAAGGAAATTATTATTTTTATTTGCATATTATATTTTCTTGTATTATTGGCACCACTAAGCTTTATGCTTAGCGCATCGCTTTTGCAACGCGTAGGTACTGAAGATTTGGACAGAGGGCCCAGTAGACCACAGTTGGTAAGGCGGTTCACGATTACGCATAGTGTCCGTGTCACCTCACAAAGCTGATGCATTGGTAGGACACTAGGTGTCATTTTGGTATTTTGTAATTGATCTTATTTTCTCATGTGTAAATGAACTTATGAAATGTAATTTGATGCTCATGTAAATAATGAGAATTGTGTTTGTAAATGAAAAAGTGAATGTTTATCTGTGATATATATATATGATTATCACATGTGATGGATGATTGAGAAATGAATGTGAACTGAAAAATATTGAGATTTTGATAAATGGAGTTGAGATGATGGAATATGATTATTAGAAGTGTTTTTCACAGGTTCCGAAGAACGGTTTTCTCCATTTTTAGCTGGTACTCTGCCGGATTTTCTATAAAATTTTCAGAACCTCAAATAAATTATAATTTCGATAAATGGCTTAAATAAATTATATTTCACAAGTTATATTCAAAAGGAAGAATAAAAATGAATTAAGATAAAATAGAGTGCTCGGCACACTGAGTGGCATAACTTGCTCGGCTACACTGTAGTCGGGTAAGGGGTGTCACAAATGTTCCTGGTCCCTTACCTCCAGAGGTCACTCAAGAGGAACATGAAACTTTGGATAAGTGGAAGGAGCATGATATGAGAGCCAAGTGTTACATGCTTGCTTCTATGAGTAATGAGTTACAAAAGCAGCATGAAAACATGCAGAGTGCGAGTGAGATCCTCCTTCACCTACAAGAGTTGTATAGTGAACATAGCAGGAATGCCAGGTATGAGATATCTAGGCAATTATTTCGCATGAGGATGTTTGAGGGACAGAATGTTGGGGATCATGTCCACAAGATGATTCGGCTGATTGAGCAGCTGGAACATCTTGACTTTAACATGGATTTCCAACTGCAAACGGATTTGATCCTTCAGTCCCTTCTTGAGTCATTTGGGAATTTTGTGATAAATTTTCATATGACTAAACAGGAATTGTGACACCCCTCACCCGACTACAGTGTAGCCGAGCAAGGCATGTCACACTCGGTGCCGAAGCACCCTATCTTATCTTACTTTATTCCTTTAATAATTTGATCTCGTTATATTTTAATATCAATTATTTTTCTACGGAGAAACGAGTAGAGTTTCCCTTATTTTATTATCAGTTGACGTATTTTACTATTCACCTGCTTGAAATTTTCAATAATATTTTACAATAAAAATATCATTCATGCTCATCATATTCATCTCACATTCAATTCTTTTAATTCACATACTCATTTTTATAAATCTATTCATACTCAATTCATATGTAAACATTCTCAAATTACATAAGCAAAATTTTCAAATTTCCTTAATTTACATAATTTACAAAATAATTACATAATTTCATAATTTACATGATTTACAAATTAATTACTATTCTATAATCTATATTTCAACATACAATTCATAGTTTACATTACAAATAATAACTAATTATAATGTACAAAATACATAATTTGATCTATATGGGGCCTATCTACATACATTGCTGAGGAGGTGATAACCTTGAACACTCTGCAGATTAGACTCCAAAATCTCTGTTTAGTATTCGCTGGGCTTTAACTTTAGTACCTGCGCGAGGAAACAAATCCATCGCGCTAAGTATTGCTGCTTAGTGGTGCAATAATATAACAAGAAATAATGTATACAAATAAAAATAATTGGAGCATATTTTCTATACTCAAGAATTTTACTGGGTTCATATGAAATTTACCATACAGTATATTTTTCGTCATTTATGTTGCTCTCTAGAATCTCTTCTATCATAAGTTTACAATAATCATTTATATAATGTACAAATAAATCTAAATATTTAGTTTATGTTTATATTATTATGGAGGATGCATTTCTAATAATTACTTACGTTATGCTTATTTTGCTAGTCTTTCATTTACTCTCTTAATATTTTCTATGTGTTGTGGATCATTTCGTAATAATTAAATTCGTAATACTAGTTTAATACCTTTCGGATTTTTCTCACTGATTTATTTAGTTTCTAATATTTTTAACTTATTTCAATAAATTTTTTTGCCCAGGTAACCTATGCCAGGCTGACTAAACTGGATAACGGGTCGTTGGCACCGGACACCGCGGTGCCTCGGGCCGTCATACCATGGGATGCAGAACGCCAATCACGTATGCAGTCAGTATGGCTAAAAAGCCATGATAACACATAATCGGGCATAAAAGCCATGAGTGCGGGCATAAAGCTATGAATGCGGGCATAAAGCCATGAGTGTGAGCATAAGGCCATAAATACAGGCATAAAGCCATAAATATAAGCATAAAGCCTTTCACAGTACTACTAAAATAATACCCTATTGGCATGCCAATCTATCTAATCTGACACACATGTCTAGGCTATACAAGGGCACATAATATCATTAAATATTAATATATTGTATTTTATGACTTCATTATTTCATGACTAATTCCATAATTTATACATTCATCATAATATTCATACTAATTACAATTCACATTCAAAACACCTTTCCTTTCTCTCTTGATGGGAACCTAAATCCCAAATGACACTTTTATCACATTTATTCATTCAACATTCTATTCATGTAAAGTACATTTCATACTTCAAGTTGTATTGCTAATATATTATGAACTCCATTGGTGTTGGGAGTATAAGTCTCAACAATCCATCTGGGTAAATTTCATTTCATATTCAAGTAGTATTACTCATGTTTTATTAAACCTACTAGTAATGGGAATACAAATCTTAATTATATATTCACATAACTTAAATGTTCATCAAGTCATTTAGGTAAATTAATATTTCTATTCCAAGTAATCCATGAACATTTCATGGATTCCAAATTTCATACCTTAATTTCCTCTACCAATTTAGTTCTTACACTTTGTGTGTTTGTATTACTATTCACATTACTATTCACTCAAATTGTTGACTTTTTAATACATAATAAATTTATTGAACCTAAGTTCACCAAGATACCACATTTTGCATTTTATTTTTTTTGGTATTGATTTCCAATACCATTTCAAAGCTTATCTTATGTTATTCAAAATTTTTAGATTTCATACCCTAGGTTTATTGTTCCATTAGTCATTTGTACAGTAAGAATTTGATAAAATTGTCTTCATGAAAGTTGTTCCTTATTGTGTATAGTTATATTTTTTTTTTTTTGAATCACTCCATTTGGAGTTTTGTAGCTCAAGTTATGGTCATTTACCATAACTAGCCGGATTGACCTGTACCCAGAATTTCTGGGCAATTTGGTTCTGCCAGATTTGGTGACCTAAGTTTGGTTGGCAATTTGACTAGGTTATGATCAGAATTTGGATTTGTGTTCTTAATGAAAGTTGTAGGGCTATGTCTCAGATTTCTGCTGGTAAAATTTCAGATCAATTGAACTTTTCTACACTAAGTTATGACTAAATGAATAAATACTATTCATTTGGTCATTTTGCACAGGCAGAATGCAAGTCACCCGGATTAGGGCAATTTTTAGGTCAACTTGGTTTGCTTTTCTAGGTAGGGTTTCTTCACCAAAGTTGTGCCATTATGTGTCTAGTTTCATGTCTAATTGGCTTTCCACCAATTGAACCTATACAACTCCATTTATAGCTGCCCAAACCTACTGGACTCACAACCAATCCTGCAAGTCACCAAGGGCAGCTTGCCTAAGTTCAACTCCAACATCCTTACTCACTTCAATTCCTCCTCACACACATTCAAATGGTCACTAATTGACTATTACAAGGTTAATATACCATTTCATAAGCAAAACTCTAATTTTTCACAAACCCTAATTTTCAAAGTGTCCATTTCATACCTTTCATGTCATCTAACTCATCCAACACACATAGTTCAACATCTAACTCAAGTTATCTCATTAGAAACCACTTCTAAACAATTCAAGTCATACAAATCAACAAATCCCATCATTCTCTCATGGCTAAAAATTTTCATACACACATCAATATAATCGTTTTGTTCAATTTTACAACAAATTCTCATTTAATTTGTCTTCCTAACAAAGATTAAAAAGATAGGGAAGTAAGTATAGGCACTAACCTTTTTGAGCTTCACTTAACCTTGATTAAACCTCCCTAATCTCTTCTTCTTTGGCTGCCAATAGCTTTTTCTAGGTGAAAGATCAAATTTTTGTGAAGGGACTTGGCAATTTTGGTAAACAAATGGAGAGGAAATTCAAGCTTTTAAGCTTGAAAATGGTGGAACCTCTTCTCTCTCTCTCTCTCTCTCTCTCTCTACATTTTTTGCTGCCTAAAGGTTGAAGATGCAGATTGTTTATCAATTTTTGGTCTCTTTTATCTCTTTTAATGAGTTTAATAAATTGTGATTGGTGGAGGAAATTTAAATGACATCATATGATGTCATAATTCCCAATTTCTTTCATTTTCTTTTTCTTTTCTTTGCTACTCATTTCCAATTAAATTTTGAGCAATATTTTGTCACACCTTACCCCTCTGTAAGGCATAACATGATCCCGTAGAATACCTAATGAACTACCGAACTTCACCTACCGATAACTCATTAAGTACCCTATAAGGAATTTTAAAACAACTTTCTTACTTTATAAGTGGTGAGCATTTTCTAATAGGTATTAAAATATTTAATTAGAGTTTGAAAACTAAGATTTTTGTCCCATTTTATTTTTCCGCAAATTTTATAAAAATTTTGGCAGAGTGCTGTCTGTATTTTGAGAAAACAGTTCTCCAAATACCTGTAAAAAGCACTTCCAAAGATTTATCTCAACAACTTCATCAATTCAACATCTATCCCAACCAATTTCAACATCATTTCTCAATTTCCAAAATTCAACATCATCAAAATACTATAATTCAATTTAATTCAAATTAAAGAAAAATATTTCCATTCATATTTCAATAAAAATAAAACAATTTAGATACATCATTCTAAAAATTTACATTAGGAAAAATCCAAACTAAAATTTAATACAAGCTTTATACAACTGCTCATGACCATTTCCTACATTTACATACATTACATGCATCAAAATAATTTTTACAATCAGGGTATAAAATATACCCGATAAACTTCAGAGTAGGTAGCTCCTCAATCCTCAGCAGCTCACTCTGCTGCTCCTCTAGTCTCTATATCTGTGACAGCAATAACAGCCATCGCTGAGTACTAGGACTCAGTGGTGCACAACATACTAAAATAATCTTTATGCAGAATTTAAATCATATTTATTCAAAAATTAAACTGAACATGAGAAATAAATTCAAAACATGACTTATGAAATTTTAATTCAAACAATTTCATTTCAAAAGTCTCAAAACAAATTTCATAAAAACACAGTTATATCATGCCATTCGAAACAAATATCATCTCAATAGCCAGAGGCTAAGGAGAAGTCACATCACAAGGCTAGCTAGCTCAAATATATGGGAACCCATTCTTTTTCTTCTTCTACTGGCACACACCTCAACACTTCAGCTAGAGAAGGAATCAAAATTCGAAACTGATTTCCCCCACTAGTCATGCTAGTGAGGTATTCAAATATATGGCCATGTCACTATGGTTTCAAAACTATCTTAACAATTTACTAAACATTTATTTCCATTTCAAACATAAAAAATTAATCTTTCAACAATTTAAATCAGAAGCATAGTAAACATTTCAAGACAATAGTGTCACAATTCAATATTTCAATTTATTCAAAACAATGTGCAGAAGAAAATTTACAGAAATTCTATGTTGTGCACAAACCTTATACAAGTCGCCTCTTGGTCTTGACTCGACGCCTCGGATTCTTTCCCGATATTCCTTTCCACTGAAACACACAATTTTACAGTGTTTTAGTGCCATAAATTATCATAAGTCCAAAAATAATTTCAAATCTAATTATGCTTAATTTGACGTTCTTTGAAATTTATATTTTGGGGTTACTATTTATGACACTATTCAAGTCAGTTTGTTGACTTTCTAATGCTTAATAGGTATGGGGATTCTAATTTCACCTACATACCACATTTTAGTTATCTAACTTGTTGGTTTTGGTTGTTTTCTCAAATTTGAAGTCCTTGAGGAAAAATTTCAAATTTTCAGTTTTGGTGTCCTATTTTGCACTGTTCTATTAGTCATGTTGCTATTAGAATTTGGCTAAGTTTTCTTTATAGAAATTATTCCTTATTATCTTAACTTTATTCTCCTCTTTGAATCACTCCAATTGGAGTTTTGTAGCTCAAGTTATAGCCATTTGAATATGGCTGGCCGGATTGGCCTAACCCAGATTTTCTGGGCACTAATTTGGTTCTGGCAGTTTTATGTCACTAAATTTGGGTGGCTAAATGACTTGGTTAAGGCATAATTTGGACTTGTGTTCTTCATAAAAGTTGTAGGTCTATATCTCATCTTTCTACTTGTAAACTTTCAGGTCATTTAGACCTGCCTAGCCCAAGTTATGGCTAAATGAACAAACACTGTTCATTTGGTCATTTTTGTACAGGGCAGAACACTCACTTCTGGATTTGGCCAATTTGTTCACTATGTTATGGTCACTTTTTGGGCATGATTCGTGAATGAAAAATGTGTCATTTTGTGTCTAGTTTCATTCCCAATTGGCCTCACACCAATTGGATTCATAAATTTTCAGTTTTAATCCCTGAAAGGGACCTTGGTCCTGCTACCTGCAGAATGTCCCTAAGCAATCCGAATTTAAACCTAATTCTAACACTTCCAACATACCACAATTGGTCACATATGACCATTTTTCAACTCAAACAAGGTCAAACATACTATTTGATTAATTCTCCAATTTTTGTCTTCCAAAACCCTAGGTCCAAACCCTAATTCACGTATTTATTACATTTAACTAATTCAACACATATAAACATACTTCCTCAACTCAATCAAGCTTAGATACACTTTTAATTCAATCAAAACACATGCATACTCATATCAAACTCTGGCTGGCCGAAATCACCCTAGTCCTCCAACACTTGTTTTCTTTTGATTTAATGTAAATTTCTAAGTTCCTTAAGCTAAAAATACAAGAATTAAACTAAAAGTTTCAAGTTAACTTACTAACCTTGGTGCAGAATTTTCAATCTTCCTTCCTTCAATTTTTCCTTCTTTCTTTCTCCTTGAATCTTCTTTTCTAGTTGTCAAAAAAAAATTTAGTTATGGTAAATGAAGTTTCTATGGTGGGGTTTTGATTTCTTCAAGCTCAAAAGTGAGCTTCAATAGAGGCTTTTGGTGAGGGAGGGATGAGAGAGAGAGCACAGAAGAATATGACTCTTTATGGTTTTTTTTTCTTTCTTTTCTTTTATATTTTTTTTAACCTTATGGAAGACCAAAAATTATCCTAAATAAATTTTTAATTATAATATTTATTGCATCATGCATGATGTCGTGCATGATGTTATCACCTTTTTTTACTTTTTCTTTTCCCTTTTTTTTTCATTTATTTTTTTTTTCAGTTCTTTAATTTAATTCCCGACTCCGAAATTTTCTTTTCTCGGATTTTATTTGACAGTTAGGTCAGGAGTCAGCTCTAGGGGTCAATTGACCAAATTGCCCCTCGCCGGTTCGACCCTATTTGCAAATAATTCAATATTTTATGGTTCGAAATTTGAGTTTAAATCGACTTCATAATCCTTCTCGAGAAGGTGACCCATCGCTGTGACTCTCGGCTCATTTAACTTCTTACGTTTTGTTTTTCTTATTTATACTTAACTAATTGACAATTACTAATTATTTGTGTTTAGGGCTTATCTAGTTGTCTTAAGTGTGATTATCCCCTTAATTATCCGGATTGACACCGGTCACCGAAATAGTGAAATATACCAGGCTATGCAAATAGGAGTGTTACAATTCTCCCCCCCTTAAATAAATTTTGTCTCGAAATTTTACCTGGTGTCAGTCTCTAAACAGCTGTGGGTGCTGTCTCCTCATGTCCTCCTCTCGTTCCCAAGTAGCTTCTTGGCCCGAATGATGGTTCCACAGCACTTTCACTAACGGTATCTGCTTATTCTGTAGCTGCTTCACCTCATAAGCTAGAATCTCTATGGGTTCTTCCTCGTATGTGAGGTCTGGATTTACTTCAATTTCTTCTACCGATAGTACATGAGATGGGTCTGATCGATACCTCCTCAACATAGACACATGGAAGACATTATGTATCTTCTGTAACTCTGGAGGTAGTTCCAATCGATATGCCAAAGGACCCACTCTCTCTAGAACCTCATATGGCCCAATAAAACGAGGACTTAGTTTTCCCTCTTCTGTCGAATCTCATAATCCTCTTCCAAGGGGAAACCTTGAGGAATACTTTCTCACCCACTACATATTCAATATCTTTTCTCTTTAAATCAATATAGGACTTCTAACGGTTTGATGCAGTCTTAAGTCGATCTTTGATCAATCTAGTTTTCTCTTCAGTTTGCTGAACAATTTCTGGCCCAATCAACTTTTTTTCACCTACTTCATCCCAACATGGGGGAGTTCTGCACTTTCTGCCATACAAAGCTTCATATGGAGGCATCCCAATGCTTGATTGGTAGCTGTTGTTGTAAGCAAACTCAATCAAAGGCAAGTGTGTGTCCCAACTGCCCTCAAACCCAATCACACAAGCCCGTAACATGTTCTCCAATATCTGAATTACCCTCTCAGACTGGCCATCTGTCCGTGGGTAGAATGCCGTACTGAAGTTCAATCTAATTCCTAGGGTTCTGTGAAGACTACCCCAGAATCTAGAAGTGAACCTAGGATCTCTGTCTGATACGTTGGATACTGGCACTCCATGTAGTCTTACTATCTCATCAATGTACAACTTGGCCAATCTTTCTAAACTATAGTCCATCTGTAGTGGCAAAAAATGAGCAGACTTGGTTAGTCTGCAACAATGACCCAAATTGCATCATGACTCTTCTGTGTCCTCGGAAGTCCCATCACAAAATCCATTGTTATTCTCTCCCATTTCCATTCTGGTACTGGTAGTGGATGTAATAACCCAGCGGGTGCTTAATGCTCTGCCTTCACTTACTGACAAGTTAGGCATTTGGAAACAAACTCTGCCACATCTCTTTTCATACCCATCCATCAGTAATGCTCCTTTAGCCCTCTATACATTTTTGTGCCACCAGGGTGCATGGCAAAAGGAGACTCATGTGCTTCCTTCAAAATAATCTTCCTCAAATCAACATCATTAGGAACACACATTCTGCCCTAGTGTAGTAGTAGACGATCATCTCTTATTAAGAATTCTGGTTTCTTACCCTGTCTGACTTCTTCTAACAGCTTCCGATACCTTTCATCATTCTAAGCAGCCATTCTGATCTGATCAATCAACATTGGCTGTACATGCCATGCAACTGTTGTCTGCCCCTCATCATTAACCTCTAAGCTGGCATGTAATGATCTCATCTCATGTACCATAGACAAAAGAGTAACCCATAAACTTTCCATAGTCTTGCGACTTAAGGCGTCAGCCACCACATTAGCTTTCCCTGGCTGATAGTCTATCAGACAATCATAGTTTTTTATCAACTTTAACCATCTCCTATGTCTCAAATTCAACTCTTTCTGGGTGCCCAAATACTTCAAACTCTTATGATCTGTATAGACATAGCACTTCTCCCCATACAAATAGTGTCTCCAGATCTTAAGAGCAAACACTATAGCTGCAAGCTCCAAATCATGTGTTAGATAATTCCTCCCATGCGATTTCAGCTGGCGTGATGCATAGGCAATGACATTTTGATCTTGCATTAATACACAACCTAACCCATTGTGAGAAGCATCACTATAAACTGTATATTCTTTACCCAGTGTAGGTAAAGTCAGGACTGGAGCCTCAGTCAAACACCTCTTCAATTCACCAAAACTCTGCTGGCATTTATCCGTCCACTGAAATTTCACATCTTTTCTAAGCAGCTTGGTCAATGGAGACGCCAACATGGAGAATCCTTTCACAAATCGATGGTAGTATCCAGCTAAACCCAGAAAACTGTGAATCTCCGTAATATTTCTGGGTGGCCTCCAATTAAGGATAACTTCTATCTTACTTGGATCTACCTTGATGCCCTCTACCGATACTACATGCCCCAAGAAAGATATTTCCTTCAGCCAAAATTCACACTTAGACAATTTGGCGTATAGCTGTTTCTCCCTCAAAGCCTGCAGTACAATCTTCAGATGTCTATCATGCTCTTCTGCACTCCTCGAATAGACTAATATATCATCTATGAATACCACAATATACTAGTCAAGGTATGGTCTGAAGATAGTGTTCATCATATCCATAAAAGCAGCCGGAGCATTAGTTAAGCCGAATGGCATGACCAAGAACTCATAATGGCCATAACGGGTTCTAAAGGCAGTTTTAGGAATACTCTGCTCTTATACTTTTAGCTAATAATAACCTGATCTCAGGTCAATTTTGGAGAACACAGCTGCACCCTTCAACTGATCAAACAAGTCATCAATGTAGGGCAATGGGTATCTGTTCTTTATTGTCACCTTATTCAACTGTCGATAATCGATACATAAGCGGAGAGTGCCATCTTTCTTCTTGACAAACAACACTGGCGCTCCCCAAGGTGACACACTAGGGCGGATAAAGCCCTTATCAAGCAACTCTTGCAACTGCACTTTCAACTCTTTCAATTCTGCAGGTGCCATTCTATATGGCGTTATGGAGATTGGGTCCACAACAGGCATAACATCAATCTCAAACTGCACTTCTCTTTCTGGAGGTAATCCTGGCAATTCATCAGGAAACACATCCGGAAAAGTCACATACTGTAGGAATGTCCCTTAGTATTGGACTCCCCACTTGGGTGTCTATCACATGTGCCAAGTATGCTTCACACACCTTTCTGATCATCCTTCTGCCTAGTGCAGTCGAAATGATGTTTGATGGCAGTAAATGCCTTTTCCCATGTATTACCACATCACCGTACAGAGGGAGACCAAAAGTGACTGTCTTCAGTCTACAGTCAATCATGGCGTGATGCCTGGCTAACCAATCCATGCCCAAGATAATATCATAATCTCTGAAGGGCATTTTAATCAAATCTGACAGAAAAATATGTCCTTGGATCACCAAATAACAGTCTCTATAGATTCTGTTGACCTGAACCTCTTGTCCTAACGGACTAGTTACTAGCACTTCAAAACCCATTTTGACACACAAAATAGCAAGTGAACTGACTATGCTAGCACTAACATACGAGTGGGTTGAACTCGGATTAAACAACACAAATACTTCTTGATCAGAGATAGAGAATGTACCGACCACAATGTCAGAAGTCTCAGCCTCTTCTCACTGTCTCGTCGTATAAACTCTGCCTGAAGCACTTCCTTGTGCTGGCTGACCAACAATACCCTGACTGCCCGAAGCATTGCCTCTACCTCTGCCTCTTCCTCTGCCAACCAATTGTGAACCTTTGGGAGCAGGACTCTAAATAGATCCTTCTGTGGTCGTAGGAGCTGGACCGAATCTTGGAGCACTAGTGCAGTCTTTAGCAAGATGGCCCTTGCCTCTATAGTTAAAACAGGCTCCTGTTGCCCAATAGCATTCTCCCCCATGAATCTTGCCACAAGTCTCATAGAGGTGGGGAGGTTGTAAACCCCTGCTCGACTGCTGACCAGACCTAGGGGGTCTCTGTTCAGAGAATCTGCCCCTTCCAAACCTTCCACCTCGACCTCTACTAGGTCCCCCAAATTTCTTCCTCTTCCCAGAAGTATCACTAGGACTTGGCTCTACTGACTTTTCCCCCTTATCTTTCTCTGATTTCTCAGCTTTCTCTGATTTTTCTTTTGCTGGGGTCGCTTCTGATTGAATTCTTTCCAACTCAAGTGCTTGAGAAATGAGCTCTGAGAAATTACTGTGTCTGAATCCCACTACTTGCATTCATAGGCTAGGCTTCAAACCCATTTCAAATCTCTTGCACCTTTCCTTGCTGGTAGAAAGGAGACTCCTAGCATAGTGGCTTAAGCAGGAGAACTCCCTCTCATATTCTGCCACTGTTCTGTTGCCTTGCTTCAAATTCAGAAATTCTTGTAGTTTCTGATCCACATATGCATCGGAGACGTATTTCTGTCTGAATTCTGTGATCAAGTCATCACAGGTCAGTACTAGTGGTTCTGCCAAGCTGTGGGGGATGGTCTTCCACCAATCATACGCATCCCCTTGTAGTAGTGACACAGAGTATTCAAATTTCAACTCATCTGCGCAGTGCAGCTTCTTGAACACTCGATCCATCCTCTCTAGCCACTGCTCTGCCTCTAAAGGGTCTACTGTACCCTTAAATTCTGTGGCCCCATACTTCAACAGCTTGTCATACTGTCTAATTAGAGCTTGAGGTTACACCACAGTAGTCTGGGGCGGAGCTTGAGCAGGCATAGCTCCAGCAATTTGTTGAAACATTGCCGCCATCTGCTATGCAAACTGTGCAGGAAACTGCGACATTTGTGGGGCTGGTGCCCCTGACCCACTGACATTCTATAGAGTTGGGGCTTCCCCTTGTGCCTCAGCTTCAACAGATTGCTCAACTAAGCGATCCCCTTCTTCCATAATAGTCTAGAGTAGGATATCTCCTGAACAAATAACACAAGGAGATTACCCTCCATTAATTCATATTTATGATGTAATGCACTGTATGTAACAAATAAGGACATTGAGCAGTTGTACTTAATAAAGAATAGACACAAATTCACAAGTTAAAACATACTTCAAAAGTTTGCTCTGATACCACTAAAACATGTCACACCTTACTCCTCTGTAAGGCATAACATGATCCCGTAGAATACCTAATGAACTACAGAACTTCACCTACCGATAACTCATTAAGTACCCTACAAGGGATTTTAAAACAACTTTCTTACTTTATAAGTGGTGAGCATTTTCTAATAGGTATTAAAATATTTAATTAGAGTTTGAAAACTAGTTAAGATTTTTGTCCCATTTTATTTTTTCGCAAATTTTATAAAAATTTTGGCAGAGTGTCGTCTGTATTTTAAGAAAACAGTTCTTCAAATACCTGTAAAAAGCACTTCCAAAGATTTATCTCAACAACTTCATAAATTCAACACCCATCCCAACCAATTTCAACATCATTTCTCAATTTCCAAAATTCAACATCATCAAAATACTATAATTCAATTTCATTCAAATTAAAGCAAAATATTTCCATTCATATTTCAATAAAGATAAAATAATTTAGATACATCATTCTAAAAATTTACATTAGGAAAAATCCAAACTAAAATTTAATACAAGCTTTATACAACTGCTCATGACCATTTCCTACATTTGCATACATTACATATATCAAAATAATTTTTACAATCAGGATATAAAATATACCCGATAAACTTCAGAGTAGGTAGCTCCTCAATCCTCAACAGCTCACTCTGCTGCTCCTCTAGTCTCTATATCTACGACAGCAATAACAGCCATCGCTGAGTACTAGGACTCAGTGGTGCACAACATACTAAAATAATCTTTATGCAGAATTTAAATCATATTTATTCAAAAATTAAACTAAACATGAGAAATAAATTCAAAACATGACTTATGAAATTTTAATCCAAACAATTTCATTTCAAAAGTCTCAAAACAAATTTCATAAAAACACACAGTTATATCATGCCATTCGAAATAAATATCATCTCAATAGCCAGAGGCTAAGGAGATGTCACATCACAAGGCTAGCTAGCTCAAATATATGGGAACCCATTCTTTTTCTTCTTCTACTAGCACACACCTCAATACTTCAGCCAGAGAAGGAATCAAAATTCGAAAATGATTTCCCCCACTAGTCATGCTAGTGAGGTATTCAAATATATAGTCATGTCACTGTGGTTTCAAAACTATCTTAATAATTTACTAAATATTTATTTCCATTTCAAACACAAACAATTAATCTTTCAACAATTTAAATCAGAAGTATAGTAAACATTTCAAGACAATGGTGTCACAATTCAATATTTCAATTTATTCAAAACAATGTACAGAAGAAAATTTACAGAAATTCTATGTTATGCACAAACCTTATACGAGTAGCCTCTTGGCCTTGACTCGATGCCTCGGGTTCTTTTCCGGTATTCCTTTCCACTGAAACACACAGTTTTACGGTGTTTCAGTACCATAAATTATCATAAGTCCAAAAATAATTTCAAATCTAACTTTATTATGCTTAATTTGACGTTCTTTGAAATTTGTATTTCGGGGTTACTATTCATTACACTATTCAAGTCAATTTATTGACTTTCTAATGCTTAATAGGTATGGGGATTCTAATTTCACCCACATACCACATTTTAGTTACCTAACTTGCTGGTTTTGGTTGTTTTCTCCAATTTTAAGTCCTTTAGGCAAAATTGCAAATTTTCAGTTTTGGTGTCCTATTTTGCACTGTTCTATTAGTCATGTTACTATTAGAATTTGGCTAAGTTTTCTTCATAGAAATTGTTTCTTATTGTCTTAAATTTATTCTCCTTTTTGAATCACTCAAATTAGAGTTTTGTAGCTTAAGTTATAGCCATTTGAACATGGCTAGCTGGATTAGCCTAACCCAGATTTTCTAGGCACTAATTTGGTTATGGCAGTTTTATATCACTAATTTTGGGTGGCTAAATGACTTGGTTAAGGGCATAATTTGGACTTGTGTTCTTGATGAAAGTTGTAGGTATATATCTCAGCTTTTTATTGGTAAAATTTTAGGTCATTTAGACCTGCCTAGCCCAAGTTATGGCCATATTGTTCATTTGGTCATTTTTGTACAGGGCAGAACACTCACTTCCGGATTTGGCCAATTTGGTCACTATGCTATGGTCACTTTTAGGGCATGATTCCTGAATGAAAAATGTGTCATTTTGTGTTTAGTTTCATTCCTAATTAGCCTCATACCAATTGGGTTGGTAAATTTTTAGTTTGAATCCCTGAAAGGGACCTTGGTCCTGCTGCCTGCAGAATGTCCCTAAGCAATACGAATTTAAACCTAATTCTAACACTTCCAACATGCCACAATTGGTCACATATGACCATTTTTTAGCTCAAACAAGGTCAAACACACCATTTGACCAATTCTCCAATTTTTGTCTTCCAAAACCCTAGCTCCAAACCCTAATTCACAAATTTGTTACATTTAGCTAATTCAACACATATAAACATACTTCCTCAACTCAATCAAGCTTAGATACACTTTTAATTCAATCAAAACACATGCATACTCATATCAAACCCTAGCTGGCCAAAATCACCCTAGTCCTCCAACAATTGTTTTCTTTTGATTTAATGTAAATTTCTAAGTTCTTTAAGCTAAAAATACAAGAATTAAACTAAAAGTTTCAAGTTAACTTACTAACCTTGGTGCAGAATTTTCAATCTTCCTTCCTTCAATTTTTCCTTCTTTCTTTCTCCTTGAATCTTCTTTTCTAGTTGTCCAAACAAAATTTAGTTATGGTAAATGAAGTTTCTATGGTAGGGTTTTGATTTCTTCAAGCTCAAAAGTGAGCTTCAATGGAGGTTTTTGGTGAGGGAGGGATGAGAGAGAGAGCACGGCAAGAAGATGACTCTTTATGTTTTTTTTTTCTTTCTTTTCTTTTAAGTTTTTTTAACCTTATGGAAGACCAAAAATTATCCTAAATAAATTTTTAATTATAATATTTATTGCATCATGCATGATGTCATGCATGATGTCATCACATTTTTTCACTTTTTCTTTTCCCCTTTTTTTTCATTTATTTTTTTTTCAGTTCTTTAATTTAATTCCCGACTCCGAAATTTTTTTTTCTCCGATTTTATTTGACAGTTAGGTCAGGAGTCAGCTCTAGGGGTCAATTGACCAAATTGCCCCTCTCCGGTTTAACCCAGTTTGCAAATAATTCAATATTTCTTTTGGATCTCTGACCTAATTATTTGACCGGCTTAACATTTATTTTTTGTGATTTTCTCTTTTTCACTGTGTTCGCAATAGTCCGAAGGACCGCAACGTCACGTTTACGGTTCGAAATTTGAGTTTAAATCGACTTCGCAATCATTCCCGAGAAGGTCACCCATCGCTGTGACTCTTGGCTTATTTAACTTCTTATGTTCTGTTTTTCTTATTTATAATTAACTAATTGACAATTACTAATTATTTGTGTTTATCTAGTTGTCTTAAGTGTGGTTCTAATCCCCTTAATTACCCGGACCGACATCGGTCACCAAAATAGTGAAATATACCAGGTTATGCAAATAGGGGTGTTACATATTTATTCATATTTTAGATCATAATAATTATTTACTTAACTGGATAAGTAGGCCAAAATCATCTCTGAAGACGAAATGACCAAAATGCCCTCTGTTTGGCTTATTGAGCCCAAATCGTCTGTACAGATCGAAAAATTTTCCTAAGCCTTTTCTTGGCATTCTAATGCCATAGAAACCTCAATGACTCTTCTCTGAAGTCCCAAAAATTATTTCATGAATTTTCTCCCGGGTTTAGGGCTTCTAGTTGTGAAGACCGCAACTTCCCACTGGGTTACCCATCGCTAGGGCACCAGCTCATTTAACTTGGTTGTATTTTATTTCTAAAATTTTTCCTAAATTTTTCTTATTAATATTTGAGTTATTTATGATTCCTCACTCTAGTCTAATTATTTTTCCAAACATTCTAGCTGTCCGGACTGATACCGATCACCGAAACAGTAAAATGTACGAAATTGCTACAGTGAGGGTGTTACAGGAATGCACCTTGGCTAGTTTACTCAACATGCTGGTTATTGCCCAAAAGAATATTCCGGGCAATAAAGGAAAAGAGGTAGCTTTGATTGCATCTTCTTCTGCTGGAAAGTCCAACAAGAAGAAGGGCAATAAGAAAAAGAAACCTCAAATTCCTGGTCCTTCCAAGAAGATAGCTAAACAGAAAGGGAAAACTAAAGCTGATGGAGGCAAAGGAAAGTGTTTCCACTACCAGCAGGCTGGAAAAGGAACTGCCCAGAGTATCTTGCTTCTCTGAAGGGCAAGAAGGATACACCTTCGGAAGGTATATCTATATCTTGTTATTTAGATTCTAATGATACTCATAGTTATCTACAGCTTGGGTTTTAGATACTGGTGCTAGTTCTTACATTTCTTATGATATGCAGGAACTAGTAAATAGTAGCAGCTTGCGTTCTCGAGATGTTAGACTCCGGATTGGCGATGGCTCAACTATTGAAGCTTTAGCCATAGGATCTAAATCTTTTTATATGTCTGGACATATTTTGTGTTTGGATAATATTTTATATGTACCTGACGCTTTTAAGAACATCATTTCTATATCTAGTTTAACTAGAAATGTCTATGAATTTCAGTTCACAGATGATGTTTGCAATATTTATTTTGGAAATAAATATATTGGTTCGGGTTATATGAATGATGGTCTTTATTATTTGGATAATAATGACAAACACAAATTGAATCCAAGTGATCTAAATGAATGCAATGCCATGGTGAAAATCAACTCAAGTTCAAAATATATTTGGCACTTAAGATTAGGTCATGTTGCAGAAGATAGGATTGCAAAACTGGAGAAAATGAGGATTCTATACCCATTGGGTTCTGAACCTACTCCAACTTGTGAATCCTGCCTTCAAGGCAAAATGACCAGATCACCTTTTGTTGGACAAGGGCTAAGAGCTGAAAATATTTTGGAGCTAATACATAGTGATGTATGTGGTCCATTTAAAGAAATGGCTAGAGGCGATTTTAATTATTTTATTACCTTTACTGATGATAAATCAAGGTTTGGGTATTTGTATTTGATGAAATACAAACATGAATCCTTTGAAAAGTTCAAAGAATTTAAATCTGAAGTAGAAAATCAAACAGGAAAAAGTATTAAAGCTTTTCGATCAGATCATGGAGGTGAATACTTGAGTACTGAATTTGATGAATACTTGAAAGAGCATGGCATTGTTTCCCAGCTGACTCCTCCAGGAACACCACAGCTGAATGGTGTATCTGAAAGGAGAAATCGTATCCTATTGGATATGATACGTAGTATGATGAGCTATACTGATATGCCAATCTCCTTTTGGGGATTTGCATTAAAATCAGCTTTGCATATTTTGAATAGGATTCCATCAAAATTAGTATCTTTCACACCTTATGAGATATAGCATGGAAGAAAACCAAGTCTTAAGCATGTTAAGATTTGGGATTGTCTAGCTTATATCAAAAAGCTGAACACTGATAAATTGGAAACCAAATCAGAAAAGGGTCGATTTGTTGGATATCCAAAAGATAGTTTTGGATATTATTTTTATTTGCCGACATCACAAAAAGGTTGTGGTAAGTAGTGATGCCGCATTTCTTGAACAACAGTTTGTTCAAGAAGGAGGCAAAGGAAGGCAACCAATAAATCATATGGATATAGATCCATCTAGTCAACCTACACCTATTGATGAAACATCTACAGCTGTTCCTCGTAGATCAACCAGGGTATCTCACCCGCCAGTGAGATATGGTTTCCTTCATGAAGAAGAATAAAAGTTGTCTACTCATAAAGAAGTAGATCATGGAGATGATCCACTTACCTATGAAGAAGCTATATCAGATATAGACTCTTCAAAATTGATTGACGCTATGAAATCCGATATTGATTCCATGTATAAGAATCAAGTTTGGGATCTTGTTGACCCACCTGAAGGTATTGTACCTATAGGGAGCAAATGGGTTTTCAAGAAGAAAATTGGTTCTAATGGAAAGGTGGGGACCTATAAAGCAATGCTAGTAGCGAAAGGGTTTCGCCAAAGGCAAGGAATCGACTATGAAGAGACTTTCTCGCCTGTTGCCATGCTTAAATCAATTAGGATTCTATTAGCAATAGGTGTATACTATGATTATAAGATTTGGCAGATGGATGTCAAAACAGCTTTTCTGAATGGATACATTGAAGAAAACATTTTCATGGAACAACCTAGGGGTTTTGAATCCCAAGATGGTTCCAAAGTATGCAAGCTAAAGCGATCCATTTATGGGTTAAAACAAGCTTCGAGGAGTTTGAACATCCGTTTTGGTGAAGCCATTAAGTCATTTGGTTTTATCAAAAATGAGGATGAGCCATGTGTATATAAGAAGGTTATTGATAGTGCTGTCACTTTCCTTGTCTTATATGTGGATGACATTTTGTTGATGGGTAATGACACAGGTATGTTGACAACTATAAAGGTATGGTTGTCAAATACATTCTCCATGAAAGACTTAGAGGAGGCAACCTATATTCTTGGGATTCACATCTATAGAGATAGAGTGAAAAGAATAATTGATTTATCCCAAAGTTTATACTTGGAAAAGGTGTTAAAGAGGTTTAACATACTTGATTCCAAGAGAGGATTGTTACCAGTGAGACATGGTATCCACCTTTCTAAAGAGATGTCACCAAAGACACCTGAAGAAAGAGATAAAATGGCCAGGATTCCATATGCTTCGGCTATTGGAAGTTTGATGTATGCAATGTTGTGTACTAGGCCGGATATCGCATATGCTATTAGTTTGACTAGCAGGTATCAATCCAATCCAGGTTTGGAATACTAGATAGCTGTCAAGAATATCCTTAAGTACTTGAGAAAAACTAAGGATTTATTCTTGATACATGGAGGTGGTGACTTGCAATTGGATGGTTATACTGATTCTGATTTCTAATCAGATATCAATGATAGAAAGTCTACCTCTGGATATGTGTTCATTTGTAATGGAGGTGCAGTCAGTTGGAAGAGTTCTAAACAGAGTACAACTGCAAATTCCACTACCGAGGCTAAGTATATTGCTGCATCAGATGCTACAAAGGAAGCTGTTTGGATAAAGAAGTTCATGACAGAACTTGCAGTAGTTCCTTCCATTGAGTTAGCAGTTCCACTCTACTGTGACAATAATGGAGCAGTCATACAGGCTAAGGAACCCCGGTCTCACCAAAAATCCAAACGCATAGAAAGGCGCTACCACATTATCAGAGAAATAGTTGGGCGAGGCATTGTAGCCATGCAGAAATTGCATCAGCTGAAAATCCAGCTGATCCATTCACTAAGCCTATGTCACAAACTCAGCTAGACCGACATCTTGAGAAGATGGGTCTAAGATATTGTAATGAATGGCTCTAGTTCTAGTGGGAGATTGTTAGTAGTACGCCCTAGAGCATATCATTTAGTATGTATATTGTACATGTTTTATTAATAAAAGACATTTTCACTTTTCTGTTTACATAATATATTTATGTGTAATAGAAAATGTCCATTGATATTTTGTTAGAAATTCTATTCTTAAATTGTTAAGAATATGAGTGACAGTATTTCTAGCACAAAATATCATAAATTGGTTCACAATCGAGGATACTTCACACGGGACATGACTTATCTAGAAAGATTGTATTCATGTTTGTTCTCAATGTATTTATATGAGATATAAATAAGATGGAATGGTGAGTCTCATGCCATATAACAAACATGATAGGCACTTATGCATGATAAGTAGGCCGAACCAGTGACATTTATGACAAGCACATGGAGTTTACTCTTGTCAATACATTGTCATAAATCATATTAGTGCATATAATCTTTAGACCTGAGATAGCACAGTTATCTTGTATATAGGTGGTTTGAGTTTGATACTGCTTTCATACTTGTACTGTGTATGGGTGTATGGGCATGTGTTGGCTCCTACTAGTTATATATGGAGGTAGGTGTTGATCAAGATGGAATCTGTTACCCTAAGTAAATAGGGATAAAATCCTATGTTCATTTAATTGTTCTTAATGTTTCAAGTTCCTGGCCAGGACAGATAGATTTAATTAGAAAAGAGTTTCTGATGAGAAAATCTTTTTAATCAAGAACTGAAATTAAAAGAGAATATAATATTCATAACAAATGGGGTTTGACATAAACCATGACTCCAACTCGAATTGGGATTTTGTAACAGAGAGATTCTAGTGTATGGTAATATATGATTATAGGTTCATTTAAGGTAAACCTTATTACTAGTTGGGTGGCTATGGCATGTTATGCTAGGTGTTAACCATAGTCTATGAGCTGCCTAAAATGATTTAGAGAAATCATTTATGGTAAGAAAGAGTTCAGATGATATTAAGAGTTGATATCATATCTCATTGCCAATTAGTGATGAACCTAGTGAGTCACACACATACACAAGTAATCACCAAGTTAAATGTGATTTAATTAATTAGTTAAAGAGTTTAATTGATTAATTAAATAGGTTTGGTTTGTAATTAGATTGCAAAGTCCCTAGCATGGCTTAAAACTAAATCTAGGTTATTGGATGTATAGTATAAGTTAAATTTATATTTAAAGTGTTTAAATATGAATTTAATTATGAGAAATTAATCAATAGAGATTAATTAATTAATTTGTATTTGATATAAATTGATTAGAAGAAGAGAAATAATTATTTTGGATTGAGAACTCAAAATTAAGACATAAGGGTATTTTGGTCATTTCACAAGGGTGACATGTGGCACCATGAGATGGTGACACATGGCACTACACATAAGCTTTCCATTTGTCTTTTAATCATGTAAGATGATCAAAGTCAAGATTAAATCTAAATTTGACACTTGGCACAATGTGATTGAGTCAATTAAACTAAGAGCTAATCAGAAGATGACATGTGGCAAGGGTTTTAAGTGATGACCTAGCTATATAAGGGAAAGGATAAAAGAACAAAATAACAATCTGCTATTCTTTCTTTTGTGCCGCCAACCAAAGAACCTCTCTTCCTCTCTTCTTCCTCATCTCTCATCAATTCAAAGAGAATTGCCAACATTCTCTTGAATTAAAATTGCTAGAAATCATTTATAGTGTCCTGTATACATCTATAACATCTCTAAAGGTAAAACCTTGATTTCTAATTGATTGGAAAGGCTTGAGAAGCTGTTCAAGGGGCTGTCATTAGTGATCTTGGTGTGGACAAGCTAGATGGACAACATCTAGTGTCCTAGGTGCATCCCAAAGGTACCAAACACAACTACAGTGCATCAAAAGGTTAGTGTACTTGATCATGATTTAATCTAAGGTTCTAATGAATTAATCTGTTAATTCTAAAATCTTAAATGGCAAATGTAGATCCAAAAACATATTAAAAGTGTTTTAATATGCTATTTAATATTGAAATCAAATAGATAAATAATGAATCTTGCATGATGCATGAGACCCTAGAAGAAAAATTTTGAATTCAATGATCTAAACTTATGTTTTTCATGCTTCCGCTCCTTTAACAACTAGTTGGTGGTATAAGGTTTGCTCTAATTGCAAAAGCAGCACCCAAAATTACAATGAAACAATTTGGTGTAATAACAAATGCAGTATACTTTAAAAACCTCCAGTACCTCAATATTTTATTCGTAACTTTATTTATAACCATTTATGTCACCAAAATACTATGAAATGATATCTGCTAATAACCATTACATGTACAAATTGAGTATGATTGTCGAGGACCAAATAGGAATTGCTACATTTGTTATTTTTGGTCCATTGGCTTCAGATCCAATTAGACTTCCTACATCAACCTTAGTTTGCAACTTTAGAGATAAGAATTCAGTTCCATTAGTTCTAACAAGAATATTGAACATTAAATAAATTTTCCAAGTGATTTTGAGGTCACGAATTGAATATGCATCTCATTATTCTTTCAGAGTAACTCAAATTTTCAAAGATGAAAATGATCTTTCACGGTCTTAATTACCTATTACACCATCACCATCTCAAAGTTCCACATTAGCCTAAAGCCCACTTACAAAAAAATTAAAGAAAGTGTTTGCGAAAGGCTTGATCTATCACATATTGAAGACAATGATCCTATCATTGCAATATCAAGTATGTCTTTTTCTAAATCAGATCCATTTTCAAATTTAGAAATAGCTAACACTTTAACTCTGAGTCAAATGGAATAAGCTATATAAAAAAAAAGCACAATTAGAATATGTATTTAAATTTTTTTCCCAATTCGTCACTTTAAATTAATATAAATTAATTTTTTTTCCCATTTGTCATGTTAAATTAATATGCATTAATTTTATTCATATAATTATTGCAGGGAAAAGCCGAAAAAAATAGGAAAATTAATTGAAGATGCAATTCACTATGTTATATATTGTATTTTTATTATCAATGTTGTGGATATATAATATTATGAATGCCAATCCCACTGCATCGCACAAGTATCTATCTAGTACAAGATAAACCTACAATAAAATTGCAAATCAATGCAAAAATTAATTTAAAATAAAACAAGAAAGAATTGTAAAAAAAATCACCTGAATTGCTTCAAAAGAAGAACGCTTTACATGCTTTACAAGAGTACAATTTATAAAAATGTTCAAGTCATAGTCCTAACTTTTGACAAGCACCATGAGCAAAGCCATCCATCCTACAGCCAATCAACCACCCCTATATAACCTTTACATCATTGTCTTTAAGATCGAAAATGTCACACCCTACCCCTCTATAAGGCATGGCATGATCCCGAAGTATACCTAATGAATTACCAACTTCGCCTACTGATAACCCATTAAATATACTACAAGGGATTTTAAACCTTTTCTTATTTCTTTTTACAGTGGTGAGCACTTTTAACATGTGTTAAAAATTTTTTTACTGAAGTGAAACCAAATAACAAATCTGAGTATCAGTAATTTTTATAAAAATTTTGGCAGAGTGCCATCTATATTTTGAATAAAACAGTTTTTCAAAAACCTGTAAAAAGCACTTCCAATATATATTTCTTCAATCCCAAACTCCAATAATAGTTCAACACAATAATTTCTCAACATTTGTCAACTCAATTTAACATCAATTTTCCAGTGTTTCCAAAAATTGAGATAAGAGAAATATATCATAATATTTTTACAAGCCAAAATAATTTATAATTTTAGTTTACAACTGCTCAAGACCAGTACAATATATACATACAGAGTACATACATGACAACAAAAACTACAAAAATATGGTATACTCAATATACCTGGCGAAATCTCAAAATGTAGCACAAGCAAATTTACTCACTCGTCTGTCTCATTTCACTGTGATAAAGAATGAAAGAGCTATCACTGAGCCAATGTCTCAATGGTGCACAACATTAAGAAAATACAATTTAAAACTATAAACCATAAATCATATGAACTGTAGATACTTAAAATCATAGTTTAATTCAAAAGACAGTGAATGTCATAAGAATTAAACTCTATTTCACAATATCACAATAAATATCAATAAATCACACACACAGTTTAATCATGATTCCATAGTCCAATTCGTCTCAAAAGCCGATGGCTAATGAGGAATAACATAGCTAGCTAGTAATAATATGAGTACTCATCCTATTCATACTCAACTGGCACACACCTCAACACTTCAGCCAGAGAGGGAATTCAAAGCTAATTCGTCCCACTAGACAAGCTAGCGAGGAATTCAATCAAATATATATGATAGTTGTGGTTTCAAACCATTTGCAATATTTTTTAAGCAATAAGTATCCATCAAATTTCATTCAAACAATTTTCCATAATTTAAAACAATAACATACAAATAGTCATAATTTATTTCAATTGAAAAATTCAAAAGAAATAACTGTTGTGCACAAACCTCTGAAGAGTAACCTCTTAGCCCTGACTCAGTGTTTCCTTCCCCTTCCTTGAGTCTTTGCTAACTGAACCTGCAATTTAAAGTGTTTTAGTACTCATTTAAACTGTCTCTAACAATAAGGTTCAATAATTAATTTATTTAATACTATTGCTTTCCTTAGTCAACCTATAATGTTGACCCTTAATGCACTTTAGGTGAATTAATTTTAATGTTACCAATATGTCACATTTTATAGTCCTTTAGTGTTGGTATAAGTTACCAATTCCATTTTTAAGTGTATTGCATTTTATTGCAATTTATCAGATTTCGGTATGCTGTTTTGACCTAGCCGGACAACCTAGTTCCCTCGGTTTTCGGTTTCTGGTCCAACTTACAAACTTGTAGGTCTATGTCATAGTGAACTTTTGCCACAAATTTTAGGTCATTTGGAGTTTACTGGACCAAGTTATGGTCATTTTACTATTGTTGGTCAGATTGCACTAAAATGGCAAACTTAGGTCATTTTTAGGTCATTTTTGGTTCTGGCAGTTTTTATACCCGAACTTGTGCAAGCATTTTGACTTTCTTATGGTCATTTCTAGGTTTTGGTGTCTTCATAAGAGTTGTAACTCTATGTTTAAACTATCCATGGTATAAATTTCAGATCAATTGGACCTGTTTTAAGTGAGTTATGGCTAAAACACTGACTATTGTCCAAATGGTCAATTTTTAGGTTTGCAAAGTCACTAATCCAGATTTGGTCAATTCTCATGTCACTTTTTGGACAGAATTTAGGTAGGCCTTCTTCATGAAAGTTGGCACATTTTGTGCCTAGTTTCACCTCCAATTGGCCTCATACCAATTGGAGTCACACACTTAGGGTTATAGGCCCATTTGCACACAGCCCTCTACATGCTTTTCAAATACCAAACCAAACACATATTTACCAACTACATCTTCACTTCCCCAAACCATTCTGCATTTGGCACTAACCATAACCATTCATTTCTTTACATTATAGGTCAACTTGGACAGAATACAACAACTTCACTGTAACACCCTCCCTGTAGCAACTCTGTACATTCTACTGTTCCGGTGACCAGTGTCGGTCCGGACAGCTAGAACGTCCGGAAAAATATTTAAACTAAAGTGAGGAACCATAATTAACTCAAATATTGATAAGAAAAGAATTTAGAAAGAAAATACAACCAAGTTAAATGAGCCGGTGCCCAAGTGATGGGTAACCTAGTGAGAAGTTGCGGTTCTCGCAACTAGGAGCCCTAGACCCGGGGAAAATTTCATAAAATAATTTTTAGGACTCCAGAGAAGGGTCATTGAGGTTCCTATGGCATTAGAATGCCAAGAGAATATTTAGAAAAAAATTTCAATCGGTACAGACAATTCTGGCCCGTTAAGCCAAACGGAGGGCATTTTGGTCATTTCACCTTCACAGGTGATTTTTGGCCGACTTGTCCAGTTAAGTAAATAATTATTATGACACAAAATATGAATAAATATTTCTAAAAATTAAATTAAAATTGAGTAGAAAAGAAAAGAAAAATAAAATGGAATTAAATTAGATTTATGACATAGGATGACATCATTAAAAAGCTTCCCACCAATTAGAAATTGACAAGCCAATTAAAATGAGATAAATATAACTAAAATGAAGTAAAAAATAAACACAATTTCTGCAATTCTCTTCCATTTCCCGTAACCCATTTTCCCTTCCACCCAAACCACCATTAAAGCTCCCTTAAGCTTCATTTCCCACTTCAATTCACCTCAAAACCTTATCCTCCCTTCACAAAAAATTATACCCACATCAAGGAGAAGTGTTTGGCAGCCAAGAAAGAGTAAGAAAGTAAAGAAAAATTAAAGTCTTGGTTGGCTTGGATTTGAGCTACAAGAGGTTAGTGCTTAATTATGCATATTTCTCTCTTTATTCCATATTAGGGACTTAAAATGAGTATGAAATTGTAAGTTAAATGAAATAAAAATTATGTGTATGTACACCATGGAATTTGGCAGCCCTAAGGAAGGGACAATGTTGATGGTTTTGATGGATTTAAAAGGGCTTAGAAATGGTGTTGATGTGTAGACATAAATTTGAAATGGATTAGTATGCCTAAATGACATGAGTTGTGTGAACCTTGAATTTGAGCTAGGGTTTTGGATAGAAACTTGGACTTTGCTTATGTAATGGTGAATGAACATTCTAATGGTCAATTAGTGACCATTTGAGGTAAGTTGACCATAAATTGGAGTGAAGTATAGCATGACAAACTGAATTGGTATGCTGCCTAGTGAGAGCAGCAGGTGTGGCTGTGATTCCAGCCTGTTTGGACAGCCATAACTTGGGCTGTGTAGGTTCAATTGGTGTTTGGCCAATTGGACATGAAACTAGACACATAACGGCACAATTTTGGTGAAGAAACCATGCCCAAAAGACCAAAGCAAGGGGACCAAAAACTTGCCCCAATCCGGATGTCCTGCAACCAGATTCTGCAGAATGACCAAACTCATGAACAATGATTGTTCATTTGGCCATAACTCATTGTAGAATGGCCCAATTGACCTGAAATTTTACAGCAACAAGTTAAGATATAGACCAACAACTTTCATGAAGAAACCTACCCCAAATTATGACCAGAACCTATCCAACGAGGCAGTTGCAACATCTGCTCATCGTGACCTTGTAGATATGGTCAGTTCTGAAATTTTTCAATCCGGCCAGTTGTGGTTTTTGGACCATAACTTGAGCTACAAAACTCCAAATGGAGTGATTCAAAAAAATAAATTCAACTAGACAACATAAGGAACAACTTTCATTTTTATCATTTTCCCAAATTCCCACTACAACAGCAACTAATGGAACAGAAAAATTTAGGTATGAAAACTGAAAATTCTGCTCTCTTAATTTTAAGCTTAGGAATGGTATTGTTAACCAATACCAACAAATTTTAAATGCAAAATGTGGTATGTTGGGAGTGTTAAAACCAATGTACCTATTTTCTATGCAAAAGTCAACATTTTTGTTGACTAATGAAGTGAATAGTAACACCAAAGCTTGAAATTCAAAAATTACAAAATTCAAAAGTATCAAATGCCCTAGTATACCTAACAAGATTGGTTTTGATAGTTTGGCATGCCAATAGGGTTCAGTTAGCAGTACTGCACATGGCATTATGCCATTTTGTGATTTCATGGCTTTTGGCCATTCTGACATTGTGTTGATATTTGGCCTTGTGCCTATTGTCATTACAGCTTATTAGCTGTTCTGTTGCACACCGGGAGATGCATATGTGATCGATGGTGTGACGGCCTGAGGTACTAGATACCCAGTGCCAGTTTACCCGTTTATCCAGTCCACTCGTCCAGTATAGGTTACTTGGGCAGCCAAAAGAATGAAAGTGGATAAATTTAATAAAATAATGAATATAACAAGTACAAAATAAGTAAGATCACAAATACTCATCGAAAATTTATTTGAAATGAAACATCAATACATTCACTGCATATTTATTTTCTGTTATTTATTTTTATTTTATTATTGGCACCACTAAGCATTATTGCTTAGCGCGTTGCTTTTGCCACGCGTAGGATCTGGAGATACTGACCGAGAGCCCGGTAGACCACAGACTGGGTGAGACCTCCTGCAGCTCTGCATAGTGTCCGTGTCACCTCACCATCTTCAGTGCATTGGTAGGACACTAGGTTCATTTTGGTATTTTGTAACTAACTTTTATTTTCTCATATGTAACTAAACTTATGTAATGTATTTTGATGTTCATGTAAATAATAAAAATTATGTTTGTGAATGGAAAAGTGAATATTTATCTATGACTTGTACATGATTATCACATGAGATGAATGATTGAGAAATGGAAATGTTGTTGAAAAACATATTGAGATTTTGATATTGGAGTTGAGAATGATTGAATATGATTATTGGAAGTGTTTTTCACAGGTTCCGAAGAACTGTTTTCTCCATTTTTAGCCGGTACTCTGCCGGATTTTCTATAAAATTTTCGGAACCTCAAATAAATTATAATTTCAATAAATGACTTAAATAAATTATATTTCACAAGTTATATTCAAAACTATGATAAAAATTAATTAAGATAAAATAGAGTGTTCCGGATACACCGTGTGACATAGCTTACTCGGATATACTGTAGACGGGTAAGGGGTGTCACATTTAGTGGTATCAGAGCACGGTTTAGGCGTTTCTGGGCCTAGATTGAGTCCATACCATGCATTGCATTTGTAAGTGTCGAGGTGACGCTAATGCAGATCTGTTTGTCTTTCTTATTTTGAATAGGATATGGACCCTACATCTCAGAGGGCAGTTGAGGAGGAAGTGGAGAGTCATGCTCCACCTGCAGCAGCTGAGACTGGGGGTAGGGGAGAACCTGCTCCGCCAGCTCAAGCAGAGTCTGCTCAGCCTCCACAGGCCGTGTTCCAGCAAATGGCCGAATTCTTCAAACAAATGGCTGGGGTAATGCCACCACCACCACCACCTCCACAACCGAAATCACACCTGGAAAAATTGAGAAAATTTGGAGCAGTGGACTTCTTTGGTAAGAGAGAAGATGATTCTGTTGCAGCCGAAAATTGGTTGAACAGAACATGCAGAGTTTTAAAACAACTCCACTGCACTCCCGAGCAAAATCTAGAAGCTGTTGTATCTCTATTGCAAGATGATGCATATGAATGGTGGGATACGGTGTCCAGTGAAGTACAGCCAGAAGTAATAACTTGGGACTTCTTCCTCTCCGAATTTAAGAAGAAATATGTGGGTAGTGTATACCTGGAAGAGAGAAGAAGAGAGTTCATTAATCTGAGGCAGAGACAGCTGTCAGTGGCCGAGTATGAAAAGGAATTCATCAGATTGAGCCACTATGGAAGGGAGATAGTCCCTAATGAGGCTGAAAGGTGTAAGAGATTTGAAGAGGGATTAAATGACAATATAAAGATCATGATCACTGCCTTGGGAATCACCGACTTCACCAAGTTAGTGGAAGCTGCAATAAAAGTTAAAAAAGTAAGAATAAGTGAGCAGACCAAAAGGGAGAGACAGCAGAAGAGGGGCCCAGGTCAATCTAGTTCATCTCCTGCATTTGGGAAGAAGTTCAAGGGTCCACACGCAGCAGTTCAGTCAACCACAAGGTCGTGGTCAGTCTGAGGCCTGTGCCACGCTACTCCCTAGGAGAGGTCAGTCCACACCATCAGTGGGCAGAGGGATGGGGTTCAAGGGACCAGCCCCAGCAACTTCTGCATGTCCACATTGCCTGAAGTGGCATAAGGGGGAGTGTTGGAGAGTGACTGGTGCCTGCTTAAGGTGTGGGTCAACAGAGCATCAGTTGAGGAATTGTCCACGCAGAACTACTACAGTTGCTCCAACACAAGCGCATGCACTGCTCCCGCACCACAAAGGGGTAGGAAATGCAACTGACGCAGTTGGGACCATCACGAGGCCTGCATCCGAGCCGCAGAGAGGCTCGATAACGATCACCCGCGAGCTTATGCCATGAGAGCTCAGAGGAGCAAGATGCCCCGGACGTCATCAGGGGTACGTTCTCCCTCTACAATACATCTGTGCATGCATTGGTGGATCCAGGATCCACTCATTCATACATCTGCATCAACTTACCTATAGAAAGGGGGATATTAGTAGGGGAGAGTGACCAAGACATTCTAGTCACTAATCCATTGGGCCACAGTGTAGTGGTGAACAAAGTATATAAGGGTTGCCCGTTAAGGATTCAGGGGTATGAATTCTTGGCAGACCTGATTGAGTTGCCTTTCCATGAGTTTGACGTGATTTTGGGAATGGACTGGTTGTCATGTCATCAGGCAATAGTTGATTGCAAATTGAAGAGAATTTCTCTGAAAACTTCAGAAGGTAATGAGATCACTATTGTGGGTGAAAGGACAGATTTCTTGTCCAATGTTATCTCAGCCACAGTTGCAAGAAGAATGATGAGAAAAGGCTGTGAAGCCTACCTAGCACATGTGGTGGATACTAGGTAGGCTAAGCCAGATCTGTGTGACATATCCACAGTAAAGGACTTCCCAGATGTGTTTCCTGAAGAATTGCCTGATTTGCCACTAGAAAGGGAAGTTGAATTTGCTATTGAGACACTGCCGGGTACAGCACCCATTTCCATTGCTCCTTATAGGATGGCACCCACTGAATTGAGGGAGTTGAAAACTCAGTTGCAAGAGTTGCTTGATAAGGGGTTTATACGCCCCAGTGTGTCACCATGGGGAGCTCCAGTGCTGTTTGTAAAGAAGAAGGATGGGACTTTGAGGCTTTGCATTGATTACCGACAGTTGAATAAAGTGACTGTGAAGAACAAATATCCGTTGCCTAGAATTGATGATCTGTTTGATCAGTTGAAGGGAGCAGGAGTATTTTCTAAAATTGATCTCAGATCAAGGTATCATCAGTTGAGGGTGAAGGATGCAGATGTGCCAAAGACTGCATTCAGGACCCGATATGGGCATTATGAGTTTCTAGTGATGCCCTTTGGCCTAACAAATGCACCAGCGGCATTCATGGACCTTATGAACCGTATCTTCCATCCACACTTAGATCGGTTCGTAGTGGTCTTTATTGATGATATTTTGGTGTATTCCAAGACCAGGGAAGAACATGATGAACATTTGAGGATTGTTCTGCAAACCCTGAGAGAAAAGAAGCTGTATGCTAAGTTGTCCAAGTGTGACTTTTGGTTGAATGAGATTGCATTCCTTGGATACATAGTGTCAGCTGATGGGATTAGGGTGGATCCTAAGAAAATAGAAGCAGTGATGGAATGGAAGCCTCCTAGGAATACAACTGAGGTCAGAAGTTTCTTGGGGCTAGCTGGGTATTATAGAAGATTTGTGAAGGGATTTTCCTTAATAGCTGCTCCAATGACCAAGTTGTTACACAAGAATGTTAGATTTGACTGGAATGATAAGTGTCAGACCAGTTTTGAGAAGTTGAAGGCTATGTTGACAGAAGCACCAGTGTTAACACAGCCAATGTCAGGAAAGGACTTTGTGGTCTACAGTGATGCCTCTCATAATGGGTTAGGGTGTGTATTGATGCAAGAGGGGAAGGTGGTCGCTTATGCTTCCAGACAGCTAAGGCCACATGAACAGAATTACCCTACCCATGATCTAGAGCTTACAAAGAATTATCTTCGTGATCAAGATATGGAGGCATTACTTATATGGTGAAAAGTGCTACATTTACAAAGACCACAAAAGTCTAAAATATTTTACAACTCAGAAGTATCTCAACCTAAGACAGAGGCGATGGATTGAGTTCCTGAAGGACTATGATTGTGTAATTGACTACCATCCTCGGAAGGCAAATGTAGTTCTTGATGCTTTGAGCAGAAAATCCATGACTTTGAGATCATTGAATGCCCGTCTATCTTTGGTTCGAGATGGAGCTATTTTGGCCGAGTTGCAAGTGAGGCCAAACTCACATAGCAGATTTTAGATGGGCAGAAGGTAGATGAGAAGCTAATGGCTATTATGAGCAAAATCTCAGAGGGAAAAGCAACTGACTATGGGGTGAAAGCAGATGGGTGTCTGTACTACAAAGGAAGACTGTGTGTACCAGATGATGGGGAATTGAAGGCCAGTATTCTAAAAGAGGCACACACCAGTGTATATGCTATGCACCTGTGAAGTACAAAGATGTATCATGATCCAAGCTTCACTATTAGTGGCACGGTATGAAGAAGGACATAGTCGACTATGTGACTAAATGCTTGACATGTCGCCAAGTCAAGGCGAACATCAAGTTCCATCAGTTTGCTACACCTATACGCATACCGAATGGAAATGGGATCGGGTCACCATGGATTTTGTAAGTGGTCTACCTCTCACCCGTAAGAAACATGATGCAAGATGGGTGATAGTAGATAGATCGACAAGTCAAGACACTTTCTCGCCAATTAGACCGACTACCACCGAGAAGTTAGCGTAATTGTATATCGCTGAGATAGTTAGATCGCATGGAATTCCACTTTCCATCATATCCGATCGAGACCCAAGGTTTACATCGAGATTTTGGAAGAAGTTGCATGAGTCCTTGGGTACACAATTCCACTTCAAGATGCCTTTCCATCCTCGACGGATGGGCAATCGTAAAGAGTAATCTGTCACTTTCCATCCCCAGATTTTGAAGAACGTGCAGTAACTAACCTGACACCGAGAATACATGAGCTTTCAATTGGAAACGATCCTTGATACTGATGACATGATTCGAAAGATTAATTCCGGTAAACAAAATGAAACATATATCGAGGTCCTTGACAAATAATGTCGATCATTGAGTAATAACACGGTATGAGGAATATTCTGTTCACCACTAGGAAACTGTAAGGGTTTGGCGCAAGTGAGTTTGAGAAGTTGTGGCTAGCAATCAAATGCCCCGTATGAATGCATACAACAATAGCTGACCACAAGCTAGCATCAAATATCTTTGTTAAACCTTGCAGGTGGGAGCAAACGGTGGCTTGAACTCTAGTGTATGAATTGGCGAACAAAGGCCAGACTCTGAGTAAGCAGGTCCTGTGCATGGGCTTGAAGGTTGCCTATTGCTGAGAAACTAATCAAATACGCTTTATATCGAGTCACGAGAAGGCCAGAAAAGAAATCTTTATGAATATGGCTCTCAGTGTTCCGGTGAGTGTTGCGGTGCTCGAGCACCTGCAGCGAGTGGAAAGAAGAGTGTTGAGGACCTTTTGGAAGGAAGGTAAGTCCCCCTTTGCTGCCCCGGTAAGTTGTTCATTGGCCCACCCATTCATTGAGCGGTAGGCTGTCAGTAGCCTGATACAGAGTCATTGCAGAGAGTGGGTGGTGCAGCGTGTTCCGTACCATTTTGTCTTGACCGAAACTGGCGAGCGCGATATCCTTCCAGCTCCTTATGCCATTTCTCAGAAAGAAATTGCTAAATCATTACTGATTTGAGCTTCCCCGTCAGAACCTGAAACTACGCTGAAAACTTCTCTGAGAAAGCTGAAAGAGTTGAAATATTAGATTTGGCGGTAGTCCATGTGTTCTTGTGATTGACAGGTGCATCTTGACAACACCAAGATGGGAATTTGTACTTGGAAATATCTGACACAGGCTGAAACCCAGCAATTCCTTTGTCTCTCTCTTGCACGTACGCTCCTTGACTTCTGCTTTTTCAGCAGCTTTAGAAAGAGCCACGCCCAACTTAGTAGTCGACATTCCCAGGCTTTGATCTTTTATGTTATGCATTTGGTATCTCTTGGCAGTCTGCTGACAGGCCTGTTGAGACATCTTGTAGAGACTGGCTAGTGCTCCGAATGCGGCGATGAACACACCATTTAAACGACCAAGTGAGGACACATAGTAACGGAATTAGAGAGAAAGTTAACACCTCACACTTAGCGATAAAAATTATTATAACATTATAACGATGTGATCGAGACAATTCAGAAATGATCAGGGAAGACCATAATTAACTCAAATATTCAATAAGTCAGTGCCTTTAGAAACCAAAATGACGTATAAGACAAATGAGCACATGGCTCCCCCGCAGCTAAGATATGGCGACTTCTGAAATTTTGCTGCGAGTTAGTTGTAGCCCAAGGTCATTTTAAAACTAGACCATTAATTCATAAAATAATTTTTAGGACTCAGAGAAGGGTTCATTTGGGGCTATGGCATTAGAATCTTCAAAGAAAATATTTAGAAAAATTTTCAGCCAGTGACAATCTTGCTTTCACCTTTGTCGAACATTTAATTGGTGTTTTTGAAGATGATGTCCAGTTAAAATTTGAAAATTTATAAGTCATTTATTGAAATTATAATTTATTTGAGGTTAGAAAATTTTATAGAAAATCAGTGATCTGGCTAAAAATGGAGAAAATAGTTCTTCGGAACCTGTGAAAAATACTTCCAATAATCATATTCAATCATTCTCAACTCCAATATTAAAATCTCAATATGTTTTTCAACAACATTTCCATTTTTCAATCATTCATCTCATGTAATAATCATGTAAAAGTCATAAATAAATATTCACTTTTCCATTCACAAACATAATTTTATTATTTACATGAACATCAAAATACATTACATAAGTTCGATTACATATGAGAAAATAAAGTTAGTTACAAAATACCAAAATGAACCTAGTGTCCTACCAATGCTTGAAGATGGTGAGGTGACACGGACACTATTCAGCTGCGGGAGGTCTCACCCGATGCATGGTCTCTAGGGCTCTCGGTCGGTATCTCGGATCCTACGCATGGCAAAAAACAAGCGCTAAGCAATAATGCTTAGTGGTACTGTATAAATAAATAATAACAGAAAATAATTCTCGTTGAATGTATTGATGTTTTCATTTCAAATAAATTTCGATGGTATTTGTGATCTTACTTATTTTGTACTTGTTATATTCATTATTTTATTAAATTTATCCACTTTCATTCTTTTGGTTGCCCAAGTAACCTATCTTTGGACTCTTGTTTGGATCTTGGCAATTAGCCCAGCCTTTGGGTATCAAAAGCTACCTGGGTAGTCACACCATCGGTCACATGCCATCTCCGTGTAGCCTTGCAGGCAATGACCCAATAGGCACAATTGTATGGCAACTAGGCTGACCTGAGCCAAAATATCAACACAAATGTCCGAGAATGGCCAAAAGCAGCGCTTGAAATCACAAAATGGCATAATGCCATGTGCGATACTACTAAGCTGAACCCTATTGGCATGCCAAACTATCAAAAACCAATCTTGTTAGGTATACTGGGGCATTTTGATACTTTTTGAATTTTGTAATTTTTTTAGAATTTCCAGAAAGCTTTGGTGTTACTATTCACTTCATTAGTCAACAAAAGCCTTGTTTTTGCATAGAAAATAGGTACATTGGTTTAACACTCCCAACATACCACATTTTGCATTTAAAATTTGTTTGGTGTGTAGTTAACAATAGTGACCTAGCGCCAAAATTAAGAAGGCAGAATTTTCAGTTTTCATACCTAAATTTTGCTGTTCCATTAGTTCTTTGTTGTAGTGGGAATTTGAGGAAAATGATAAAAAATGAAAGTTGTTCCTTATGTTGTCTAGTTGAATTTATTTTTGAATCACTCCATTTGGAGTTTTTGCAAGCTCAAGTTATGGTCCAAAAACCACGCTGGCGGATTAGAAAAATTTGAAGCCCGACCATATCTACGGTCACGGCTTTGAGCAGTGGCGCAAGAAGCGCCTGCGTTAGTGGACCAGGTTTCTGGTCATAATTTGGGGTAGGTTTCTTCATGAAAGTTGGCATTGGTCTATATCTTAACTTGTTGCTGCTTAAAATTTCAGGTCAATTGGGCCATTCTACAATGAGTTATGGCCAAATGAACAATCATTGTTCATGAGTTTGTAGTCATTCTGCCATGAATAGTCTGGTTTAGGGGACATCAGGTTAGAGGCAAGTTTTGGTCCCCCTTGCTTTGGTCTTTTGGGCATGGTTTCTTCACCAAAATTGTGCGTTATGTGTCTAGTTTCATGTCCAATTGGCCAAACACCAATTGAATTCTACACAGCCCAAGTTATGGCTGTCCAAGCATTTGAATCACGGCCCTCACTTTACTCTCACTAGGTAGCATACCAATTCAGTTTGTCATGCTATACTTCACTCCAATTTATGGTCAACACACTCAAATGGTGCGCACTAATTGACCATTAGAATGTTCATTCACCATTACATAATGACAAAGTCAAGTTTCTATCCAAAACCTAGCTCAAATTCAAGGTTCACACAAACTCATGTCATTTAGGCATACTAATCCATTTCAAATTTATGTCTACACATCAACACCATTTTCTAAGCCCTTTTAAATCATCAAAACCATCAACATTGTCCTTCCTTAGGGCTGCCAAATTCCATGGTGTACATACACATAATTTTTATTTCATTTAACTTACAATTTCATACTCATTTTAAGTCCCAATATGGAATAAAGAGAAATAGTCATAATTAAGCACTAACCTCTTGTAGCTCACATCCACGCCAACCCAGACTTTAATTTTTCTTTACTTTCTTACTCTTTCTTGGCTGTCAACCACGTCTCCTTGATGTGGGGATAATTTTTTGTGAAGGAGGATAAGGTTTGAGGTGAATTGAAGTGGGAAATGAAGCTAGGGAGCTTTAATGGTGGTTTGGGTGGAAGGAGAAAATGGGTTAGGAAATGGAAGAGAATTGCAGAAATTGTGTTTATTTTTACTTCATTTTAGTTATATTTATCTCATTTTAATTGGCTTGTCAATTTCTAATTGGTGGAAGCTTTTAATGATGTCATCTATGTCATAAATCTAATTTAATTCCATTTTATTTTCTTTTCTTTTCTACTCAATTTTAATTTAATTTTTTAGAAATATTTATTCATATTTTGTGTCATAATAATTATTTACTTAGCTGGACAAGTCGGCCAAAAATCACTGTGAAGGTGAAATGACCAAAATGCCCTCGTTTGGCTTAACGGGCGAGAATTGTCTGTCTGGGATTGAAATTTTTCTAAATATTCTCTTGGCATTCTAATGCCATAGGAACCTCAATGACCCTTCTCTGGAGTCTAAAAATTATTTTATGAAATTTTCCCGAGTGCAGGGCTCCTAGTTGCGAGAAGCAACTTCTCACTAGATTACCCATCACTTGGGCAGGCTCATTTAACTTGGTTGTATTTTCTTTCTAAATTCTTTTCTTATCAATATTTGAGTTAATTATGGTTCCTCACTTTGGTTTAAATATTTTAGGACGTTCTTTGTACATGGGATGAGCCAGTCAGAGCAGTAGAATGTCTGAGTTGCTCACGGGGAGGGTGTTCTGGTGAAGTTGTTGTATTCTGTCCAAGTTGACCTATAATGTAAAGAAATGAATGGTTATGGTTGAGTGCCAAATGCAGAATGGTTTGGGGAAGTGAAGATGTAGTTGGTAAATATGTGTTTGGTTTGGTATTTGAAAAGCATGTAGAAATTTTGTGTGCAAATGGGCCTATAACCTAAGTGTGTGACTCCAATTGGTATGAGACCAATTGGAGGTGAAACTGCACAAAATGTGCCAACTTTCATGAAGAAGGCCTACCTAAATTCTGTCCAAAAAGTGACATGAGAATTGACCAAATCTGGATTAGTGACTTTGCAAACCTAAAATTGACCATTTGGACAATAGTGATGTTTTAGCCATAACTCACTTAAAACAGGTCCAATTGATCTGAAATTTATACCATGGATAGTTTAAACATAGAGTTACAACTCTTATGAAGACACCAAAACCTAGAAATGACCATAAGAAAGTCAAAATGCTTGCACAAGTTCGGGTATAAAAGCGCGAGAACCAAAAATGACCTAAAATGACCTAAGTTTGCCATTTTAGTGCAATCGACCAACAATAGTAAAATGACCATAACTTGGTCCAGTAAACTCAAATGACCTAAAATTTGTGGCAAAAGTTCACTATGACATAGACCTACAAGTTTGTAAGTTGGACCAGAAACAGAAAACCGAGGAACTAGGTTGTCAGGCTAGATCAAAGCTTGACATACCGAAATACGATAAATTGCAATAAAATACAATACACTTAAAAATGGAATTGGTAACTTATACCAACACTAAAGGACTATAAAATGTGACATATTGGTAACATTAAAATTAATTCACCTAAAGTGCATTAGGGTCGACATTATAGGTTGACTAAGGAAAGTAATAGTATTAAATAAATTAATTATTGAACCTTATTGTTAGAGCAGTTTAAATGAGTACTAAAACACTTTAAATTGCGAGTTGATTAGCAAAGACTCAAGGAAGGGAAGGAAACAGTCGGGGCTAGAGAGTTACTCTTGAGAGGTTTGTACTGTGATTATTTCTTTTGAATTTTCAATTGAAATAAATTATGAGTATGTGTATGTTATTGTTTTAAATTATGGAAAATTGTTTTAATTAAATTTGATGGATACTTATTGCTTAAAAAATATTGAAAATGTTTTGAAACCACAACTCTCATATATATTTGATTGAATTCCTCGATAGCATGTCAGTGGGGCCAATTAACTTTGAATTCCCTCTCTAATTTGAAGTGTTGAGGTGTGTGCAGATTGAGTATGAATAGGATGAGTACTCATATTATTACTAGCTAGCTATGTTATTCCTCATTAGCCATCGGCTTTTGAGCCAATTGGACTATGGAATCATGATTAAAGCGTGTGTGTGATTTTATTGATATTTATTGTGATATTGTGAAATAGAGTTTAATTCTTATGACATTGTTGTCTTTTGAATTAAACTATGATTTTAAGTATCTCTGATTCATATGATTTATGGTTTATAGTTTTAAATTGTATTTTCTTAATGTTGGGCACCATTGAGACATTGGCTCAGGGATAGCTCTTTCATTCTTTATCACGGGTAGGCAGACAGAATGACGGAAGCGAGTAAGTGCTTGTGCTACATTTTGAGATTTCGCGGGTATATTGAGTATACCATATTTTTGTAGTTTTGTTGTCATGTATGTACTCTGTATGTATATATTATGCTTGGTCTTGGCGATTGTAAACTAAAATTATAAATTATTTTGGCTTGTAAAAATATTATGATATATTTCTCTTATCTCAATTTTTGGAAACAACTGGAAAATTGATGTTAAATTGAGTTGACAAATGTTGAGAAATTATTGTGTTGAACTATTATTGGAGTTTGGGATTGAAGAAATATATATTGGAAGTGCTTTTCGAGTTTTGAAATGTTTTATTCAAAATATAGATGGCACTCTGCGAAAATTTTTATAAAGTGCGATACTCAGTTTGTTATTTGGTTTCACTTGAGTAAAAAATTTTTAACACATGTTAAAAGTGCTCACCCTGTAAAAGAAATAAGAAAAGGTTTAAAATCCCTTGTAGTATATTTAATGGGTTATCGATGGCGAAGTTGGTAATTCATTAGGTATACTTGAGGATCATGCCATGCCTTATAGAGGGTAGGGTGTGACATTTTCGATCTTAAAGACAATGATGTAAAGGTTATATAGGGGTGGTTGATTGGCTGTAGGATGGATGGCTTTGCTCATGGTGCTTGTCAAAAGTTAGGACTATGACTTGAACATTTTATAAATTGTACTCTTGTAAAGCATGTAAAGCGTTCTTCTTTTGAAGCAATTCGGGTGATTTTTTACAATTCTTTCTTGTTTTATTTTAAATTAATTTTTGCATTGATTTGCAATTTTATTGTAGGTTTATCTTGTACTAGATAGATACTTGTGCGTCTGATGGGATTGGCATTCATAATATTATATATCCACAACATTGATAATAAAAATACAATATATAACATAGTGAATTGCATCTTGAATTAATTTTCCTATTTTTTGACTTTTCCTGCAATAATTATATGAATAAAATTAATGCATATTAATTTAACATGACAAATGGGAAAAAAATTAATTTATATTAATTTAAAGTGGCGAATTGGGAAAAAATTTAAATACATATTCTAATTGTGCTTTTTTTTTATATAGCTTATTCCATTTATTTCGAGTTAAAGTGTTAGCTATTTCTAAATTTGAAAATGGATCTGATTTAGAAAAGACATACTTGATATTGCAATGATAGGATCATTGTCTTGAATATGTGATAGATCAAGCCTTTATAAACACTTTCTTTAATTTTTTTGTAAGTGGGCTTTAGGCTAATGTGGAACTTTGAGATGGTGATGGTGTAATAGGTAATTAAGGCGTGAAAGATCATTTTCATCTTTGAAAATTTGAGTTACTCTGAAAGAATAATGAGATGCATATTCAATTCGTGACCTCAAAATCACTTGGAAAATTTATTTAATGTTCAATATTCTTGTTAGAACTAATGGGCCGAATTCTTATCTCTAAAGTTGCAAACTAAGGTTGATGTAGGAAGTCTAATTGGATCTGAAGCCAATGGACCAAAAATAACAAATGTAGCAATTCCTATTTGGTCCTCGACAATCATACTCAATTTGTACATGTAATGGTTATTATGAGATATCATTTCATAGTATTTTGGTGACATAAATGGTTATAAATAAAATTCTGAATAAAATATTGAAGTCTGGAGGTTTTAAAGTATCTTTGCATTTGTTATTACACCAAATTGTTTCATTGTAATTTTAGGTCTTTGCTTTTGCAATTAGAGCAAACCTTATACCACCAACTAGTTGTTAAAGGGCGGAAGCATGAAAAACATAAGTTTAGATCATTGAATTCAAAATTTTTCTTCTAGGGTCTCATGCATCATGCAAGATTCATTATTTATCTATTTGATTTCAATATTAAATAGCATATTAAAACACTTTTAATATGTTTTGGATCTACATTTGCCATTTAAGATTTTAGAATTATGATTAATTCATTAGAACCTTAGATTAAATCATGATCAAGTACACTAACCTTTTGATGCCTTTGTAGTTGTGTTTGGTACCTTTGGGATGCACCTAGGACACTAGATGTTGTCCATCTAGCTTGTCCACACCAAGATCACTAATGACAGCCTTGAGCAGCTTCTCAAGCCTTTCCAATCAATTAGAAATCAAGGTTTTACCTTTAGAGATGTTATAGATGTATACGAGGACACTATAAATGATTTCTAGCAATTTTAATTCAAGAGAATGTTGGCAATTCTCTTTGAATTGATGAGAGATGAGGAAGAAGAGAGGAAGAGAGGTTCTTTGGTTGGCGGCACAAAAGAAAGAATAGTGATTGTTATTTTGTTCTTTTATCCTTTCCCTTATATAGCTAGGTCATCACTTAAAACCCTTGCCACATGTCATCTTACGATTAGCTCTTAGTTTAATTGACTCAATCACATTGTGCCAAGTGTCAAATTTAGATTTAATCTTGACTTTGATCATCTTACATGATTAAAGACAAATGGAAAGCTTATGTGTAGTGCCATGTGTCACCATCTCATGGTGCCACATGTCACCCTAATGAAATGACCAAAATACCCTTATGTCTTAATTTTGAGTTCTCAATCCAAAATAATTATTTCTCTTCTTCTAATCAATTTATATCAAATACAAATTAATTAATTAATCTCTATTGATTAATTTCTCATAATTAAATTCATATTTAAACACTTTAAATATAAATTTAACTTATCTTATACATCAATAACCTAGATTTAGTTTTAAGCCATGCTAGGGACTTTGCAATCTAATTACAAACCAAACCTATTTAATTAATCAATTAAACTCTTTAACTAATTAATTAAATCACATTTAACAGTGATTACTTGTGTATGTGTGTGACTCACTAGGTTCATCACTAATTGGCAATGAGATATGATATCAACTCTTAATATCATCTGAACTCTTTCTTACCATAAATGATTTCTCTAAATCATTTTAGCGACTCATAGACTATGGTTAACACCTAGCATAACATGCCATAGCCACCCAACTAGTAATAAGGTTTACCTTAAATGAACTATAATCATATATTACCATACACTAGAATCTCTACATTACAAAATCCTAATTCAAGTTGGAGTCATGGTTTATGTCAAACCCCATTTGTTATGAATATTATGTTCTCTTTTAATTTCAGTTCTGGATTAAAAAGATTTTCTCATCAGAAACTCTTTTCTAATTAAATCTATCTGTCCTGGGCAGGAACTTGAAACATCAAGAATAATTAAATGAACATAGGATTTTATTCCTATTTACTTAGGAGTATGATTCCATCTTGATCAACACCTACCTCCATATATAACTAGTAGGAGCCAACACATGCCCATACACCCATACAGTACAAGTATGGCGATATCAAACTCAAACCACCTATATACAAGATAAGCTGTGCTATCTGGTCTAAAGATTATATGCACTAATATGATTTATGACAATGTATTGACAGAGTAAACTCCATGTGCTTGTCATAAATGTCACTGGTTCGGCCTACTTATCATGCATAAGTGCCTATCATGTTTGTTATATGGCATGAGACTCACCATTCCATCTTATTTATATCTCATATAAATACATTGAGAACAAACATGAATACAATCTTTCTAGATAAGTCATGTCCCGTGTGAAGTATCCTCGATTGTGAACCAATTTATGATATTTTGTGCTAGAAATACTGTCACTCATATTCTTAACAATTTAAGAATAGAATTTCTAACAAAATATCAATGGACATTTTCTATTACACATAAATATATTATGTAAACAGAAAAGTGAAAATGTCTTTTATTAATAAAACATGTACAATATACATACTAAATGATATGCTCTAGGGCGTACTACTAACAATCTCCCACTAGAACTAGAGCCATTCATTACAATATCTTAGACCCATCTTCTCAAGATGTCGGTCTAGCTGAGTTTGTGACATAGGCTTAGTGAATGGATCAAATTTGGATTTTGGTGATGCAATTTACATGGCTCTGATGCCTGTTAACTATTTCTCTGATAATGTGGTAGCGCCTTTCTATGCGTTTGGATTTTTGGTGAGACCGGGGTTCCTTGCTTTGTATGTTGCTCCATTATTGTCCGATGAAGTGGAACTGCTAACTCAATGGAAGGAACTACTGCAAGTTCTGTCATGAACTTCTTTATCCAAATAGCTTCCTTTGCAGCATCTGATGCAGCAATATACTCAGCCTCGGTAGTGGACTTTGTAGTTGTACTCTGTTTAGAACTCTTCCAAGTATTGCACCTCCATTACAAATGAACACATATCGGTAGACTTTCTATCATTGATATCGATTAGAAATCGAGAATCGGTATAACCATCAATTGCAAGTCACCACCTCCATGTATCAAGAATAAATCCTTAGTTTTCTCAAGTACTTAAGGATATTCTTGTGACTATCTAGTATTCCAAACTGGATTGGATTGATACACTAGTCAAACTAATAGCATATGCGATATCAGGCCTAGTACACAACATTGCATACATCAAACTTCCAATAGCGAAGCATATGGAATCTGGCCATTTATCTCTTTCTTGAGTGTCTTTGGTGACATCTCTTTAGAAAGGTGGATACCATGTCTCCTTGGTAACAATCCTCTCTTGGAATCAAGTATGTTAAACCTCTTTAACACCTTTTCCAAGTATAAACTTTGGGATAAATCAATTATTCTTTTCACTCTATCTCTATAGATGTGAATCCCAAGAATATAGGTTGCCTCCTCTAAGTCTTTCATGGAGAATGTATTTGACAACCATACCTTTATAGTTGTCAACATACTATGTCATTACCATCAACAAATGTCATCCACATATAAGACAAGGAAAGTAGCAGCACTATCAATAACCTTCTTATATACACATGGCTCATCCTCATTTTTGATAAAACCAAATGACTTAATGGCTTCACCAAAGCGGATGTTCAAACTCCTCGAAGCTTGTTTTAACCCATAAATGGATGCTTTAGCTTGCATACTGTGGAACCATCTTGGGATTCAAAACCCCTCGGTTGTTCCATGAAAATGTTTTCTTCAATGTATCCATTCAGAAAAGCTGTTTTGACATCCATCTGCCAAATCTTATAATCATAGTATACACCTATTGCTAATAGAATCCTAATTGATTTAAGCATGGCAATAGGCGAGAAAGTCTCTTCATAGTCGATTCCTTGCCTTTGGCGAAACCCTTTCACTACTAGCATTGCTTTATAGGTCCCCACCTTTCCATTAGAACCAATTTTCTTCTTGAAAACCCATTTGCTCCCTATAGGTACAATACCTTCAGGTGGGTCAACAAGATCCCAAACTTGATTCTTATACATGGAATCAATATCGGATTTCATAGCGTCAATCAATTTTGAAGAGTCTATATCTGATATAGCTTCTTCATAGGTAAGTGGATCATCTCCATGATCTACTTCTTTATGAGTAGACAACTTTTATTCTTCTTCATGAAGGAAACAATATCTAACTGGAGGGTGAGATACAGAGTTGATCTACGAGGAGCAGTGTAGATGTTTCATCAATAGGTGTAGGTTGACTAGATGGATCTATATCCATATGATTTATTGGTTGCCTTCCTTTGCCTCCTTCTTGAACAAGCGTTTGTTCAGAAATGCGGCATCTCTTCTTACCACAACCTTTTGTGATGTAGGCAAATAAAAATAATATCCAAAACTTTCTTTTGGATATCCAATAAATTGACTTTTTTCTGATCTGGTTTCCAATTTATCAGTGTTCAGCTTTTTGATATAAACTAGACAATCCCAAATCTTAACATGCTTAAGACTTAGTTTTCTTCCATGCTATATCTCATAAGGTGTGACAGATACTGATTTTGATGGAATCTTATTTAGAATATGCAAAGCTGATTCTAATGCAAATTCCCAAAAGGATATTGGCATATCAGTATAGCTCATCATACTACGTACCATATCTAATAGGGTACAATTTCTCCTTTCAGATACACCATTCATCTGTGGTGTTCTGGAGAAGTCGGTAGGAAACAATGCCATGCTCTTTCAAGTATTCATCAAATTCGATTACTCAAGTATTCACCTCCATGATCGATCGAAAAGCTTTAATACTTTTTCTGTTTGATTTTCTTCTTCATATTTAAATTATTTGAACTTTTCAAATGATTCATGTTTTTTTTTCTTCAAATAAAATTACCAAAACATTTTTTTATTATAAGTAAAGGTAATAAATTATTTAAAATCGCCTCTAGCCATTTATTTAAATGGACCACATACATCACTATGTATTAGCTCCAAAATATTTTCACTCTTGGCCCTTGTCCAACAAAGGTGATCTGGTCATTTTGCCTTGGCGGGATTCACAAGTTGGAGTAGGTTGAGAACCCAATGGGTATAGAATCCTCATTTTCTCGGTTTGCAATCCTATCTTACGCAACATGACCTAATCTTAAGTGCCAAATATATTTTGAACTTGAGTTGATTTTCACCATGGCATTGCATTCATTTAGATCACTTGCATTCATTTTGTGTTTGTCATTATTATCCAAATAATAAATACCATCATTCATATAACCAGAACCAATATATTTATTTCCAAAATAAATATTCAAACATCATCTGAATTGAAATTCATAGACATTTCTAGTTAAACTAGATATAGAAATGATGTTCTTAAAAGCGTCAGTACATATAAAATATTATCCAAACACAAAATATGTCGGACATATAAAAGATTTAGATCCTATGGCTAAAGCTTCAATAGTTGAGCCATCGCCAATCAAGTCTAACATCTAGAGAGCATAGTGCTACTATTTACTAGTTCTGCATATCATAAGAAATGTAGAACTAGCACGATATCTAAAACCCAAAGTGTAGATAACTATGAGTATCATTAGAATCTAAATAACAAGATATAGATATACCTTAGAAGGTGTATCCTTCTTGCCCATTGAGAAGCAAGATACTGCAGGCGGTTCCTTTTCGACTGTAGTGGTGGCTCTTTCCTTTGCCTCCATCGGCTTTAGTTTTCCCTTCTGTTTAGCTATCTTCTTGGAAGGACCAGGAATTTGAGGTTTCTTTTTCTTATTGCCCTTCTTCTTGTTGGACTTTCAGAGAAGAAGATGCAATCAAAGCTACCTCTTTTCCTTTGTGCCGGAATATTCTTTTGGGCAATAACCAGCATGTTGAGTAAACTAGCCAAGGTGCATTCTGTAACACCCTCTTGTAGCAATTTCGTACATTTCTTGTTTGGTGATCGGTATCGGTCAGGACAGCTAGAATGTTTGGAAAAATAATTAGACTAGAGTGAGAATCATAAATAACTCAAATATTAATAAGAAAAATTTAGGAAAAATTTTAGAAATAAAATACAACCAAGTTAAATGGTGGTGCCCTAGCGATGGGTAACTTGATGGGAAGTTGCGGTCTTCACAACTAGAAGCCTAAACAGGAGAAAATTCATGAAATAATTTTTGGGACTTGAGAGAAGAGTCATTGAGGTTTCTATGGCATTAGAATGCCAAGAAAAGGCTTAGGAAAATTTTTGATCTGTCTGGCGATTTGGGCTCAATAAGCCAAGCAGAGGGCATTTTGGTCATTTAGTCTTGAGAGATGATTTTGGCCTACTTATCCGATTAAGTAAATAATTATTCTGATCTAAAATATGAATAAATATGTAACACACCTATTTGCATAACATGTTATATTTCACTAGTTTGGTGGAGATGTCGATCAGGGTAATTAAAGGGATTAGAACCACACTTAAGACAACTAGATAAACACAAATAATTAGTAATTGTCAATTAGTTAATTATAAATAAGAAAAACAGAACATAAGAAGTTAAATAAGCCAAGAGTCACAGCGATGGGTGACCTTCTCGGGAATGATTGCGAAGTCGATTTAAACTCAAATTTCGAAACGTAAACGTGACTTTGCGGTCCTTAGGACTATTGCGAACACAGTGAAAAAGAGAAAATCACAAAAAATAAATGTTAAGCGGTCAAATAATTGGGTCGAGAGATCCAAAAGAAATATTGAATTATTTGCAAACTGGGTTAAACCGGAGAGGGGCAATTTGGTCAATTGACCCCTAGAGCTGACTCCTGACCTAACTGTCAAATAAAATCGGAGAAAAAAAAATTTCGGAGTCGGGAATTAAATTAAAGAACTGAAAAAAAAATAAATGAAAAAAAAGGGGAAAAGAAAAAGTGAAAAAATGTGATGACATCATGCATGACATCATGCATGATGCAATAAATATTATAATTAAAAATTTATTTAGGATAATTTTTGGTCTTCCATAAGGTTAAAAAAACTTAAAAGAAAAGAAAGAAAAAAAAAACATAAAGAGTCATCTTCTTGCCGTGCTCTCTCTCTCATCCCTCCCTCACCAAAAACCTCCATTGAAGCTCACTTTTGAGCTTGAAGAAATCAAAACCCTACCATAGAAACTTCATTTACCATAACTAAATTTTGTTTGGACAACTAGAAAAGAAGATTCAAGGAGAAAGAAAGAAGGAAAAATTGAAGGAAGGAAGATTGAAAATTCTGCACCAAGGTTAGTAAGTTAACTTGAAACTTTTAGTTTAATTCTTGTATTTTTAGCTTAAAGAACTTAGAAATTTACATTAAATCAAAAGAAAACAATTGTTGGAGGACTAGGGTGATTTTGGCCAGCTAGGGTTTGATATGAGTATGCATGTGTTTTGATTGAATTAAAAGTGTATCTAAGCTTGATTGAGTTGAGGAAGTATGTTTATATGTGTTGAATTAGCTAAATGTAACAAATTTGTGAATTAGGGTTTGGAGCTAGGGTTTTGGAAGACAAAAATTGGAGAATTGGTCAAATGGTGTGTTTGACCTTGTTTGAGCTAAAAAATGGTCATATGTGACCAATTGTGGCATGTTGGAAGTGTTAGAATTAGGTTTAAATTCGTATTGCTTAGGGACATTCTGCAGGCAGCAGGACCAAGGTCCCTTTCAGGGATCCAAACTAAAAATTTACCAACCCAATTGGTATGAGGCTAATTAGGAATGAAACTAAACACAAAATGACACATTTTTCATTCAGGAATCATGCCTAAAAGTGACCATAGCATAGTGACCAAATTGGCCAAATCAGGAAGTGAGTGTTACGCCTGTACAAAAATGACCAAATGAACAATATGGCCATAACTTGGGCTAGGTCTAAATGACCTAAAATTTTACCAATAAAAGCTGAGATATATACCTACAACTTTCATCAAGAACACAAGTCCAAATTATGCCCTTAACCAAGTCATTTAGCCACCCAAAATTAGTGATATAAAGCGCCATAACCAAATTAGTGCCTAGAAAATGCAGGTTAGGCTAATCATTAGCCATGTTCAAATGGCTATAACTTAACTACAAAACTCTAATTTGAGTGATTCAAAAAGGAGAATAAATTTAAGACAATAAGAAACAAGTTCTATGAAGAAAACTTAGCCAAATTCTACTAGTAACATGACTACGAGAACAGTGCAAAATAGGACACCAAAACTGAAAATTTGCAATTTTGCCTAAAGGACTTAAAATTGGAGAAAACACCCAAAACCGACAAGTTAGGTAACTAAAATGTGGTATGTGGGTGAAATTAGAATCCCCATACCTATTAAGCATTAGAAAGTCAATAAATTGACTTGAATAGTGTAATGAATAGTAACCCCGAAATACAAATTTCAAAGAACGTCAAATTAAGCATAATAAAGTTAGATTTGAAATTATTTTTGGACTTATGATAATTTATAGTCTTTGAAACTTTAATGCTGTGTGTTTGGTGGAAAGAAATCTGGGAAAGAACAGGGCATCGAGTCAAGGCCAGAGGCTACTCGTATAAGGTTTTATGCATAACATAGAATTCTGTAAATTTTCTTACATACATTGTTTTGAATAAATTGAAATATTGAATTGTGACACCATTTTCTTGAAATGTTTACTATACTTCTTATTTAAATTGTTGAAAGATTAATTGTTTGTGTTTGAAATGGAAATAAATATTTAGTAAATTATTAAGATAGTTTTGAAACCTGATGACATATTATATATTTGAATACCTCACTAGCATGACTAGTGGGGAAATCATTCCAATTTTGATTCCTTCTCTGGTGAAGTATTGAGGTGTGTGTAGTAGAAGAAGAAAAAGAATGGGTTCCATATATTTGAGCTAGCTAGCCTTGTGATGTGACATCTCCTTAGCCTCACGGCTATTGAGATGATATTTATTCAGATGGCATGATATAAGCTGTGTGTTTTTATGAAATTTGTTTGAGACTTTTGAAATGAAATTGTTTGGATTAAAATTTCATAAGTCATGTTTTGAATTTATTTCTCATGTTTAGTTTAATTTTTGAATAAATATGATTTAAATTCTGCATAAAGATTATTTTAGTATGTTGTACTGCTTGAGTCCTAGTACTCGTGATGGTATTATTCTTTGTCGTAGATATAGAGACTAGAGGAGCAGAGTGAGATTGAGGATTGAGGAGCTACCTACTCAGAAGTTTATCGGGTATATTTTATATCTGATTGTAAAAATTATTTTGATATATATAATGTATGCAAATGTAGGAAATGGTCATGGCGATTGTATAAAGCTTGTATTAAATTTTAGTTTGGATTTTCTAATGTAAATTTTTAGAATGATGTATCTAAATTATTTTATCTTTATTGAAATATGAATGGAAATATTTTGCTTTAATTTGAATGAAATTGAATTATAGTATTTTGATGATGTTGAATTTTGAAATTGAGAAATGATGTTAGAAATTGGTTGGGATGGGTGTTGAATTTATGAAGTTGTTGAGATAAATCTTTGGAAGTGCTTTTCTGGTATTTGAAGCTATTTTCTTAAAATCTGAGACACTCTGCCAAAATTTTTATAAAATTTCTTGAGAAAAAATAAAATGGGACAAAAATCTTAACTAGTTTTCAAACTCTAATTAAATATTTTAATACCTATTAGAAAATGCTCACCACTTATAAAGTAAGAAAGTTGTTTTAAAATCCCTTGTAGGGTACTTAATGAGTTATCGGTAGGTGAAGTTACGTAGTTCATTAGGTATTCTCACGGGATCATGTTATGCCTTCTGGAGGGTAAGGTGTGACATGTTTAGTAGTATCGAGCAAACTTTTGAAGTATGTTTTAACTTGTGAATTTGTGTCTATTCTTTATTAATTACAAGCTCCAATGTCCTTATTTGTTACATCTGATTGCACATTACATCATAAATATGAAGTAACGTAGGTAATCTCCTTGTGTTATTTGTTGGGAGATATCCTACTCTGAACTATTATGGAAGAAGAGGATCGCTTAGTTGAGCAATGCATTTGAAGTGAGAGCACAGAGAAGCCCCAACTCTATAGAATGTCGGTGGAGTCGAGGCACAGGGCCCACCAAATGCTCGCTTGATTTTCTGCCCACGGTTGCAGTTATGGCACCATGGTCAGCGGCAATGTTTCAACAAATTCTTTGCAGACTATGCACACGCTCAAGCTCCGCCGGACTCTTTGTGGTGTAACCTCGAAGCTCTAATTAGGCGATTATGACAAAATTTTGTTGAAGTATGGGAACCCTGTGGAAATTTGCAAAAGGTGCGATGATGGAGCCCTTTAGAGCGAGCGGCGGTGGCTAGGAAGAGGATGGATCAGCGATGTTCAAGAAGGCGCACGCTGCGCGTGATTGAGGTTGAAATTTGAATACTACGTGTCTTTACTACAAGGGGATGCGTGTGATTGGTGGAAGACCATCCCAACACTGACTTAGCCGAACCACTAAGTCTTGGCCTTGTGATGACTTGATCACGAGAATTGAGGCCAATCGTCTCCGTGCATATGTGGATCGGAAACTGCAAGAATTTTACGAATTTGAAGCAAAGGCAACGAGCGATGGCGAGAATATGAGAGGGAGTTCTCACCGCTTAAGCCCTTTATGCTAGGAGTGCTCCTTTCTGACCCACGTGAGAAGAGTGCAGAGATTCAGAAATAGGTTTGAAGCCTATGGCCTCCTGAATGCAAGTAGTGGGATTGATTGAACCGTTATGTTTCGGGCTCATTTCTCAAGCACTTGAGTTGGAAAGAAGAAATTCAATCGAAGCTTATTGACCCGGCAAAGAAAAATCGAGAGAAAGGTAGAAATCGTGAGAGAAGAGATAAGAGAGAAAAATCGATGAGAGCCAAGTCCTTAGTATTACGCCAGGAAGAGGAAAGAAATTTGGGGGACCTGAGTAGAGGTCGAGGTGGAAAGGGATTTGGAAGGCGATTCTCTGACAGAGACCCCTAGATGCAGTCGTGATCGACGGGTTTACAACACTCCCTTTCATGAGACTTGTGGCGAGATTCATGGGGAGAATGCTATTAGACAACGAGAACTGTTTTAACTATAGAGCAAGGGCCATCTTGCTAAAGTACTAGTGCTCAAGATTCAGTCCGGCTCATACGACACGAAGGATCTATTTAGAGTCCTGCTCCCCAAGGTTCTGGTGGTTGGCGGAGGAAGAGCGGAGGAGTAGAGCGATGCTTGAGCTGATCGAGAGTATTGTTAGTCGGCCCGGCTAAAGGAAGTGCTTGAGCGAGTTATCTGTGAGGCAGTGAGAAGAGGTAGGACCCGACATTGTAGTCAGTGATCTCTATCTCTGCGATCAAGAAGTATTTTGTGTTGTTTAATCGAGTTGACTAGCTCGTATGTTAGTCTTCAGCATAGTCGATTTCACTTGCTATTTTTGTGTGTCAAAATGGGTTTTGAAGTGCTAGTAACTAGTCAGATTAGGACAAAGAGGTTGCAGTCCAGCAGAATCTATAGGGCATTTGGTGATCAGGACATATTTTTACTGTCCGGTTGATTAAAATGCCCGCCGGAGATTATGATATCTTGGGCATGGATTAGTTCTTGAGCATCACGCCATGATTATTTATGGGAAGGCAGTCACTTTGGTCTCCTAAGCTACGGTGATGTGTGACCATAGGAAAAGGCATTCTTGCCATCAAACATGAGATTCTTGATGCTTTGAGCGAGAAAATCCATGTGACTTTGAGATCATTGAATGCCCGTCTATCTTTGGTTCGAGATGGAGCTATTTTGTTGAGTTGCAAGTGAGGCCAAACACATTCTGGCAGATTTTAGATGGGCGGAAGGTAGATGAGAAGCTAATGGCTATTATGAGCAAAATCTCGGAGGAAAAGCAAGCGACTATGGGGTGAAAGCGGATGGGTGTATGTACTACAAACGAAGACTGTGTACGGATGATGGGAATTGAAGGCGATGATTCTAAAGAGGCACACACCGGTGTATATGCTATGCACCGGGAAGTACAAAGATGTATCATGATCTGAAGCTTCACTATTAGTGGCACAGTATGAAGAAGGACATAGGCGACTATGTGACTAAATGCTTGACATGTCGCAAGTCAAGGCGAACATCAAGTTCCATCGGGTTTGCTCTGACCTATACGCATACACGAATGGAAATGGGATCGGTCACCATGGATTTTGTAAGTGGTCTACCTCTCACCCGGAAGAAACATGATGCGGTATGGGTGATAGTAGATAGGCCGAAGTCGACACACTTCTCGCCAATTAGGGTGACTACTCTTTGGAGAAGTTAGCGTAATTGTATATCGGTGAGATAGTTAGGCATGGAATTCCACTTTCCATCATATCGATCGAGACCCAAGGTTTACATCGAGATTTTGGAAGAAGTTGCATGAGTCCTTGGGTACACAATTCCACTTCAAAGACCTGACTTTCCATCCTCGAGCGGATGGGCAATCGAGAAAGAGTAATCGGGTAAACAATTGAACCAATTGAATTAATACAACTATTGAATTAAAATGATAATAATAACATGAAATATATGTCAGGTCCTAGAGGATATGCTGAGGGGTTGTGTCATTGAGTTTGAGGGAAGTTGGGATAGATACCTTCCACTGGCAGAATTTGCATACAACAATAGCTACCAAGCTAGTATCCAAATGGCCCCGTATGAAGCCTTTGTATGGGAGAAATGTAGAACTCCGGTGTCTTTGGTGAATTGGGCGAAGATAAGCGGTAGGGCGGACCTAGTGAAACAGATCGAGGAGAAAGTAAAACTAATCAAAGCCAATCGAAGGTTGCCTCGAGATGGATAGAAATCTTATGCCGACCTGAAGAGAAAAGAAATAGAATATGCGGTTGGCGACAAAGTGTTCCTCAAGGTGTCACCGTGGAAGAAGGTATTGAGGTTTGGAAGAAAAGGTAAGTTAAGCCCTAGGTTCATTGGCCCATATGAAGTCATTGAACGTGTGGGTCCAGTGGCCTATAGGCTAGCTTTACCACCAGAGCTGGACAAGATCCACAATGTGTTCCACGTGTCCATGCTCAGAAGATACCGCTCAGATCCTTCACATGTCATCTCCAGGGAAGAAATTGAAATACAACCGGATTTGACATATGAAGAAGAACCTCTACGGATCCTGGCTCGGGAAGTAAAAGAATTGAGGAATAAGCAGATTCCACTGGTGAAAGTGCTTTGGAGGCACCAGAACACCGAGGAGGCAACTTGGGAAAGTGAAGAGACGATGAGGCAACAGTTCCCTCAACTGTTTGCATCAGGTAAATTTCGAGGACGAAATTTAAATCAGAGGGGAAGAGTTGTAACACCCTCCCTGTAGCAACTCCGTACATTTTACTGTTCCGGTGACCAGTGTCGGTCCGGACAGCTAGAACGTCCGGAAAAATATTTAAACTAAAGTGAGGAACCATAATTAACTCAAATATTAATAAGAAAAGAATTTAGAAATAAAATACAACCAAGTTAAATGAGCCGGTGCCCAAGTGATGGGTAACCTAGTGAGAAGTTGCGGTTCTCGCAACTAGGAGCCCTAGACCCGGGGAAAAATTCATAAAATAATTTTTAGGACTCCAGAGAAGGGTCATTGAGGTTCCTATGGCATTAGAATGCCAAGAAAATATTTAGAAAAAAATTTCAATCGGTACAGACAATTCTGGCCCGTTAAGCCAAACGGAGGGCATTTTGGTCATTTCACCTTCACAGGTGATTTTTGGCCGACTTGTCCAGTTAAGTAAATAATTATTATGACACAAAATATGAATAAATATTGCTAAAAATTAAATTAAAATTGAGTAGAAAAGAAAAGAAAAATAAAATGGAATTAAATTAGATTTATGACATAGGATGACATCATTAAAAAGCTTCCCACCAATTAGAAATTGACAAGCCAATTAAAATGAGATAAATATAACTAAAATGAAGTAAAAAATAAACACAATTTCTGCAATTCTCTTCCATTTCCCGTAACCCATTTTCCCTTCCACCCAAACCACCATTAAAGCTCCCTTAAGCTTCATTTCCCACTTCAATTCACCTCAAAACCTTATCCTCCCTTCACAAAAAATTATACCCACATCAAGGAGAAGTGTTTGGCAGCCAAGAAAGAGTAAGAAAGTAAAGAAAAATTAAAGTCTTGGTTGGCTTGGATTTGAGCTACAAGAGGTTAGTGCTTAATTATGCATATTTCTCTCTTTATTCCATATTAGGGACTTAAAATGAGTATGAAATTGTAAGTTAAATGAAATAAAAATTATGTGTATGTACACCATGGAATTTGGCAGCCCTAAGGAAGGGACAATGTTGATGGTTTTGATGGATTTAAAAGGGCTTAGAAATGGTGTTGATGTGTAGACATAAATTTGAAATGGATTAGTATGCCTAAATGACATGAGTTGTGTGAACCTTGAATTTGAGCTAGGGTTTTGGATAGAAACTTGGACTTTGCTTATGTAATGGTGAATGAACATTCTAATGGTCAATTAGTGACCATTTGAGGTAAGTTGACAATAAATTGGAGTGAAGTATAGCATGACAAACTGAATTGGTATGCTGCCTAGTGAGAGCAGCAGGTGTGGCTGTGATTCCAGCCTGTTTGGACAGCCATAACTTGGGCTGTGTAGGTTCAATTGGTGTTTGGCCAATTGGACATGAAACTAGACACATAACGGCACAATTTTGGTGAAGAAACCATGCCCAAAAGACCAAAGCAAGTGGACCAAAAACTTGCCCCAATCCGGATGTCCTGCAACCAGATTCTGCAGAATGACCAAATGAACAGTGATTGTTCATTTGGCCATAACTCATTGTAGAATGGCCCAATTGACCTGAAATTTTACAGCAACAAGTTAAGATATAGACCAACAACTTTCATGAAGAAACCTACCCCAAATTATGACCAGAACCTATCCAACGAGGCGATTGCGATCCTTTATTCACTTGCCGTAGATATGGTCAGTTCTGAAATTTTTCAATCCGGCTAGTTGTGGTTTTTGGACCATAACTTGAGCTACAAAACTCCAAATGGAGTGATTCAAAAAAATAAATTCAACTAGACAAAATAAGGAACAACTTTCATTTTTATCATTTTCCCAAATTCCCACTGCAACAGCAACTAATGGAACAGTAAAATTTGGGTATGAAAACTGAAAATTCTGCTCTCTTAATTTTAAGCTTAGGAATGGTATTGTTAACCAATACCAACAAATTTTAAATGCAAAATGTGGTATGTTGGGAGTGTTAAAACCAATGTACCTATTTTCTATGCAAAAGTCAACATTTTTGTTGACTAATGAAGTGAATAGTAACACCAAAGCTTGAAATTCAAAAATTACAAAATTCAAAAGTATCAAATGCCCTAGTATACCTAACAAGATTGGTTTTGATAGTTTGGCATGCCAATAGGGTTCAGTTAGTAGTACTGCACATGGCATTATGCCATTTTGTGATTTCATGGCTTTTGGCCATTCTGACATTGTGTTGATATTTGGCCTTGTGCCTATTGTCATTCTGACTTATTAGGCATTACATTGCTGCCGGGAGATGCATATGTGACCGATGGTGTGACGGCCCGAGGTACTAGATACCCAGTGCCAGTTTACTCGTTTATCCAGTCCAGTAGTCCAGTATAGGTTACTTGGGCAACCAAAAGAATGAAAGTGGATAAATTTAATGAAATAATGAATATAACAAGTACAAAATAAGTAAGATCACAAATACTCATCGAAAATTTATTTGAATTGAAACATCAATACATTCACTGCATAATTATTTTCTGTTATTTATTTTTATTTTATTATTGGCACCACTAAGCATTATTGCTTAGCGCGTTGCTTTTGCCATGCTAGGATCTGGAGATACTGACCGAGAGCCCGGTAGACCACAGACTAGGTGAGACCTCCTGCAGCTCTGAATAGTGTCCGTGTCACCTCACCATCTTCAGTGCATTGGTAGGACACTAGGTTCATTTTGGTATTTTGTAACTAACTTTTATTTTCTCATATGTAACTGAACTTATGTAATGTATTTTGATGTTCATGTAAATAATAAAAATTGTGTTTGTGAATGGAAAAGTGAATATTTATCTATGACTTGTACATGATTATCACATGAGATGAATGATTGAGAAATGGAAATGTTGTTGAAAAACATATTGAGATTTTGATATTGGAGTTGAGAATGATTGAATATGATTATTGGAAGTATTTTTCACAGGTTCCGAAGAACTGTTTTCTCAATTTTTAGCCGGTACTCTGCCGGATTTTCTATAAAATTTTCGAAACCTCAAATAAATTATAATTTCAATAAATGACTTAAATAAATTATATTTCACAAGTTATATTCAAAACTATGATAAAAATTAATTAAGATAAAATAGAGTGTTCCGGATACACCGTGTGACATAGCTTACTCGGATATACTGTAGACGGGTAAGGGGTGTCACATTCACAATGCACCAAATGCAATCATAATTCACAAAGTCCAAACCCAATAATATATACACATAAACACTCCTAATTATTACACATTACTTCCATCATCAAATTACACATTTATTCTCTACTCAATTATACACATAAGCTGTCACTTTTAGTACCATAATTCAACAACCTTTTCATGAATTTAAACATTTCAATCTTCATCATGAGGCTGCCAAAACAATACACATACATATCAAACTTCCATTTTCACTTTTCAACTTACAATCACACTTTATACATGGTAAATCACTCCTATACATATAAGCACTCTAATTAACTTCATTACCCATCAAATTCATATAAGAATAAACCACTTACCTTACACTTCCATGGCTGCCCAAAATGGTACACTTCAATAACTCACCAAATCTCATAATTTCTTCTATAATCTAACAACCCACAACCTCTACTACAACTTTAATGAAGAAACAATGGAAAACAAACACTTACCTCTTTTGAAGCTTGTTAAAACTTCTTCAAATCCTTCCCTTTTTGTTGCCACACTCTTTGCCAAGTTGTATAGTCCAACTTTAGTGAAGGAATTTAGGAAGAACAAAGCTTGATCATGGGTGGATGAAAGTGGAAAATGGAGCGGCCATGGGAGCTTCCATGGGAGTTGGTTTCGGCTGGTTATGAATTGAGGTTGAAGATGAAGTTTAATCTGTCCAAATGCTTATTAAGGTGTCCCACAATATAAGTTAGTGGAGCACTAACTTTAAGAAATCATTTATTTATTCAAAGTTTTCAAATTTTGCAAGTTTGCCTCATTACTTCTACTATTTACATTATGTACTATATTTTTATTTTTCATGATATTTTCAAAGTGTAATACCACTTATTTTTAATGGACATTGAGGTCAAAAGTCAACTCGGGGTGTCAATTAACCACAATGCCCCTATTCGGGTTGTATTCCCGATTTTTCGATAACACCGAGTTTTGTCATTTTCTCGATTTCTCGTTTTTCTTTGTACTAATTAATTAATTTTTCTTTGATATTTCTAATGTCATTTATACTTCAATAGATGTTTACTCAAGTCTTAAAAATATTTTTCAGGGTTCCCCGCGATCCAGGGCTAGTCAACGGTCCACGCCGCAACTTCTCGGTGCGGTCACCCATCGGTACGGTTTTCGGCTCGTTTAATTTGGTTATATTTCATTGCTATTATTTTTCCTTTGTTTTTCTTGTATTTTCCTTTCTTGTATTTCATTAGTTTATGTCTCCTCACTAACATCTAAGTGTAGTTTCAGGCATCCTAGGCATCTGTGACAGTCACCAGGCAATGAGCACTCAGAACATAGGGGTGTTACAAAAAACACCCACCAAGAGCATATACCAAGAAGAGGCAAAACATCTATATTCAGAATGCTTAAAATGAGGAGTTGAGTTGGTCATATGCCTTAAAAATAAAAAGAGAGCCAATCTTGATTATTAAAACAAACCTAGAAATGATTAATTAGGTCCTAATTAAATATTATTAATCTATTAAATTTTTTTTATAAAATTTTATGTTAAATTGCAATAAAAAAACTTAATTAAGTGAAAGTTAAATACTAGTAGGACTAATAATTTTAAAGTATTTAAACTCTAGAATTGATTTAAATAATAAAAATATAATATAATTGTAAATAATATAAAAAATTAAGAGTATTTTTTACAATCCCATTATTTAGTCTACCCACTTTTATATATGCTATTTTTTTTATAACGTGCGTTACTTATTATTTGTACTCATTGTATATATTTGTGATTTAATTTTTTTTAATCTTGTCTATCAATTTTTCAAATATGATATAATATTATCAAAATATATTACTTTCAATAGCTAATTAAATTTTATTCTTCATTATAATAATATCAAAATATCATAACTGTATAAGGAAATAAAATTATGAGATATATTATCTGAGTCAATTAAAATATTATTGTAAAAGTTAAATATAATATAAAATAAAGTTAATGTTTGGTTAGAAGTAATAACTTTTCAAAATAAATATAATAAGTTAATATATTTTATGACATTACTATTTTTAATATATGCATATCATTTGGGAAATTTTTAGCAAGATCGATTTAGATTTTTATATAAACTTATGATTTAATATTTGTCACACCCTACCCCTCTGTAAGGCATAATATGATTCCGTAGTATACCTAATGAATTATCAACTCCGTCTACTGATAACCCATTAAATACACTACAAGGGATTTTAAAAACTTTTCTTACTTCTTTTACAGTGGTGAACACTATTTACAGGTGTTAAAAACCTTTTTGAACTGAAGTGATAGAACTAACACATTTGAATTATTTGGAATTTCTGTAAAAATTTTGGCAGAGTGCCATCTGTATTTTGGATAAAACAGTTCTTCAGAAAAACTGTAAAAAGCACTTCAATATATATTTCTAAATCTCAACTCCAACATGTTTCTCAACACAACATATTTCTCAACTCAAATCCATAGTAATTTTTTCAAAGACTGAGATACAAGAAATATAATACAATTTTTACAAGTCAAAATAACTCATAATTTACTTTACAACTTCAATGTACAATTTTAATTTACAACTGCTCAAAACCAAAAACAATATGTACATACAGTGGTCATACATTACAGTACAAAATGCAAAATGTGGTATACTCATTATACCCGATAATCTCTCGCCGAGTGTACTAGCAGCCTAGTCTGCTGCCCTGTCCGTCTGTCTACCTGCGACAGCAATAAAAAGCTATCGCTGAGACAATGTCTCAGTGGTACACAACATTAACCAAATACAACTTTAAATCACAACTCATAAGTTAAATAAATAGCGGATACTTAAAAACCATAGTTAAATTCAAGACAATAATGTCATAAGGAATTTAACACAATATCACAATAAATCTCAGTAATCAAAACATAGTTAAATTCAAAAGACAGTGAATGTCAATAAGAATTTAAACTCCATTTCACAATCTCACAATACATATCAATAAATCACACACAGCTTGAAATCATGTTTCAAAGTTTAATTCATCCCAAAAGCCGATGGCTAATGAGGAATAACATAGCTAGCTAGTAAAAATATGAGTACTCATTCTATTCGTCCTCAACAGGCACACACCTCAACACTTCAGCAAGAGAGGGAATTCAATTCATCCCACTAGACAAGCTAGCGAGGAATACAATCAATGTACATGATAGCTGTGGTTTCAAACCATTTACAGTGCTTTTCAATCAATAAGTATCCATCAAATATCATTCAAACAATTTTTCACAGTTTCACAATTTAAAACAATAATATACAAATAGTCATAATTTATTTTAATTGAAAATAATTCAAAAGAAATAGTTGTTGTGCACAAACCTCTGATAACTGTCTCCTGGTCTTGACTCAGTGTTTCCTTCCCTTTCCCTGAGTCTTTGCTAACTGAGAAACACAATTTGAAGTGTTTCAGTACTTAATTAAACTGTCTCTAACGATAATGCTTGATAAGTAATTCACTGAATGCTATTATTTGCTTAATCAACCTAATATATCGACCCTCGATGCGTTTTAGGTAAATTAGGTTTTAGTGTTACTAATATGTCACATTCGATAGTTTTTTAGGGTTGGTACATGTTACTAATTTCAGTTCCGTGTATACTGCATTTTCTTGCAATTTGCTGGATTCCGGGATATTAGTTTGACCTAGCCGGACGACCCAGTTCCCTCAGTTTTCGGGTTTCGGTCAAAACTACAAACTTGTAGATCTATGTCTTATTGCACGCAGGGCAAAATTTCAGGTCATTCTGAGTTATGTAGACCAAGTTATGGTCATTTTACTATTGTTGGTCAAATTGCACCAAAATTGGTCATTTTAGGTCACTTTAGGTCATTTTAGGTTCGGCCAGTTTTTGGACCCGAACTTGTGCAAGCTATTTGACTTGCTTATGGTCATTTCTGGGCTTTGGTGTCTTCATAAGACTTGTAGATATGGGTCTTAACTATTCATGGTTAAAATTTCAGGTCAATTAGACCCGTTTTGAGTGAGTTATGGCCTAAACACTAACTGCTGCCCAAACGGTCAATTTTCAGGCCTCATTTGCACTTAATCCGAATTTGGTCATTTTTCAAGCTATCTTGCAAGCAGAATTTTGGCAAGCTTCCTTCATGAAAGTTGGCACATTTTGTGCCTAGTTTCACCTCCAATTGGTCTCATACCAATTGGAGCCACACACTTAAAGTTATAGGCCTAAAATTCAAACTGCCTTATTGCAATTCTTGCATACACATCAAGGATCACTTTTAACACTCACCAAACTCAACATTCAAACCAATTCTGGGTGTACCACAACCTAAACATAATTTACAACCTATTATAGGTCATTTTGGCAGCTTACAATTACATTCAATGTGCACCAACAAGTGCAGAATTTGTCCAACTCAATTTACAACAATTCAATCACCAATTCATGCTCATTTACATGCCCAACTTCACACCATCATACATGCATTCAAACTGCCATAACCCCTATCACAAATTAACATCATTATTCCATAAACCAAGCATGAATTCTAGCATTCTTCAAGAGTTAACAAACTGCCACAATGGTACATTTACATCTACTAAGTATACATCACCCAAACAATTTCCTACACAATATACATTTAATCAATCATTTAATTCACCATTTACAACCACAAATAAACTGCCTTCAAAGTGTTTCCATGGCTGCCAAAAGTACACATCCCCATTCAACATCAAACCTCAAAAATTTCTTCATAAATCAAACACCCATAACACCCTTACAAACTTTAACAAAGCAACAATAAAAAACTCAAACTTACCTATGGATGAGACTTCTTAAATCTTCACCCAAACTTCTTGAAATTGCTATCAAACTCTTCCTTGTGATGTGGGGATAAACTTTAATGAAGACAAGTAAAGAAAATGTAGCTTGAAATGGGTGTAAGAAGCCATGCAAATGGGGCGGCCATGGGAGGTTTGAAAGCTTTTGGATTTTCGGCAATGGTGAATGAATTGAGGAAGATGAAGATGTTGAGTGATGTGGCTGTCCACTTAGGTGTAGATAATTCCCACTAACTCTCCACTAACTTTATTTAATTTATATTATATGTTAAATGTGTTAATTACTCCATTTACTCTCCACTTTTGGCTATTCACATTAGGTACCCCAAATTTAATTTTTCATTATATTTTCCAAGTGTAATATTATTTATTTTTAATGGAAATTTAGGTCAAAAGACAACTCGGGGTGTCAAATGACCACAATGCCCCTGTTCGGGTTGCATTCCCGATTTTTCGGTAACACCGGGTTTTGTCCGTTTTTTGATTTCTCACTTTTCTTTGTACTAATTATTTAATTTTTCTTTGATATTTCTAATGATATTTATACTTTAATAAATATTTATTTGACTCCAAAAAATATTTTCCAGGGTTCCCCGCGGTCCAGAGTTAGTCAACGGTCCACGCCGTGACTTTCCGGTGCGGTCACCCATCGCTAGGGTTCTCGGCTCGTTTAACTTGGTTACATTTCTTTGCTATTATTTTTTCTTTGTTTTTCTTGTGTTTTCTTCTATTGTATTTCATTATTTTATGTCTTCTCACTCATAACGAAGTGTAGTTCTAGGCATCCTAGCTGTCCGGACAACACTGGTCACTGGAATAGTAGAACGCACTACCGAATATAGGGGTGTTACAATATTGACTATAGACCTTTTAAGCAAACTTCAATCACATATGTTATTTGAATATTATATCAAAATCAATATAAAAATACTAACTCTGTAACACCCTCACTGTAGCAACTCCGTACATTCTACTGTTCCGGTAACCAGTGTCGGTCCAGACAGCTAGAACGTCCGGAAAAATATTTAAACTGAAGTCAGGAACCATAATTAACTCAAATATTAATAAGAAAAATTTAGTAAAAATTTTAGAAATAAAATACAATTAAGTCAAATGAGCCGGTGCCCAAGCGATGGGTAACTAGAGGGAAGTTGCGGTTCTCGCAACTAGGAGCCCTAGACCCGGGGAAAAATTCATAAAATAATTTTTGAGACTCTAGAGAAGAGTCATTAAGGGTTCTATGGAATTAGAATGCCAAGAAAATATTTAGAAAAATTTTTCAATTGGTACAGACAATTCTGGCCCGTTAAGCCAAACGAAGGGCATTTTGGTCATTTCGCCTTCACAGGTGATTTTTGGCCGACTTGTCCAGTTAAGTAAATAATTATTATGACACAAAATATGAATAAATATTGCTAAAAATTAAATTAAAAATGAATAGAAAAGAAAGAAAAAGAAAATGACTTAAATGCTTAATTATGACATCACCATGATGTCATTTAAGTGCCCTCCACTAATCACCATTCAACAACACAACAAAGACTCTTTAAAAAGAGGAAAATGACAAATGAAGAAACCAATTTTCTGGTTCTTCTTCTTAACTCAAGACGTGAACCTCTTCCTCCATAGCTTTTATTTTTTTTATACCTTCCAATCTTTGATTTCTTACCCTAAAACCCTTAGGTCTCTTCATTAAAACTTGTCCACTCATCTTGGGAAAGTGATTGGCAGCCTAGAAAAGGAAAGAAAGTGAAGAATTTGGGCTCTAGAAAAGCTCTCAAGTGAGGTTAGTGCTTATTTATATAAGTATTGCTTTTATTTCATGTTAGGAACTTGAAATTGTTGTGAAATGGTAGATTAAATGAACTAAACTCATGTATATGTACCCTATGAATTTTCGGCAGCCCTAGGAAGGAATGAGTTTGATTGTATTAATGGACTTAGAGTGAATTAGAGATTATGTTTAAAGTGTATACATATATATATACAAAGAATGAAAGAGTTAACTAAAGAAATTTGTGAAAACCATGACTTTGAGCTAGGGTTTAGGAGTGAAAATTTGACTTTCTTATGAAATTGTTAAAGAACATTTTAATGGGCAATTAGTGACCATTTGAGGTAAGCTGACCATAATTAGGAGTGAATTATTGCATGGCAAAGTGGAATGGGCAGGCTGCCTAGTGACAGCAGCAGGGAGGCTGTGAGTCCAGCCTGTTTGGACTGCCATATCTTTGGCTGTGTTGGTCCAATTGGTGTTTGGCCAATTGGACATGAAACTAGACTTATAATGGCACATTTTTGCTGAAGAAACCATGCCCAAAAGACCAAATCAAGAGGACCAAAAGTTGGCCCCAATCCGAGTACCCTGCAAGCCAATTCTGCAGAATGACCAAATGAACAGTATTCATTTGGCCATAACTCACTGTAGAAATGGTCAATTGACCTGAAATTTTTACAGCAACAAGTTAAGACCTAGACAAACAACTTTCATGAAGAAATCTACCCCAAATTATGACCAGAAACTAACCCAAATGGCAGTGGTAGTCACTGTTCATGGTACTGTAGATTTGGTAATTCTGCAGTTTTTCCAATCCGGCCAGCTGTGGTTTTTGGACCATATCTGGAGCTACAAAACTCCAAATGGAGTGATTCAAAAAAAGAAATTCAACTAGACAAAATAAGAAACAACTTTCATGTTTACCATTTCCTCAAATTCCCACTGCAACAGTGCTTAATGGAATAATAAATTTAGGCTTCAAAAACTGAAAATTCTGCCCTCTTGGTTTTAAGTTTAGAAATGGTATGGGTGCTCAATTCCAACAAGTTTTAAATGTAAAATGTGGTGCATTGGGAGTGTTAACACCAATGTACCTATTTTCTATCCAAAAGTCAACATTTTTGTTGACCAATGAGGTGAATAGTGACACCAAAACTTGAAATTCAAAATTTGAAATTAGAAATGCATCTAGGGGACTTTAAATTGCAATTGGCAATTAATACTAGCAAATGTAAAACTCAAAATGTGGGATCTTGGTGTAATTAGAATTAATATATCCATTAGGTATAAAAAAAGTCAACATTTTAGTTGACTAGTAAGGTGAATAGTAATCAAAATGATTAGTAAATTAAGATGAAGACCTAGAACCAATTCTAAGCTTAAATGCTTAGAATTTTGTGACAAATGTGGACTATGCATCCTAGTCAAAATTGTTAAAAAGAAATTAAGGCCATAAATTTGAAATCCGTGAAATATTCATGGATTACTTGAAACATGAAAAATAAGTCACCTAATTGATGTGAATAGATAGTTAGGGCTTATATGCCCATCACAAATGGAATTCATAAAATATTAATAACTCAACTTGAAATATAAAATTTGTAATTACATAAGTAGATTCTTGAATGTATAAATGAGAAAGGAAAAATGTTTTGAATACAATGGTACATGTGAACCATTGTTTAGAATTGTGATCAATATGAATAACATAATGAATGAATAAATGAACTATATTAATGTATGAATGAGACATTAGTTCTCATTATTATAGAAAGGAGAAGTATTTTGAGTACAATGGTATAAAAGGATAATTGATGTGAATTGTGATCATATAAATGATCAAATGAATGTATGAATTATAATTGAAATTTATCATGAAATAATGAATTCATAAAACACAATATATTAATATTTAATGATATTATGTGCCCTTGTATTGCCTAGACACGTGTGTCAGATTGGATAGATTGGCATGCCAATAGGGTATTGTTTTAGCAGTACTGCGAAAGGCTTTATGCCTGTATTCATGGCTTTATGCCTGTATTCATGGCTTCATGCCCGCATCCATGGCTTTATGCCAACATTCATGGCTTTTATGCCCCATTATATGTTATCATGGCTTTTTAGCCATACTGACTGCATACGTGGTTGACTTTCTGTGTCCCATGGTATGACGACCCGAGGCACCGCGGTGTCCAGTGCCAACGACCCCTTATCCAGTTTAGTCAGCCTGTCATAGGTTATTTGGGCAGTGAAATTTATTGAGATAAGTTAAGAATATTAGCAATTAAAAATATTAGAAATTAAATAAAATAAATGAGTAAGATGACCTAAAATAAATTAGAATAGTTATTTATTTGGAAGAATCGAAATGAACTAGACTGATATCAAAATTTACTTATTATGAAATAATCTGAGACAACCTAGCAACTATAGAGAAAATGCTAAAAGATTAGCAAAGAAAATTATAACATAAATAAATATTGCAAATGTGCTTATATAATAATATGAGCATAAATTTATTATTTTCATATCATTTTTCTTTGTACATTATTACTGTACATTGGCAAATAAACACTTTCAAAGAAGACTAAATTAGGATAAAACATATTAAATTTTAGAAACCGCATGTGAAGTATAAATAAATCTTAATTATTTGAATTATGTTTTATTTCTATCTTTATTTGTATATTATTTCCTTGTTATATTATTGCACCACTAAGCAGCAATGCTTAGCGCGATGGAATTGTTTCCTTCGCGCAGGTACTGAAGCTAGAACCCAATGGACGTTTGACTGGGAATTTTGGGAGTTTTGATCTGTGGAAGTATCTGAAGTATTCAAGGTTGTCACCTCCTCAGCAATGCATATAGATAGGGCTCATATAGATCGTATTTTGTATTTTGTATAAAATGCTAGATATTGTATTATGATGTAAATTATGAAATTTTGTAATTATTTTGTAAATTATGTAAATTAAGGAAATTTGAAAATTTTACTTATGTGATTTGAGCATGAATGAGATTGTATGGATTCGAAGACAGATTTGAAATATATAGATAATGCATGGAAATGAATATGAAATTGAGACATATGAATGAAATGTGAATTATGAGATGGTTATGAAAATAATTGATGAGATTTTATATGTAAAATATTATTGAAACTTTCAAACAGGTAAATAGTAAAATACATCAACTGGTAATAAAATAGGGAAAACTCCGCTGGTTTCTCCGTCGAAAAATAATTAATAGTAAAATATAACGAGATCAAAATATGAAAGGAATAAAGTAAGATAAGATAGGGTGCTCCGGCACCGAATGTAGCACACTTTGCTCGGCTACACTGTAGTCGGGTGAGGGGTGTTACAAACTCAATCCATAAAACCAAGGATTAAAAAAAAAAAAAGAACTATGGAAGCTAATTTATAACCAGGTTTTAGATACGTTTATATTTAGAGATAATTTATCTATGAAATTTATTTTTCACTCATGTATGCAGGAATTTTTGTTCTTTTTCTTAAATCTTTAACTAACTACTTATAAATATAATAATTGAGAGATTTTTTATATAATTGTTTGCACCATAATTTAATTTTACTATTTTGGACCCCAATTCATTAATGGATTCAAAATATAAAATTAAATTATCTAATTATTTGGCCTGACCCATGATTCAAGTTGGTAAAAGACCAACAGCATGAGTGCAGTAATTGACACAACGCGTAGCACAGAAAAATGATCGACACATGATTAAATCCTTGAAAATAAATGAGATCTAATATAAGATCTTTAAATAAATAATATTCAATCTAGAATCTAAGGATAAAAAAAAAAAAGCAAACTAGTTTTATTAAGAAGAAATCTAGAAACTTCTACATAATAAAAGTTCAATGGGTATTTATAAAGTTCTAAATCCTAATCTAAGTAGGAATAAATTAAAGATTCCTAATCTAAATAGAAAGCATATTAAAGACCTAAATTAAATAGAAAAAATATTTTAGAGTCCTAAATAAACTAGAAAATATAAATAAAACTTATCTAAGAAAATCATTAGAATTAGAAATCCTCATGAAAATAGGAAAATATAAGTCTTTGGATCTAGTATAGATTTGCACACTGACTCATTCACCCACACTTTTAATAAAATTTGACCCCAAATTTTAAAGTGTTGAAGAATAAAAACCTCCATTGAAAGATCAAACCATATCTTCTTGAATGGTATGAAGAAGATTGACTTGAATAAAATTGAATTGAAGAACTTCACGTTGTCTTTTGCATCCATTGAAACATCTGGACAAGTAAAATCAACTAAAGTAATATGAATTAAAGGATTAGAAAAATTTTAATCTCCATTGATTCTTCCATTGCTGGTTTTTCTTCAAGTTTCGTTGATATCTCCAACTCTTTTTGCTCTTCTTTATGAATTTCAACACTTTCTTCTACGATAATTTATTAAGAAATTCCAATTCAAGATCATCATCATCAAACGTAGCAAAAGGTAATAAAATCAAAGTTTTAGATTCTTTAATTTCAAATCCTTCAAGCTTAGAATCTTCAGCTTCAAGTTATTTTTCTAATACAGGTTGATCTCTTTGTTCTTATTCCAAATCTTCAACACCCTTTGATGTCTCAACAAGATTTGCTTCCACCTCAATATTCTTTGTCTTTGTTGAAGCACACAATTCATGAACACTACTTATTCTATATTCATCGTTAGTAACAAGTGTTCTTTTAGAATTAAAGAGAACATAATTATAATTGACTCTATCGTGGTTAACTCCTCTGGCTTGATTCAATTTATGATTTTTCTTATCAACAGCACAAACTCTTAATAAAGCGATGAATCTCTTGAAATTGATAGTATCCAAATTTAATTGCTTATAGTGTTTGTCTGCTCTTTCATTGCCCGATAAACAGCATGCAACCCCTGATCACCGTTATGAGGTTGATTGCCACCACAACCACTAGTATTAGCCATCTTAATGAGGGTGAAATCCCTACTTTGATACCACCTAACGCAATGTATAGCACAGAAAAAGGATCGACACACAATGAAAGCCTTAAAAATAAATAAGATCTAATCCAAGATCTTAAAATAAATAAAATTCAATCTAAAATTAAAGTATAAAATAAAGCAAACTAGCTTTATTAAGAAGAAAACTTCATTAAAATAAATCTAAAAAACTTCTACATAATGAAAATACAATGGGTATTTATAGAGTTCTAAATCCTAATCAAAGTAAGAATGAATTAAAGATACCTAACATAAATAGAACATATATTTAAAGACCTAAATTAAATAAAAAAAATATCTTATTTATTAGGAAATATAAATAAAACTTATCTAAGAAATAAAGAATCCCATTAGAATTAGGAATCCTCGTGAAAATAGGAGAACACAAGTCTTCGGATCTAATATGGATTTGCACACTATATATATATATATATATTCACTATAAAAATATTTAGAAAATTTAAATATATTTTTTAGAAACATTTCTTATGTTTATTAGTTTATTATATTAAATATTAATCTTATCTAAATATTTTTAAATTTCAACTATTACTGTAACAATCGGGCTCCAACCACTAGAGGAATTGTCTGCTTTGGCCATAAGCCTTACGGTTTTGTCCCGTAGGTGGAATGGAGAACTTCCCAGGAGGTCACCCATCTTAGAATTTCTCTCAAGCGAGCACGCTTAACCCTGGAGTTCTTCCAACTCTCCAGGCCATTCCAAAAGCTCTGAATGGAGCTATGATTGACTACATTTATAACAAGTTGGGCATGATTAACATCTATGCTCCAACTTGAGGGAGAGTGTTATGGAAAGTCAATCACTCTATTATTTCTCTGTATATTCTGTATTCTGTATTCCTATTTAGGATTTCTTATTTGGGATTTCTTCCTAATTAGTAGAACACAATTATAGGAATCAATTGTATATATATACCCATGTACAGATTAATTGAAATTAAGGAGAATCATCTCTTTCTACAAACACATTTTCAAAATCGAACTCATGAAATAATTAAAAAATGAAAAGATTATTCCCAAGTTCCTTCACACTCAATCCTTTCACCGGACTCCAAAGTGATGCCATTTGATTTTTCATAGCAAAAAAATTGATAGGCTTGTTTGTCAGAAAACGTCCCACCAATATCCAACAAACACCCTCTACAAGCTCCTCCTTTTCAAGCTCATCAAGATCCAAAATAACTTTTGGATCCCCCGCTATGGACATATTCTCATAGGCCTCCTCTATCAGGCGATTAGAAAGGTGCGGATGATCCATAGGAAAATATGAGAAGAAATAAGACCAAAACAACGAAAACTCACCAAAAGAAAACGAGAGAAAACCTTCATGTCATAGAGACAAGACTTCTAATACTCACAATTTTGCAGGTAGTGAGGTCTTAAAATCTGTCTTATCTAGTAATTGAAGTATCCACATTTGCTTACATGCTAATTGTGCCATGGCTCTGTATTCCGATTCAGTACTAGATCGAGAAACTACACTCTACTTCTTGCTTCTCCAAGACACCAAATTTCCTTCAACAAAAACACAATATCCAGTAGTTGACCTCCTGTCAACCTTAGATCCAATCTAGTCGGCATCTGAAAAATATTCAACATTCAAATGCCCATGATTACCATATAACAAACCTCTTCCTGGAGCGCCCTTCAGATAACACAAGATTTGTTCCAAGGCTTCCCAATGAGCAACATTTGAGAGACTTCGGATCCAATTAAGTAACCTGTGGACTAACATCAAGCACAAAATAGGTACAACAAAAAATATGGGGTTCAATAGGGAATAAAGATTTTATAAGAAATAAAGCAGTATAAGGAATATCCCCATTAAGGACAGAAGATGGCATACGATTGATCAAAAAACATGCCGTAGAAACTGCATTCGCCCAAAAGTGTTTTGGAACTTTCATATGAAAAAGAAGAGTACGAGTTACCTCAAGAAGATGCCGATTTTTTCTTTCGGCCATGCCATTTTGGAATGGGGTATCAACACAGGAAGACTGATGAAGAATGCCATTTTGTGTCATATAAGACTGAAATTGTGCTGAAAAATATTCTTTGGCATTATCACTTCTTAATATGCACACAAAAATATTAAATTGAGTTTTGATTTCATTACAAAAGGCACAAAAGATAGAAAACAACTCAGAACAATTCTTTATTAAATATAATCATGTAACACGAGAGAAATCCTAGAATGGGTGACCTCCTGGGAGGTTCTCCATTCCACCTATGGCACAAAACCGTGAGGCTTATGGCCAAAGCAGATAATTCCTCTAGTGGTTGTAGCCCGATCATTACAATTACAATCTTATCTCAACTATTAAAATCTAATATTATTTTTAGTATATTTTTTAAGAATTTTAAAATTTTCTTAAATTTACAACTTTAAACATTATACAACTATTTCATCATATTATATATCTCTAAAATTAATTATTTTTTAATTAAATTCTTAATTACATTAAAAAAGAATAAATTACTTTTAACATCAAAATCATATGATTTTATTAACAAAAAATTGATGCAACAATTAATTTAAGATGCAAAAACTTGATGCGAGTTACAATATGATGCAACAAACTTGGTCATCAAATTAACCTGATGTAGAACTTGGTCATCAAACAACCTAAGCCTATAAATGGAGCACTAATACTTCATTAAATAGACTAAAGATAGGTACAATGCTTTTAGTTCATTTCTTTTATTTCAACATTTCCTTAACATTTAATTAGCCCTTTTAATTTTTTGGTCTATTATTAATTTCATTTTAACTTTTTTATTTTCATTTCAAACAATTAATTTACAATTTTTTCGCAAATATTTCAATTTCTGTAATCAAGATCTTTAACTTTCAATGCAATTTATAATTTTCTGTTCACATTTCAACTTTTGCAAATTAGCTTTTTATTTTCAATGTTAGTTTACAGTTACTTGTACATATTTATTTTTTAGCAATCAACTATTTATTTTTTCTACAGGCTCAATTTACAATTTTCTGCAGATGTCTACTTTTTCAAATAAACCTGTTCTTTAATTTTCTTGAATCATCCAATTTACATTTCCTGCACATTTTTATAATTTTCAAGCAATCATTTTACTTTTCAATCAAGCAAGAGTTTACAATTTTTACACAGATTTACATTTTCAATGCGATTTTCATATTTTTTGCAATGATTAATCTTTATTTTTCAAGCAAAACATTTACTTTTTCTGCATAAGCGACCTATTAATTTTACAAGCCATTAATTCTAGTTGCTAAATTTCTCAAAGTTAATTCAAGTAGAGAAATTTATAAAGCACATCCTAAGAGAGTCCAAAAACTCAAGAAAAACTTTGGTTCTTTGTTTTTCGCCAATTATCAGATTAGAAGTCAGACTAGCAGGTTCATATTTCACAATTGGGTTCTTAACGCCCCTAACACACCCACAATCCAATTCACGCGTAAGTAAAAGTCATATATGTTATTGACACACTTAAATTGAGTAAAATCAATTTAAAATTTAGGAGTCCTAATACAAAAATTAGAGCCAAAGTAAAATTGAGATTCATGAATTGTTAATAATTAATATTGGACCTAGGGGTCTTAATCCATGTTTTGATGATAATAAATAATTAGTGTGCTAGTAATCTACCTTGGAAGTGTTTGTGTTAAGTTTGTAAGCCCTAAATTCAAAATTGCCAAATTGCTTCAAATCAAGGTTAAGGAATAGCAAGATAAGAAAGCAAATATTTATGGGATCCTACAATGTAATCTTTATTTATTTTTTATATATATCTTGTGAATCTCATTTAATTAGTTATGTTGGCTTAAGTCTAGGTTACTCTAAATTTCTTAATGTCTCCATGTTTAACTTTTCTTGACCAAGGGGGACTAAAATGAAATTTTCATTTTTGAAAAATATAAATTTGTTTTTGAAAGTGTTTTCATTGAAAATTTTATCAAATTAGCTTTCCAATGGTTTAAATTGATAAAAAATCAGAGATTAGATAAAAAAGTTATGAATTTGTAAATCTCTAAACTTCTTAGTATCTCTATCTTTAACTTTTTCTTGACCAAGGAGGACTAAAGTGAAATTTTTACTTTTGAGAAATGAAAATTTGTTTTTGAAAGTATTTTCATTGAAGAGTTTATCAAATTAGCTTTCCAACGGTTCAAACAAATCGAAAATCTTAGTTCGGATCAAAAAGTTATGAGTTTTTCAAGCCTAAGTGCCCTTTTTGTGCCTTTAGTCCAGAGAGCACTTCGGCAGTCGAAGTTCACTCCTCAAATGATGATTTTTAAGTGTTTAAACTCATTTTATCTAGAGAGCACTGCGGCATCCAAAGGTGGGAACTTTGGCAACCGAAGTTCACTTTTTAAATGATGTTTTTTCGCGCTCCAACCTTCAGTAGCCGAAGTAAATAACTTCGATAACCCCAAATAATGTTTTTTCGTGCTCCAACCTAGGTTTTTGAAACTCAATAAAATAGAGTTTTGGGTGGTTGAATGGTTATATTTACATTTAATGCACCCCCAACAGTCATTTTTTTGCCAAAACTATATAAAAAAAAAAAGGTCATTTATGACTGGAGGGTATATAACAACCATTTTCTTTGAGAATTTATTGTGTCAAAAGATTTTTTTTTCCCTCTTCTCTCTTTCTAGAACTTGAGCTACCATAATTGATTATTGAGAGCTTGATGTTTGAGCTGTAATTTATTGGTTTAGAGAGTTCATTCAAGGTTGTTCTAAACATTAATTGTCACTTGAGTGTGATAGAGTTTTAAACAGCTCTTGAGTGTAAAGGGATTTATAAAAGAGCAAGGGTTTGCTCTTGTGGTAGTTGTAAAAGATTTATTCTTCACCCAAAGAAGAATTTTAGTGGAGTTAACTCTCAAGGAGGGCCTTAAGGAGAGGACATAAGCTTGGGATAGCCGAACCTCTATAAAATTTCTGTGTTCCATCTTCTTTTCTTTTTTCTTGTGCACTCTCTCTTAAAAATCTCCACCTATCCTTCAAATTTTTTAATTAACACCCAATTCACCTCCTCTCTTGGGTTGCTACAAGGGACAATAAGTGGTATCAAAGCAAGTCTCCATTCAATAAAGATTTAATCATCTTGGAGCAAAGATCAACGGCAACCCTCAACACACAAGAAGGTCAATCAGTGGTAAGACCTCCCTTTTTTTTATAGTAATGACTTCTTGTATTAGAAAAATAGAATATATTATTTCTTAAAATCAGAAGGTGTTGATTTATGGGATGTTGTTGAAAATGGGCCATTCACTCTAAGTAAAATAGTAGATGGTGTGTATGTAACTAAGCCAAAGGGTGAATGAAGTAAGCAAGAGAAAAAAAGAGTAGCACTAAATGATAAAGCCATTCATGTTTTATTTTGTGGATTAAGTAAAAGTGAATATAATAAAGTGTGTATGAAGTCTACTGCAAAAGAAATTTAGGATGCTTTGGTGGTTACTCATAAGGGTACTAGCTAAGTGAAGGAGAATAAGATGGATTCTCTCATCTATCAATATGAGTTGTTCAAGATGAAATCGGATGAGACCATTAGTCAAATGTATAATAGGTTTGTGGAGATTATAGGAGGAATTAAATCCCTTGGGAAGACATTCACGAATGAGGAGCTAGTGAAGAAGATTCTAAGAAGTCTTCCTAAGGAGTGGCTACCCAAAGTAACTTCACTCAAGGATTCCAAAGACTTGAACAAGGTGCAACTTGATGAGCTCTTGGGAAATCTCATTGACTATGAGATGACCGTCAAAAGAAAACAAGTGGAGGAACCCAACAAGGCCAAGAAGAACGTTGCCTTCAAAGTGTCTTCTGAAAACTCTAGTGATGATGATGAAGAGTTTGATGAAGCAGAATTGGCCCTAGTGATAAGGAGAATAAGGAAGATGCTCTTCCAAAATAAGAAGTTCATTCCAAAGAGGAGCTTCAAGAAGGACAAGGGTGAAAGTAGTAAGAGGGAACCTCTTATATGCTTTGAATGCAACAAGTCGGGTCATACTAGAATGGATTGTCCCAAATTGAAGAAGCTTTTTAAGAAATTCAAGAAGAAGGCTCTCAAAGCAACATGGGATAAATCAAGTGACTCCAAAGATCAGGAGATCAGTGATCAAGTTGCCCAAATGTGCTTCATGGCAATGGAGGAAAGCACCAATAAGGTAACTTTAAATGATGATTTTGTTGAATTTTCTTATGATGAACTAGTTAGTGCTCTTAAAGTTATGAATGATGGACTAGAATTAAGTCATAAGAAAAATAAACTTTTGAAAAGTGAGCTTGCTGGTTTGAGGAAGGAGAATGAAACCCCAACTAAGGATGATAAACTTTTATATAGTAATGTGCAAAAATCCTCAGATGATCTCTCATTAGAAAATGAGAAGTTGAGAAATGAAATTGCTGAGCTAAAAACTTCTCTTTCTAAATTTGCTAAAGGAAAGGACAAATTTGATGCAATTTTAGGGCTCTCAAAGGTCTCCTAGCATCAAGTATGGACTTGGCTATAGCAAATTTGCCCAAGCACCTCCTTCTAAGAACATTTTTGTTGAAGCATCTAGTTCTAGTGAGCCTAGTCCCCAAGTGCTTAGTCCAAAGGTGTCTAATCCTAAAGAACAAGAATCAAAGAAATCTAGGGGTAATGAATCTAGAAAGACCTCTATCATTAACGTATTCCTAGACAAAATGTAAATAGGACATATACATCTAGGAGAGTTGCATCTAGGCTAAGACCTCATAGGGGACATACTACTAGGCCTCACAATTATCATCAGACTCACCATGCCTCATGCTCACATGCACATAATGAACACAAAAAGAATGGTCACATGAGACCATATGCACACCCTCATGCATATAGAATAAGAACAAGAAAGTTTAATGGTCATTGTCACTATTATGGCAAGCTTAGTCACACCAACTATAAGTGTGCCATTAAGAAAGTCCATCTTGGATTTGATAAAATATTTGATTCAAATGATGGATCTACTAACCCCCAAGGACCCAAGTACATTTGGGTACCTAAAGTAAATTAAATTATCTTGTGTTGGTATGCTTGAAATCCTTAAAGCTTGAAAGCAAATGGTATTTGGATAGTGGATGTTCAAGACACATGACTGGAAATGCTAACATTTCCTTTCACTTGAAAAGAAAAATGGAGGTGGGCAAGTTATTTTTGGTGACAATGGCAAAGGTTAAATTGTGGGGATTGGTAAGATTGGTAAGGAAAACTCTCCAATTCTTGATAAAGTACTCTTGGTTAATGGTTTGAAACATAATTTGCTTAGTGTTCATCAATTGTGTGATAAGGGTTATAGAGTTATTTTTTAGTCTAAATCTTACTTTGTGTCTAGAATATGTGATAGAAAAATATTGTTTGATGGTGAAAGAATTGAAAATATTTATGTTATTGATTTGCATGCTTTGTCTAATAAAGATGTCAAGTGCTTTATTTCTATTAGTGATGACTCTTGGACTTGGCATAGAAGGCTTGCACATGCTAGCATGGACCTTCTTGCAAACTTAAACAAGGATAAGCTAGTTGATGATCGGCTACCAAAGATGAAGTTTCAAAAGGACAAGGTGTGTGATGCATATCAAATGGGTAAGCAAGTTAAGAGCTCTTTTAAATCTATTCATAAGGTATCCACTTCTAGACCTCTTCAATTATTGCATATGGATTTGTTTGGTCCTACTAATGTAGCCAGCTTAGGTGATGCATATTATGCTTTTGTGATTGTTGATGACTATTATAGGTACACTTGGATTGCATTTCTTGCTCATAAGGATGAATGTTTAGATGTTTTTGAGAGATTTTCAAAAAGGGTTCAAAATGAAAAAGGTTTTCAAATTTCTTCTATTAGGAGTGATCATGGTAGAGAATTTGAAAATGAGAGATTTGAAAAGTTTTGTAACTCACCAGGGATCACTCATAAATTTTCTTCTCCTAGGATTCTCCAACAAAATGGTGTTGTTGAAAGAAAAAATAGGACTCTTTTAGACATGGGGAAGACTATGTTAAATGAATATAACTTGCCTACTTATTTTTAGGTGAAAGCCATTAATAGGGCTTGTTATGTTTCAAATAAAGTTTTGATTAGACCTTTTTTGACGAAAACCCCTTATGAGCTATGGAATGGCAAGAAACCTAAAGTAGGTTATTTTAGAGTTTTTTTTGTTATAAATGCTTTATTTTGAATACTAAAGATAATCTAGATAAATTTGACTCCAAAACTGATGAAGGTATCTTCTTAGGATACTCTATATCTAGTAAAGCATATAGAGTCTTCAATAAGAGAACTTTAGTTATTGAAGAGTCAGTGCATGTTGTATTTGATGAAGCTAACCCCTTTGATCCTATAAAGGATATTTCTTGTGATGATGATGTTGTACGTAATTTTGATGAGTTGACTCTTAAAGATCCTCAATCCAGTGACAATCAAGATCAACTCAAGGAAGATTCTTTGAAGGATTTGGGAGATGATGAAGTTGAGCTTCAAGAGCAATAAGGTTAACTAGCTCTTCATCAAGGAGTTCAACAAGATCTACCTAAATAATGGAGCTTCAAGAAGGATCATCCTAAGGATCTAATCATTGGTGATACATCAAAAGGGGTAACAACTAGATCCTCTCTTAGAAATATATGTAATAACCTTTTATTCATTTCTCAAATAGAACCTAAGAGCATAGATGAGGTCCTTAATGATGAGGGTTGGGTATTTGCAATGCAAGAACTCAATCAATTTGAAAGGAATAAGGTTTAGACATTAGTTCTTAGGTTGAAGGATCATGCATCCATAAGCACCAAATGGGTGTTTAGAAATAAGTTAGATGAGGATGGAAACATAACTAGGAATAAGGCTAGGTTAGTAGCCAAAGGCTACAACCAAGAGGAGGGTATTGACTATGATGAAACTTTTACCCCTATAGCTAGATTAGAAGCCATTAGAATTTTGCTTGCATATGCATCATACATGAATTTTAAACTATTTTAAATGGATGTTAAAAGTGCTTTTCTAAATGGTTTTATTGATGAGGAGGTGTATGTTGAGCAACCTCCTGGTTTTGAAAATCATGAGTTTCTAAATCATGTTTTTAAATTGACTAAAGCCTTGTATGGTTTCAAACAAGCTCCTAGAGCTTGGTATGAAAGGCTTAGTAACTTTCTTTTACAAAATGGTTTTTCAAAATGAAAGGTTGATACAACTCTTTTTGTTAAAAATCATAAAAATGATATCCTTCTAGTGCAAATATATATTGATGATATTATATTTAGTGCTACTAATGAGTGTTTGTGTGAAGAGTTTGCTAACACTATGAAGAGTGAGTTTGAGATGAGCATGATGGGAGAACTCAAGTTCTTCCTTGGGCTTCAAATCAAGCAAGCTAAGGATGGCATCTTCATCAACCAAGCCAAGTATACCAAAGAATTAATAAAGAGATATGGGATGGAGAATAGCAAGTCAGGTAGAACTCCAATAAGCACAAACACCAAACTTGACAAGGATGAAAAAGGAAAATTGGTTGATGAAAAGCTCTATAGAGGTATGATTGGTAGTCTCTTATATCTCACAGCTAGTAGATCGGACATCATGTTCTCCGTATGTTTATGTGCTCGTTTTCAATCATGTCCTAAAGAGTCTCATTTCCATGCTGTTAAACACATTCTAAAATACTTGAATGGTACATTCCATTTAGGTCTATGGTATCCTAAAAATGCATCTTTTGATTTGTATTCTTACTTGGATGCTGACTTTGCCAAAAGCATCCTTGATAGGAAAAGTACCTCAGGTACTTGTTAACTCTTAGGACACTTTTTAGTTTCTTAGTGTAGCAAGAAACAAAACTTGATTGCTCTTTCCATGCCTGAAGCCGAATATGTAGCTGCAGGTCTTTGTTGTAGCCAAATTCTTTGGATCAAACAACAATTAAGGGACTTCAAAGTGTCTCTTGATCACATTCCTATTAGATGTGATAACATAAGTGCAATCAATTTGACCAAAAACCCCCATACAACATTCTAGAACTAAGCATATAGATATTAGATATCATTTTATATGTGATCATGTGTTAAATGGTGATGTTGTTCTTGAGTTTGTTGATACTAATCACCAATTAGCTGATATATTTACAAAACGTTTATGTGAAGATAGATTTAATTTCATTAAGAGAAAATTAGGTATGCTTGATAACTTTGATGCTTGAAATTGTGATGATTGAATGTGTATATGTTTTATGAAAATTCTTGTTCAATTGTTGTATTTTTGATGTTTTAATGTTCTTTAAAGTTTTTATAGAACTTTCATCTGCTCAAAAAGAGAAGATTTTTATAGTAGGTATTCTCTTAAAAGTGTGATTTTAAAATTTCAGACAGAGGCACTTTAGGCAGTCGAAAGTCCTTGTTTTGGCTGCCGAACCTTTAATTTTTTTTTTTTTTAAATTAGGCAACAACTAAAGCAGCAGCTAAAAACCTTGATTCTAGTAGCCGAACCTGACTTTCTTAAACCCCAAAACTCCCTTTTCTTTGACATTTCAGTAGCCTATCTCTCTTTTCTCTCTCTTCAATTAATGTTGATGTTATATAATGTTAATTGATTTGAGTTAGCTCAATGTTGTTTGCTTGGCTGCTATATGTACATTTATATATATGATTATGGCAATATAGATTCTGAAGTCCAATGTTGAAAATTTGCCTAATTTAAGTGGTGTGAATTAGATTTCTTTTCACTTATTGGTTCATATCTATACTTACTTTATGATATTGCATATATTTTGTGATTTCCTGTTCACATGAAAGCACTATGTCTGTTTTGTGGAAACTTGTTAAAAGACATGACTCACATTTTTTTTAAAAATTATAAATTCTATGAAATCGATACCTATGTTCTTTTTGGCATGAAAGAAACTGTTACACTTATATTATGGTTACATGTAAAAAGAGGGTATTGAAACTTATTTTGGTAAAGTTAATCTATTGCACTTGTTCTGTTGATGGGGTGCGCATATAAGTATTCTTATATCATGCTATTGTCTGTTCATGAAAACTGTCCTTTAATGAGAAATTATGAAGCTTGCCTTTTAGTAACAGACATATTGAAGTAATTTTTTTTTCAAATAGCTTGATATGATACTACTACCTATATGTGCCTTATAATCCTTCACACTATTGTCACAGCCCTTAGGCATTCCTTAATTAGGATTACTTTTGATCAAAATTTTTGTACATCTTTCCCTTTATAGTGTATTTTGATGATGCTAAGTTTAAACTTTTTGGTACAATGGTAAGCACTTGATCCTACAGTACAAAAGGGGGAAATATGTATTTTGAAGTATATTTTTGATGCTACCAAAAGGGGGAGATATATAGATAGTGGATGCATAATTCCATATTCTAGACTTTATATATATATATATATGGATGGTATACATGCTTTTTAGTGGGATACATATTTTTGATATATTTATGTGATGCTTTCTAATCTATTGGATTATTTTATCTTATTATATCTTTGTATCATCATTCATCTAGGACTCATGACATTACGACATTATGACATTACATTCATTGAGTCAAAACCTCTCTTATGTGCTCTCAAAATTCTAATTATTGAGGTATAAATTATTTTTGAAAGGGGGAGTACATTAAGGGGGAGAATTTCAAAAAAAAAAAAAAATACACACACACACATACACACACTTCATTTATGCTTAATTTTCTTCATCTACTAATTGTTTGTCATCATCAAAAAAGGGGAGATTGTTGGTGTAACACCCCTATTGGCATAGCCTGGTATATTTTACTATTTCGGTGATCGGTGTCAGTCCGGACAAGTAAGAGAAGTAGAACCACATCTAAGACACCTAGGGAAGCCCTGAACATAAATAATTAGTAATTGTTAATTAGTTAAGTATAAATAAGAAAAACAGAACACAAAAAGTTAAATAAGCCGCGAGTCACAACGATGGGTGACCTTCTCGAGAAAGACTGCGAGGTCGATTTAAACTCAAATTTCGAACCGTAAAATGTGACGCTGCGGTCCTTAGGACTATTGTGAACACAGTGAAAAAGAGAAAATCACAAAAAAAAAAAAAATGTTAAGCACGTCAAATAATTAGGTCAGAGATCCAGAAGAAATATTGAATTATTTACAAACTGGGTCGAACCGGCAAGGGGCAATTTGGTTAATTGACCTGAGTCGACTCGACTGATCACAAATAAAATCGGAGAAAAGAAAATTTTGGGATCAAGAATTAAATTAAAGAACTAAAGAAAAATAAATGAAAAAAAAATAGGAAAAGGAAAAAGTTGAAAAAGTGAAAATGGTTTATTACATCATGCATGACATCATGCATTATGCAATAAACTTAATAATTAAGAATTTAAAAATTATGGGATAATTATGTATTAATTTAGCTAAAATTTAAAAGAAAAGAAAAAAAAATTTTGTTTCTTCTTCCTTCATTGTGGTCGCCACTCCTTCTCTCTCATTCTCTCTTCCTTTTCTTCCATGGATGCATATTTCAAGCTCATTAAACCTTGAATTTTCCACAAATTTTCATGGTTCAATCCTTAGAAAACCTCTAAATCACCTATGAATGGAAGATTCGGCATAAGAAATTGAGAGAAATTGAAGGAAATTGAAGATTGAAATTCATCAATTGAGGTAAGTTAATGTTCAAGCTAAATTACTTTAGATATCTTGAAATTTAGCTTAATTATGTTTAGTTAGCATTAGAAATAAAGTAATTAAATTGAGAAAATTGAAAAAAATTTGAATGATTAAAAAGGGAAAAATTTCGGCCAGCCATAGATTTATGAGAGTATGATGTGTTTTGATTGAATTAAATATGTTAGTAAGTTTGTATGAGTGGTGAAGTGATGTTGGTATGCTTTGAATTAGTTAAATATAACAAAAATGTGAATTAGGGTTTGGACCTAGGGTTTTGGAGGACAAAAATTGGAGAATTGGTCAAATGGTGTGTTTAACCTAGTTTGAGCTGAAAAATAGTCATTTGTGACCAATTGTGGCATGTTGGAAGTATTAGAATTAGGATTGCTTAGGGTCATTATGCAGGCAGCAGGACCAAGGTTCCTTTCAGGGATCAAAATTGAAAATTTACCAACCCAATTGGTGTGAGACCAATTGGGGATGAAACTAGACACAAAATCGCACATTTTTTATTCAGGAATCATGCCCAAAAAGTAACCATAGTATAGTGAACAAATTGGCCAAATCCGGACTTAGGAATTCTGCCCCGTACAAAAAATGACCAAATGAACAGTGTTTGTTCATTTGGCCACATCTTGGGCTAGGCAGGTCTAAATGACCTGAAATTTTACCAGTAGAAAGCTGAGATATAGACCTACAACTTTTATGAAGAATACAAACCCAAATTATGCCTTAACCAAGTCATTTGGCCACCCAAAATTTGGTGACCTAAAACTGCCAGAACCAGTTTTGGTGCCCAGAAAATCTGGGTTAGGCTAATCTAGCAGCCATGATTCAAATGGAAATAACTTGAGCTACAAAACTCCAATTGGAGTGATTCAAAAAGAAGAATAAAGTTAAGACAATAAGGAACAATTTCTATGAAGAAAACTTGCCCAAATTCTAACAGCAACATGACCAATAGAACAGTGCAAAATAGGTTACCAAAACTGAAAATTTGAAAGTTTACCTAAAAGACTTAAGTTTTGAGAAAATGACCAAAACCAATAAGTTAAGTAACCAAAATGTGGTATGTGGGTATAATTGGATTTCCCATACCTTTTAAGCATAAGAAAGTTAATATTTTGACTTGAATAGTACCATGAATAGTAACCTCAACATGAAAATGTTCAAGGATGAAGTTTAAGCTATAGGAATTAATTATTGGAATTGTTGTGAGGCAAAGTTATTGAGACACTATAAATTTTGTGTTTCAGCTGAAAAAGACTCGGAAGGTCTAAGAGACTGAGTCAAGGCCTAGAGGCGACTCACGTCAGGTTTCTGCACAAAAATTTATAAATTATAGTTTTCACAATGAAAATTGATTTGTTATACATTATGAATGTATTTTATTCATTATGAATTTCGAGAATGTGGTGTTGCCTATTTTACAATGGAAATTTGAAATGAAAATTTTTTATTGATTTGTATGAAATATTTGAAAATATGGTTAGGAATTTGGTTATAGCCTTGGAAATTTTATTTGAGAATTTGTGTGTTGCCTACTTTGTAAATGAAAAGTTTGGAATGAAATATGATTTGTGAATTGTATGAAATATTTGAATAACTTGATTTAAATTATTTTGATTCACATTTGGCATGACAGTCCCTTATTATGTTCCTCCTCCATTTATGGTGTGAGTTTGACTATATTCCTCTCTCTTTGGCTTCCCAGTCAGGAGGTGAGTTTGGATGAGTACTCATTAGCTAGCTAGCCATCTCCCTCATTGATTTCGATTAGTAGGGTGAGTTAGCCTTGTCGTGGTGTACAACACGGCATGTTTGGAAATTTTGTGTCATAGCCTAAGTTGTGTTATTGATTGGCAACACCAGGTTTATTAAATTATTTGATCAATGTTGTGTTATATTAAGCTTGAAAATTATGATTTGTTATAAATGTGATTTGAAAAATTGGGAAATGCGATTATGAGATTTTTGAAATATAAATTGTTCATAAATATTTTATATTATGCATTTTATACTTTATTGTGCACCACTGAGTATTTTTATACTCAGCGATAGCTTTAACTTACTATCGCAGTTAGAGAAAAAGGACATAGCAGCAGAGTGAGCTGCTACAGTCAGAGAGGAGCACAGTTGAAGAATTTTTATATGGGTATTTATCTATACCCTGGTAGTTTAGTTTGATGTAAATATGATAGTATGCATATGTATCTCTGTAATTTGAGCAGTTGTACGGATAAAATTGTAATAATATTATTTTGGATTTTCTTTCTGTATATTAAGATTGTGTATGTAAAATTAATTTTAATGCCACGTTTATGAATGGAATTATTTTAATAATATTTTGAAAAGTCAATTTTGATTTAAATTGTGATTGACTGTATTGTAGGGATATTATTGGAGATTGAGGCTGTGAAATGAAATTATTTGGAAGTGTTTTTTTCAGACCTTTGAAGAACTGTTTCTCCAAAAACAGACGGCACTCTGCCAAAATTTTTATAAAATTTGCAGAAAAATAAAATGGGATAAAAATCTTAACTAGTTTTTAAACTTCAATTGAATGTTTTTAATTCCTACCAAAATGCTCACCACTTCCAAAATGTAAGAAAATGGTTTTAAAATCCCTTGTAGGGTATTTAATGAGTTATCGGTAGGTGAAGTTCGGTAGTTCATTAGGTATTCTATGGGATCATGTTATGCCTTACAGAGGGGTAAGGTGTGACAGTTGGACCTAGGGTCTTAATTCATGTTTTGATGATAATAAACAATTAGTGTGCTACTAATCTACCTTGGAAGTGTTCTTGTTGAGTTTGTAGGCCCTAGATTCAAAATTACCAAATTACCAAATTGCTTCAAATCAATCTTAAGGAAGAGCAAGATAAGGAAGCAAACATTTATGAGATCTTATGTCACGACCCAACCTATGGGCCGGACCGGCACTAGGACCTGGGCCAGCTTAAAGCCCCCGAGGCCCGTAGTAAGCCTTAACTATTCATTAACCCAACTCTAAGGCCCATTTGGGCCCAATATCAAGAAAACAAACGGACAGAGTCCGGCCATAAAATGGACTTTCCAACGGGGAGTTTTCGACTCACCCGACCTGTAAACACAATAAACAATCCATTGGGGAGCTCAGCTCACCCTCCACATACTCATCAACATAATAATAAATGGGAGCTCAGCTCCCTCATCCAATCCATCAAACAGACTTAAAATATTAAGTTTACAGGTCCAACATGAATATAATATTACAGACCAATTTCAAATAATTACTGCTAACACATGCGGAAATTCTAGGAGTAATTAAAATTACACAATATTGATAAACAACCTGCGAGGTAAAAAGGCAGGTTAACCCAGAACAAAATATCCTCCTGTGGCCTGTAAAAATTTTTGAACAGGAGTGAGCGTTCGACTCAGAGAGTAAAATATCAATTTTAACCATAATCTCTATAACTATCTAGAACTAATGCACCCTGTAGAGTGAAATGCAACATCAACAACATTTTCACATCATAACATCAAAAAGGTAATTTGGAGCACTCACACACCCTGTAGTATCAATCATAACATATGGGAGCTGATCCCCATACGACTCTCTTAAATCCAACCTGGTGCCAGCGAATTACTCAAGCTCGGACTTCCACTTAATAACCAAATCGAGGGTCCCAGCGAATTACTCAAGCCGTGACTACCCCGTCCTATCCATAGTCCACACCACATCACACGCACGCCAACGCACGCTGCCGCTCCAAATTACCACAACAACATCCATGGCATATTAACAGTTATGAATGCAACATAAATCGTGCCTAGAGTTTAACTAAATAAATATATGCATATAAGTGATGCATGGGCATGCTGAACATATAATAATATCGAAATTACAATTAAAATTAATATTTTACTCACAAACTTGACGACAAATTACTGTGGCGGCTGGGCGGAGGAAGAAGGTCATCGGCTCACCGACAATTACATTACATCTATTTAATAAATTTGACTCAATACAACAAAGAAAAATATCAAGTACGCCCTAAGTCGTAGAAAATCCGGCAGAGTCTCCCCTATACCTAGGACCTACCCGACCTGCAAAAGGGCTAAAAACGCACTTCTATATTCACAATCCACATATCAACAGTTCAATCATATCACACAGCCCCTCCTGGGCCCATCAAATCAATCATCCATCACAATACGCAAAATTTCAATTTAGTCCTTATTATTGATCATTTTTGCAAAAACTGCCCAAACAAGCTCTAAAAATTATAAAACTTTGCCCCGCGGTCCTTAGCAATATTACTAAGCTATTGCAAAAAGAATCGTAATTTTCTAAGCTACCACGAATATTTTATGGATTTTTAATCCTATTTAAGCACTAGAAAATTACGTAAAAACTATGTTCGGGTTTACCTTTGCCGATTCGGACTTCGGGGACGCGCTCGGGACGTCTGACAATGGGGGGCTAGCCAAAACCTCGGCCCAATTCGGAGACTTTTCCAGTCACGGGTCTGTCTGGCCCGAAATTTGTAGACCCGGTCAACTGTCGAATTTCCGCGAATCGAGGATACCTACACGAAGCCCATAACACGGGGGTTAGCACATAAATTTTTCAAAATTTTCTAAGCTCATTTAATGCTCGAAATTACACTACGAAGTTCCGTGGGACCCACCGAAAAACGGTGTCGAAAAAGTTCGAAATTTATGTCGTTGCGAAGCTCTCGACGAATGGAGCGTGCTGGTGGCCTCGGTTTCCTCGTGGGATTCACGGTTTTCGAGAAATCTAGCCCAAAAGTCGAAATGGGCTAAAATCTTCCCGAGCAAAAATCGGACAAACCGCTCGATGGATTTCGGCGTTCTTGGTGTCTATGGAAAGCTCTCGCCGAGTAGATGATTTTAGACACAAGACCCGGTCCAATCGGTGGCCGGATCGGCCGGATTTGGCCGGAGAAACTGGAGCGACGCGCAGGGGAGGGGAGGAGAGAGAAAAGAAAGAGAAAAGAGAGGGACGACGCGCGCGGGAGAAGAAAAAGGAAAGGGAGCCGGTTCGATTCGACCGGTCCGATCCGGTCCGGTTCGATTCGGCCGGTTCGATTCGAAATACAAAATTTTGAATTTTTACTCTGCCTCGGGACCGAAAACGAGGTCCAAAAATTCCGAAAAAATTCCGTAAAACTCAGAAAAATACGTAGACTCCAAATATATTTTTAGTTTTGCCACGTGGTCTTTAAATTAATTTTTAAAAATCATCAAAGTTTATATTTTCGGAAAATCGAACCCGATTTTTAAAATCCGAAAAATCTCAAAAAAATTCCTAAAATTTAAATAAAATTTAAATATCAAAAATACTCATAATTAATAAAATTTTGGGGTGTTACATCTTACAATGTAATCTTTATTATTTTTTATATATATCTTGTGAATCTCATTTAATTAGTTATGTTGGCTTAAGTCTAGGTTACTCTAAATTTCTTAGTGTCTCTATGTTTAACTTTTCTTGATCAAGGGGAACTAAAATGAAATTTTCATTTTTGAAAAATGCAAATTTATTTTTAAAAGTATTTTCATTGAAAATTTTATCAAATTAGCTTTTCAATGGTTTAAATGAATAAAAAAAATTAGAGTTTAGGTCAAAAAGTTATGATTTTGTGAATCTCTAAACTTCTTAGTATCTCTATCTTTAACTTTTTCTTGATCAAGGAGGACTAAAGTGAAAATTTTACTTTTAAGAAATGCAAATTTGTTTTTGAAAGTATTTTCATTGAAGAGTTTATTAAATAAGCTTTCCAACAGTTCAAACGGATCGAAAATCCGAGTTTGGGTGAAAAAGTTATGAGGTTTTGAAGCTTAAGTGCCATTTTTGTGCCTTTTGTCCAGAGAGTACTTCGACAGCTAAAAGTGGTAACTTCGGCAGCCAAAGTTCACTCTTCAAATAATGATTTTTAAGTGTTTAAATCTGTTCTGTTCAGAGAGCACTGCGACAGCCGAAGTTCACTTTTTAAATGATATTTTTTCGAGCTATAATCTTCGACAGTCGAAGTAAATAATTTCGACAGCCGAACCTGAGTTTTTGAAACTCGATAAAACAGAGTTTTAGGTGGTTGAACAGTTATATTTACATTTAATATACCCCAAACGATCATTTTCTTGCTAAAACTATAAAAAGAGGTCATTTATGACTAGTGTATATAATAACCATTTTCTTTGAGAATTTATTATGTTAAAATATTTTTGCCCTCTTTTCTCTCTCTAAACTTGAGCTACCATAATTGATTGTTAAGAGCTTGATATTTGAGTTGTAATTTCTTAGTTCAAAGAGTTCATTCAAGGTTGTTGTAAACATTAATTATCACTTGAGTGTGATAGAGTTTTAAACAGCTCTTGAGTATAAATGAATTTGTAAAAGAGCAAGGGTTTGCTCTTGTGGTGATTGTAAAGGGTTTATTATTCACCCAAAAAAGAATTTTAGTGGAGTTAACTCTCAAGGAGGGCCTTGAGCAGAGAACGTAGGCTTGGGATAGCCAAACTTCTATAAAATTTCTGTGTTCTATCTTCTTTTCTTCTTTCTTATGCACTATCTCTTAAAAATCTCCACATATCCTTCAAACTTTTTAATTAACACACAATTCACCCTCCTCTTGAGTTGCTACAAAGGATAACAATTAATTTTAATTTATTAATTTTTAAAGTACATACAATTACTTTTTATTAATTAAAATTTAATATACTAAATTTATTAATATTTAGAATAATTAAAAAACTAAATTAGTAAAAGTGAGTTTCAATTTTTTTTATAAATTTTATTATAATAAATTAAATAATTTTTAAGTGTCTAGACCACATATTTTGTCTAAGCATCTTTATAAAAAAGTCAAAAAATTAAAAAAAAAAAGAAAATAAAATTAGAATTTTACTATTGATCAAGCTATTATTTTCTATCTTTATTTTAATTCTAGTTTAATTTTCAACCTCGTTTTAATATTTAATTTCACTTTTATTTTTATTTCAATTTTAACATTAGTTTTTAATTTTAATGTTGAAATTTAATTGAATTTTGATCATACTTTCAATTTTAATCAAATTGAGATTTTAATCAACAATTTTCAATTTTAATCAATCTTATTTTAATTTTGCTTTATTTTCTACTATTAGTTTAATTAATTTTAGTTAAAAAAGAAAAAAAATAAAAAAAAAAAAGAAAAGAAGGTTTTTTTTTTTGTTTAAAAAAAATCAATTTTAACCTTATCCTCTCAATATAGGATTTTAGTATTAGCCGTTAGATTTAAGATTTTCTTAAAAAAATAAACACAAAATTTATACTTAAATCATATCTCAACCTTTATTTCTTAGGGTTTAGTGGATATAAGTAACAAAAACAAAAACAAAATTAGATACGGCCTCACCGACAAAATTAACGCCTCGTCGTACCAGCTCTACGAAAAATCATCGTCTTCTTCCCCGCTTCATACCCATTCCGTTCACTTCGCTCCCCGATACACACTTAGAGCACGAAAACTAGGCTCAGCTCCACCTCGACTATCGGCTTCCCCGTCGAGATCCCTGACTCCCTTCTTCTCCTTCCCTCACGCTGCAAAACTCAGCGCACACCGCCCCTTCAACCCTCATTTAGCTCCAATCTTCTCAAGCCCAACGACACTGCTACCCGGACCCACCGTCGCTGTTCTCCTCGATTCCAGCGACGCTACTTCCATTTTTCCTTTGAAACCCATTGCAGTGCTCCACGGTTCTCGCCCTTCTCTTCCACACCAACCCGGCGCTCCGGTCTCCGCAAAACGGTGCCGTCTCTCAGGCCCATTGCTTGACCCATCTGGCCCCATCCTCTCCTCCGGATATTCATTGCAGCGTGATTTAGGTGGGAATTTGTTTGCTTCATTTAGGTCTGTTTTATAAACTAATTTCCAGTTTTTGTCGGTTGATTCACTGTTGCAAAAAGCATTTTGATTAATTTCTATTTTTTTAAAGATGATTGGTACTCATTTGATTGTTAACGTCTATGGGTATTTTACATAAACTGCTGTATTGTGTTCATTATGTTAAAATAAGACTTGTTTCCTTCCCTTGAATAATTGCAGTACCCCTGCATCTTCACTCCCCTATTCAGTTTGCATCTAGTTAATAAGTTTCTCTTTGTATAATAATTTCATAACTCTGCTTATTAAGGTTGTGTATTGCGAGGTCGGTTTCAGACAGATTTGATGCAATGGCTATATGATTGAACCATTTATGCGTATTGACGTTAATTTTTTACAGTTGGAATCCTAGAAGTGGTGTTGCATTTATTCATCTCTGTTTTAAGTAAATGTCCTGGAAGGAGGCATTAATCCCATTGCTGTTCTATAAATTTTATGTGTTTGGCTTCTGTGTTGGTTTCTTTGTTCTATGGTTCTGTTATTCTATAAACTCAAGAACCTTTTATATTGCTGAAAGTTTTATGTAGAAATACCCAAAGCATATTTTATCATAATAATACAAGTATATTAACAAGTTTTGGGATGAGTTGATACCAAGTGGCTTCTGTCATGAGCAGTTCATTGTAATATTCTGGTTTATTTCATGTGTTGCCTTGAGAACAGTCCTGTGAATATTTTACATATTGTGTATATGAGAGTTTTACAATCTGCTTATCATGCACCATGCTTTTTTATTGTCTCAACTCTCAAGTAGGCTTGGTTTCTGAAAGTGGCCACCTTGGTCATTATGTAAATGGTTATGTTGCTTGCATTTGCATATTAAAATTTTTCTTTAACTTTAGTTTACTAAATAGAAAATTATAATGCACTTTTTTGTGCTAACACTAGCTTACACGCAATGTTTAATGTAGAGTCTACTGATATCATTATATTTGGTAGCGGTGAGAAGGCTTATACAAAAAATTACTTTAGTGGTTTTGAGGGAGGGTTCCCTTGAACTACCTAAACATAAAAATCATTTTTATAAAAGAAAATTTTCATTTTTTTACTCTGGTTCTAAAGAGAAAGAGTAGGAGGGGGGCGCAGCTTGAACTACGTAATTGAAAAAAAAAAATACTTTAGTAGTTCTAAGGAGTGGTCTCCTTGAATTACCTAACAAAAAATATTCTTATAAAAATTAATTTGGTCTTATTGGTTCTAATAGTCTTATTGGTTCTAATTAATTTGAACTACCTAGATCCAAATAAAATTTTTTTTTATAAAAAGCATTTTTTACTTTAGTGGTTCTAAGGAGGGTCCCCTTGGTGCCCTTGAATCATTTTAATTAAAACTATTTTTATTTCGAAACTTATCTTTTACTTAGTGTTTTTAAATAAGGTTTCCTAAACTATTTCTTTTAGAATTTATTTTTTGGCTAAGTAAAATAAATGAAAATAATTTACTAGATGAAATACAAACTAGGTGCGCTTAAACTCAGTTTTATTCCTGTTAAATTAAAACCTTACTCGAAACCTAGGACAACTTCTAGTAGAGCCTAACTTCATTTATTTTTTTATGCTTGTGTTGAGAAAGAAGATGCATGAATAAATGAGCTATGTTTGATCTTGTCTTGTTAATATTATAGATGACCTTAAAACGAGCTGAGCTAAAATTGAGTTCGAATTTAATAAATATTGAACAAGCCAAGCTTGAGTTTTAAATAATATTGATGGGCCGAACCTGAGCAACTCAAAGCTCAATTCGGTTCTGTTTGTATACACCTCAAATTTTTATGTTATATACTTTTTTTTTCATAAATGTATTCGATTCAGTTATTCAAATATTCTCCTGCCTTTCATATTAACACACACACACTCACACACTCATATATATATATATATATATATATATATAATGGATTCAGTAAAAAAAATCCTCATTATTTGATTAACCAAACTGTAAGCAGCTTAGTTAACTGATTTTTTAGATTAATTTTTGGAAATTTAAGTGGATATTTGAATTTTTGGTTTCTCTTGATGATTGTTAGCCTGTTAGGTCAAACTTTAGCTTGCTATCATTGAAAAAAATGAAAGGAATTTTTTTTCTTTTCTTTCTTGAGCACCACTACCTCCCTTCACGTCTCTTTCCGTCTCTTGTTTACTACAGCTGCCATTTTCGTGAAAATCTTGTTTATATTAGTGATAAAATGATAATTACTTGTTATTAATGCGAATTTTGTATATATAATCTTTGCAGAGTCATTGAAGTTTTGAGTTTCCAAATGGATGAAGTACACGAATTTTTAGGAAATAATAGACTTGAAGACGTGCGTTGGCTCTGTACCTTGTCTGAGTCTGAGCTTGTAAGATTTCTCCTTTCTTCATAAGCATAATCGTTTGCTTCTATTGAATAAATCTGTTTGAGAAGGTGTGATTCTGTTGGATATTTAATTGAGTTGTCCTCCAAATCTTGAGTTGAATTTGATGAAATGATTTTTATCCATCCTGCCATAATGGAAACTCTTAATTATTCAAACCATTTATATGATGTGTAGGGGAGACCTTGTGCTATTGCCTTCGCCGTGCACTTGTTGATGTTAATGACATGAACTTTACATTTGCAGGATATGCTGATTAGCTTGAAAATGCTGGTCATTCAACGTGCCAAAGTATTGGGTCACAAGCAGCTAGCTATGAAATTTGATCTGAAGATGCTTAGAATTCTTGGTATGTTTTCCTTACTAGGTTCATTGTATCCATATGCTTAAAACTGGGTTAATCTTTTTAAACTTAAGGTATATGCAACTTAAAATGTGACAAAGTACTCAAGGTAGCAATTTTTTGCTTGGAAACAATTTGGAAAATTACGGAAGAATCTTTATCTTACATAATCCAGTGTTATCAAGACGAAAGGTGATAACTAAGGCGACAGGGAACCCTATGGCCTTCGGAGTGAGGCGAGAGGCGAGACAAGGCCTTTTTGAAGCAAGACGCCATAATATAAATTGCTAAAATTATATATGTGTGTGTGTGTGTGCGTGTGTGTGTGTACTTCTAAAAGAAGAAAATGCAGCGTATAGAAGAAAATTACAAATTAATTACTTAAAGCAACAACCCCAAACTCTCAATTTAAGCAAATAAGAAATTAAAATATTAAACAACATATTTTTTTTCAATAATTTGCTTAATTACAATTTACACATCATAGCAAGGGCATCAAATTAGCATATCACAACAATACCCATTTAGTAACAAAAGCATATCACAATCACAAATTCACAATACCCATTTAATAAAAACATATCACAATCATAGTAAGAGCATCAAAACCCATTTAATAAAAACATATCACAATCACAATACCCATTAGTATATCACAACAATGCCCATTTAATAACATAAGCATGTAACAATTATAGATTTACAATATCCGGTTAATAAAAATCATATCACAACAATACCCATTTAATAACAAAAACATATCTCTAAATATTTAACAAATTTAACAAAAAAAAAAAAAAAAAAAAGAGAAAGTGCTGGACTGGTAGTAATAGTTGATAGGTTGCGCAGCGTGATGATGCTGTGAAGAGATTCAACAGCATAAGAGAAGGAGGATGAGACAAGAAGAAGAAAAAAAAAATAAAAAGAAAAAAAATCACTGGATCTGGATCGCAATGTTGCAGCGTGAGAGTGAGAGGTGAAGAAGGTAGAAGAAGAGTAGAGGAAAAAAGGGGAAAGATTGTGAAGATGAAAGAGAGAGAGAGAGAGAGAGAGAGAGAGAGAGAAATACCTGGTTGCTGCTCTGTTTCTTTGCAATCTGCTCCGTGGGTGGCGTTAAGGTGAGACATTTTAGGGCTTCTTTTTATTTTATGCTTTTAAGAAAAAATTAAAAAAAAATTCCTGTTAGTTTGAAGTGGCGGAGCTCAACACCACAGCGCCTCTCGCCTTGGTTGTATGGGGCTGCCGACTCATCTTAGATGCCTCGCCTCAGCCGGGTGAATCGCTAAGGGCTCGCCTCGCCTCTCTTCGCACGGCGCCTTTCTTCTACTTTAACAACACTGACATAATCTGATGATAACGATGTGTAGTCGTCTTCATGAGTTTGTGAACTTCTTGCTTCTATATTGTAGTGTGAGATCTCTTTGGTGTTTGGCTTATTGATTTAGAGCCCTTAGTTTCTTGCATTCAAAGTAGTTCAATTTAACCCTAAAACTAGATATGCCCATGAAGGTTACAATCTATATAGAGAAGTAAAATAGAAAATTGTTAAGGTTATGTTTAGTTTAGGGTAAATTATTTTTTGCTCCCTGTGTTATGTCAAAATTAATACAAATGTCCCTTGGTTTTTAAAAGTCAATGGTTTCATCCCTTGGGATAAATTTGCATCTATATATTCCGGGTGTGCATTGGTTGCACCCATTAAGCGTCGTCGTTAGTTAACAATGTCCATTAAACATTCTGTAGAATTCTGGTTAATGTTGAAGGTAATTTCTCTTAGTAGTGAAAACATGTGTAAAGATTTCAGATGTTGAACAGCCATTGTGTCTCTTCTTGTCTTTACTTAGTGTAATCACTTCATTTAAGAATCTTTATATGCAGCCTTTGACACTTTTGCATTAATCTGCAGTCTCTGATAATTATTGCTTGTTCAATTATTTGACTTATCAATTGCTTGTTTAGGTATGTTTGAGTTGTTTGAACCCTAAATTTGAAGTTTCTAATCATTTACCATATGTGGCTCTTTTATTTTAGTTTTCCAATTTAACACTTTTGAAAATCTGTGGTTTACAATAAAACCTTTGTTGAATATTATGGCTCATAATTCAATTTAAATGTTACATTCAGGAAAAGGAAGTGAACTTCCTAATTAATAATTTGAATATCAATTTGACAATCATGATTTTAGTCTACATAATAACAAAAAGGAAAAAAAAAAAAATTGGTGGATAAACATAGAACAATTTGGAGTCATAAGTGCCTAATTGTTCTATCTCTGTTTGCTTCCTTTTTCTGTGAAATAAAGGTTGGTAGAATTTTGGTTTTCTGCTAGACATTAGGTTTTAAGAAAGTGATATGCAGTAGTCTACTAGCTGGTCTGAAATACCTTGGTTATTGTTTCAAGTAGTTTCAAGGAAAAATGACTATAGTAAGCTCATAATTTTGATTCTTCTATTCTGTGTTTGCTGATAAGTGAAGTAGAGAGAAGGAAAACAGTCACTTGCATGTGATGAGCTTCAAGCAGGATTTATTTATTTATTTATTTTTTTAATCAAGATCGCTGTTTGATTTTTATTAAATTTGTTGGTTATGCCTTCTTCTTAGCATTGCTTTGAAGCACAAATATTGCGGTATCCTTAAAGATCATGTAGGTGACACTTAAATAGCATCTAATTCTTTGGAGCCATCTTGTAGAATTATTTATTTATTTATATGTTTATTGTGCTTTTGTGAACATGGTATCAATTCAATAAGTAAGCAATTAAGAAAAAGAAAAAAAAAAAAGGAGCATGTCATTGTCACTTGACAGTTTTGTGTCGTCTGAGGCCCTTAATATGGTTAATAGCAAAGAAAATGGCCATTTTGTGGTGTCACTTGAAAACTGTCTCCTCATAGTAAAGGCCAAAGGTGAAGACTGTATCTTGATCTCATATTCCGGAATCCTGTTTCGCTAGTTTCAATTCTTTGAATTCCCCTTTTCATATGGAATATGATAATAGCTTGTCTGCATCATTTCATTGGTGATTTTGACACAGAATTTTATTATTTCTTTGAAGTTTTCTGTTCTGGCATTGGCATTTCCAGATGTTCTTGCCAAAGTGATTAACAAAATTTATGGATAGTTGAATTTGATTCTCAAAGCCTGAAAATTTTCTACGTTCTTCCCCTTTTAACCATGCGCAGCACTTGTGTTGATGGAATATCTGAAAGGAAATGTTGAAAATTTATCTCATATTCCGGGCATGGCCAAAGCTCCTGATTTCATTGATGGTTGCTGTTTATCTCAATGTAAGCTTGAGGCCATCTTGAGCATTGAGGAGCTAAAGGCATGTATTGGTATTGATAAGAGCAAAAAACCAGCTAAAAGGTATGCTAAATTACACGTGACATTCAATTCTGAATTTTGATTTAATTTTCAATCATTGAGTGGCCCTTAATGATTGATCAGTATATTTTCCTATCCTGTCGACAAATCGGAAAGTAATGTTATTGGTGCTAACTAGCAATTTGTGATTCAATGTAATATTTCTTGTACCAAGTACATTGTTATTATTTACATCTTTCTACTGGTCAAGTACACAATTATTCCAGTTGTTAGTCCTTTGCTCTGTCTTTATGTTTATTGATTCTCCTCCATTATAAGAACCAGCCTCCGGTGTATATTCAATGACTGGCCAAGCATCTTGTGCATTTTGTTAGTTGATCTTCTCAAAGGGTAGGCAATGGCCATTATTAGGTTATGTATGTAGTGGAGATTTAGGACATTTTGCAGGCTGCTCATTAAAGCTAGAATTGGAGGCTAGAATGAGTTGGAATTTAGGTGGAAAATTAGGGTTGTGAAAGGATGGAATTGAGAAGCAAAATTAAACAAGAAGAGAAGATTTGTGGGCTATGCACAGTAAAATTAGGTTTTGGGTTTCATGCCTAAACTTCCTCGGGCACTACACCAAGGTTTCCATTGGAATCACAGAGAGGGTTGAATCGCTTTGCAAAAATCAAAGAAGCATAAATGCTAGAATTTTTATGGACTAAAAACTGAGCAATAAAGAATGCTGGGTATTTATAGACTCAAAACTATTCCCTGATCCTTCAACACATTGGACTCCAAATGTAATTTTAAATCCTTAAGGATCAGAACTCTAAAGTCAGACCAAAAAGGAATAATGCCATCCTAAACCAACAAGGACTCATAATAATACTTCAGATATAAAATAAAGACTGCTACAAAATTATGGATAACTTTCCAGCAATTCTGAAAATTATGAAAATTACAAAAATACCCATGATACTTTATAATGGACCAGCAGCTAATTTATTTAAATAAACAGATAAGTAGAACTCTAACTCTGGAAATTACAAAAATTATCCCTGAGACTTAAATGAAGGACCAGCCGCCAATTTACCTAAATAGACACATAAAGTGAACTCTAATAGGATTAGGAGGTATTCTACTTCCCCAATAAATCATACATTAAAACTGAACGATTATTCTAAGCCTCATGAACATTTGAATGTGAATTTCTTGGTTGCATCAAGAGGCAGTGCTTAAGGGTTTGTGTGTATGGTTTTTACACCCAGTTGTAACTGCTGATTGCAAATGTCTTACCTTGTGGTGAATTTCTGAATGGCTAACTACAAGTGATATTCTAGCAATAAGCTTTAACAAATCAAAAAGTACCTTATTTTTCTTATGGCAATGATGGATTTCTAGCCTCTTTTTTTCTTTCTTTTACTGTCCAATTCTGCACCCTTGGTAACCTATGAAGCCCTAAATTTATGCATGGCTTTGGTGAAACTTAATGTTGTTTAAAAAGCAAAATTCTTAGACAAGGAATTAGTTTTTTTGCCTGTTGAATGCATGCATAGAGTTAGACCTGGCTAAGTTCCGGCTCAAAACCAGAATTGGAACTGGTCAAAACCAGATTGACTAAAACTGGATTTGATTCAGACTGGAATTGACTGGTTCTGTTTTGGGCCCAAACGGGATTTTTTTTTCTTTCCTTTTCTTTAAACGCAAAATTTGAAAATAATTCAATTGTTGGATTTGGTAAAATTGAAATGGAACCGGAAACGGGACTTGAATTGGGGGCCTTGTGGCTCCGGTTCCGATCCCTTTGAACCTTGAACTGGAACTATCAGTTCTCTGCCAGTGCAGCCCGTTGGGCACATCTGCACATCTACATAGAGTTGTTTCAAAATCAGAACAGTGAAGACTGACTGACATCGTTTTATTAATTATATTAATCAAATTACCTTTAGGCTATTTATGATAGAACATAATGAAACCTCCAATGCAATCACTACTATGTTATATGATTCTTTACTTCGTTTGGTTGAACAAAGCAAATATATTGTAATGTTATGCGAGTGCGTTATTGCTTTTTTAACATATTGCCTACTACATACAAAAATTTATGTAATGACAGTTACTTTATTTACTTCAACACACACACGCGTGCACACACACACACACGCGTGCATATTACCAAAAGCTTTTACAATCATCGTATCTATTGTCACTGTCACCACCACCACCACCACCACCACCACCACAACCCATTATAACCATCTTCTTTCTTGTTGCCACCGCTGCTACCAAATAAATGATTATGTGCTGTTTGGTTCAGTGGTTGGGACATAACCACTGCTACCAAATAAATGATTATGTGCTGTTTGGTTCAGTGGTTGGGACTAGCTTTTAGTGGTTGATGTCCCAACCACTGAATTTGGGGCGTTTGGTAATTATCTTAGGATTTGTTGCATATGGATCCATCCACCAACATTTCGAAAAAAGTAACTAAATGCTAGAAAATCCAGCTTTTGATCACGAACGCTAGATGCTTGTATGTCAGACATCTTAAATCAATTTAATTACTAAATTACCTAGCCATGATTAAGTAAAAACCTATCTCCTTTTGATTCTCATGCTAACAATCTTCTTGTTTTTAAAAATTTGTATGCTTTATCCTTGCTTCTCCCTCTTTCTTTCTTGTTCGTTAGCAGTAAAATCTCTATTATAATAGCTATATTATGTATTTTGTTTTTTAGTTTTTGTTTATAATCATTGCCATAACTAATATTATAATCATTATTATATATAAACACTAGGTGTATAACCCTTGCGCTGTGCAGATTTTTTTATAATACGTATTAAACTTTCTTGGAGTATTTTTAATGAATAAATTATATTATTAAAGAGCATGTTGTCTTATAATGAGTTGTATTGTGATGTTGTTTTCTATTTTCTATTTATATGATTTGGCCTGATTTTTCTATTCCTTTATTTGTAGACCACGTGAAGAGGCTGCAGTCAAACAGAAGAAATAATTGGAAAAAAAAATATTATGTAAGCCAATCAAAGTTATGATCATGTTTATTGGTAATGCTTCTTACATGTTTTATTGTTATTACTATTATTTTTTTTTTTTTCAGTTTTCCAAAGAATTTGATATCAGCCTGAATCTACATAAATTTGGATGTGATGTCTATTGCAGATCCTGCTTCAAAAAATTTTTTTGCAAGGGTTTTTTTTTTTTTTTTTGGTTGACTGCTTATACAAGGGGCATTATTATTTCATTTAAAATGATCACGTCTCTTCCCAGCTGCGTTCATTTACCCAGATCCTGCATACCTATTTGTAGGCTTCCCCAGTTCCAGATAATTCAGAGGTTTAACTGAGCTAACAATGTGTTGTCTTTTTGCTGGGGAGATGATGAACGACCCAAAGTGCATTCCTAATATTGGAGAATGCAGAGGAAAAAAACTCTTATCGTGCTGTAAAAAATTTTGGGTTTGCACCACTGAATATGTTATTAATGTTATTAATATATAGGCTTTGCTATCAGCTATCCTTAGGCGAAGTTTTTCTACAGTTTTTGTGAGATACTGGAAATTGTTAATATAAAAAAGCAAGCAGTCGTCGAAGGTTATGCCCTAAGCTGTATTGTCATTGAATTTGTGTAGTCAGTTTTCTCATTTTAATAGTACTTGTTTGCTAAATTGGTTCAAAGCCAATTATTAGTAGATACAGTGTATATAGATGAGAATGCTGGTATAATTTGTGCTCTTAGCAATTTTTTGTGTTAAATTTTAATCGCAGTCCCTCAAAGTTGAGGATTATTTTCTTAATGTCCTTCAACTTCAATTTATATTTTAAATATCCTTCAACTTCAATTTAATACAACTCAAAGTTTGTCAAGCCACTTTCTGATGGAATTTCAAGTTAGAAGCTTTCTTAAGTCACTTTCTGATGGAATTTCGAGTCATAAGCTTACATGGACATGTCGAGGTGAAATAAAAAAAAATAAAAAAAATCTATGCTACGTGGTATTTTAATAATAAAAAAATCTCCTCTGCTCTTTTATTCTCTCTATTTGGTTAGAAGCCAATGTCTCTCTTACTTTCTCCCATGCTTCTCTCCCTCTTTCCGTTTCTATACATTAAACCTTTCACAAGTAGATTCCCTCTAATCCTCCATTCATCATCAAACTCTAAAATAATAAAAACTATAAAATTGCACGCATACGTTATATTTAAATTTATATCACCAATTGCTCCACTACTGTCAATAAAAACAGTGTTGTCGTCATCGCCTTAAGCTATAGGATGTTCAAAACCTTCAACAAATGAAGAGAAATTGCCAGCAATTCCTCATGGCATTCCTTGCCAATAAGTTGTTTCATTCATGTACAAAAATAACAATCTCCCTTCCTTCGGCCATATCATCTCACATCTCTCTCCTTAGTGTTAAGACGGCTCAACGTCTCCATTTCCATTAGGTCACCACGATGCCATATCGACGAGAGTCCTTACTGACTGCATATAACTTGACCCAGTGCCTTTTTTCCACCAGCGACGACCCACTAATCCAGCTGAATAGCGTCATCAAAGCTCAAGCTCCCCTTGCTTGTGTCATAGCCATAGACCCACTTTGCCTCTTTCCCTTCCTTTCCAAAGACTTAAGGGCTGTTTGGTTCACCAAAAAAAGATCCCGGAATAGAAATAATTCCCTTTATGAGTGTTTGAAACTCGTTTTCTTAATTTTCATTCTCACAAATGAGGAAATTCAATTCCCACAACTAATGGAATCATCATTCCCTTTTCAATACGGGAATCACCATTCCCCTTTTAATAAGGGAATCAAAACATATGAATGTGAATGATTATTTTATGAACGGCTAAATGCTCAATCTTACCTATGAACTTATTGAGATGTTTCAATTTTTATATTTTCATTTTATTAATTAAAAATTATAATTATAATCATAATAGTTAAAATAATTATAATTATATTTAAAATAATTATAGTAATTATAATATTTTTATATTTCAAATAATTAATTAAAAATTAAAATAATTGTAATGATAATAATTAATTAAAATTAAAAAATTAAAATAATTATAGTAATAATTAAAATGTAAAACTATTATTTTTATATTTTCATATAAATAACTAAAATTAAAAATTATAATGATAATTAATTATACCTAATTAGAATGAAAAATAGGAAAAATATATTTTTTTATATTTTCATATAATTAATTAAAATAAAAAATTTTGAATATAATTAACTTTAATTATTTAAATAAAAATAAATAAATATTTTTAATTTCAGTTATAATTAAATAAAATTGAAAAATTATAAATATATAATTCTAATTAATTAAAATTAAAAAATATTATTTTTATATTCTCATATAATAATTAAAATTAAAAAAGTAATTTTAAGTTGATTTTCTTTGAGTATAAAATAGGTGTGATTTTCATTCTGCACCTTATATATGCAAACCAAACACCTGGAAAAAGAATCTGACTTCGATGCAATAGTGAATCAAACAGAAATGAAAATTTACTATTGTGTTTTCTATTCTGCTCGATTCTGATTTCCTAATTCCAGGCAAACCAAATGGGCTCTTATTTCCTTTGCAACAACGCTATACCTAATACCCAATTGTTCCCTCTTCAACAACCCCACAAAACACCTTGCTCTTCATAAGCAAAACTTAGTTCCTCTACTTACCTTCATACTCATTTGAGATTTGAGAATTTTTGTATTGCTTTTTGTTTGATATTTTTTTTGTGTGGTAATTTTAGGGAATTGGTGTTTGATTATTAAGAATTGATCTGCAGTAATTTTGAAAAATTGGTGTTTGATCATTATGAATTTCAAGCATTTCTTCTTCTTCTTTTTCTTTTTTGTGTGGTAATTTTAGAGAATTGGCTCATGTTTATGCTGTAGTTTGTTTCTTCGGGCTGAAGGAAATTGGGTGTTTGGATTTTGTTTGGTCTTCTTCTAGAGATACTAAAGATTACTAAGAAGCATTTACTCTTTAAGGTTTTGATTTTTTCGGGCTGAAGGAAATTGGGCATTTAGATTTTTTTAGGCGTTAATGCATTTTGGTTATAAGTTTTTTCAAGTTTTTTAGTGTTTTGATGAGCTGTTTTGTGGAATTATAATATAGCCAATTTCCTGTTAATAAATTTCAAATCATATCTTTTTTAAACTGTTAATAAATTTAAAGTTGAAGTTTTTTTTGTGTTTTGATGAACTAGTTTGTAGATTGTGATTTTGTTTTATTATTGATTTTGCTTCATCAGATGGAGAGAGAGAGGAGAGAAATCATGGAGATATATATATATATATATATATATATATATATATATATATATATATATATAGAGAGAGAGAGAGAGAGAGAGAGAGAGAGAGAGAGAGAGAGAGGACAGAAAGAGGAAGGAGATGACAAAGAGTGAAAGAGACTGTTTGTGGCAAATAAAGAAAATTTGTTATTGTTAAAATATCAATGTGGTATGTGATGCGTCCCTCATTGGTTCTGCAGGGAGGTCTTGGGTGTTATATATATAGGTTTGCAAACCTCCCATTGTGAGCTAGCTTTTGAGGTGGAGTTAGGCAGGTTCATATCATTTGATATCAGAGCCTCACTTTGTATGGGTCAGTGGGCCATGTATAAAGGTTCCTTGATGTTTTTCGGGAGAGGTTGGGGTGAATGAGTTATGACCCCAGTTGCTTCACAATGATATTTAGTTTAAAGGGGTCGGAAATGATACATCCCACATCGGTTCTGCAGGGAGGTCTTGGGTATTATATATATGGGTTTGCAAACCTTCTCTTGTGAGCTAGCTTTTGAGGTAGAATTAGGCAGGTTCATATCATTAAATGATGCATCCCATATCGGTTCTGCAGAGAGGTCTTGGGTGTTATATATATGGGTTTACAAACCTCTTTTTGTGAGCTAGCTTTTGAGGTAGAGTTAAGCAAGTTCATATCATTTGGTATCAGAGAACACTTCTTTTGGCCTCATATGAAGAGAGATGTGGAGAGAGATGTGGAGAGAGTGTGTTCTAGGTGTATCACATGTAAGAAAGCAAAGTCTAAAGTCTTACCTCAAGGCATAAATACACCTTTGCCTGTACCTAGTGAACCATGGGTTGATTTATCTATGGACTTTATTTTGGGGTTGCCTAGGTCTAGGGAAGGTAAAGATTCTATATTTGTGGTAGTGGACAGATTTTCTAAGATGGCACATTTCATTCCTTGCCATAAAACTGATGATGTCACAAATATTGCTGATTTATTCTTTAGAGAAGTTGTGAGATTGCATGGCATCCCTAGGAGTGTTGTTAGTGATAGAGATGTTAAGTTCCTAAGCTACTTTTGGAAAGTATTGTGGAGTAAGTTGGGTACTAAGCTGCTATTTTCTACTACATGTCACCCATAAACTGATGGACAAACTAAAGTAGTTAATAGAACTTTAACAACTCTTTTGCGTGCTGTTGTTAAAAGGAATTTGAAATCATGGAAAGGATGTATACCATTTATTGAATTTGCATATAACCGAAGTGTACATTCTTTTACTGGTTTTTCACCTTTTGAGATTGTTTATGGGTTTAATCCTTTAACTCTATTAGATTTGCTTCCTTTGCCTGTGCATGAGATTTCAAGTTTAGATGAAAAAAAGAAGGCTGAATTGGTTAAAAGGATCCATGAACAAGTTAAACAGCCCATTCAAAAGAAGAATAAGAGATACACTGTCCAAGCTAATAAAGGAAGAAAGCGAGTTACTTTCCAACTAGGAGATTGGGTTTGGGTGCATATAAGGAAGGCAAGATTTCCAATTCAAAGGAAGTCTAAGCTTCATTATAGAGGAGATGGTCCATTTCAAGTGGTGGCCAAGATTAATGATAATGCTTATAAGTTGGATCTTCCTGGTGAGTACAATGTGATTGCTACTTTTAATGTTGCTGATCTTTCCCCTTTTGATGTAGGTGAAGATTAGAGGACGAATCCTTTTGAAAAGGGTGGGGATGATGGAAATTAACAAGAATAAGAAGATCCTAGGAATGCTCGTGAGATGATTCAAGATGCTATTGCATAAGAAGCTCCAATCACAAGGACTAAAGTTAAGAAGATGCAAGAGTTGATTGAGGAAGTAGTTGCATAAGAAGCTAAATATGGAGATACAATCAATAAATTGGGGTTACAAGGAGATGAGAAGTGGCTTAATTTGATCCAAGTTTGCAAAGGTGTTGATCAAGAAAAATTTGGACAGAATTGATAGATTTTTATGCAAATTTAGTGTCTTTTTTTTTTTTTTATCTAGAATAAGTCTGAACAGTTTTATTTAATTATTTTTTTTATCAAATATGTGTTTTGAGCCTTATTTAGGTGTTTTTGGGCCTTAGGTAGGAGTGCAGCCCACTCCAATTTTTTTTTTAGGGTTTTATTTATTTTCTTTAATTTAGAGAATTAGGGTTTTGGCCGCATATATAAGGCTAACTTAATACTTTTTGAGGGGAATATTACTTTTGATTAAATTAATTCAAGAAATGGATTTTCCTAAGTTCTTTCTTGAACTAAACTAAATTCTTTAAGAGTGATTAATCTTGTAGAGTTTAACAATCTTAATATTCTTGGTTCTATTTTAATTATAAACTTTGGGTCAAGAATTTTTAATTCTACTATCTTGGTTTTCAATTCTATATAATTGATAGATCAAAGTATTCTTTGGTGTTTGAATTTGATTAAATTAATACAAGAAATGGATTTTTCCTAAGTTCTTTCTTGAACAAAACTAAATTCTTAAAGAGTGATTAATCTTGTAGGGTTTAACAATCTTAATATTCTTGGTTCTATTTTAATTATAAACTTTGGGTCAAGAATTTTTAATTCTACTATCTTGGTTTTCAATTCTATATAATTGATAGATCAAGGTATTCTTTAGTGTTTGAATTTGAATTTGGCTTTCTTGGGATTATAAACTAAACCTGCTCATGGGTTTCAAGGCATTGTTCTTGAGGTTCGCATCAATTTGGTATCAGAGCTTTGGCTCCAAATCAGGTTCTATCTATCCTTTTGTATTTTCTTTTTGTTATTTGTTCATCATACTATTTCATTTTATAACTTGTTCATCAATTTCCTTGTTTCTTTATGTCTTGCGTTTTCTTTAGTAATTCTTAATCTGAATTTTTTTCCCTTCATTTCCTTTTTGTGTCTCTTGTTTAAAAAAAAAAAAACTACAGATTTTTTTTCTACAGAATTTCAGATTTGCCATTTGAGTATTAGAAAAAAAAAGGAAATACAGATTTTTTTTCTGCAGAATTTCAGTTCTGCCAATAAAAAAAAAAACAGAATTGCGATTTTTTCTGTAGAATTTCAGTTCTGCCACAAAAAAAAAATTGCAGAATTTTTTTTTTAGAATTTCAGATCTGCTACTGGAGAAAAAAAATTGAATTGTAGTAGTTTAAAAAAAAATACAGATTTTTTTTTTTGCAGAAATTCAAATCTGCGCAGCAGCTTAAAAAAAAAACTAAATTTTTTTTTTTTACAGAATTTCAGGTCTGCTACTAGCCAAATAAATAAATAAATAAATAAAAGGAGACAGATTTGGTGTGGCACAATTAGGGTTCACTACACACCCTAAATTATTAAATTTTTACCTAGGTTTTTGCTTATTTACTGTTTCGTTTGTTTCAGTTTCTAATAATTTGGTATCTTATTCTGTTTCTTTGAATTCTAGAGTCCTTTATCATTTTATCTTTGTGTTTGTCTTTATGTTGCTTATCTTTATTTTGTGTCTTCAGTCTTATCTTGAATTTCAATTTTGTTGAATATTACAAGTTTATTACTTTGAGTGAGTTTTGTTAGTTCCTTAAAGAGCTAAAAGGAAAAAATAAATAGTGAAAAAATGCAAGAGTGCGTGAGTACAGAACAGGGTAAAAGCTTAAATTGTGTGAAATACCAGTTGAGTGACATTGATTGAGTGTAAACACCTGAGGGAGCATTGTGAGGATATTTGCTAACATTCTTTTACAGGTTTTACAATTATGTCGCACAAATATATTGAAGAAGAGAAATCAGATCAATTCTTCATAATGCAAGCTATTCAACAATAGTATGAACAACTGACTTTGATGCTTGGAGACATGAGGAATCAAATGGAAAGGCAAGAAGCTAGACTAAATAGGCAAGAAGCTACTATAGGCAACTTGCAGAGGGAGAGGCCTAATGCAAGGAGGCAAGCTAGACACAACAATAATAACCCTCCCCCTGAAGAGTTCTGTGACACCCCTTACCCGACTACAGTGTAGCCAAGCAAGTTATGCCACTCAGTGTGCCGGAGCACCAATTCATAGTTCTATTACAATTTATCCCTTTTAAATCATTTGTTTACAATTTTTGATAAATCTAAATTTTTACGCAATTTTTATAGAAAATCCGGCAGAGTGCCGGCTGTAAATTGGAAAAACAGTTCTTCTGAACCTGTTTAAAAACACTTCCAATAATTTCCAATCATTCACAAACTCCATTTGTATCACATCAATTTACAACAATTTCTTAACAATTCTCTATTTGTCATTCATTCATTTCACATCATCATTAGACTCAAATCATAAATAAATTCTCATATGTTATTTATAATTACAAATTACAAGTACTTACATTAATACAAAATTATATTACATTTATTTCAAATACATATGATAAAATAAGAGTTTAATTACAAAATTTACAAAAATCAAAAAATACAAAATGGGACCTAGTGTCCTACCAATGCACTGTAGTCTGTGAGGTGACACGGACACTATGCAGAGCTGTGAACGGCCTTACCCAATCTGTGGTCTACTGGGCCCTCTGTCCAAATCTTCAGTACCTACGCATTGCAAAAGCGACGCGCTAAGCATAAAGCTTAGTGGTGCCAATAATACAAGAAAATATAATATGGAAATAAAAATAATAATTACCTAGCTATTGTGTTCATAAGAAATGAATAATTACTAACTTATTGTTTAGTCGAGGGCTAATTATGTTTTATGATATTAACTTCTTCATGCATTTTGTTAATTATTTTCTTCATGATCTTGAGCTTCTTTGTATTTTATTGTAATCATTCCTGATATTTAATTTTCGTATTTTCTTTAATAATCAGTTCAATTACAGTTATACTTTTCCATGCCCAAGTAACCTATACAAATTGACCGGACTGGATAAACGGGTAAACTAGCACTGGGTACCAGGTACCTCGGGCCGTCACACCATCGGTCACAATGTGTCTCCCGGTGTGCAAACAGAATGGCTAATAAGCCATAAAAGCAATAAGGCATAAAGCCAAGTAAAATATCATAATCAGTATAGCCATAGGCTATCACATCACAGAATGGCAATGAAGCCATACATCATACGCAGTACTGCTATCAAAACCCTATTGGCATGCCAACCTATCCAAACCAATCACATTAGGCCTACTAGGGCATTTTGCACTTTTAAGTTTCACAATTTTTGAATTTCAAGTTTGAATGTTACTATTCATTTCATTAGTCAACTAAAATGTTGACTTTTGCATAGACAATAGGTACATTGGTTTTAATACTCGCAACATACCACATTTTGCATTCAAAATTTGTTAGTATTGGTTGCCAATACTATTTATAAGTTTAAAGTTAATTGAGCAGAAATTTCAGTTTTTATACCTTATTTTTACTGTTCCATTAGTCATTTTTGCAGTGGGAATTTGGCAAAATGATCAACATAAAAGTTGTTCTTTATTTTGTCTAGTTTAATTTCCTTTTTTAAATCACTCCATTTGGAGTTTTGTAGCTCAAGTTATGGTCCAAAAACCACAACTGGCCGGATTGGAATTTTTCTAGACTGACCATATCTACAGTGCAGTGAACAGTGACTGCAACTCCCTTGTTGGATAGGTTCTGGTCATAATTTGGGGTAGGTTTCTTCATGAAAGTTGTTGGTCTATATCTTAGCTTGTTGCTGGTAAAATTTTAGGTCAATTGGACCATTCTACACTGAGTTATGGCCATTGTTCATTTGATCATTCTGCAGAAACAGATTACAGGTCACCGGGATTGGGGCAAGCTTTTGGTCCACTTGGTTTGGTCTTATGGGCATGGTTTCTTCACCAAAGTTGTGCCATTATGTGTCTAGTTTCATGTTCAATTGGCCAAACACCAATTGAACCTCTACAATTTAAGTTATGGCTGCCCAAACCTACTGGACTCATGTCCAATTCTGCAGGTCACCAAGGGCAGCCACACCAACTGCAATTCCCACTAATAAAACCACCTCATTTCTTGTTTACACATAACCAAATGGTCACTAATTGACCATTAAAACTCACTTTCATCATTACATAAACAAAATCTCAAATTTGTGCCCAAATCCTAACTCTACCATTTCAATTCTCCATATACATGCAATCAATGAATCAAAGTATCTAATTTATGTTCAATGGCAGCCATGTACAACTATAACTCAATCTAATCAATGAAACCCTAATGTATCCTAAGGCTGCCAAAATTGGTGGAATTTATTCATGCAAACTTGTTTTAATTCTCTTAATTTCACCCTCATTTCATACTCCACATGATATATATATACAAAGTTTTAAGGATGAATTAGCACTAACATTTTTGAAACCAACCTTGAGCTTGTTATTCTTCAAGATTTCTCCTAGAACCATAATAATCATAATCAATTATAACTTCACTTTCCTAAATTAAATATCCAATAAAAATTCAACAGCATTTCCCCTTAAATTGGACTAAACTCCTATCATAAATCTTAAATCCACAACCCATTAATACCCAATCTGGCAGCTTGTGCATTCAAATTTATATATAATGATCTAACCGTTAGATAAATCCCAAATTTTAACCATATATTCAAGACATCCCTATACAATATCAGTAAAAATTTTAGCATCAAATCATCTCTATATCATGAGATATCAAAACATTCATTCAACCCTTCAAAATCTGAATTTTTGCAGAAATCAGTCTTACTCAGACAGCTCATGCAAAACAATTTATATCTCATAAACCACAAGTCTAAAATTCACCAAATATTAACACAGCAGCCTCAACATCCTAAATATCATTTGTACCAAATTTCATAATTTTGTAATCATCCCAACTATTTATTTTTCTCAAATTTCAGTAGCCAAAATTCAGAATTCAACCTACAGACAGCCTGTGTTCAACAATATATTTCTCCAAATCCAACTGTTGAACAATCACCAAATTTTAACCATAACTTCCACACATACATACCTCAAACATATCCAAAAATCAGTGGTAGATGTTGAGCCAAACTCACCTGGACGGAAGAGAAACATGCTGCCCTGCTGAACCCCTGTTTCTGCTACTGTTCATCTCCTTCTCCTTCTTCCTTTCTTTCTTTCTTTTCCTTTTCTCTCTCTTTCTCTCTTGATTCAGCTGATTGGGGAAAATGAAGCAGATTTCTTTGTTTTTATCTCATTTTTGCTTCATTTTTATCCCTTTTATTTATTTTGTCAAGTGGTGATTGGGTGGGAGTGCTTAGTGACATGAGCATGAGGTCAAAATTGTAATTTTAATTCATTTTCTTTTCTTTTCTTCTCTACTCATTTTCAATTTAATTTTTAGCAATATTTATTCATATTTTAGATCATAATAATTATTTGCTTAACTGGACAAGTCGGCCAAAAATCATCTCTGAAGACGAAATGACCAAAATGCCCTCAGTTTGGCTTAAAGGGCCAAAATTGTCTGTACCGATTGAAAAATTTTTCTAAGTATTTTCTTGGCATTCTAATGCCATAAGAACCTCAATGACCCTTCTCTGGAGTCCCAAAAATTATTTTATAATTTTTCCCCCGGGTCTAAGGCTCCTAGTTGCGAGAACCGCAACTTCTCACTAGGTTACCCATCGCTAGGGCACCGGCTCATTTAACTTGGTTGTATTTTATTTCTAAAATTTTTTTCTAAATTTTTCTTATTAATATTTGAGTTAATTATGGTTCCTCACTTTAGTTTAAATATTTTTCCGGATGTTCTAGCTATCCGGACCGACACCGATCACCGGAACAGTAGAATGTGCTGAATTGCTACAGGGAGGGTGTTACAAGTTCGAAGATGAGTAGGATGAGGAAGATGAAAATAATGATGATCGGACTTCAATCATAAATGAGGACAGATTTTATCAGAGTAGAGAAAGGCATGAAAGAAGGCCAAGGAGAGATGACAGGGGTAGAGATGGTGTTGATCGAAACATTGGGAGCATCAAAATGAAAATTCCATCTTTCTAAGGGAAGAATGATCCAGATGTTTACCTTGAGTGTGAACGCAAAGTTGAGCTAGCTTTTAAGGTGGAGTTAGGCAGGTTCATATCATTTCGATACCAAATTGATGCGAACCTCAAGAACGATGCCTTGAAACCCACGAACAGGTTTGGTTTATAATCCCAAGAGAGCCAAAATCAAGTTTAAACACCAAATAATACCTTGACCTATCAATTATATAGAATTAAAAATCAAGATAATTCAAAGGTAGAATTTAAAATTCTTGACCCAAAGTTTATAATTAAACAAGAATAAAAAATATGAAGATTGTTAAACCCTACAAGATTAATCACTCTTGAAGAATTTAGTTTAGTTCAAGAAAGAACTTAGGAAAAATCTTTCTCTTGTATTAATTTAATCAAAAGTAATGTTCCCCTCAAAAAGTATTAAGTTAACCTTATATATGCGGCTAAAACCCTAATTCCCTAAATTAAAGAAAATAAATAAAACCCTAAAAACTAATAAAAAAATAGCTCGAGTGGGTTGCACTCTTACCTAAGGCCCAAAAACACATAAATAAGGCCCAAAACACATATCTGACAAAAAAATAATTAAATAAAACTATCCAGACTTGTCCTAGATAAAAAAAGAAACTAAATTTGCATAAAAATCTATCAATTCTATCTAAACATTTCTTGATCATCACCCACGCAAACTTGGATCAAATTAAGGCACTTCTCATCTTCTTATAACCCTAACTTATTGATTGTATCTTCATATTTAGCTTCTTGTGCAACTGCTTCCTCAATCAACTCTTGCATCTCAATCAACTCTTGCATCTTCTTAACTCTAGTCCTTGTGATTGGAGCTTCTTGTGTAATTGCATCTTGAATCATCTCACGAACATTCCTAGGATCTTCTTGTTCTTGTTGATTTCCATCATCCCCTCCCTCTTCAAAAGGATTCATCCTCGAATCTTCACCTACATCAAAAGGGGAAAGATCAGCAACATTAAAAGTAGCACTCACATTGTACTCACCAGGAAGATCCAACTTATAAGCGTTGTCATTAATCTTAGCCACCACTTGAAATGGACCATCTCCTCTAGAATGAAGCTTAGACTTCCTTTGAATTGGAAATCTTTCCTTCCTCATATGCACCCAAACCCAATCTCCTGGTTGGAAAGTAACTCGCTTTCTTCCTTTATTAGCTTAGACAGTGTATCTCTTATTCTTCTTCTCAATGTGCTGTTTAGCTTGTTCATGGATTCTTTTAACTAATTCAGCCTTCTTCTTTCCATCTAAACTTGAAATCTCATGCACAGGCAAAGGAGTTAAATCTAATGGAGCTAAAAGATTAAACCCATAAACAATCTCAAAAGGTGAAAGGCTAGTAGAAGAATGCACACTTCAGTTATATGCAAATTCAACAAATGGTATACATCCTTCCCATGATTTCAAATTCCTTTTAACAATAGCACGCAAAAGAGTTGTTAAAGTTCTATTAACTACTTCAATTTTTCCATCAGTCTGTGGGTGACATGTAGTAGAAAATAACAGCTTAGTACCCAACTTACCCCACAATACTTTCTAAAAGTAGCTTAGGAACTTAACATCTCTATCACTAACAATGCTCTTACGGATTCCATGCAATCTCACAACTTTCCTAAAGAATAAATCAGTAATATTTGTGGCATCATCAGTTTTATGGTAAGGAATGAAATGTGCCATCTTAGAAAATCGATCCACTATCACAAATATAGAATCTTTACCTTCCCTAGACCTAGGCAACCCCAAAATAAAGTCCATAGACAAATCAACCTATGGTTCACTAGGTACAGGCAAAGGTGTATATAAGCCTTGAGGTAAGACTTTAGACTTTTCTTTCTTACATGTGATACACCTAGAACACACTCTCTCCACATCTCTCTTCATATGAGGCCAAAAGAAGTGTTCTCTCAATGTATCTAAAGTCTTAGTAACCCCAAAATGTCCCATGAGACCACCACTATGTGACTCAAGCACAAGTAACTCCCTCTTAGAGCAATTAGGCACACATAATTTATTCTCACGAAATAAAAACCCATCATGCCTATAAAACTTTTGAAAAGTAGTTTTCTCACATGCATCATAAACAATAGCAAAATAGGAATCCTTAGCATACAACTCTTTCACATACTCAAAACCTAACAATTTAGCGTTAAGAGAAGAGATAAGAGCATACCTGCATGACAATGCATCAGCAACTACATTTTCTTTACCTTCCTTATATTGGATAACATAAGGAAACGTCTCAATAAATTCCACCCACTTGGTATGCCTATAGTTGTGCTTGTTTTGCCCCTTCAAGTGTTTCAATGACTCATGGTCAGAATGAATCATGAACTCCTTTGGCCATAAGTAGTGCTGCCATGTCTCCAATGCTTGCACCAAGGCATAAAGCTCTTTGTCATACGTTGAATATTTCAATGCTGCACTATTCAGCTTTTCACTAAAATATGCAATGGGACATCTCTCCTGCATCAAAACAGCACCTATACTAATCCCAAAAGCATCACATTCTATTTCAAATGTCTTATTAAAATCAAGAAGACTCAGTAATGGGGCAGAACATAACTTATCTTTAATTAAGTTAAAAGCATAGTTTTGTTCCTCAACCCATATAAAGCCAACATTCTTTTTAACAATCTCCGTTAAGCATGCAACTAAAGTACTGAAATCCTTAACAAACCTTCTATAAAAACTAGCTAAACCATGAAAACTACGTACCTCAGTAACAGATGTAGTAATCAGCCAGTCACGGATAGCTTTCACCTTCTCTTCATCCACCTCAATACCTTTTGCACTAATCACATAACCCAAAAACATAACTCTTTCTATGTAAAAAGTACACTTTTTAATATTAGCATACAATTTCTCTTTTTTAAGCACTTCAAACACACACCTCAAATAATGCATATGTTCTTCCATGTTTTTACTGTACACTAATATATCATCAAAGTATACCACCACAAACTCACCAATGAATGCAAGCAAAACATGGTTCATTAATCTCATGAATGTACTAGGTGCATTAGTCAATCCAAAAGGCATAACTAACCACTCATATAAACCATATTTTGTTTTGAAAGCAGTTTTCCACTCATCACCTATTTTCATCCTATTCTGGTGGTATCCACTTTTCAAATCCATTTTCGAAAAGACATAAGCACCATGCAATTCGTCTAACATGTCATCTAGCCTAAGAATGGGATATATATACTTTACCATAATCTTGTTGATAGCTTGAAAGTCAACACACATCCTCCAAGAACCATCCTTCTTAGGCACCAATAGCACTGGAACTACACATGGACTCATGCTTTCTCTCACGTACCCCTTTGCCAATAACTCCTTAATTTGACTTTGAAGTTCCTTTGTCTCCTCAGGATTACTTCTATAAGCTGGTTGATTAGGAATTACTGCTCTAGGAACAAAATTAATCTGATGTTCGATCCCTTTAATAGGTGGCAACTCATTTGGCATATACTCAGGATAGACATCTTCAAACTCTTGTAAAAGAGAAACAGTAGAACTAGGCAAAGAACTGTTAAGGTCAACAAGATTCAAATAAGCCTCCTTGTACATTAGTATATTCATTGGCTTTCTAGTGAAAAATGCACTCTTAACATCTTTTCTTTTGCAAATAAGCTCATTTTTCTCTCTTTGCTCTCCTATTGCAATGGATTCACTTTCTTTCCAGTCTCACTTAATGACTTTTCACTCTTCTCTTTATTTTTCTCTTTATTTTTACTCTCAATCACTCTCTTCTCCTCATTAGAACTCTCGGCATCTCTTTTTTCTACACTTTTACTTTCAGCCTTACTAGTATTTTCCTTCTCAATTGATCTCTTCAATTTCACTTGATCCTCATATACTTGTCTAGGAGTTAACGGAGCCAATGTTACCTTTCGGCCATCCTTTTCAAATGAATACCAATTTCTGTAACATCATGTACCACTCGCCTATCAAACTGCCATGGTCTACCAAGTAACATATGACCAGCATGCATAAGCACTACATCACATATAACCTTATCATGATATCTACCAATGGAAAAAGCAACTAGTGCTTACTTAGTCACTTTAACTTTTCCACATTCATTTAACAATTGTAACTTGTCTGGTCTAGGATGTTTCAAAGTAGGCAACTTTAATTTCTCAACTAATACAATACTAGCTACATTGGTACAGCTACCTCCATCTATTATCATACTACATGCTTTATCCTGAATGAGGCATCTAGTATGAAATATATTTTCCCTTTGCTCCTCTTCACCAACCTCTCCCTTCTTCACCAACCTCTCCCTTCACTTGCATATTCAATGCTCTCTTAGTGACTAATGCACTCCTCTCTATTGCATACTCCACATCAATAGCATCTTCTAATGGAGGTATAGAATCACTATTTTCATCACTCTCAGTCTCTATATCTCCATTATCCCTTAAGATCATTGCCTTTTTATTGGGGCATTGTGAAGCAATATGACCTATCCCCAAACATCTAAAGCACTTTATATCCCTATTTCTTTAAGATTGGGAAGAGATCATATGTCACACCCTACCCCTCTGTAAGGCATAACATGATCCCGTAGTATACCTAATGAATTACCAACTCCGTCTACTGATAACCCATTAAATACACTACAAGGGATTTTAAAAACTTTTCTTACTTCTTTTTCAGTGGCGAGCACTATTTACAGGTGTTAAAGACTTTGGTGAACTGAAGTGAAACAACTAACTCATTTGATTTATTTGGAATTTCTGTAAAAATTTTGGCAGAGTGCCATCTGTATTTTGGATAAAACAGTTCTTCAGAAAACCTGTAAAAAGCACTTCAATATATTTCCAAATCTCAACTCCAACATTTTCTCAACATAACATATTTATCAATTCAGATTCACAGTGATTTTTCAAAGATTGAGATACAGGAAATATAATACAAATTTTTACAAGCCAAGAAACTCATAATTATTTTACAACTTCAAGATACAGTTTGAATTTACAACTGCTCAAAACCAAAACAAAATATACATACAGTGAATATACATTACAGTACAAAATGCCAAATGTGGTATACTCACTATACCCAAAAATCTCTCGCTGGCGGTATTAGCAGCCTAGTCTGCTGCCCTGTCTGTCTGTCTACCTGCGACAGCAATAAAAAGCTATCGCTGAGACAATGTCTCAGTGGTGCACAACTTTAACCAAATACAATTTAAATCACAATTCATAAATCATATCAATAGTGGATACTTAAAACCATAGTCAATTTCAAGACAGTAATTGTCAATAAGAATTTAAACTCCATTTGTCAATATCACAAAAATTTTCAATAAGTCAGATCATGGTTGAATTCAATAGACAGTGTATGTCAATGAGAGTTTAAATCAATTTCACAATCTCACAATACATATCAATAAATCACACATAGCTTAATCATGTTCCAAGTTCAATTCGTCCCAAAAGCCGATGGCTAATGAGGTATTCAATTCGTCCCAAAAGTCAATGACTAATGAGGAATAACATAGCTAGCTAGCAAAAATATGAGTACTCATCCAATTCGTCCTCAACAGGCACACACCTCAATACTTCAGCCAGAGAGGGAATTCAATTCGTCCCACTAGACAAGCTAATGAGGAATACAATCAATATACATGATAGCTGTGGTTTCAAATCATTTCCAATGCTTTTCAATCAATAAGTATCCATCAATGTCATTCAAACAATTTCTCACAGTTTCAAATCATTTACAATGCTTTTCAAGCAATAAATATCCATTCAAATACATTTCCACAATTTAAAACAATAATATACAAATAGTCAATATTTATTTCAATTGAAAAATTCAAAAGAAATAGTTGTTGTGCACAAACCTCTGATGACTGTCTCCCTGGTCTGGACTCAGTGTTTCCTTCCCTTTCCCTGAGTCTTTAGTAACTAAGAAACACAATTTGAAGTGTTTCAGTACTAAATTATATTGTCTCTATCGATAATGTTTGGTAATTAATTCACTGAAAGCTATTATTTGCTTAATCACCCAATATATCGACCCTCGACGTGTTCTAGGTAAATTAGGTCTTAGTGTCATTAATATGTCATATTCGATAGGGTTTTAGGGTTGGTACGTGTTACCAAACTCGTTTCTATGTATATTGCGTTTCCTTGCATTTTATTGCAAATTGCTGGATTCCAGTATACTAGTTTGACCTAGCCGGACGGCCTAGTTCCCTCGGTTTTCGAGTTTCGGTCAAAACTACAAACTTGTAGATCTATGTCTTATGGACCGCGGTGCAAAATTTTAGGTCATTCTGAGTTAATTAGACCGAGTTATGGTCATTATACTATTGCTGGTCAAATGGTACCAAATTAGGTCAATTTTAGGTCAATTTGGTCAACTCTGGTTCGGCCAGTTTTTGGACCCGAACTTGTGCAAGCTTTTTGACTTGCTTATGGTCATTTCTGGGCTTTGGTGTCTTCATAAGACTTGTAGGTATGGGTCTTAACTATTCTTGGTCAAAATTTCAGGTCAATTGGACCTGTTTTGAGTGAGTTATGGCCTAAACACTCACTGCTGCCCAATTGGTCATTTTTCAGGTCCTAATTGCACCTAATCCGAATTGGTCATTTTCTTAGGTCACCTTGCAAGCAGAATTTTGGTATGTTTTCTCAATGAAAGTTGGCACATTTTGTGCTTAGTTTCACCTCCAATTGGTCTCATACCAATTGAGGTTACACATTTAAACTTATTGGCTAAAATGTACACTGCCCTTAACTACCTTACTTAACATACATCAATTACACACTTCATTGCTATATGTGCACTTCCCTTTACCATTTCTGTTTTGGTTCATTACCAAACCATATTCCACTTTACATTAACATCACTTTGGGTAGATTACAATTATCCCCAATACACCAATTAACACTCAAATTTACAAGTTCTAAGTACAATCACATACACACCTAACCATTACAAATTTTTACATATACTTACACAATCAATCTATACACATATCCATCAAACTTCTATGTCAATATTCTGCCAACACCTTCATGAACACACACATTTATTCAAGAATTCCTAAGCTGCCGAAGATCTTCCTCAATACCAAAGTGTCCTACAATCATCAATTTTCATCCAAGTGCAAAAATCACCTTATACATATGAAATATTTTACTAGGATATCAAATCACCATGATCAACATCATTTCTCATCAAATATATGTATAATAAATCATTAAATACATGACTCCATGGCTGTCCAAAATGGACATTTCAATAACTCTTCAAACTTGCAAATTTTCTTCACAAATCCAACACCCATAACATGTACACAAGGTTTAACAAAGCAAAGTTCAAAAATGTAAACTTACCTTATGGTTGGAACTTGCCAAACCTTGATTAAACTTCTCAAATTTGGTATCAAACTCTTCCTTATGATGTGTAGACAAACTTTCATGAAGGAACCTAAGTGATTGGAGTTGAAATGAGGGATTAGATGAAGCTTTAAGGAAACGTCAATTGTGGACTTCTCTTCTTCTCAATTCGGCTAGGTTTAGTAAGTTGGAGAAGATGAAGTTTCTGATTGCATATTAGGTGTACACATGTCCCACTTAACTCTTAGTTTATTCCTTTAGTGGCCCACTCACTCACTTAATCACATAATATGTTAAACTTTCACTTAATCCCACATTAACCCTTAATTCTCACTATTTACTTTAGGTACCACTAAATTAATTTTTTATTTTATTTTCTAAGTGTAATATTATTTATTTTTAGTGGACATTTAGGTCAAAAGACAATTCGGGATGTCCAATGACCATAATGCCCCTGTTCGGGTTGCATTCCCGATTTTTCGGTAACACCGGGTTTTGTCTGTTTTTCGATTTCTCACTTTTCTTTGTACTAATTATTTAATTTTTCTTTGATCTTTCTAATGATATTTATTCTTCAATAAGGGTCTATTTAACTCCTAAAAATGTTTTCCGTGGTTCCTCATGATCTGTAGCTAGTCAACGGTCCACGCCGTGACTTCCCTCTGATGGCCACCATCGCTAGGGTTCCCGGCTCGCTTAACTTGGTTACATTTCTTTGTTATGATTTTTCCTTTGTTTTTCTTGTATTTTCTTTTCTTGTATTTCATTATTTTATGTCTCCTCACTCATATCGAAGTGTAGTTCTAGGCATCCTAGCTGTCCGGACAGCACTGGTCACCGGAACAGCAGAACGCACTACCGAACTTAGGGGTGTTACATCATACTTTTATCTTTATTATCCCCATGAGACTTACTCTTACTTTCTTCATGCTTAGGCTTAGAAACAACCTTATCCTCCTTCTTGAGCTAGTTCGGTTTCCATGAGCTCTTAGGAACTGAACTTGTGCTATTGCCATACCTCGACATCCCTTTCCTCCTGAGCTGCTTTTCAATTTTCATGGCCATATGCACCATGTCCTCTAGCTCCACATAATGCTGCAACTCAACTAAATCAGCTATTTCTTTATTCAAACCACCTAAGAATCAGGCCATTATAGTTCTCTGTCTTATTCAACATTTGCTCGAATCATAGCAATCTCCATCTCCTTATGGTATTCTTCCACACTCTTTGTCCCCTATGTGAGTCTCAACAGCCTTTGATGCAATTCTCTATAATAGTGGTTAGGGACAAATCTTATTCTCATGATAGCTTTCATCTCATCCTAAGTGTCAATAGGCCTCTCTCTGTTTCTTCTTCTGCTCAAAATCAGTTGATCCCACCATACAAGAGCATAGTCAGTAAATTCAACAGTAACAAGTTTTACCTTTTTTTTCTTTCAAATAGTTGTGACAATCAAAGACTAGCTCAACTTTGCGTTCCCACTCAAGGTAAACGTCTGGATCATTCTTCCCTTGGAAAGATGGAATTTTCATTTTGATGCTCCCAATATTTCGATCAACACCATCTCAACCCCTGTCATCTCTCCTCGGCCTTTTTTCATGCCTTTTTAAAATTTGTCCTCATTTATGATTGAACTTCGATCATCATTATTCTCATCTTCCTCATCCTGCTCATCTTCAAACTCTTTAGGGGGAGGGTTATTATTGTTGTGTCTAGCTTGCCTCCTAGCAATAGGCCTCTCCCTCTGCAAGTTACCTATAGTAGCTTCTTGCCTATTTAGTCTAGCCTCTTGCCTTTCCATTTGATTCCTCATGTCTCTAAGCATCAAAGTCAGTTGTTCATACTGTTGTTGAATAGCTTGCATTATTAAGAATTGATCTGATTTCTCTTCTTCACTATTTTTTTGTAACACATTTGTAAAACCTGCAAAAGAATGTTAGCAAATATCCTCACAATGCTCCCTCACGTGTTTACACTTAATCAATGTCACTCCACTAGTATTTCACACAATTTAGGCTTTTACCCTGTTCTGTGCTCACACACTCTTGCCTTTTTTCATTATTTAATTTTTCCTTTTAGCTCTTTAAGGAACTAACCAAACTCACTCAAAGTAACCAACTTGTAATATTCAATAAAATTGAAATTCAAGATAAGACTGAAGACATGAACTAAAAACAAGCAACAGAAAGACGAATAAAAAGATAGAATGATAAAGGACTCTAGAATTCAAAGAAACAGAATAAGATATCAAATTATTAGAAACTGAAACAAACGAAATAGTAAAGAAGCAAAAGCCTAGGTAAAAATTTAATAATTTAGGGTGTGTAGTGAACCCTAATTATGCCACACCAAATCTACCTCCTTTTGTTTTTTATTTTTTTATTTTTTTATTTTTGGCTAGTAGCAGACCTGAAATTCTGCAGAAAAAAATTATGTAGTTCTGTTTTTTTTTTAAGTTGTTGAGTAGATTTGAATTTCTGCAGAAAAAAAAATCTGTGGTTTTTTTTAAGCTGCTGCAATTCAATTTTTTTTTCTCAAGTGGCAGATCTGAAATTCTGCAGAGAAAAAATTCTGTAGCTTTTTTTTGGTGGCAGAACTGAAATTTTGCAAGAAAAATCATAGTACTGTTTTTTTTTCTTTTATTGGCAAAACTGAAATTCTGCAGAAAAAAAAATCTGCAGTTCATCTTTTTTTTTTTTTAATACTGAAATGGCTAATCTGAAATTCTGTAGAAAAAAAAATATTTAGTTTTTTTTTTGAAAACAAGAGACACAAAAAGGAAAGGAAGGAAAAAAAATTTAGATTAAGAATTACTGAAAAAAACGCAAGACATAAAGAAACAAGGAAATTGATGAACAAGTTACAAAACGAAAATAGTATAATGAACAAATAACAAAAAGAAAACATAAAAGGTAGATAGAACCTGATTTGGAGCCAAAGCTCTGATATCAAATTATATGAACTTGCCTAACTATACCTCAAAAGCTAGCTCACAAGGGGAGATTTGTAAACCCATATATGTAACACCCAAGACCTCCCTGCAGAGCCAATGTGGGACGCATCGGTATGCCCACATAAATTTTTGACAGGAGATTTCATTAGAAAATGGCATGAGAGACTTTGAGTTGTATTAAATTGTAAGTTAGAAGATTTTTGTAATATAAATTGAAGTTGAAGAACATTAATGAAACAATTCTTAAAGTTGAAAGACAATGAGTGAAATTTAACCCAATTTTTTAAGATACAAATCTATTGGATTATGAGCAAAAACGCTTTGTGATATCATAGTTTGATGACAATTGAAATGTATTATTGGTCTTTCTACAAATTGGGAACATATTAACATGGATGGATGAATTGTTCTAGTTTTCTGTTGCCTCTGTCTAGCAATTGTGTCTAATCATTACTTTTGCTTCCTGGCCTGAATTGGATTCAAATGAGACCTTTTTTTTTTTTGTTTAAATGCTTATATTGTATTGATATTGCTCAAATTTGTGTAAACAGTCGGATGTTTTGGGCCTATCATAATCCCAATTAGATAGTATAGTATTGATTAGCAAGCCCATGGTTGGTTCATGTTGGGCTTGAGATAGGCCTTAACGTGAGATCAGATTCTTGTCATGAAAATTTATTATTGGATCCATTTTTGCATATTTTGTCAACTCTCCTGTTTCATATTATATAGTAGAATTTGATGTTCCTCTGTTTGGCATTGTTTTCTTTTTAGCATCTGATTGCTGTGGATCGAAGTTATTTGTTATTATTATTATTATTATTATTGTTATTATAACCAAAAAGTTATACTGTGAAAATGGGCAAAGTATGGTGTGCAAAATAAAAATAAAAACGTAAATAGTGGTTATTACTTCAAGCACACATGAAATTTAATATTTTGAAAATTATAAGAAAAAATTATAAGAAAAAAATTAAATTATTATTAATGTTCTCAAATATGTATCTATATATGAGTAACTAAAAGTCACTTATCATTTTATCATATATAATTATAACATTTTATTTTAATCTAATTCATAAGTATAAATCACAATTAAATTTTATTTATTATTTCATATTAATTATTTAATTAATAAATATATTTTATCATCAATCATTCTCAATTTAAAATAAAAATGTTTAATTTTATTTATTTTTTACTTTATTTTAGAATATGTTTTATTAACTCTTTTAGTAAATTAGTGAATAAAATAGATTGAATTAATAACTTGGTGAATTTATTATTATTTTTTACGTGTAATAATTTAGAATGAAAATATTTTACGCAATATATTTTAAGTATGTATAAATATAAAATATTATTTTAATTATGAGTGAATATAAATGATTAATACATTATTTTTTAAATTATATTTGGCATCTCCAAATATTATGATCAAGCTTGGCTACTGGTTCTCCCATTTGGCATTAGTTTCCTTATAATAACTGATTACTGTGGATCGAAGTTTTTATTTTTTATTTTTTAACAAAAAAATATACCATGAAAATGGGTAAAGTATGGTGTCAAAATAAAAACTATGTATATAGTGGTTATTAGCTCAAGCGGTGGTATGGAAGCAGTTGTATGAAATGGTGTTTTATAGTAGAGGGACGGGAGATATGAATAATGGGAAGTCATGGGAATCTCCATGGAGAGGAGGCAGAGAGTGGAAAGATGCTAGGCCTCACCACTCACACACTTTAGATCAAAACTGCCCTTTGAAGGCGTGGTCAGGACATTTCTTCACTCCTGAGTGACCACACCATGATTTCCATGTTGGCTATGCTTTGTCTCTTTTGTTTCTTTGTACTAAACAAAGCATGGCAATAAAGCTTCATGAGGGCCCTCTTGTCCTCTATATGACCTTATAAAGAGGAGCCAATTTTCTTTCACGTACAATGCCACCACCACTACTCTCTCTCTCTCTCTCTCTCTCTCTCTCTCTCTCTCTCTCTCTCTCTTTTATAGGTTAATAAATACTTACATTTGTGATTAAAAAACCCATTTGCTTTCCAACCCAAATAAAAAATTTATAAAAAAAAAATATTCCAAAACAATCAAATATACTTTGCTTCAACACAAGCTAAAGATAATGGAAGAGTTGAGTCCACTGAGCAATACAAATTCACCCAAGTCAAAACACATCATTCCATCATCAAAGATACTTGCTCTATGCTTTTTAACCTCCAAAGAAAGAGAGCATATCATTAGGTGCCAAAGAATGATTAAAGATATCCCCACCTTGTCCCCTTCACTACACAACCCATATAAAATATGTATATATTTATATATTAAACTGATCGATTATTCTGAAGTATATTTATGGTATTGCACGTGCACGTCACGATCCAAAAATCACAGAATCCTTTGGCCACCGACAAGCTTCCATTGATATGAGACAATGACCAAGCAAATGGGCATTGATTTTCAACGCAAATAGACCAATGACCCATAATGAGATAATGCTATTGCAACAATCGTAATGGCTTCATCCTCAACTATAAATTTTGTAGTTCTTTTATTCATTTATTACCTACTTCTTCTGTCATCCTCAACAATTGTTAATTTATGAATTCAATTGCTAATTAAAAAATGATCCATTTCAATTTAACCACGCATTGATGGGTTGATTCAGTGATTTGTATGATTAAATTTAAAATTAATTAATTCAAATTTAATTCATTGACTCAAAAATTAATTCTTTTTTTTTTTGAAAAAAATTAATATTTTGAATAAATTAATAAGAAACAACCCATTACAAATTAACCCAAAAAATAATTTAATTGATCTATAATTCAAAATGGCTTAATCCAATCCACTTAACTTACTTCAAATAATATATATATATATATATATATATATATATATATACAAAATGCATCCAACTATCCCATTGCCACCAAATCTTTGCCTTTTTTAATTTATTCTTCATCAGCAACCGTTAATTAGGTAATTTTATTTGTAAATAGTTGATAGGTCAACAGATTAACTTGTAAACATTTAATTTATTGTCACATTGACTTTTATGAAATTAAATTAAAATTTAGTGAGTTTTATAAAATAAATTAAAATTTAAATTAAAATTTAATAATTTTTATAAAAATACTCGTTGAGTTACTGTGTATGATAATTACCTAGTATATAAGCTATATAAAACATAATATGATTAGCATATTTAGGAAAACTTATTTATACACAAATTAATATGTTATATATCGTGCACCTTATAATATATATAATTGTGAATATTTAATATTATTAAATTTGTGCAAAATCAACTCTCATAGGTGGACAAAGAAGTGCTCCTATGGACAATGAGTTAAAAGCTAGGTCTTACAAGGCATGCCAACGAATCTTATCGTATCATAACCTTGCTCTCTACATTATAAGATGTGTCGGTAAAAGGAAGAAAATAAGTGAAAAATAAATAAATAAAATCCAAATTAATCACTTTTAATTAGTGGTTAATGTCATTGGACCTGAAAGCTTTGCTTAAAAATCAAGGCACTCACCTCTCAATGATGTTATCTTCCAATAAAATTTATTGCCCCCATGAGATCACATAAACATTAAATGTCTAAGCAAGAAAAGCAATTCCACCAATCAAGGTTTTCAACTTTGGAAAAATTAATCTTTAGCTAATTATTATGTTTTGGCACACACATGGCCTTTTGTGACTCTTCAAATGGGTTTCATTAGTAGGAGAGATTAATTAAATTATCAAGGTCAATGTCATTACATCATTTCTATGATCTTGTTGTTCTTGTCAATCTCCAGGCAAGATCATATAATTTGTAATCAAGAGATAAAATCTTGATGACAAATGACAATACTTCCTTGGATCCACTATTTTCTTTCTTTTCTTTCTTTTTTTCTTTTTAATAAGCGTGAAAAGGCCATTAAATCACGTCTCTTTCATGCTTGTATAATATTCATATTATTTATTCATATATAATTTGTAATTTAATATCTGCTGGATTCAATTTGAATTATCTTAAATTATGAATGATATGAGTTTTATCATTTTTTTTAAATAGATTCGGAGTGAATCATTTCAAATAACCTATTAATTCGAATTACAAATTTAATCACTACATGTAAAAAAAAAAAAAATTAACGTCAGATTCAAGACAACTTACTGATTACATATATTTTCAAGTTAAAATATTAATTTTTTACAAAAAAATTAATTTTATTTATTTGGCTTCTATTTTTGAATTAAATCATATGAATTATCTATTATTAATGCGCAGTTCAACTTTTAATTTTATGGGTCATTCCAATTTGAGTCACTTCAAATTTTATACAAATTAAAATGAATTATGAGTCAATTTAGGTTGAACAGGTTCAAATTGAATTAATGGGTCAAGTCAAAATTTACTATATTTCTAAAACAACAACCACTATGAGAAATTAAAAAAATGACTGCTAAATTTACCGACTAAATATAAAGATATTTAGTAGGTAATTTTTCGTTACCGACTAACTTTGAGTGGAGCAGGAATTGAGTTGTTGATATTACGGCAATACCTAAATAAAGTTGGTAATATGCAAAGTTTAGCCGATAATTTTATTGTTGAACCTTAGGCTAGAAAGAGAGTTAGCTACTTTTTGCATATAAAAATTTAGTTGGTAATTACCTACTAAAAGTATAGTCGGTAATATGAAAAGTTTAGTTGCTAATTTTGTTGTAAAACTTTATGCTAAAATGGAAGTTAGCTACTATATTTATTAACTACAAGTTAGTTGATAATTATCTACTAGCTATATAGTTGGTACTATGCAATGTTTAGTCAGTAATTTTGTCGCCAAACTTTATACTAGAATGCAAGTTAACTACTACTTACCAACTAAACTTTGGTCGGCAATTAATTACCTACTAACTATATAGTCGATAATATGCAAAATTTAGTCGGTAAATTTGTCGCCGAACTTTTACTAGAATGGAAGTTAGCTACTATTTGCTAATTGAAAATTAGTTGGTAAGTACTTACTAACTCTATAGTCGGTAATATATAAACTTTAGATGGTAATGTTGTCACCAAACCTTAGTCTAAGAAGGAAGTTGGCTACTTTTTACCAACTTTATGATGAGAATCAAGCCACATCCACACCAAAGGATTTCATCCAAGGTCCAATTACTAGAGCTAGAGTTAAATCACTTCAGAATTTAATTTGTGAAGTCTTAAAGAGCAAGGATTATAAGCTGTAATGGCATAAAGAAAATTATAAAGGATTAAATTTGGTGAAAATTAAGCTTGGAAGTGACCAGGTGTCATATGGAGCATTAGGTTACATGGAATAACCTAGGACATGCATGTACCAGATCCAACCCATGTACATGCATCAGATTCCACGCACATGAAGATTGAAAAATGCTGCTGGCACCTTTTTTGGAGGAAATGCACATGTGCACAAAAGTGCAGCTGTCACCTTTTTGAAGGAATATTCCATGCTGTTATAACTACCTCACTTTTGGACTTAATTGCCCTTGTGGCTACTGTATTAAGTTTGCTTTTTGTTTAGGACCTTTTAGTCTTTTAGTAGTTTAATTTTTGTTTGGACTTAAAGCTCCTTACAGTTGTTACTAAAGTAGGGATATTTTAGTCTTTAGCTTTAGGACCAAGAGGCTATAAATATAAGTGTAATGAGAGAGGTGGAGGACAAACTTTAAATATTAATGAAAGATTGTTTCTACTCCATTAGTGAGTAAATTGGCTGTTGCTTTTGTTCTTGTGAAGCTCATTAACCTACTGAGATTTTTATCTTACAAGGTTTAATGTGCATAATATTCTTAGTTTATTCATTCTCCATATGAATTAGGTCAAGAATCCCATTTCTGATATTTTCTTTGAATTACACAGCAATATGATTGTGCTGGTTCAAAGAATCAAATTCATACATCTTGATTTGGTGCTTTCCATATTATTCCTTTAATTCTTGAATGTGAGTTTTCAAGTTACCAATTACTTGAGGGTTCACATTAGTTTTTGGTATCAAAGCAAAGGGATGTCCAAACAAGGTAAATTCTCTGTTTGATTCTTCTTCTTCGTGCTTACTTTGTGTTTGTTACTTTTTCATATTAGCTGTTTGGCTCTAGTTCCATGTTTGCTTCTTCTTCTTCATCTTGCACCTGGTTCTTTCTTGCTAGACCTTATTTTTCTTATTATTATGTTTTTGTTATTCACATTTTGTTCATTGTATGCTTGACCGAAATAGGCTCCTGGGGTTTAGTATGATATGTTTGTTTAAAAAATTTGTTTTGTTGAGTTTGTCATAGGGTTTTGGGTTAATCAAGCTAAAACCATTATTCTAGCTATCTATTTTGCTTCCTTCATTTTGATATCAAGCATGAGAGGTTGTTTGGGCCATTGAGTTTGACTAACCCATTTGACCTGAAACTCTACCAACATTATTTGGGTGTGTTTAAGACGTTGGGTGTCAATTTTGGGGGTTGTTTGATATTGTTTGCCTACTGAACCTAAATTTTGCTGTATACCTGATCAAATTAAGTTCACATAGCAAATAGACCCAAAAGTTCCTGAAAATTTACAAGGTGTTTATACCCTATTTCAGTAGTTCCCAAATTAAATTTTAGCTTAAAATTCAACCATTTGTATAGGGAACCAAAATTTTATGGCAGACTCGATCAAATTAAGTTCACATAGCAAATAGACCTAGAAATTCTTAAAAATTTACAAGGTGTTTATACCCCATTTCAATAGTTCCAAATTAAATTTTAGCTTAAAATTCAACCGTTTGTGTGGGGAACCAAAATTTTGTGGCAGACCCAATCAAATTAAGTTCATATAGAAAATCAGCCTAGAAATTCCTGAAAATTTACATGTTGTTTGTGCCACATTTGATATATTCTTAAATTAAATCTCAGCTCAAAATTTAACCGTTTGTATGGGGAATCAAAATTTTGCGACAGACTCGATTAAATTTAGTTTACACAGTAAACCTGCTAAGAAAAGCCTGAAATTCTAACAACAATTAGTCAGTATTGGGTTGCATTTGCCTTTTTAATTTCAGATCAAAATACACTCATTTGCTTGGTGATCCTAAATTGATGCAATTCTTAGTGTATTGTGTGAACTGCTGGTAGTTGTGATAAGTTAGTGGTAAACTTGGATATTTAAGCTTAATATCACTTCTTTAGGTTCTCTTTTTCAGCTTACTACTTTTTTATTTTGGTGTCTTCTTTCTTGATTCCTTATTGCATTTCATTTCCATACTTGAGCTTTTCTTTTCTTGACATCTTGAGTCACATTATTGCTTTCTTGATTACTCGTTTTGATCCGTCACGTGCAAGAATTTTATTATGTGTTAAATTTTTGTGAGTTGTTGTCTTGGTTTGAGTTACTTGACTTTGATAAGAACTTGTGGACATAGCCAAGAGAGGTAAAAAGCACAGAGTGGTGAGTTCATAAGAGGGGAAAAGCCTTGTTGAGTTAAACATGAGTGGAGTGTCCCCTGTTGAGTGCAAACACGTAAGGGAGTGAGTGAGGTGTTTTCTTTACACTAACCATTTTCTTGCAGATCTGAAAACATGTCTAGAAGGGGTGATGGTAGTGAGGGGGAAGGTGAAAATCCATTTTATATGTAGGCTGTCAGACAACAATTTGAAAGAATGAATGTTGTGTGCAATGAAATCATAGATAGGTTGGAAAGATTGGAGCAAAGAGATAGGCAACATGAGAGAAGGCCAAATAGGAGGGATCCTGTACCTCCAGTAGTTGAATTTGATGAAGATGAGGTTGATAACTATGATTTTGAGGTTAAAAGACCTAGGAGGGATAGGTATGAGAGAAGAGCTGAAGATAGAAGGAATAGGGATAGGAGGATAAGAAGAGAAGAAAGAGAGAGGAATAGGGTAGATGACAATATCAAGAGTATTAGAATGAGCATACCTTCTTTCCAAGGGAAAAATGATCCGGATGTGTATCTAGAATGGGAAGGAAGGTAGAAGCTGTCTTTGATTGTCATCACAATTCGGAGGAGAAAAAAATAAAGCTGGCAGCAATAGAATTTACTGATTATGCTTTGGTATGTGGGATCAGGTGTTGATTAGTAGAAGGAGAAATTATGAGAAACCAATTGCAACATGGGGTGAGATGAAAACTATAATGAGGAAGAGATTTATTCCTAGTCATTACTATAGAGAGCTACATCAGAGGTTACAAAGATTGATTCAAGGTTCTAAAAGTGTTAAAGATTATCATTAAGAAATGGAAATTGTTATGATTAGGGCAAATGTGGAGGAGGATAGAGAAGCTACCATGGCTAGATTCTTGAATGGGCTAAATAAGGAGATTGCTCATATTGTTGAGTTACATCACTATGTTGAGTTGGAGGATATGGTCCACATGGCTATGAAGGTAGAAAAGCAACTTAAAAGCAAGTCAAAATTTAGAGGAAATGCAGATACTTCTTCATCTTGGAAGTCTAGCTGGAAGAAGGAGGATAGGGAAAATGCTGTTAGCAAATATAAGAAAAATGAGGAAAAGGAAAAGAAGGTGGAGAAGAAATTTGTAGAAAGTAAAGGAAAGGAGCTTGCTGCTATTACCCGAAATAGAGATGTGAAGTGTTTTAGGTGTTTGGGCAGTGGACACATAGCTTCTCAATGCCCTAACAAGAGAGTCATGGTCATGAGAGAAAATGGTGAGATAGAAACAAAGGAGGAGAATGTGAGTGACTCCACATATTCAGGGGAGGAGGATGCAAAGGTAGAATATGCTGCTGAAGGAAGTGCACTAGTGATTATGAGAGCATTAAATACTCAAGTAAAGGAGGATGTTGGTGATGAATTACAAAGAGAAACAATTTTCCATACAAGGTGTCTTATCCAAGACAAAGCTTGTAGTGTCATCATTAATGGGGGAAGTTGTGCCAATGTTACTAGTACTATTTTGGTGCAGAGATTAGGGTTGAGGACTTTGAAATACCCTATACCTTATAAATTACAGTGGTTGAATGAATGTGGTGAGGTAAAAGTAACAAAAAGTAACAAAACAAGTGCTAGTTTCCTTTGCAATAGGAAAGTATCAAGATGAGGTTATGTGTGACGTAGTTCCAATGCAAGCTGGCCATTTGTTACTTGGCTGACCATGGCAATTTGATAGAAAGGTGATTCACGATAGGTATAAAAATATGTACTCTTTTGAAATGAATGCAAGGAAAATCATTTTGGCACCTATGACACCAAAACAGATTTATGAAGACCAAACAAGGCTTAAGCAAGCAATGGGTGAGGTAAAATCAAGAGTGGCCAAAAAGAGAGTAGAGAAGAAAAGAAGGAGTGAAAAGAAATTGAGTGAAAATATTGCGAGTGTGCAAAACAAGGGTGTTTGTGAGGAAAGAAAAGAAAGTAAAGAAAACATTCCAGGAGTGTTTGAAAAAGGTGAATCTTCAGCGCAAAAGGAGAGCTGTGCGGAAAGAGGGGAGAGAAAATTAAGCTTTCAGCGCAAAATTAAGTTTTATGCATTGGTACATGCCTTGGAAACGTGGCAACATTACCTTTGGCCAAAGAAATTTGTCATCCACACAGATCTCGAGTCATTGAAGCATATCAAGGGGCAGAATAAATTGAGTAGGCGTCATGCAAAATGGGTTGAGTTCCTTAAGACCTTCCCATATGTGATTTAATACAAACATGGAAAAGAAAATGTGGTTGCTGATACCTTATCTCGAAGGTATAACCTTCTTGCCCTTCTTGATACAAAGTTATTGGGATTCAAATATGTGAAAGAATTATATGCTGAAGATGATGACTTTGCTAGAGTGTATGTTGCTTGTGAAAAGAATGCTTTTGAGAAGTTTTATAGGCATGATGGATATTTGTTTAGAGAAAATAGATTGTGTGTGCCTAAGAGTTCAATGCTTGAATTACTTGTGAATGAGTCTCATGCTGGTGGATTAATGGGTCATTTTGGTGTTGCTAAAACTTTAGATGTGTTAAAGGAACATTTTTATTGGCCAAATATGAAAAGAGATGTTAAAAGAGTATGTGTTAGGTGTGTTGTGTGTGCTAAGGCTAAATCTAAAGTTTTGGCACAAGGTTTGTATACACCTTTACCTACCCCTAGTGATCTTTGGGTTCATTTGTCTATGGATTTTGTGTTAGGATTACCCAGGTCTAAACAAGGCCATGATTCAATTTTTATCGTTGTTGACAGGTTTTCAAAAATGACACATTTTATTCCATGCCATAAAACTGATGATGCTACAAATGTTGAAAATTTATTCTTTAGAGATATTGTTAGGTTGCATAGCATACCTAAGAGTTTAGTTAGTAATAGGGATGTTAAATTCCAAGAGTGTTTGAAAAAGGTGAATCTTCGGCGCAAAAGGAGAGCTGTGCGGAAAGAGGGGAGAGAAAATTAAGCTTGTATGCTAAAGGAAGAGATGTGAGGAATGCCATGTTTGCCAACAAGCAAATGTTATTAATTGTGTTTAAGGACTCTTGTTTATCCACATCTGACCTTAACCCCAATTTGCCTAGTGTTGTTGTCTCCCTTTTGCAGGAATATGAGGATGTGCTACTCGAGGAGAAGCCGCCTGGACTACCACCTATTCGAGGGATTGAGCACCAGATTGATTTTGTACCTGGAGCAGTTATTACCAACCGTCCAGCCTACAGAACTAACCCTAAAGAAACCAAAGAATTACAAAGGCAAGTTGAGGAATTGCTGGCTAAGGGTTATGTGAGAGAAAGTATGAGCCCTTGTGCCATACCTGTCTTTTGGTACCAAAGAAAGACGGCACATGGCGCATGTGTGTGGATTGTAGGGCGGTCATTAAAATCACTGTAAAATATCGCCACCCTATACCTAGATTGGATGATATGTTGGATGAACTTTGTGGTGCTTATGTTTTTACCAAAATTGACTTGAAAAGCGGATATCATCAAATTCGCATGAAAGCAAGTGATGAATGAAAGACTGTATTTAAAACAAAGCATGGACTATATGAGTGGTTAGTGATGCCTTTTGGGTTAACCAATGGTCCTAGCACTTTTATGAGATTGATGAATCATGTGTTGTGTGCTTTTATTGGAAAATTTGTTGTTATTTATTTTGATGATATATTGGTTTACAGCAGAGACATGAATGAACATATGCATCATTTAAGAGCTGTATTCGATGTGTTAAGAAAGGAAAAATTGTATGCTAACTTGAAGAAATGTTCATTTTGCATGGAAAAGGTTGTCTTTTTAGGATTTGTCATTAGTGCTAATGGTGTTGAAGTTGATGATGAAAAAATTAGAGCTATTAGAGACTGGCCCATTCCAAAGTCTGAATCTGAAGTACGTAGTTTCCATGGACTAGCTAGTTTCTATAGAAGATTGATAAGTGCATAATTTATTAATTTTATTCCCATCACATTTAGTGTTTTTAGTGTGTTTTTATGTTTAATTTAGTTGGTTAAAATATATATATCATTTAGGCATATTTTTAGATAGTTGTGGAATAATTGTGTTAAATGGAGAAATTTTCAGCATTTGACCCTGTATTTTTTAGGTGTTTCTAAAGTTGTGAATCTCCAAATTGAGTGCTGTTTAATCCATTGAAAAGCTAATATAGAGCACTTCAAAAGATAAAGAAGGACCAAAGCCCAAATCAGTCTTCAAGGTTGACAAAATGAGCTATGGATCTATTACAAAAGCCCAGACTTGATGTGTCACGACCAGTTTCAGTATTTATTTTATATCTGGAGTTTCAGATGTCCAAATGAAGTAAGCCTAAGGCCAATTGAACCTTAAGAGCCACTTCTACAACTTTTATGAAGGGCTGGATGCGAGATGAGGCCATTTTAATTGTCAAAAATGGCAATGAAGTTGTCACTATGGGTTGGACTGTCTGTCTGAACCAGTCCCAATTTTTGGGCCATAACTTGGGTTGTAGACCTCGGATTTGGGAAAATTAGTACCCGTTGGAAAGCTAAGACATAGGGCTACAATTTTCCTGAAGAGGGCAGAGGCAGATTCGAAAAGAAAGTCACTGAAAATCGGCCTTGATTTCAAAAACGTGAATGCAGGCTGAAAATCTGTCTTTTGAATTTCAAAACTTTTCCTAGTTTGGTTCTTATCTTTGGGATTAGGTTTTTGATTATAAATACGTCTTTGGGCAGCAGCTAAGAGCATCCCAATTCAGACCTTCATTCTCCATTCTCTTTTTAGATTTCTTCTTTATTTTTCCTTTATTTTTCTGTAAGCCATGAACATGAGTGGCTAAGTTTTTAATTCAGTTCAAGGGATTCAAGTTCTTTTGCATGATTTGTGAGACTAGGTTCTTAATTTAATTTATATCTTTTTAAATATCTATAGTTTTCTGATTTCATTAATTTTTGATCTATTGAATGATTTGCTAAAAAGGCCTATTAGTTAATTATTTGATGTGGTAAATTGCTAGTTCATCTTCATAATCTGTAATTGTTGTGTAAGATTGAACATGAGTAGCAATTAGGTTTTATTGATTATGATCCTAGTTTTCGATAATAACTTAAGAAAGCAATAGGGTGAACTAAATGATTTATGCTTCATAAATTATTGTTCAGCTTAACTACTTCATATTCTTAAAGCAGTTATTAATTTGATGAGGATTGCTTAATACCAATTCAGTTAATAATTAGAGTCAACAAGAGTGCTGGGCTCGAATTGATGAGTATAGAGAAGTCAGGAGTCTACCTCGCTGTTTGGTAAATCTACGTTAAGTATTCAATAAGAGATAATTGTATTTCTTTTGTCTATGATCAAAGCAATGCATTGGAATGCGAATTACCTTGGACTGAAGTTTGTTTAATTGGAGAGTTTCTTATTTAATTTTAGATCTTAATTTTGGATTTTTTATTTCTTCTTTGGATTGTGAATTAAAACCCCCCCCCCCAACCTTTGTTTCTTTTTCCATTACACAAGTGCACGAAATTTAATAATTCAGTGTCTAGGGTTCGACCTGGATTTACCACTTACTGCAGAAAATATTTCATAATTAGTGATTTCAATTAATTTAATTTCTGGTGGATTCGACAACCATCAAGAATTTTGGCGCCGTTGCCGGGGACTGAAATTCATTAGATTTTGTGTTTTTTTTCTTTTTGTTTTATTAGGGTATTCTGTTATTAACTTTGTTTGTAAAGTGTTGCTATTTTCAGGTTTTCGAAAAAAAAAAAATTACGGTGTTACTATTCATCGACAGATTTTTGGTTGAATTTGGAGGGCGGCCCATACCTATTTTGAAGGAAATGACGTTCTGATCAGAATTAATCAATTCATAAGATTCATTGACCCCACCCTCTTGAGGCCAAATTCCATTATTTTCTAGGGTTTTGAGGCATTTTTCTGTTTTTACTTTAATCTCTTTTTGTTTATGACAAGAACTTCTCAATCTGATGAGTTGATCTTTGATCCAGAAGTCGAAAAAATAGCTAAATGGTTGAGAAAATTGGCTAAGCAAGCTAGGTAGATTCCGAGTACATCTGAAGGAGTCCAATCTCCAAGGGAGTTAAGTTCAGGTTCGGATTTGGATTCAAATTCCGAAAACGAAACCATGGCTGCTAGAACTTTGAAAGAGTTGGCTGTTCCTAATCTAAACCAACAGCCTTTGTGTAACCAATACTCTGCTTTCAATGTTGCTTTTGAGTTAAAATCTGGACTAATCCATTTGTTACCTAAATTTCATGGTCTTGTAGGTGAGGATCCACATAAGCATCTAAAGGAATTTCATGTTGTGTGTTCCAGCATGAAACTTCAAAGAGTTTCAAAAGATCAAATCAAGCTTCGAGCTTTTCCCTTCTTACTGGAAGGCACATCTAAGGATTGGTTGTATTACCTTCCTTTCGGATCTGTCAACTCATGGAATGGGATGAAGCAGATATTTCTAGAGAAGTATTGTAACACCCTCACTGTTGCAATTCCGTGCATTCTTCTGTTCTAGTGACCGGTGTCGGTTTGGACAGCTAGAATGTCTGGAAAAATATTTAAACTAAAGTGAGGAACCCTAATTAACTAAAAAATATTAATAAGAAAAATTTAGGAAAAATTTTAGAAATAAAATACAACCAAGTTAAATGAGCCGGTATCCTAGCGATGGGTAACCCAGTGGGAAGTTGCGGTCCTCGCAGCTAGGAGTCCTAGACTCGGGAGAAAATTCATGAAATAATTTTTGGGACCTCAGGGAAGAATTATTGGGGTTCCAATAATAATAAAATGTTAAGAAAATACAAGAAAAATTTAATCAATCGGTACACACAATTTTAGCTCGTTAAGCCAAACGGAGGGCATTTTGGTCATTTCGTCTTCAAAGATGACTTTTGACCAACTTGTCCATTTATGTAACTGAATTATATGACATAGAATATGAACAAATAATGATAAAAAATTTATTAAAAATGAATAGCAAGAGAAAGAAAAGAAAATGAAAGTAAATTGGAATTATTACATAATGCTTATGTAAGCATGAGCTAATTAAATTCTTTGGCCAATAAAAATAAAGAAACACAATTATAATACATAAAAAAAGAAGAAAAGAAGTCAGAAAAATCTAGAAAAAACAGTAGCCCTCTCTTTCTTCTTCAAGCCGCCCCATTGCTCCTCCATAGCCAAGCTTACCAAAGCTTGAATTTCCTTGGTTTTTCTCCAACTAAATCCTAAGTTGTCAACACAAAATCTTGTTCTTTCATCTTGGTGAAGCTTTTGGGAGCAAAAAGAAGTGTAAAGGAAGAGTTCTCACAAGTTTGGAAGTGACTCCATTAGAGGTTAGTGACCAAACTTCATGTTTCTCTTTAGATTCATGTTGAGGGAGTGAGATTAAGTAGAAATCTATAAGAAAATTGAATAAAACTTAAGTGTATACCTCCCCCAAAAATTTTGGCAGCCTTGTACTTGGTAGGGTTATGAAGTTTTCTTTGAGGTAAAATGGTATCATGGCTGCCCTCAACATTAACTTCATGATTAGGATAATGAAATGCAAGTTAAATGCATGATTTGAGATGGTAGAGCTAGGATTTGGGTATAAAAATTGAGACTTTGTTCATGTATTGGCGAATGAAAGTTTAAATGGTCAATTAGTGACCATTTGGCTATGTATGATGAGGAAATGAAGTGAGTTGTGGCTTGTTATTTGAGTTTGGGTGAGCTGCCTTGGCTGACCTGCTGGACTGAGTATGAATCCAGTAGGTTTGGGTAGCCATAAATAGAGTTGTATAGGTTCTATTGGTGCAAGGCCAATTGGACATGAAACTAGACACATAATGGCACAACTTTAGTGAAGAAACCCTGCCCAGAAAACCAAATCAAGTTGACTTAAAGATTTCCCTAATCTGGGTGACCTGCATTCTGCCTGGGCAAAATGACCAAATGAACAGTGTTTATTCATTTGGACATAACTTAGTGTAGAAAGGTCCAAGTGACCTGAAAGTTTACCAGAAGAAAGCTGAGACATACACCTACAACTTTCATGAAGAAACCAAACCCAAAATCTGATCATAACATGTTCAAAAATAGACCTGTAGTTAGTGTACAAACACTGTAGATTTGGTTCTGTCCAAAAAATCTGGAAAGTTTGCAATCCGGCCAGTTATGGTATTTAGGCCATAACTTGGGCTACAAAACTCTAAATGGAGTGATTCAAAAAAAGAAATGTAACTAGACACAATAAGAAACAATTTTAATGAAGACAACTTTTCCAAATTCCTACTGTACAAGTGACTAATGGAACAGTAAACATAATGCTTGAAATCTGAAAATTGTGAATAACTAACACTAAGCTTAGAAATGGTATTGGCAACCAATACCAATAACTTTAGAATGCAAAATGTGGTATGTTGGGAATTTTAGAACCAATGTACCTATTGTCTATGCTAAAGTCAACATTTTAGTTGACTAATAAAATGAATAGTAACACTTAAACTTCAATTTCATGAATTATAAAATTTAAAAGCGTAACATGCCCTAGTACACCTAGTAAGATTGGTTTGGATAGGTTGGCGTGCCAATAGGGTTCTGTTAGCAGTACTGCATATGGCTTCATGCCATTCTGTGTTTTATGGCCTCCCGTGCCATTCTGTGATAAAATAGCCTTTGGCTATGTTGATTGAGTTGTTATACTTGGGTTTTATCCCTAATAATTATTACAGCTTATTAGCTGTTCTGTTGCACACCATGAGACACAATGTGACTGATGGTGTGATGGTCTGAGGTACTTGGTACCCAGTGCCAGTTTACCTGTTTATCCAGTCCAGTCGACTAATATAGGTTACTCGGGCAATTAAAATAAATCTTACTAAATTTTAATCGAATAATACTACAATAAATACCAGAAATTAAGTCTACCTAAAAATATAAACATACATTATGCATATTTATTTTATTTTAGTTATTTTATTTTATATTGGCACCACTAAGCAGAATTGCTTAGCGCGTCGCTTTTACCACGCGCAGGTACTGGAGACATAGCTGGGGAGTCTAACAAACCTCAGACAGGGTGAATTGTCAGATCTGCATACAGAGTTCAGAGTCACCTCACATTTGCAGTGCATTGGTAGGACATTAGGTTATTTTCGGTATTTTGTATTTTGTAAACTTTTGTAATTAGACTTTTATTTTACCATGTATATTATAAACTCATGTAATTATATTTTGATGTAATTATCTATAAACCATGTTCAGTAATAAATTTGAGTATTTCTTATTGAGTTGAGTATGATATGAAACGAATTGAATTTTGAAATATTGAAGTCATTTGAGAAATTATGAAAATATGTTGGTGGTTGACTGAGATTGATAATATGATTATATTGGAAGTGTTTTTAACAGATTCAGAAGAATTATTTTTCCAATTTACAGCCGGCACTCTGTCGAATTTTCTATAAAATTTACGAAAAATTCAGATTAATCAAAATTGAAATAAATGAATTAAAAAGGGTAAATGGTAATGGAAATATGATTTGGTACTCCGGCACACTGTGTGGCATATCTTGCTCAGCTACACTGTAGACGGGTAAGGGGTGTCACATTTAGTGGTATCAGAGCATCGGTTTAGGCGTTTCTGGGCCTAGATAGAGTGCATACCATTGCATTGCATTTGTAAATGTTGAGGTGATACTGATGCAGATCTATTTGTTTTCTTATTTTGATTAGGATATGGATCCTGCTTCTCAAAGAGCAGTTAATGAAGAGGTGGAGAGTTGTGCTCCACCAAGGGCTGAATCTGGAGGCAGGGGAGAATCTGCCCCACTAGCAGCTGAGGCACCAGCCCAACCTCAGTTTGCATTATTCTAGTAAATGACTGAATTACTAGCAAATGATGGGGGCAATTCCACCACCACAACCTCCACCAGCACCATAGAAATCCCATCTGGAAAAATTACGAAAACATGGGGCTGTGGATTTCTTTGGGAAGAAGGAGGATGACCCCATGATAGCTGAAAACTGGTTGGATAGAATTGTAAGAGTGTTGAAACAGCTTCATTGCACCCCCGAGTAGAACCTGGAGGGTGCTGTCCCTACTTCAAGATGATGCATACCAGTGGTGGGACACAGTATCCAGTGAGGTGCAACCAAATCAGATCACCTGGGATTTCTTCCTCACAGAGTTCAGGAAGAAGTATGTCAGTAAAGTGTATTTAGAAGAGAGAAGAAGAGAATTTATTAGTCTGAGATAGAGGCAATTATCAGTGGTAGAGTATGAGCATGAATTCGTCAGACTGAGCTGGTATGGGAGGGAGATAGTCCCTACAGAGGCAGAGAGGTGTAGAAGGTTCGAAGAAGGGCTAAATGACAATATCAAAGTCATGATAACAGCATTGGAGATCACGGATTTTGCCAAATTAGTAGATGCTGCATCGAAAGTAGAAAGAGTCAGAATAAATAAGCAAAATAGAAGGGAAAGATAGCAGAAGAGGGGTCCAGGTCAGTCCAGTTCATTCTCTGCTCTCAGTAAGAAGAGTAAGGGTCCTCCTGTTCAGAGTTCGGGACAACTTTTTCTTCACAAATAATATCGGTGCTCCCCAAGGTGACACGCTAGGGCAGATGAAACCCTTATCTAACAATTCCTGCAATTACACCTTCAACTCTTTCAACTCAGCAGGTGCCATCCTATAAGGAGTGATGGAGATTGGCTCCACACTAAGCATAGTCTCAATTTCAAACTGCACCTCTCTTTCAGGAGGCAATCCCGGCAATTCTTCCAGAAAGACATCTGAAAAATCCCATACCGTAGGAATATCTTTAAGATCTGGACTCCCCACCTAGGTGTCTATCACATGAGCTAGATAAGCTTCACATCCCTTTCTAATCAGCTTTCTAGCAAGTGCAGCTGAAATGATGTTGGATGGCAATAACTGCCTCTCCCCGTGTATCACTATGTCTGCATACCCGGGAAGACCAAAAGTGACTGTCTTCATTCTACAGTCGATCATGGCGTGATGCCTGGCTAACCAATCCATGCCCAAGATGATATCATAATCTCGGAAGGGCATTTCAATTAAGTCTGACAGGAATGCATGTCCTTGGATCTCCAAAGGACAATCTTCATACAATTTGTTTACCCTAACCTCTTGTCCCAAAGGACTAGTCACTAGCACATCATAATCTAATTTCACACAAGGAATTCTACTCCCTGAATAACCAACACAAGGAGATTTCCCTCCATTAGTCCATATTTATGATGTAATGCACTATATGTATCAATAATGACAATTGAGCAGTTATACTTATCAAAAATTTTCAAATATGCAATTTCAAAACTTGTATGAAAACCAAAGCTCTGATACCACTAAAACATGTCACACCTTATCCCTGGTAAGGCATGACATGTTCCCGTAGCATACCTAATGAATTACCAAACTCCACCTACCGATAACCCATTAGTTATGCTACAAAGGATTTTAAAACAATCATAGCTTTTCATCTTATCAATTCTTTTGTGGAAAACTACTTGAGAATAGTTAAAATTCCATGTAAACATTCATTGAAAATAATGATAGACTAAATATTGCAAAAGTTACATTTTCATAAGTCTCAAAGTAAAATACAAAATAGTTACAAACTCAAAATGTGATAGCAATGCAATGCTTTTAAATACAAACTGCTCAATGTCCGTACATCCATACATATAGGTGCAAAATACATCAAAAGGAAATTACAAGGGTATACCTACAATATATATCCACAAACAATACTAAAATGCTGCTTCTAAGTCTCTCACTCGGCAGCCTTCTCCTTTCCCTTACCTGCGACAACATAAAGAAGCTATCGCTGAGTATATCACTCAGTGGTGCACAACTAATAACTTTAAAACTTAAGGTAAAACACAATTGTCAAAGCATAATAAATCACATTTTTCTTAAGCATGAAAACTTCACAATAGTTCTAAGTCCATGAGAGCCATTTATTGGAATAACCTTTCAAATGAGAAATCACACTTCATAAATCACAATTCACAAAGCATTAGTGTTGCTAATATCAACACACAGTTTAGGCCATGACACAAAATTTCACGATCAGTGCCGTGTTGTACACCACGACAAAGCAATCTCAACCTCACTAACTGTTATTAATGAGGGAAGGGCTAGCTAGCTAATGAGTACTCATGTAGTCTTACCCTACTAACTGTTATTAATGGGAGACATAATCAATATCAATTATCAACCCCAAGTAGCCGTTACTCGGGAGTTCGAAAGGACTGTCATGCTAACTGTGGTTTCAAAACAATTTCCAAAAATTTCCCACTCAACAATCACATTTATAAACCAATAAACACATTTAAATTCATCATAATATCCAAATAAAGGTGGCAACACCTAAATTTCTTAAATGCAAGAGAAAAACCATATTTCAGTCAAAGTAAACTTGTTCAAAGCAAACTCATTCAATTTAACACATTCCAAGCAATTTACAAGTTTAAAAACGAAGAAAATGTTAGTTGTGCACAAACCTTCAATGCTCTCCTTTCTTGTTACCTACTTCTCCTTGTCCGTTCCAACTTCTTTTTCTACTTAAAATACACAAATAGAATACCTCAATACCAATCTCAATTGCTGCCAAGAACTCATTACATGCATGTCTAATGCATCCTAAGTTAGCTTTGAAAATTTTAGAATATTTTGGTTTTGGGACAGCTTGGTGCCCCAATCTTTGAACCTAATTTTTACCTAGTTTCGATCATAATTTGGTGAGGTGTTCTCCATGAAAATTGTTCATTTAGGTCTTAACTTTATTTTCCTTTTTGAATCGCCTAATTCGGAGCTGTGTAGCTCAAGTTATGACCAAAATACGGCTACTGTTCACGTCACTGTTCATGCTGCAGAATCAGCTCTGGCAGATTTATCAATCCAATTTCGTTCAGCAATTTGATCAAGTTAAGTCCATAATTTGGTCTAACATTCTTCATACGAAATATTCTACTATGTCTTAGGTTTCTATCGGTTCAAGAATTGCCTAAATCAGAGTTTTCTAGAGAGAGTTATGGCCATGCAAAGTTTACTGTTCATATGGTAAATCTGCAGTTCTGCGGATTCGATAATTCAAATTTGCTCAGAAATTTGATTGGGTTAAGTCCATAATTTGGCCTTAAGTTCTTCATATGAAATGTTCTACTATGTCTTAGGTTTCCATCGGTTCAAGAATCGCCTAAATCAGAGTTTTCTAGAGAGAGTTATGGCCATGCAAAGTTTACTGTTTATATGGTCAAATTCTGTAGGTTCCAGAATTGTGTCTCTAAGTTCAAGCCAAGGTTTAGGCAATTTCTGGGGTGGGTCTCTTCATGAAAATTCTAGCCCTATGTCTTAAGTTTTATTTCCAATTGGTTTCACACCAATTGGAGTTGTGTAGCTCAATTTATGGGCTGTCAAACACACTGAACTCAGTGTGCAAATTCTGCCCTAGGTTTAAAATTTTCATTTCTTCAATTATTCCCTCTAACCAACCTCAATTCACATTTAATTCACCCAAAATGACTATAATTTAGCATTGACACATCAATGGCACTTCCTAGCACAAACCCACAATTTTCAAACACCAAAGTTTGTAATTTTCCCTAATCCTACCATTTCGTTACTTCCATTCATCAACCCAAAGTCAATTCAAATTAAATAAACCTCAAATGATCATAATTTAACACTACACACACTAATTTCACTCTCTAGCACCAAAACCCAATTTTCCCATGAACCCTAATCTCCCATAATTAAATTTATGCAATCCCATGAAATCTTACTACTTTCAATCATGCATACTACTTCACTTTAACTTAGATTTATCATCAATTTAACTAAAAATACATCAAACTCTACTTTTTCTCCCATTTGGCCAAAACCCTAGTTTAGGTTCCATACATGTTTTCTTTCATTTTCTTATGAAATTTCATTATAAATTAACTTCATTCCAAGCTTATACAACTAATCTAACATGAAAAGAAACTTATCTCTTGTTGATTTCTTTCCAACTTCACTTTTCTTCCAATTCTTGTTCTCCTTACTTTTAATCTCTCAATCAAAGATCTCTTTGATGTTTTCTTTTAGTGGGCTATGGAATTTATGAAGGGAATTTAAGAGAATTAAAACTTGGGAGGGGAAATCAATGAGGGGAAGAAGTGGAAGAAGAAGAGAAAAAGAGAGAGAGAGAGAGGAAGAGAGAGGAGAGGGTGGTGGCATCTTATGAAAAAAAAGAAATGAAGAAGACATTTGTCTTCTTATATATATATATTTATCCCCAAAATTAGCTTATTAAAATTATAAATTTTAATTGTGTCATAAGGATAATTAAACTTAAATTTTTATTCCTTTTTTTTTTAACATTTACACTTAATTTTTCCTTTTAATTAAATAATTAAATTTAACTATCAAAAGCTCATAAGTCTTTCATTTTAATTTTGTCATAATGGAAATGAAAGTTTAAGTTTTCATTTCTTAAATTTTTTCTTACATATTTTTACTTGAATTTTTCTTCAATTTTTACCCCATAATTCAATTCATTAATTTCATTTAATTTAATTGACATTTTGGTCAAAAGTCAACTCTTGAGGTGAATTGCCCAAAATGCCCCTCATCGGGTCATAATCCTTCCTTTTATAATACCCGATGAGTCCTTAGCTTTTTTGTTCACTAGAATTTTTATTGTGTCTATCTCAATTAATTTTCTATTTATTTTTGGTCCTCAAGGTGTCTTTGAATAGTATTAGTCACGGACCAAAAATGATACTATTCATAACTCGGAGGTTCGAGGTGTTATAATTCTCCCCTCCTTAAAAATAAATTTCATCCTCGAAATTTACCTGGTCTCAGTCTCTAAATAGCTGTGGGTGCTGTCTCCTCATGTCCTCCTCACGCTCCCATGTAGCCTCCTGGCCTGAATGATGGTTCCACAACACTTTGACTAGAGGTATCTGTTTGTTCCTCAGCTGCTTCACCTCATGTGCCAAGATCTTTATGGGCTCTTCATCATATGTCAGGTCTGGATTCACCTCAATCTCCTCTATTGGCAAAATGTGAGAGGGGTCTGATCTGTACCTCCTCAACATGGAGACAAGGAAGACATTGTGAATCTTTTCCAACTCCGGAGGCAATGCAAGTTTATATGCCAATGGATCCACTCTTTCCAGAACCTCATACGGCCCAATGAAGCGAGGACTTAGTTTCCCCTTTCTACCAAACCTCATGATCCTCTTCCATGGGGAAACTTTCAGGAACACCTTGTCACCCACACTATACCGAATATCTCTTCTCTTTAGGTCAATGTAGGACTTCTGTCTATCCGTTGCAACTTTGAGTCTGTCTCTAATGAGCTTAACCTTTTCTTCTGTTTGCTGCACTAATTCTGGACCAATCAACTTCCTCTCGCCCACTTCATCCCAACACAAGGGAGTTCTACACTTCCTCCCATAAAGTGCTTCGTATGGAGGCATTCCGATGCTTGACTGATAACTGTTGTTGTAGGCAAATTCAATTAAAGGCAAGTGTGTGTCCCAACTCCCTTCAAACTCAATCACACAAGCCCGAAGCATATCCTCCAAAATCTGAATGATTCTTTCAGATCGCCGCCTATCCGTGGATGGAATGTCAGATCAAGTTCAATCTAGTCCCTAGGGCTTTTTAGAAACTACCCCAGAATCTAGAAGTGAACCTAGGATCTCTATCAGACACAATAGACATTGGCACTCTATGCAACCTCACCACTTCGTCAGTGTATAGTTTGGCCAATCTTTCCAGGTTGTAATCCATTCTCACTGGCAAAAAGTGTGCAGACTTGGTCAATCTATCAATAATAACCCAAACTGCATCATGATTCTTTTGTGTACGTGGAAGTCCTGTCACGAAATCCATAGTGATTCTTTCCCATTTCCACTCGGGAATTAGCAATGGCTGTAGCAACCCTGCAGGCACTTGGTGTTTTGCCTTTACTTGCTGACAAGTTAGGCATTTGGCAACATATTCTGCAATGTCTTTCTTCATTCCTCACCACCAATAGTGCTCTTTCACACTTCTGTACATTTTGGTTCCACTGGGTGCATTGCAAAAGGTGAATCATGTGCTTCCTTTAAAATGGTCTGCCTCAATTCAACATTCTCAGGAATGCATATATAACAACAAGCTCTCATCATTTACTGATAATTCTGGTTTCTTGCCATCCCGAGCCTCTTCCATCAACTTCACATACTTATCATCCTTCTGTGCAACTGCTTTAATTTGTTCTACCAGCATTGGCTTCACTTGCCAAGTAGCTCCATCTGCCCATCTTCATTAATCTCCAAATTAGCATGCAATGCCCTTAATTCATGCACCATGGACAAAGGAGAAACCCTCAAACCAGCTATAGTCGCGACTTAAAGCATCAGCCACAACATTTGCCTTTCCAGGCTGATAGTCTATCAAGCAATCATAATCTTTTATCAGCTCTAATCATCTCCTCTGCCTCAAATTTAACTCCTTCTGTGTGCCCAAGTATTTCAAACTTTTATGATCTGTGTATATATAACATCTCTCTCCATACAAGTATGTCTCCAGATCTTCAAGGCAAAGACAATGGCTGCCAGCTCCAAGTCATGTGTAGGATAATTCCTCTCATGCGGTTTAAGTTGGCGTGAAGCATAGGCAATGACGTTTCTATCTTGCATCAACACAGCCTAATCCGTTATGAGAAGCATCACTATATATGGTATACTCCTTACCCAAAGTGGGCAAGGTTAAGACTGGAGCTTCAGTTAAATGCCTCTTTAACTCATCAAAACTTTCCTGGCATCGATCAGTCCATTGAAATTTTACATCCTTCCTAAGTAGCTTGGTCAGTGGAGATGCTAGCATTGAGAATTCCTTCACAAACCTTCGGTAATACCCAGCCAAACCAAGGAAACTCTGAACTTCCATGACATTTTTGGGTGGCTTCTAATTAAGAATGGCTTCAACTTTGCTAGGATCCACATGGATACCTTTTACAGATACAATATGCCCCAAAAATGAAATCTCCTTTAGCCAAAACTCACATTTCGATAGTTTGGCATACAACTGCTTCTCCCTCAAAGTCTGCAATACTATCCTCAAGTGCTTATCATGTTCCTCTGCATTCTTTGAGTACACCAAAATATCATTAATGAACATCGCAACAAACTGGTCCAAATATAGCCTGAAGATAGTGTTCTTTAGGCCCATAAAAGTAGCTGGAGCATTAGTCAACCCGAATGGCATTACCAAGAACTCATAGTGGCCATACCGAGTCCTAGAGGCAGTTTTAGGAATGCTTTGCTCCTGCACCCTCAACTGGTAGTAGCTCGATCTCAAGTCAATTTTGGAGAATACAGTTGCATCCTTCAACTGATCAAACAAATCATCGATCCGTGGCAGAGGATATCTATTCTTTATGGTCACCTTATTCAACTGTCTGTAGTCTATGCATAGGCGGAGAGTACCTGTGACACCCCTTACCTGACTATAGTGTAGCCGAGCAAGTTATGCCACTCAGTGTGCTGGAGCACTCTATTTTATCTTAATTCATTTTTACCATAGTTTTGAATATAACTTGTGAAATATAATTCATTTATTAAAATTGTAATTTATTTGAGGTTCCGAAAATATTTTTTGGAAAATCCGGCAGAGTACCGGCTAAAAATGGAGAAAACAGTTCTTCGGAACCTGTGAAAAACACTTCCTATATTCATTTTCCATCATCTCAACTCCACTTATCAAATTCTCAACAATGTTCAATCTCAGTTCTCATTCATCCATCTCATATGATACCATGCATATATCATAGATAAACATTCACTTTTCCATTTACAACCACACTTTTCATTATTTACATGAATATCAAAATACATTACATAAGTTTCAAATACATATGAGAAAATAAAAGCAATTACAAAATACCAAAATGACATCTAGCGTCCTACCAATGCACTACAGACAGTGAGGTGACACAGACACTATGCAAAACTGTGAGCTGCCTTACCGAATCTGTGATCTACTGGGCCCTCTGTCCAATCTTCAGTACCTACGCGTTGCAAAAGCGACGCGCTAAGCATAAAGCTTAGTGGTGCAAATAATAATATAGAAAGAAATAATATGCAAATAAAAATCATAATTTCTTAGCCATTGTGTTCATAAGAACTGAATAATTACCAACTTAATGTTTAGTCGAGGGCTAATTACGTTTTATGATATTAACTTCTTCATGACTTTTAAGTTTCTTTGTATTCTATCGTAATCATTCCTGATATTTAGTTTTCGTATTTTCTTTAACAATCAGTTCAATTACAGTTATACTTTTCCATGCCCAAGTAACCTATACAAATTGACCGGACTGGATAAACGGGTAAACTAGCACTGGGTACCAGGTACCTCGGGCCGTCACACCATCGGTCACAATGTGTCTCCCGGTGTGCAAACAGAATGGCTAATAAGCCATATAAGCAATAAGGCATAAAGCCAAGTAAAACATCATAATCAGTATAGCCATAGGCTATCACATCACAGAATGGCAATGAAGCCATATATCATACGCAGTACTGCTATCAGAACCCTATTGGCATGCCAAACTATCCAAACCAATCTTGTTAGGTATACTAGGACATTTGAAACTTTTAAATTCTTCAATTTGTGAATTTCAAATTTTTGGTGTCACTATTCATCATTGGTCAACAAAAATGTTGACTTTTAGAATAAAAATGTGTACATCAACTTTAGCACTCCCAACATACCACATTTGGTGTTTAAAACTTGTTGGCATTAAGTGTTATTACCATTCCAAAGTGTAACTCAACACAAGCAGATTTTTCAGTTTTGGTGAGTCAAATTCACTGTTCCATTGGACACTGTTACTGTGGGAATTTGAAGAAATGTGAAACATGAAAGTTTTTCCTTATTTTGTCTAGTTGAATTTCCTTTTTTGAATCACTCCATTTGGAGTTTTGTAGCTCCAGATATGGCCCAAAAACCCAGGCTGGCCGGATTTGCATTCTGCAGAACATACCATATCTACAGTAGCATGAACAGTGACTTCCATAGCCATTTGGGTTAGGTTCTGGCCATAATTTGGGGTAGGTTCCTTCATGAAAGTTGTTTGTCTATGTCTTAACTTGTTGCTGTAAAAATTTCAGGTCAATTGACCAAATCTACAGTGAGTTATGGCCAAATGAACAGTTACTGTTCATTTGGTCAATTCTGCAGAGGCAGTTTCAGGGTATCCGGATTGGGGCCAAGTTTTGGTCCTCTTGCTTTGGTCTTTTGGGCATGGTTTCTAGCAAAAATGTGCCATTATAAGCCTAGTTTCATGTCCAATTGGCCAAACATCAATTGGACTAACACAGCCCAAGTTATGGCAGTGCAAAGGGACTGAATTTTCAGTCCCTATGCTGCTGTCCATAGGCAGATTTCACCTTCACTTTACCATCCAATTTTTCAGTTCTAATTAGGGTCAACCTACCTAAAATGGTCACTAATTGACCATTAAAAAGTTCTCTAACCATTTCCTAAGCTAAGTCACAATTTTACCTTTCCAAACCCTAATTCAAATTCATGGTTTATGCCATGTATCTTAGTAGCTACCAATGTATTGCTCATATGTTTATCACTTCAACATGGTTTCTATTTCACTCTAAGCTCATCAAAACACTCCTACATATTTCTTTTCGAGGGCAGCCAAAAATTCAAGAGCTCATACACATAGGTTTTTGTTCATTTAAATTACAAGTCTTACTAAATTTCAAGTCCAAAATCATGAAATTTAAGAGTTTTATGTTTATAGTTGCACTAACCTCAACTTGAAGAATCTCCAAGCTTGCCAACTTTAATTTCTCTTCTCCCTTTTGCTCCCAAACACCTTAGCAAGCTTCTAGAATAAATTTTTGTGTTGAGAACTTGAGGAAATATGGTGGGAGTTTAGGGCCTCATGAGCTTGCCAAGCTCATCAATGGAGGGAGGGGAAAGTCACGTTTTGGTGAAGAAGAAGAAGAATGGCTGCTGCTCACGTTTTTTTTTCCTTTCCTCTGGTCTTTAATTTGTCTCTTTTAAGTATTTAAGAAAGCTTATTAGCTTGTGATTGGTTGGTAATTTATAAATGACATCATGTGATGTCATTATTTGCATTATTTTGATTTTTCTTTGCTTTTCTTTTCTACCACATTTCAATTTAATTTTTAGCAATATTTATTCATATTTTATGTCATATTAATTATTTACTCAACTGGACATGTCGGCCAAAAATCACCTTTGAAGGTGAAATGACCAAAATGCCCTCCGTTTGGCTTAACGGGTCAAAATTGTCTGTACCGATTGAAAAATTTTTCTAAATATTTTCTTGGCATTCTAATGCCATAGGAACCTCAATAACCCTTCTCTGGAGTCCCAAAAATTATTTTAAAATTTTTCCCCCGGGTCTAGGGCTCCTCGTTGCGAGAACCGCAACTTCCCTCTGGTTACCCATCGCTTGGGCACCGGCTCATTTGACTTGGTTGTATTTTATTTCTAACATTTTTACTAAATTTTTCTTATTAATATTTGAGTTAATTTTGGTTCCTGACTTTAGTTTAAATATTTTTTCGGACGTTCTAGCTGTCCGGACCGACACCGGTCACCGGAACAGTAGAATGTACGGAGTTGCTACGGGGAGGGTGTTACAGTACCATCCTTTTTTCAAAAATAAATTCAAATTTACTTATACCTAACTTTAATATGCTAAACTTGAAGTTCTTAAAAATTTGTATTTCGGGGTTACTATTCATGACACTATTCAAGTCAATTTGTTGACTTTCTAAGGCTTAATAGGTATGGGAATTCTAATTTCAACCACACCACATTTTGGTTACCTAATTTGTTGGTTTTGGTTCTTTTCTCAAAACTTAAGTTTTTTAGGCAAAATTTCAAATTTTCAGTTTTGGTGTCCTGTTTTGCACTGTTCCATTGGTCATGTTACTGTTAGAATTTGGCTAAGTTTTCTTCATAGAAGTTGTTCCTTATTATCTTAACTTTATTTCCCTTTTGAATCACTCCAATTGGAGTTTTATAGCTCAAGTTATAGCCATTTTAACATAGCTGGCCGGATTGGTCTAACCCAGATTTTCTGGGCAACTAATTTGGTTCTGGCAGTTTTAGGTCACTAAATTTGGGTGGCTAAATGACTTGGTTAAGGGTATAATTTGCATTTGTGTTCTTCATGAAAGTTGTAGGGCTATGGCTCAACTTTCTACTGGTAAAATTTCATATCATTTGGACCTGCTTAGCCCAAGTTATGGCTAAATGAACAAATACTATTCATTTGGTCATTTTTGTACAGGTCAGTTTGCCTAATCCGGATTTTGCCAATTTGTTCACTATGCTATGGTCACTTTCTGGGCATGATTCCTAAATGAAAAATGTGTCATTTTGTGTCTAGTTTCATTCCCAATTGACCTCGCACCAATTGGGTTTGTAAATTTTCAGTTTTGGTCCCTTAAAAGGACCTTGGTCATGCTGCCTGCAGAATGACCATATCCAATCCGAATTTAAACCTAATTCTAACACTTCCTACACACCACAATTGGTCATACATGACCATTTTTCAACTCAAACAAGGTCAAACATATCATTTGGCTAATTCTTACATTTTTCCTCCCAAAACCCTAGGTGCCAAAACCCTAACTTTCATGCTTAGCTCAATTGATGAAATCTAAATGCATAATTAATACCTTTACACTCTTTTGCACTTAACTACTTCTTCATTTGCATCAAAATCATTCATTCTCAAACCTAAACCCTAGCTGGCCAAAATTTATGTTTGGTCCCTCAACCATGTTTTCTTTTGATTTTAAGGATGAAATCTAAGTTAAAGTAACTCAAAACATGTATTTTCAACATTAAATTTCAATTTAATTTCTTACCTCAACTTGAAGTTCCTCTTCCTCAATTTCTTCCTTTTTCTCTTTTCTTTTCTTGCTCAAGCTTCTTCTCAAGTGAAGTTAACAAGGTTTAATGGGGATTTTTGGGGACAAAGTGAGGTTTTGAAAGCTTTAATCAAACTTCCATGGGAGTTGTTTTAATGGTGAAGTGAGGGAGAGAGTGAGAATGGGTCACGGTAACAAGGAAGAAGAAGAGTAAATTTTATTTTTTTTTCTTTTATTTTATGAATTTTTAAACCTTTAGTAAGACAAAATTATCCTAGAATTTAAATTTTTTAATTATTAGGTTTATTGTCATGCATGATGTAATAAACTTTTTCAACTTTTTCTTTTTTTTTTTTTTCATTTATTTTGCTTTAGTTCTTTAATTTAATTCTTGATCCCGAAATTTTCTTTTCTCTGATTTAATTAGACAGTTAGGTCAGGAGTCAGCTCTAGGGGTGAATTGACCAAATTGCCCCTCGCTGGTTCGATCCGGTTCGTAAGTAATTCAATATTTCTTTCGGATCCCTGACCTAATTATTTGACCTACTTAACAATTCTTTTTCGTGATTTTCTCTTTTCCACTGTGTTCACAATAGTAAGTACCGTGGCGTCACATTTTAGGGTTCGAAATTTGAGTTTAAATTAACCTCGCAGTCCTTCTCGAGAAGGTCACCCATCGCTGTGACTCTTGACTCATTTAACTTCTTGTGTTCTGTTTTTCTTATTTATACTTAACTAATTGACAATTACTAATTATTTGTGTCCAGGGCTTCTCTTAGTGTCTTAGATGTGGTTCTACTTCTCTTAATTGTCCGGACTGACACCGGTCATCGGAATAGTGAAATATACCAGGCTATACAAATAGGGGTGTTACATTAAGGAACTTCTAAGTGGAGTTGATTGAGAGTTTAAGTCATGCTTGAGGACAAGCATGGAATAAGTGTGGGGGAATTTGATAAGTGCATAATTTATTAATTTTACTCCCATCACATTTAGTGTTTCTAGTATGTTTTTATGTTTAATTCAGTTGGTTAAGTATATTTATCATTTAGGCATATGCTTAGATAGTTGTTGGAATAATTCTGTTAAATGAAGAAATTTTTAGCATTTGATCTTTGCTGTATTTTTTAGGTGTTTCTAAAGTTGTGGGTCTCCAAATTGATTGCTGTTTAATCCATTGAAAAGCTAAGATAGAGCACTATAAATGATAAAGAAGAACCAAAGCCCAAATCAGTCTCCAAGGTTGACAAAATGAGCTATGGATCTATTGCAAAAGCCCAGATTTGATGTGTCACGATCAGTTTCAGTATTTATTTTGTATCTGGAGTTCCAGACATCCAAATGAAGCAAGCCTAAGCCCAATTGAACCTTAAGAGGCTCCTCTACAACTTCTATGATGGGTTGGAAGCAAGATAAGGCCATTTTAATTGTCAAAAATGGCAATGAAATCATCACAATGGGCTGGACTGTCTGTCTAAACTAGTCCTGGTTTTTGGGCCATAACTTGAGCTGTAGACCTTAGATTTGGGCAAATGAGTACCCGTTAGAAAGCTAAGAAATAGAACTATAACTTTCTTGAAGAGGGCAGAGACAGATTCGGAAAGGAAGTCACTGAAAATCGGCCTTGATTTCAGAGACGTGAATGCAGGCTAAAACTCTGTCTTTTGAATTTCAAAACTTTTCCTAGTTTGGTTCCTACCTTTGGGATTAGGTTTTTGATTATAAATATGTCTTTGGATAGTAGCTAAAACACATCCAATTCAGACCTTCATTCTCCATGGAAGACCTTCATTCTCCATTCTCTTTTTAGATTTCTTCTTTATTTTTCTTAATTTTTCTGTAAGCCATGAACATGAGTGGCTAAGTTTTTAACTCAGTTCAAGGGATTCAAGTTCTTTTGTGTGATTTATGAGACCGGGTTCTTAATTTAATTAATGTCTTTTTGAATATATATTGTTTTCTGATTTAATTGTTTTTGATCTATTAAATGATTTGCTAAAAAGGCCTATTAGTTAATTATTTGGTTTGATCAATTGCCAGTTTATCTTCATAATCCGTAATTGTTGTGTAAGATTGAAAATGAGTAGCGATTAGGTTTTATTGATTATGATCCCAGTTTTCGATAATAACCTAAGAAAACAATAAGGTGAATTAAATGATTTATGCTTTATAAATTGTTGTTCAACTTAACTACTTCCTATTCTTAAAGCAGTTATTAATTTGATAAGGATTGCTTAATACCAATTCAGTTAATAATTAGAGTCAATAAGAGTGCTGGGCTCGACTTGATGAGTATAGGGAAGTTAGGGGTTTACCTCACTGTTTGGTAAATCTACGTTAAGTATTCAATAAGAGATAATTATATTTCTTTTGTCTATAATCGAATCAATGCATTAGAATGAGAATTACCTTGGACTGAAGTTTGTTAATTTGAGAGTTTCATATTTAATTTTAGTTCTTAATTTCTGATTTCTAATTTCTTCTTTGAACTGCGAATTACCGCCCCCCCCCCTCCCAACCTTTGTTTCTTTCTTTTTCCATTACACAAGTGCGCGAAATTTTAGTAATTCAGTCTCTAGGGTTCGACCTAGATTTACCATTTGCTACAGAAAATATTTTATAGCTGTTAATTTCAGTTAATTTAAATTTTGGTAGATTCGACAACCATCAATCTCCTTAGAATTTTGATCCATAAAAGTCTCCTTATCATGCTTTCGGGTGTGAGTGTAGACAAACTGATGCGTCCCATATTGGTTTTGCAGGGAGGTCTTGGGTGTTATATATATGGGTTTGCAAACCTCCCCTTATGAGCTAGCTTTTAAGGTGGAGTTAGTGTTAGTAGTATGCCCTAGAGCATATCATTTAGTATGTATCTTGTACATGTTTTATTAATAAAAGGCATTTCCACTTTTTCGTTTACATAATATATTTATGTGTAATAGAAAAGGTCCATTGATATTTTATTAGAAATTATATTCTTAAGTTGTTAAGAATATGAGTGACAGTATTTCTAGTACAAAGTATCATAAATAGGTTCACAATCAAGGATACTTCATAATAAGGATATGACTTATCCAGAAAGATTGTATTCATGTTTGTTCCCAAGTTATTTATATGAGATATAAATAAGATGGAATGGTGAGTCTCATGCCATATAACAAACATGATAGGTACTTATAAATGATAAGTAGGCCGAACCAGTGACACTTATGACAAGCACATGGAGTTTACTCTTGTCAATGTTTTGTCATAAATCATATCAGTGCATATAATCTTTAGACCTGAGATAGCACAGTTATCTTGTAAATAGGTAGTTTGAGTTTGATACTGCTTTCATACTTGTACTGTGTATGGGTATATGGGCATGTGTTGGCTCCTACTAGTTATATATGGAGGTAGGTGTTGATCAAGATGGAATCTGTTCCTCTAAGTAAATAGAGATAAAATCCTATGTTCATTTAATTATTCTTGATGTTTCAAGTTCCTGGCCAGGACAGATAAATTTAATCAGAAAAGAGTTTCTGATGAGAAAATCTTTTTAGTCAAGAATTGGAATTAAAAGAGAACATAATATTCATAGCATATAGAGTTTGACATAAACCATGACTCCAGCTTGAGTTGGGATTTTGTAACAGAGAGATTTTAGTGCATGGTAACATATGATTATAGGTTCATTTAAGGTAAACCTTATTACTAATTGGGTGGCCATGGCATGCTATGCTAGGTGTTAACCATGGTCTATGAGGTGCATAAAATGATTTAGAGAAATCATTTATGGTAAGAAAGAGTTCTGATGATATTAAGAGTTGATATCATATCTCATTGCTAATTAGTGATGAGCCTAGTAAGTCACACACATACACAAGTTAACACCTAATTAAATATGATTTAATTAATTAATTAAAGAGTTTAATTGATTAATTAAATAGGTTTGGTTTGCAATTAGATTGCAAAGTCCCTAGCATGACTTGAAACCAAATCTAGATTATTGGATGTAAAGTATAAGTTAAATTTATATTTAAAGTGTTTAAATATGAATTTAATTAATGAGAAATTAATTAATAAAGATTAATTAATTAATTTATATTTGATATAAATTGATTAGAAAAAGGGAAATAATTATTTTGGGTTAAGAACTCAAAATTAAGACACAGGGGCATTTTGGTCATTTCACATGGTGACATGTGGCACCATGGATGGTGACACATGGCATTACACATAAGCTTGCCAAATGTCTTTTAATCATGTAAGATGATTAAAATTAAGATTAAATATAGGTTTGACACTTGGCACAATGTGATTGGGTCAATTAAACCTAGAACCAATCAAAGGGTGACATGTGGCAAGGGTGACATGTGGCAAGGGTTTAAGTGGTGACCTAGCTATATAAGTGTTGTTATGAAAAATTAAAACACACAAGCTGCTGCTCCCAAGTGTGCCGCCACCCTTGAGACTCACATTCTCTCTTCCTCTTCATCTCTCATCTATTCCAAGAGATTAGCAAACAATCTCTTGAATTAAAAATACTAGAAATCGTTTCTAGTGTCCTGTTTACATCTTTAATCTCTTGAAAGGCAGAACTTGATTTTCTAAATAATAGAAAAAGCTTTAGAAGCTGTTCAAGGGCTGCCATAGGTGTTCTTGGTGTGGACAAGCTAGAGGGACAACATCTGGTGTCCTGAAGACGAATCTCAAAGGCGCAAATACACTGCTGTGCATCAAAAGGTTAGTGTGTTTGTTCTTGATTTAAAATAGGATTCTAAAATTAATCTGATTAATTCTAAAATCTTAAATGGCAAATGCAGATCCAAAAACATATTAAAAGAGTTTTAATATGTTTTTTATCATTGAAATCAAATAGATAAAAATAAATCTTGCATGATGCATGTGACCCTAGGTGAAAATTTTTGAATTCAATGGTATAAACTTGTGTTTTTCACGCTTCTGTTCCTTCAGTTAGGCAGGTTCATATCATTTGGTATCAGAGCCTCACTCTGTATGGGTCAGTGGGCCATGTACAAAGGCTCCTTAATGTTCTTCAGGAGAGGTCGGGGTGAACGAGTCATGACTTCGGTTGCTTCACGAGGACATTCAGTCTAAAGGGGTCAAGAATGATGCATCCCACATCGGTTCTGCAGGGAGGTCTTGGGTGTTATATATATGGGTTTGCAAACCTCCCCTTGTGAGCTAGCTTTTGAGGTGGAGTTAGGCAGGTTCATATCACAAACAACTTAGTTGGAGTTAGCTTTCAACTCAATTCTTTTCCCTGAGCAAATGATAAATAGTTTTCACAAACTATTATTGTATGTACATATATACTAAATTATTGAAATTTATTATGAAATTAAAAATAAAAATGAATAGAGTTTCCCTTATAATTTGACATTTTACCCTGTCAAAAATTTAAAAAAATCTCACAATTCAATCACACAATAATCCATAATATTTTCTTGATAATTTCATCACAATTCCATCATATTTCCATCAACAATCATATATTCCTATGTCCTCATAATTAATGAGATATATATATATATATATATATATATCTCCAAGTAAGTTTAAATTGTGATGTAATAATGAATTTGTGATTTGTTTGTATGAAAATACCAATTTATCTGACCATTTAACATATGTTATGGATCCGCATGTGTAGGTAGATGGTGTAGGAGCATTACCACGATGATTTCTAAAATATATCTTCGATTGTCGAATGACCTCGACATTTCCAATACTGCTCATATTTTCCCCAAGTTTCTTCAGAAATATATGATGGCTTTTTCCTGGAATTTTTCAAATCTGTCATTATGTAATTGTAGTGTTTGACTACCTTCAATCTCCATGCAGCATTTTTCCCTTCTTCATTAGAGGAATCCCAAAAGTATTTTTTTCACAAAAAAAGAATACATATTTTTAATGATTAATGTATATTGAAATATGAAACAACATAAGAAACAGAAAAATGACGTTACCTTAAATTCTTCTCAGTAAAAGTCTTTTGTCTCTTGCGTGATAGCCTTCCATTTAACACCATCAGGATCGATATGCTGCTTAAAAGTATTTGTGATCACACAAGCACACCTAGAACCATTTGATAACCTGAACACATAGAAGAAAATCATTTTAGTAAAAGGTACATTTGCATTGCATATCCTTGATAAAATAAATAAAATAATTGTTTAACACATTTTCCATCACAAAGTTTTAGTTGCCTTCGCCTTAAAGAATCAATTTTTGTTTTAGCAGATGGACGAGAATCCTGTGAACTAACAGTTGTAGACTCCTGTGAGCTAACAGTTGTAGACTCCTGTAATGTCTCTAGTGCAGGCTCCTAGCTGGCCATTGGTGTAGGCTCCTAGCTAGCCACTGGAGCATGGAACTGCATCAACTATTGTAACTGAGGTGTCGAACGCTCACCTCCTTCAGGTGGCATAGGTGTTCTTATGTTGACATCATGAGAAGCAGATGCTTTGTGTCTACTCCTAACCATACTTGTAAATTAAATAAACATGATAAGAAAAGTTAATTTGCAATAAAAATTAATTTTTTCCTGCCAAAAATCCTGTAGAACCTCCCCATAAATTTCCAAAATTTCAACAAAAAAAGAAAAAATCCATCCTGGCCTGCGCATTTATTATACACATATCCTTTTCCCAAGTAATTCATAAAGTTAAATTGTAACATAATAGACATTAATAATATTATAATATCACAATCATTACGCTAAAGTGCATTAAATAATAGTATAACAAATATAAGTTACAATTAAATTGAACATTGCTTTTGAAATGTTTATAAATCAACAAAATGACAAATGATATTGGTAAAAAGTAATATATTTCATAAATTTATACATCTACAATCTCACTATCCATTACAATATAATTTATTCACTATCATTGTCATAAGTTTTTCTTCATCTTCTTCATCACTTCCTGTTGTAAAATTTTGATTTGTCTCGTCCAATAGTTCCTCTTCTTCAACAGCTATAAGCTCTAATGGTTCACCATTTGGATTATTTAGGGGTCCAATCTGTTCACCTTCTACTTCTGTATCAATTTGTAACACATCAACTACCTCATCTTGAAATGCTTGGTCAGGCATTTGCTTTGTTAAATTTGTCTTAGGCATGATGACAATCGACTTAGGCTTGACTTTACACACTGCATACCAATCAATCTTATCTCGTCTTACGCTAGGATAAGGGAGGTAAACCACTTGTTCAGCTTACGAAGCAAGTATGAACAGTAAATATTTATTTAATATTTTTCGATGAATAATATCCACTAAGTTATACCATTTGTGAACCTTAATACCGACATCTGGAGCTAGATCAAACTATTCACACTTGAAGAGAACAACTTTCTTTATTAGTAACGTAGGGTACTCTATTTGAACTACCTCTTTCAAGATACCATAGTAATCATTAGAGTTGTCACCATATGTTGAACCCCTAATGCAAACTCCGCTATTCATCGTAGATCAATTAGCACCATTACTACTTGTGTGAAATCTATAACCATTTATGAAATACACAGGATATGATTTCATGCTTCTCAATAGCCCCTTCGCTAAATCCTTAATGAATTTATTCTCAATGTTTGAATGCCTTGCTTGATAAGTTGAGGAGAATTGAAATCCTTATTATTATATACTACATTATTTGAATATTGACAATCAAATGAGTTAGATAAATTAATACTTACATAAGATTTAAACCAATCTTTAATTTTTTTTTCTAATGCTTCATCAATTTTTGCATCACTAATATTACACGATGTTTGTCACAACTTATTCAAGAATGAACTACAAATACAATTAAATTGTGCAGTTCTTAGAGGGCAGTTTTTAGGTATTCAATAAACTTACTTGACAAATGTGTTAGTTTTAAGGCAATTTAGTAGGACAAATATTCGGACGGCCTTATATTCATCATAAGCCAACACCCTCATTTTTGCTTTATCATACAATAAACTAGAATACTTGAAGATTAATAAATTACCTTTGATATCAGCATCATCCCCACTATCATCATTATGGGGTACTTGTCAACCCGCTTATTACATGAGGTTCAAAATAATGCACACAAAAATTGGATGCTTCTTTAACTAAGTATGCATTATATATTGAACCTTCTACTTTTGCTTTATTCTTTACATTTTGCTTTAGGTGGCGTAGAAATCTGAAAATGAAAAACATATTATGCAAGTGGCTCACCAAAAGTGAACGATGCATTTCACAACATTAAAACAAAAATAACAAATAGCTACTAATATTCTTATTAAAATACAAAATTCTTTATTATATTACCTACTGAATGAATTTTAGTAGGTAAACTACCTGCTAATATTCAGAAAGCAGCTAATATTTTTAATATATATTTGGTTTTACTAATATACGATATTTTTTCTTAAATTATCTACTACGTTAATGTTAGTCGATAACTTACCTACTAAGTTTTAGAATAGTAGCTAATAATTTTAAATTATATTTACTTTTATAAAAATATAAAATTCTTTATTAAATTAACTATTAACCTAAATGTAGTAGGTAAATTACCTACTAATATATGAAATAGTAGCTAATATTTTTACTTTACTAAAATATAATATTCTTTCTTAAATTATCTACTACCTTAATTTTAGTTGGTAAATTATCTATTAAGTTTTCAAATAGTAGCTAATAGTTTTAAATTATATTTACTTTTACTAAAATGCAATATTCTTTCTTAAATTATCTGCTACCTTAGGTTTTATTGGTAAATTACCTACCGTGTTTTCTAATAGTCACTATATATAAAAACAATTAATATCAAATTCAAGACAATTTATTGATTACAGAAGTTAAAATATTAGTTTTTACAAAAAAATTAATTTTATTTATTTGGGCTCCTCATTTTTGAATTAAATCATATGAGTTATCTATTGTTAATGCTTAGTTCAACTTTTAATTTAGGAATCATTTAAATTAGGGTCATTTCAAATTTCATACAAATTAAAATGAATTATGAGTCAATTTAGGTTTAACAAATTCAAATCGAATTGATGGGTCAAGTCAAAATTTACTATATTTATAAAACAACAATAAAATATTATTATTTTTATTTTTAATATCATTCCTAAAATTTAAATGTTGATTAACAAAATATAATATTTTGATTAATTAAATGATTATGTAGTTATTAAGCTTGAATGAAATTTGAATCAATAAAAAAGCCTTAGGCCCACCTATATATGGGAAACCCTAAGGGATGTTTAATGGTGACTTGTTGGAGAAAAACCATAGCCCTGTGTTACAAGACGATTGGGCTTTTAAAAAAGTGAAACATAGGGAAGATAGTGAGGGGGTTATGGGTGCTGGTATCTCTTTCTGTGACATTAGTGCAACTCTGAATATTGATTTGTTGGGTACATCTAAAGTTGTGGTCTTGGGAGCTTTTGATTTTCTTATGGATAGGATGGTAGCATGACAAAGATTATGATTTCTGATATGCGACATGAACTATCCAAGAAATGGCAACATAAAGTTGTGGTTAGTGTTTTGGAGAAGAAGGTAGGGTATAAGGTGTTGTGTAGTAAACTACAGACACTATGAAATATTCAGGCTATGAAGATTTGATATATTAAGAATGAGTTTTTTCTTGTGAAATTTTTAGATTCATAGGATTTCATAAATCAATGATTGATAAACCTTGGACTATATTTGGGTATTATTTGACGGTGCAGCCTTGGTCTCCTAAATTTGACATCTCACAGATGGAATTAGGAAGGGTGGTTGTTCAGAATAGATTGCCAGGGCCACCTTTGCACTTATATCAGAAGTAGGTGAAATAGGCGCTTAGAGCTTTTAGAGATGCAACTAGAAGAGTGGTGAAAATTGATTATTTGATTACAATACTCGTAATTTGATTTGAGGATGCTTTACAAGGCTACCTGTGGCCATTGATATAAGGGAAGTTTTGTTGTCAAAGTTCTCAATCAATGAAAAAGGGCAATTGATTGAGTCTAAAAGTTTACCAAATGTCTATAATTTACATGGGCAATCTTTGAGACTCTCTTTACAGTTGCCAAAACTCTACCTATTCTAAAGAGGATCTTTCAAACTTTGAAACACTATCTATAGCTATTAAAACACTATCAAAATGCTCTTTAAGAACCCTAGCCATCGCCCTATTCTTCTTCACATCAACACACACACACGCACACACATACACACACACACACACATATTTCTCCATTGCTGATAAAAGAGAAGGGGACTAGAAAGCTTTGTTTTGGGACTTAGCATTCCACTAGCCATAACTACAACAATTGCCACTCATTTTTGGAGATCATAAGGTGTTTGAGAATCTCTTACTTCAAGGAGAACTATTGAATACAAATGTGGTCTCTGAGGGCATCATCAAAACTCCATAAGCATCTAATCACATTTTTAACTGTCCAGTTTTGACATGTTGTAAACAACTTCCTTTGCACTTTATTTTATTTATATTGAATTCCTTAGGTAGTTTTCATATCATTTAGCATTTTGAATCACTAAAAAAAGATATATAACATCTTTTATAATTTTTAAAAGTTAGGACACCTAGCCCTGCACACAATCAGAATTTATAGATGGCATAACTTAGGTTTTATAAATGTATTTTGTGTTTCTTATGATGATGTTAGGATGCATAGAACATGAATATAATTTTGGTTGCATGATTCTCCTAATGGATTGGCATGCAATTTGAGATTAACATGAGAGGTTAGAATCTACCTACATGCAAACATGTTTCAATTTTGCTATTATTTCATGTGTTTTCTCTTTTGATTATGCATGTTTATTATTTCTATGTTTTAGTATAATTTATTATGAGTGTACAAATGCAATTTTATAATGTTTAGGATTTGATTTCTATTTTTAGTGCATTTTTCATTTTTGCTAGTTTGAACAAAGCATGTTTGAGTACCCATGTGCTATTTTCTGTTTATGTTATTTTATTGATTTGATGACTATACTAACATATTTTCTTTCTCTTTTGCATGAATTTAATGAGTGCTAAGAGGTGATTGAGAGGCTACATGGAGAAACTTGGATCCAAAGTTTGCACTTTAAACCCGATTAGGAATGGTTTTCACTTTTGATTTTCTTTGATCTTAATTTGCTTTTTATTTTTATGGTTTCACAAGTTTGTTTAAAAGTTTTGGTATGTAATCTTTCAAAAATGAGTTAAAGCACCCCTAAAGGCAAAATTAGAGAGCATGAAATGAGCCAAAAAAAAAAAAAAAGGAAATAGTGGTTGAGAGGAACACACTTAGGGCGTGTTCTATGCATTGATTTTGAAGTAAAAGGCTGATTTTGAAATCTAAAGCCCCAATAAGTGGATCTTTAAGGCCCCTTGCATGAGGTAATGACCCTAAGGGGGCCTTGTATTAGTTTAGTTATTTCCTAAGGTCCTTTTTAGTTAAGTTTTAAGGATTTTAATTCTCTTTTCTCCTTTCCTTTCTTTAGTTTTAGGATATATAGATTTACTTTCTTATTTATACTTTATGTTTGCATGTCACCAAGGCATGTAAACTAACTTAGAAGCATATTAAATATGATAACTAGGTAAACTTAAAAAGTATAAAGATGCATGCTAGAAACCCCATATGCTAGCCTTAGGATTTTTATCTTTCTTTTTTATGCTAACATGTATTATGTTAAAATCACTTATGCATGAAACTAACTTAGGAACATGGTAATTAAGGGAATATGGTAATCAAGGTAAAAGGCTTAACTTAGAAACTTAGTGTGCTAAGGCCTATTGAATGCGTGCACACTTACTTGTTTCTTGTATGAATAATATGCGTATGTGTAACTTAGAATTGCACCCGCTTTAATAAAGAACTTAGTAAGAGAATAATAAGCTCATCTTTAGAGAACAACAGGTGGAGGCTAGCCTAATACCTAGTATTAGAAAAATCTAGATGAAGAGAGTGCTTAATATCTTCCCTCATTTGTACCCAATATCTTGAATAGTGTCCTTTAGCTATGATAATGAAGGGCAATGGACCTCTGTAAGGGGTAGAGTTATCACCCACTATGTCCTTTCATTTGTCTTGGGTGGTGACTCTTATCAATTCTCTGCCTCCATGGCATAGCCTCAAGTGTATGGTAGTTTATAGGAAGATGATAATAAATAGGTTGGAGTTTAAAAAGGTCACTCATAATGGCAACTTCACTAGGATAGAGGATGGATAGTCCAATGTAGCGTTCTTTAGCCTATTATTGTTTTCTTTTTGAGTTTCTTTGTATTAGAGGACACTTGCACATAAGAGATAAATCATGATCAACCTTATTGTGGTGTAGCCCTTGCAAATAAATTGAGGAAGCTAAGTTCCATTCAAGTTAACGCAAATTGGCTTATCTTCACAATGCATGAGCACATATCCTAGGGTATAAAAAGAGCATTACCAAGTTGTTTGCACCTTTGACCTTCATAAGGTCAATGGGAGACATATTGGTAAAGCTCACACTTATGGGAACCCTTTTATAGCACTCCAAATGTTTCAAAAATATAATATATGAATTTATATAAATTATTTTAGTAATTTATTTTGATTAAGGAATTTAGATATATATATATATATATATATATATATATATATATATATATATATATATATATATATATATATATAAATTATGTTACAACGGCCTTAGACCCATAAATAATATCACATTGCCCATCTGAGGCCTATTAGAACCCTAATCTAAGTCCAATTCTCCAATTCCAAGTCAGCTCCTAACTCTTTTACAGTCCAAATAATTATTCAATATTCTTAGTATAATACCCTTCACCTAGGCTAGCCAAAATCTATACCTGGAGATGAAAAATTTCTTAAAGTCCCAAGGGAAGGAAAGGTTTAAGGAAGTGGTTTGAGAGAGAATAAATGAAAAGGAAGGTTTAATTGTGAAAAGCCTATCTAGACAACTTCAACCAGTAAAGTTGCTTACACCCCAAAATTTAGGAGTCCTATCCCTCTCTCCCAATCTCATCACCTTTCTCCCCATTTTCTCCCCATTCCCTCTAGTCTCTCACCCATTTTACCCCAAAACTCCCTATTCTAACCCCCCATGCGAAGAAGAATCTCCTATAAGCCATAGAAAGAGTAAAGACACCCTTGTCTCTCACCCTTTTAAGTAGTTTAGAGGAGGAATAGGCGGAACGTTTGCCTTTGGAAACCTAACTAAGTGAGGTAAGCCTGCTTATACTTCCTCCTAGTTTGTTTAAGGTTTTAAGGTTAGTATTTTATAAATAAAATGGTTAAGGGTTGTTTTGGGGTTTAGTATAAAATTAAGAGATTTAAGTTTACATTTAGAAAATTAGTTGTTTGAAAAGCAATTTTAGTTGTTCAAAGTCTAAAATGGTATAGTGGACCTAGAATGAGAACTGTAAGACTAAATGTTGAGAGTTAAGGGTTTGAAGGTTTGAACCTCATGTGTTGGACTATGGATAAATTTTGGAAAATCTCAGGTTTGACGGTTATATCTTTAGTTGTCAAAATATGTAAACAGTCATGTAAATAGTGCATGGCACCTTCAATAGTTGAAATCCAAATCTTCGGCTACTAAAGATGCTCTACTTGAGAATTTCAATTTTAATTCAATCTATTTAAGTCCTAGGCTAAGAACCTCCAAATCCCTTCCATTATAGACATGGTGATAAGACATAAAGGACCTAAAGTCAATGAGTCAAAGAACTATCTAACAGTAGGTGAGCTAGTAGAGTCCAATAACCTAAGGTGAGTATAACTGACTAAAAGTATTTTTAATTTAATATTTAAATTGCTCTATTTTATTTTATTTTATGCATGTTCATGCATCATGACATGAATATAATTTATCTTATCACAATAATATTTGCATAATTATTTTATATAAGTTACTATTGAAAAATCACAAAGGTGTTGCATATATATTATAATGTGCTGGTAGTTCATGGATGACCTACTGGTTCCCAATGGAAAAGTAAATGAAATGTAAAAAAATGGCATTCATGCAAAAGAACTCACTATGAAATGGTGTAGGGATAACTAGTAAGATAATTTTGTCTCTCTAACATCAATAGAATGATATGAATGAAAAGCAGAAGTCTTAAGGAGCTCCCATAAATGGTTGAGCACATTAGACAAATGATATGTTATGATATGGGTGGGGGAACCACTAATGATATGAACTACCTTGATTGATTTATTTATGATGTAAAAACTTGTGTGATTACTGCATTCTTATATGCTTAATTTATTTTATTTAAGTATATGTTTCTTCCTCAAGTAAGCTTTTACTTACTGAGCCCTAAGCTCACTCCTCTTCTTTTGTCTCCCATTTTAGGGACAAGAACTAAGCATGCAGTTAGCATACCCGACTTATGAGTTCCAGATGTTATTGCTTTAATATTTCTTAAAAGATATATAAAAATTTATGGAACTCTCTTTTGTGACATGTAATTATGTAAAGGTTTACTATGCTTACTACCCCACATTTACTTGATGTAAATAAATTATTTTCTTAAATTATTTAAAATGTTTTATGACCTCTATAAGCCCTATGAATGTTTAAGAAAGAATGTTCAGGCTTACTATGGGTTCTTATAGCTTTTAACCTATCCATTCCCTTAGCATCGATAATAGTCAGGGATTCAAGTTGTTAAAAAATTGGTATCAGAGCACTAGGTTTACGAGCATGGACCTAGATGCTTGTAAAGTAAAAAGAAAGGAAAGAGAGAAAGTGAAAAGAAAAGTAAAAGTATGGCCTAGCTATGTGAAAGAAAATGGTTTTTAAAATGGCAAACATAGTAAATTTTGGATATATGTCTTATAATTTTAACCTTGTTTAAAGGGTTGACTTCATATTTAACATCTTAGTACTTTTAGTAGAAGTAAGGTCTAGCCGACAAGCAAGTCTAAGTTCTAAATTAGGTTTTAAGTATGTCAAATAAATAGGCATCCTTAGATGTGAATCCGGGATAGAATGACCTAAAGGAAGTTCCCTTCTAGTGTTGAGGTGTGAACTTTGGTTTAGAAATGGAAAATGAATAGAAAGAGTAAAGGCAAAAAAGAATAATGTCATTGGGAGGTAGTAAAGGCCTCTTAGAGTGAGCTCAGCGGCAAAACTGAATCAAATGAAGAGAAAGAAAGATAATGTTAACCTCTAACCCTTAGAATGTTAATGAAAAAAAGAATGTAAACCAAGTTCAAAACTCAAGACCAATGGGATTCCTATGAACTAATGAACTTAAGCAAAGGAAATGAAGCACTTGGAGAATCAGGGTTTTTAAGGGGCAATTTTCACTAGAATAAAGAAAAATGTAATTGGACTTTAGAGGTTGGACCAACCTTAACATAGGAGGGTTTGGTCCACGCAGTTAGGGCTTGCCTTAGGATCTCCTAAAACTTTTATTTGACCAAGGAAGGACTTGAAGTAGCCTTGGCCGAATGGCTGAGCCTATGGGCCTATTCCAAGGCCCATTTGGACAAAAGGGATAAGAGAGCAAGTAAGCATTTATTTTTATTGTGTGGTTGCTTAAAATCACTTTTAGAAGGGAAAAATAAGAAGGGAAAGAGCAAAATAAATAGGGAAAGGAGATGAAATGGTGGGAGCTAAAATAAGAAGAGATTAGGTATTGAAATGGAAGGAGATATCATTCGTTTTCCAAGCCAAGTCAACTAGGGAAGCCCTCTCCCTCATATAAAACCATTATATTCTTCTTTCAAAAGGGGAAAGAGACCTTTTAGACACACCTAAGCTAACAAAATTTGGAGACAACCTTAGGGAGCATGCACCTCCAAAATACACAAAAAGGAAATCCTAATTGACTAGGAAAGGGATTTGAGTGCTTACCATTTGTTATATTTTTTTTTTATTGTATTTGGAGGTTAGAACCTTGGTTACAAATTCTCTAGTTTGTTAATCATTGATTCCAAAAGGATAAACAAGTGCTATGAGATCACTAAACACGCTAAATAACCTTTTAAACTCTTAAAATTAGTTTATGTTGTTATTTTAGTTACAATGCTTTCTTTGAGGCTAAAACACTTCATCTAACCCTTTACTCAAGTTGTCTTAGTGTTTAGGGACCCTTAAATTCTATCCAAAGTAAAGAATATTGAAAGGTATGATTTAAGGGCACCAAAATACTTTGACACACATGCATTAGTGCAGTTTTGGTTTTGGTTTTTTCACTTTCTGTTTCATTTAGAATAATGTTGTTTCAATAGTTCACATACTTCTATCCATTTTAAAAATTTTTTAAGATATTTTATAGCTATTATAATGTGTGTTCATGCCATTTTAAAAAAGGCAGAAATTGTCTAAATTAATAGACATTCATTCAGATTCAATGGTGTAAAATAGGTTCTGTTTGCATTTCTTTGGGTTTATTTTATTCTTATCATTCCATGTGCAAGTTGCCTTTTTGCACTTCAACCTGTTTAGTGCCATCTTTCCATAACATTGCCATAGCATTTAAGAATATGCCATGAAGGCAGAGGATTGACTAGAATCACCTTTCATGAAAAAACTGAGACAAGGGACATAGTGGGCAATGACTATACCCTTTGTAAAGGACTATTACCTTTTAGTGCCATAGCCTAAAGGACATGGGTTTGGGATAGAGGGTATGAGAGAGAGTAGGTGTTAGGCACCCTCTTCGTCCAAACTTATAGGTATTGGGCCACCGTCCACTTATTGTTTTCTAAATCTTAGCTTATTGTTTTCTTATTAAGTTCCTTGTCCAAGCAAAATGCAGTTCAAAATTATACACACGCATATTATTCATGTAATCATGCAAGTAAATTCATCCGCGTTCATGGGTCCTAGCGTACTAAGTTCTTAGGCTGAATTAATTTACCTTGATTAGCATCTTGCCCTAGTTAACATGTTCCCTAAGTTAATTTCACGCATAGGTTACTTCACACGTAACACATGTTATTTATAATATTTAAAAGAGAAAGATATAAATTCCAGAATACAAGGTTTCTATCATCCATTTTCACTTTTTATGTTTTACCAAGTTGTCCTATGAACATATTTCTAAGTTATTTTAATGCCTTGGTGATATTAAACATAATAAAGAAATTAATTGTGCAGAAAGTGAGAGGAGAAAAGATAACTTAAAAAATCCACAATAATTAATTAAAAGGCCCTTCTAAACTAAAACGAATATAATGCAAGGCATTAAGGCTCGTTACCCCTTGAAAAAAGCCTTGGAGTTCCTATTCTTAGGCTTTTGGGCTTCAAAATTGCTTCTCAGTCAAAAAAGGTTGAGAGTTACGTGCCCCAGGGCATTCTTTCTATATTGGAGCACACGTTCTGAGGCATGTTCTTTGCTGCCAACCTGCCCATGGTTGCCTTGTCCCCTTTTCTCGTGTCCTCCAGTTACTCCTTTGGTTGTTTCATGTACTCCTTGATTGGTCCTTTTGGGATTTTAACTTCTCCATTCATGATATCGAACATTAAACCATCCAAATGTATAAAGAATAAATTACAATATGATTAAAGATCAACATGCCATTTTTTTTTGCCTAAAATTGGATCTTGGATGATTAAATAATCAATTTGGCACTTTGACCACAAATGTCTCCATTTGGTCCATTGAATAAGCCCTAACAAGCGTTTAAACTCATAAAAAAAAGGAAGGAAACAAGTTAGTATGATTGATCTAACAATAGAGACAAAACAACAATCATAAAAGTTTTATATATTCAAACTAAAATATTGTAAACTACACTAAAATTTAAAAAAAAAAAAAAGAGTCCTAAAATTAAAGCAATTATATAACACATTATACTAAAACATAGAAAAAATAAATAAGCAAAAAGCAAAAGGTGAACACATAAAATAATAACACGATCAAAACATATTCGCATGCTAGCAGATTCTGACCTTTCTACATAAAACCCTAATTGCATACCAACCTACAATAATAATGTTGCAAACATAAATTGGATCATAATCTGCACATCTTTACATGCAATTCTGTGACAAGAATAATTATGATAGTTATTTTGGAACTCAAGTTATGTCGTTGACAAGTTCAGGTGTGTGCAGAGGCATGCTTTTGTGTGCCTCAAACTTTAAAAATTCATAACTAATGCTAGGAAAGTGCTTTTTGAGTGATTCAAAAGGCTAAATGGCATGTAAACAACTCAAAATAATGTATTAAAATCAAATCAGAACCAAAAAAGCATGCTTTTAAAGGGATGAAATTGAAAAGAATGTAAATTACCCTAAACATGCAATGGAGTTGTTCATGGTGCCCTTAGAGTTTACCTTTGAATTTCGTGATTTCTTTTGGTATTAGAGCCTTCTTGGACACCTTTAGATGCTTAGGAATGGATAAGAATGGACCTTTTGTGCGTCAATGGAGTGTTGAAAGGTCAAGGAACACCAAAAACCTGCCTATTCTTCAATCAGCTAGGGCAAGTGATGGCGTACGTGTGCTATAGTAGTTAGCAGCGAGGGTTGCAATGGGAGAGGTTTTTTTATTTTATTGTATTTTATTTTTATTTTTTTCTTTTGGGGAGATTAGGACGGCTGTAGAGAGTGTGCTATAGTTGTCTCAAAGGTGATAGAGCTGATAAAGGCTAGGGTTTATATAGGCTTAACACTAATTTTCATCGTTAGTCTCCTCTTTACCTCTGCAAATGCATGCACTCAAGGGTACAAAAATAGACTTCTACACCATGCATATTTAATTGCCTCATAGATGTTCTAAAATTAGTATGGTATGTGTTTACATAGTCTTAACGATTGAAAATGATTTCAGACGTCTACACTCAAGGGCTGTTTTGATTAGTTTGTATACTTCCATGCGTTTAATTTATCTAGGCCGTTTAGGCATCAATATAACATGTATTTAAATGAATTTTAGTGATGGAAATTGGTTCTAATGTTGCATAATTGATAGGCACTCATTCGGCCAACTGAGGAGCAATGTGTGTCTCAGTTTCATGTTAGCACGGGCTGTTTGGTTTTATTTTTTCATTTAATGTTTCTGGACATGTTTTAGAAGGTTATAATGATATTCTTAGGTCATATTTAAATTGTTAGATCATTGGAATCATGTTTACATCACACCATTTCCTAAAAACACACATTTGGACATCATTGAGTACCCATTTTCTGTTTCATTTAGCATAGGTGTTGCATAGTTTAGTCTTTTTTTATTATTATTATTTAATTCATGTTAGGGTGTGAAAGTAATATTCATGTTAGTGTATTATGTATACAAATAATAAAATCAGTTTGCATATCAGCAAGTGCACGTAAACACTCTTTAAGGCACAGTCGGTACCTATATGCTTCTCTTTGAAATTCATTTTGTGATTTAATGCATATGGCTCTATTTCTTTCATTTCCAGCAGCTAACCATGTGTTTTTGAAGTATTTATGTGTCTTAGAACAAGTTCATACGGTGCCTAAAAGTGTTGTGAACATGGAAGAGGGCTGAAATCCTAAATGGGTCTTGCCGAATGGTGTTTGGGGCTTTATATATGAAATCTCCTTAGTTGAATTTGGATTTGAATTTCATTTAGACTCTTTAAAGTTTCTGTTTTAATTATTTATGAATGTAAGATGCTATGGCATTTAACTTAATATTTATACCTTTCTTTTTTACTTGTTGATTTTGCTAGGATGTGTGAAATAAATGTAGAAGCATGTTAAATCAGGGAAACTCTTGATAAGCACAGGTAAATAGCTTTAACTTAGAAATATTGCATGCTTAGGTATCAATTCCATATCAATACCTAGTATATGGAATTAATACCTTGTATCGGGTATGCCTGGCAGAAATGTTGTCTAATATCTTCCCTTCTCTATATTCATTATCCCGAACCCATGTCCATTGGGCTATGGTAACGAAGGATAATAGACCTCTCAAGGAGGTAAGTCATCACCCACTAAAATGCGTCATTCATCCTAATTATTTCCTAGATGGCAACTTTTATCAATCCTCCGCCTTCATAACATAGTTCTAACCTAAACATTATAGTAGTGTTATAGGAAAATAGTGCTAATCAAGTTAGAGTTCAAAAACTGCCGCTCATAATTGGCAATTCTACTGAGGATAAAGGATGGTTACTTCAAAATTGTATTCTGTAGCATATTATTATTATTATTATTTTGTTGAACTTCTTAATTATTTCTTGTTCGTGTTTTATTACTTTGTTTTGATTTTTTATTGTGATTGAAAATTTTATATATGTGTGTAATTTGTGAGTATTTTTTTTCTCATATTATAATTTTTGGCTCCAGCACTTATTATTATTATTATTATTATTATTATTATTATTATTATTATGCTTGGTGACTGAAAAATTTTTAAGAACTTATCCGTGGTCATCCTTATTTTAGAATTAACATTGATCCTTTAACTTCGAAAATATTATTTTATATCCCAAAACCTTTTAATCATTATAATTAATAAACTGCATCCGCCCCTCAAATTTTCATTTTAAGTCATAATTTATAAAATAATTCCAAAAATTTACAAAAACAAAATTATAATTGCTTAATTATGAACTTTTCATAAATTTAGAAATATTAATATTACATTTTCTTTCTTCCTCCTTCCTTTACAATCCAAATCATCCTAATGTATTGTAACCTGGCAACTCACTCCTGTGTCCAATTGTAGTCTTTCACTATTTTTTTTTCCCTTTTATTAAACTTCTATTTCTACCTAATTTTTTTGTCACTCATATGCTTTGTTAATATAAAATTTTAGTTATTTATTTATTTTATACAATTGGCTCAAACTGAGATTTAAATTTGAAAACTCATAACCCTAACGATTCTAATATAACTAAACTAAAATTCATTGGTATTTATTTTAACATTTTAATTTACAATCAATTAATGTCTTTATTTTGTTAACTTTGATAAAAAAAAAAACTCTTGATTTGAAAAGATCTTATAATTAAAGTTAGAGATTTAATTATAATATCTTTTTTTTTTCTTAAGATTTGGGGTTATTTTTATTGTTTCCTCTTTAAAAAAGTAGTGCCAAAAGCTGAAGTAGAGTGCTAATCTATCCTCACCCTTAAAAAAAAGGAGAAATTAAAAAAAAAAATCACCCTGTAGTTGATACATTTATCAAGTAGGGTTCTAAGGTTAATTTTTTTTGATAAAAAGGTAATTCAAATTTATACATAGTTTACAAAAAGAAGAAATTACCTTGATACCATTTAAAAAAGTTAAGGTAAATTATAATGTAGTCTATAAAGTTTAATAAAATTTATAAATTAGTCCTTATATTTTTAAAATCATCTATTTAGTCATTGACATTTTAAAGATCTATAGAATAATCCCTACCTATCGATGTGAAAGTGTCCAGATTCATTTTTTATTTTTTTGTTAATTATAAAATAATATAATTTAATAATAAATTTTCTAATTAAATTCGTTTAACAGTGGGAGTAGCCATTGGCCAAAACGCACAAAATCAAATAATTAAAATAATAAATATTATAAAATATAAGGACTATTTTTGACACGAACTGCAATGGACTTTCCTTGAAACCCACAAGAAAATTAATGCGTTAACACAAGAAAGCTCAAAATCAAATTCAAACACCAATGAATTCTTTATCAACCTAAAAATATACTCTAGGCAACCAAGCAATCCAAGATGCAATCAAAAGAATTCTTAACCCATTTCATAGAAAGATGAAAGAACTAAGAATATAAAGTGCACTAATCTTGCATGCAATTAAACTTGTCAAGAATGGAAGTTCAATGAAGAAACTAAGAAGAGAAATTCTCTCTCAAATTGATAATAATCTCAAAGTTACCTCAAAAGAGAAAGAATACAAGGTATTTATATATTTGACGAGCCAAAAACCCTAAAAATATATCATAAAACCCTAAGAAAAGAAAAAGAATTACAAAATAACCAGCATAAGTCTCCCAAGCATGTCTCACGCCATGCACCCCCCTTAGTTTCATGCCTTGGGTGTGAAACCTATGAAAAGAAAAAAAATGCAACTCTTCTCCAACCCATGGCTCATGCCCAGGGCATACGCCTTCCTTGATTTCACACCTTGGCCATGAAGTTGGCTTCTCCAGCATTCTCCAGGGCATGCGCCTTTCCATTTTCACATCTTGGCCGTGCGGTGTGCCGCCTCTTAAAGAATTGGAGGAATTTGGCACTTGAAGGGCAATTAGGCTTAGCCTTGTAGAGGGTGACCTCTATTCATGCATACTTCAACCAATATGTTCCTTTGAACTCCTTAAGCAAGTCAATGTTGTCAACCTTGCTTCTTTTGCTTAGCACCTCTTGAATCATCCTTTAAAACTTGAAGTTTGGTGTCATAGGAATTGCATCAATTTTATAATAAAATTAATATTATAAATTTAAAAATATTCTTTTATAATAAAAAATAATAAATTAAATTTAATGGACTATTGTTAATTTTTGTTATTTGATTCATCTCTCTTGCAAAGGCTCACGCCCTCCTCTATAAGCCATTTGCAAAGATAAATCTTCACTCGTCCTCACATTGGAACCACATTTTGCTTCTCGGCATGGGGCCATGGCATTTGATGTAGAATATATGCACGGGGGCTGGAATTGCGAAATGGGCAAATTAATTTCAAGAAATAATAAAAACTTTCGTGGAGGAAGGTTTAATAAATAATAATGAAATGATAAAAAGGGCTATGTTTTTTATTGGGGATTTTGTCTTATGAGATCATTTCATAGAACATGTCCTCTTATTATCCTCCTAATTATCAATTTTAACTCACCTATTATGGATAAGTGCAAATGCATTCACAATTTGTGTTGCTTTTCAAACACATATGAATGATGTTGTTGTTCTAAAGCTTGGTGTGCTGCAAGTGGCTTAGTGAATGGAGATCTTTCTAATGGCTTTAAGCCCTCGTAATGTAGAAGCCTATGACAAACGTGTAGAGTAACTGTTCAAAAGTCATGTGGCATCTCATCTCATGTGGCAAAAATAATTTTTTTTAATTAAAATTTTATTAATTGAACAAGATACTTTATTGGTGCCAGCTTAAGAGCACATAAACTTTATTGGTGACTTTGTTTTAGAAACTCATATTATGCATATAGATTATGAGACATTCTCCATGGACGGACAAAACTGGACTTATATTTAATTTATATTTATATATATGTGGAAAATGGAATCATATTTTAACCTACTCCTTATAATTCGTTTAGCCATTTGGGTCTGAGTCCTAATTTAGCTACAATCATTACTTTGACCTTGTGATTTTGACATTATACTTACTTTGGTGGATGAAAAGTTCAATCATTGTAATGGATTTTAACTCGTTTACCTAAAATGAAGTTTTTACTAAATTATCTTGTAATTTTTATTAATTATTTTATTTAAATTTTTTAATTTTGTATAATTAAATTAAATCTTTTAAAATTAAAAAAAAATTATTTAACACCCAAATTTTAATATGTATATTACAATTTAGTCCTAAGATTTGGTAAGCATATAATTTAATCCTAATTCAAATTTATATTTAAATAATATAATAAATTTCTCTATTAATTGATTGGATTTAAAAGTATACTATATTTTTAAGATATTTATATTGCTATTATTTATTGAAATTCTTTTATTTAGATCCAATTCACTCAATACTTAAATATATAAAAATCATATAAAAATAAATAAATTTCACTGTATATTTTTCCGACTTGAATCTGCAGTGTACCAAATTGAAACAAAAATTTCCCTAGTTTTTGTACGTTGAGAAATGAGTAAGTAGTGCATGTGAAACGACCAATAATTGCCAAAGCACCATGAGAAAAATGAAATGGTAGGTAGACCATTCAGTCATTTCTCATCAGCCACCTAAAAAAAGGTTTGAAAACTTGAAGCTTTGAAATGGTCTGAGAAACGACATAGGCTTGGCTTGTCCATAATGCTGGGTTCTGATTTCTCAACTGTGTGGCCATGTTACACGATCCCATTAGCCTCTAAGAACATGCTCCAATTATACCCATTTGTTTTGATGGTCGACTTTTGGCAACCTTACAGCTTGGCTTTTCTCCCAACAATAATCCCTATAAAAACATAGCCATAAATACTTTAGGATAGGTTCAAACCATTTCCATATTTGCCTAAGTGCATGTGTAATTAGTTTTTAATTTTGATCCATCAAACTTTGATTTAAAACATATGATAAATGAAAATATTTTGCCTATATATGGTCCATCATAAACTTAAAACACATTATGTATAGTTGAACTCACATATTAAATAGATAAGACTCGCATAGGAATATTTTAGGTTTATAATAGATCAAGTGTAGGTAAGTTTTTATATCCTAATGATAAATATATAATAGAATTGGAATGGGAAATTGGCTAGACTTGGTTTATCGTATATTGAAAACATAAAATGTACAATGAAACTCAATATAAAATAAATGAAATTTACATATTTATATTTTGATTATATAATAAATTTAGTCAGAATATTTTTAGAATTTTTTTTTCTCAAGGAATCAATAGAGAAAAGCATTTGGTATGGTGTGGTGTGTGGCGAAAGGTGATTTTGGGACAAGAAAAAAATTTTAAAAAGGGCATCATTTCTTCCATGTTGGGGCCATTTTTGCTTTGAATTTCATGCCTTTTGTTGTTTCTAAAAATTTGAAAAAAACAATCATAGTTTGCTTTCCCTACTTTTTCCTTACCAACCGAAAGAAAGATTCTCCCTTTTCCTCCCAACGGTCGAAAGAATGTCCTATACGTTGGTTGACTATATGTGTATTTGTCTCATGGCTTAGCCAACCGTGCTAACATCATCACCTTTGCTAATATTTCCACTATTTTGACCAAAAAAACACCTAATTATTGATTTTTCCCTAAACGGTGGATTAGAAACCCATTTCTTATTTGATAGAAATGATTGCCTCACCTAACTCACCCGCCTAGGTGAAGGTGAACTTTGTTGGTTCCTCTAGGGGATGCAAGGAATACCATTCTTGCCATTGTCCAATTCATACTTTGGATAGTGAGAGCTTAGTGGGCTTATAGTATGCTAATTATTATATGCATCAAGTGACAAATCAATTCGTTTTTCACATTAACATTGACTTTTACTTTGTGTTTTTTCTTCCCATAATTGATGTAACCTTCCCAACTTCAAGGTTTGCTCAAACTAGGGTAAAATTTTTGTTACTCAAATCTTTATATATTCAACTCCAAGGATTTGGCAATATCTTTAATTGCCTACTAGATGTACTCTTTTCTACCTTATATATTGATATTTCTCATAAATTAGTATCTTTTTATTTAAACTTGGTAAAATTTTTATTAAGTTGGAATGCTTCAGGGGATATAATGTAAGAATATATGTCTCTTCATATCATGTTATTGTCCAAAACCACGACCTCGACACTAAAGAAGCAGAGGTTGTCCATACCTAGAACTCAAAGAGGCGAGTCTAGACCTAATGTTCTTATGACCTATACTCAATAATCACAACCATCTGTATCATAGTTCTGCTAGACTCTCTTAGGCGGCCTAAACTATTTAATAAGTGTTCTATAGCTCTAACATGAGTACCTTGTACTCCAAGTTATCTCAAGTCTATGGAAGCATTAATATCTGACTCTATGTATTAGATATCCATGAGTTCAAGTAACTCCTACTCAAACAAGGCACTAATATACGTACTCAAGCAGGACCTATATCCCAATATAAAAGGATAGTAATTTATGAGTCACTATATAACCTCCTGCGATTGTAAGACTAATTTACTCCACGCAATTACTCTTTTGCACTTTCTCTCAATCTCATTTATTCACTCTTAAATACTGCCCCTAATTTAGACATTAGAGTGCCAAGCAAGGAAACCTCACTTGATTCTTTGGCGTTTTCTTATCTTGCAGACCACCTATATTCACTCATAAGGTCTTCCTTAGCACACCAGAGTGATCCTATTTAACCTTTAGTCCAACATCTATAGTGGTCATTGAACCTCACCCTGTTCACCGGCTCTCTATGGGCTCTCCAAATCACAAGATTGTCAATAAGTATGTTTTGGTCAATATATAATAGTTCAAGAGTAAAATAATAATAAATGATACAGTTATAATTTTTTATTTATTTAATTTTGATTGAAATTCAGTTATGACAGCTCAACTCTGATAATGATTTCAATGGTGTCACTAAATTAAAATTCATTAATTATAAATTTTAATTTTTAATGATATAATAATTTTAAATTATTGATTATAAACTTTTAAAAAGTGAATTTAAAATTACATTTGTTAAATATTTTAAATCAAACATTAGAAATTTAAAAATCAAAATTCGAATTTTGACAGCTGAAGTAAATTATAACACTAAATATAATAATACACATTATATAATCTTAGATGCAAAATAAAGTGGCTTTTTTTTAATTAGAAAGATTATAAAGAAAATAAATGAACTCTATATATAAAGAAATGTAGCCAACAACTTTTAGAAAATGTTAAGAACATCAACTTTTTCAACTTTACAGGGAAAAGATCAGAACTAAATGGATCTTTTATTTCTTTGTTAACCTTATTTGCGTTATTTAAATTTTCAAAGACATCACCAAAACTTGTTATTCTAACTCGCATTATACTTGATAAGGACCAAGAAATCAATCTATAAATTAAATATTTATGATTTTTATAATTTTAAAATACATTATTAAAGAAGTTAATAAATATATATAATCAAAATATTAATTTTATTATAAAATTTATTTTTATTAATTTAATTTTTTAGATAAAGATCCATTCAAATGAATTAGTTTCAAATCAAGTTGTTAAAAATAGCATATGTTTTGGATAAGAGAGAGAGAGAATTATTATATTGTTAAAATACAAGAAAAGAAATAGAAAAAAAGTGAAATATATAGAATTATATATATATATTTAAATAAATATATATATTATTCTATGATGGCACTTGACATATATGTACATAAAATAAAATAATTATTTAAATTACGAATAGATGTATTTGTTAATAAGTAAATATGTCTATTAATAAACAAACATGTATATTACACAAATAGTCATATCTGTTAAACAATGTGTCAATTTAAAATAAACAATCGTGTTTGGTTGAGATAAACAAATGTGGATGTCCAGAAAAAATGCCATGACTTTGTATGATCTATAAATATGGATGAGTTGTTCAAATTCATACACTTATTCTATTTTCTTATTCTTCTTTTCCAGTCACTCTAAATTATATTCATATAAAAAATTCTTAAGGAAAATCTTCAGAAGTTATTGTCTGTAAATTTCAGATTTTGTTATACCTTGAAGGTATATTGCCATAACCTTGTAGCAATCGAGTAGGGGTAATTAATACCTCAAAGACAGTAATTCATCATGCCTTAAAATGTATTTTACACCCACTGCCTCAACACAACTCATATGAATTTTTAGATTGATTCTCAATTAAATTCTTAATTTTACAAATCATTCAAATTTAGATCATTCCGAATGTTATGAAAATTTTAATGGGTCACAAGTAAATATGATCTGATAAAATTTGTCAGTCGAATTAAAATTTCAAAATTTGCAAGTAATTTTACATTATCATTTAAAATTCAGTGTTATGATTAATAACAAAGGGCTTATGCTCTAATCTCAATGTAAATTATTTAATTTGAATTAATTAGATTAATGTGAGCAATTTAATATAATTAATATATAAAAATTAATCATCAATAAATTTTAATTTAATGATACCATAATTATTTTTAAAAAGTCAATTGAAAAAAAGTTATCATACTTTTTCATCAATTTGCATTTTTATTCCAATGTTTCGAGTTTCATTTTGATATCTTAACATTTAACTTGTATTTAATTTTTAAAATCAAATTTGTAATTATACATAAAAGACAAATGTTTACAGTAATTTACAGTTATATCCAAACATTTCAATTTTAGATCATAAATCCAAACATTTGAGAATTATAACCAAACCTAAAGTTATTTAGAAAATTTTAAATTTGATCCACTAAATTGATAATTATGGTAATCAAACACCTTAAACTTCAGATTTTATTATCCAAATCCATATAAATTCATTTATATATGTTTTAAATGAGCTAATTTTATTTTTTTTTATTGATATGGTCATAATTTTTAAAACACTCAACTAATTTAATTATCAAAGTACAATATCTTTTTAAGACGCTTGATTATCATAATTATAAGTTTGATGATAAAATTTAAATTTCTCTAAAATAATATTAAGTTTTAGCTATAATTACACTAAATATAAATATTAAAATTAATTTTATCCAACATTGAAAATTTTTACTATAATCGTAAATTACCATAAACGTTTAATCTTTATGTCCAATTATAAATTTATTTTAGAATTCGGATATCAATACATCAAATATCAAATGTTTGGATATCAACCAAAATTGAAATGCTAAGATAAAATTATAAATTGATGAAAAAAGTTTAGTGTTTTTTCTTTAATTACTCTTCTTAAAATTGTGAAATTTGAATTATATATATATATATATATATATATATATATATATATATATATATATCAAAATGATATATTGATTCCCTTTGAATGTTCTTCACATAGCATCTTCAACGTCAATTATAGTGGCTGCGGAATTGCATGGTTTCCACCAATCGTTTTTCATCCTGTTAAGCTGTCTTTCAAAGAACGAGGATCGATAAGAAGAACGTGAAAAATCTGCACGATTAATATCTCTACGAATTTTATTTTTTAAAAGTAAAGAATTAAATTAAATATAGCCTTAATTTCTAAAAGAAAAATAAAGTTATTCTTTTTTTTTCTTTTGGTTTTATGGACAATTTTCATTTATTATACTAAATTCACCTCTTTAATTTAGCAAAAGAATAATACAAATGAAGGATTTAGCGTATAAATTAAAAACTAGCAATAGACTCTCTTTCAAGGGATAACAAATTTGAGCATGAAATAAATTAAAAGGAAAATTTATTATTTTATCGATAATAACACTTAGATTTTTATATTTTGAAAATTAAATTATTTAGCCCTTCAATTTTACTTATGTTACTTGTTTAAATTCTTTTGCGTATTTTGATCGTTAGCTTTTAAGATTAATTATTATTTAATCCCTAAATATTATAGTTATTTATAGTTTTATCTCTCAATTTTATAATTATTTATAATTTCATTTCTTATTATCATTTTTTCGTCCCTCCCCCTCTTGATTTGTTTTTGTATTCTCCCTCTCTCCTATTTATGTTCCTATCTCCCCTCTCTCCTTTTTACTCTCTCTCTCTCTGTGTATATATATATATATATATATATATATATATATATATATATATATATATATATATATATATATATATATACCCCATAATAGTGAGAGATAGAGTGTTATAAATAGTTAATAATATAAAAGTTGTCCCATATCGAAATAGTTATGTCTGTTCATTAAAATGTATCAAAAGAAACTGTTTATTACAAACAATTATATCTGTTCTAAGAGGTATATAGGAATAGATATAGTTGTTCTATTCTAAGAGGTATAAGTAAACAGTTATAATTTTTCTATGAGATAAAAGTGAATTGTTATATCTGTTATAAAAATTGCAAGTGAATAGATGTAATTATTCTAATAAACACAAAGTGAACTGTTGTATCTATTCAAAAAGGTATAAATACTTTATAAATAGCAGTAGTTTTGAATAAAAATTCATTATCTCTTTCTCTTCTATCTCTTCTCTTCATTTCTACTTACAATCAATGCTATTATTCTTTAATTCATTCTTTAGAGAATTCTATAATTGCTGTCTAGAATTATATTTTGGTTTTGTTATCCTGGAGGAATTTGCTCAAACTATCCTGCAGTAATATAGTGGGAGGCATAATTCCCTTAAGGAGAGTGACAGTATGATTAAAGCTTATTGCTAATATTATTGTTATTTTTCTAACAATCTTAAGGGAATTATACAACGATGGAGGCTTCTAGTACTGGTGTTTCTGATTCTACTTTCAACAAAATTGTTAATTCTAATGTCTTCAAACTGGAGCGCTTTTGCAACACTCCTATGTTCGGTAGTGCGTTCTACTGTTCTGGTGACAGTGTCTGTCCGGACAGCTAAGATGCCTAGAACTACACTTAGATATGGGTGAGGAGACATAAAATAATGAAATACAAGAAAAGAAAATACAAGAAAAACAAAGGAAAAATAATAGCAATGAAATGTAACCAAGTTAAACGAGCCGAAAACCATAGCGATGGGTGACCGCACTAGGAAGTTGCGGCGTGGACCGTTGACTAGCCCTGGATCGCGGGAAACTCTGGAAAATATTTTTAAGACTTAAATAAACATCTATTGAAGTATAAATATCATTAGAAATATCAAAGAAAAATTAATTAATTAGTACAAAGAAAAACGAAAAATCGAGAAAATGATAAAACTCGGTGTTACCGAAAAATCGGGAATGCAACCCGAATAGGGGCATTGTGGTTATTTGACACCCCGAGTTGTCTTTTGACCTAAATGTCCATTAAAAATAAATGATATTAAACTTTGAAAATACCATGAAAAATTAAAATGAGATACATTATGTAAATAGTGAAAGTGTGGTGGCCAAATTGCAAATATTGGAAAGTTTAACATTAAAATAGATTTTTAATCAATTAGTGCTCCACTAACATCACTTAAGTGGACCTTTAATCAACCTTTGGACAGAAAATTCTGTCATCTTCAACCTTTGGAAGAGTGGCCGAAATGAACTCCATGGGAGACTCCATGGCCAAACTCGCATCCACACCCATGCATCCATGATTCAAGCTTCCTTTCACCATAAATCCTTCATTAAACCTTGCATACTCAGCTTGGGGAAAACATTGGCAGCAAAAAGAAGAAGTTTGGGTGAGGTTTTGAAGAACTTCAAAAGTGGTAAGTGAGTGTTTTCAATTCTTGTTTCATTAAAAGTATAACCAAGGTTATGGGTAGTTGATTTATGGAAGAATTTTTGAAGTTTGATGTTTTAATAGATATGTACATTTTGGCAGCCATGGAAATTCAGTATATGTAGCTTGTTTTTACTTGTTTATGGTTGTTTAAGATGTTGTTATTGATGGCAGCATGGATATGTGTATAATGGTTTGGAATTGGGTATGTAAATGGGGTATGTTCATGTGGTTAAATGATGTAAATGGACTTTGAAAAATTCTGTATTATAGTGTGCATATTGAGAATGGTTACAAGCTATCCAAAATGACCAAAAATGTGTTGTTAAAGGTGTTAATAGTAAGGTACAAACCAGAATTGTCATAAAGGAAGTAATTTGGTAAGTGTTGAATATGTAATTGGTAAGTGATGAGAAGTGTGTAGTAGGGCAGTGTATGTTTTGGCTTAGAACCTTAAGTGTGTGACTCCAATTGGTATGAGACCAATTGGAGGTGAAACTAGGCACAAAATGTGCCAACTTTTATGAAGTAAGCTTACCTAAATTCTGCCTAGAAGGTGACTTGAAAAATGACCAAATCCGGATTAGTGACTTGAAAGCCTGAAAATTGACCATTTGGGCAGTAGTTAGTGTTTTGGCCATAACTCACTCAAAACAGGTCCAAATGAACTGAAATTTTTACCATGAATAGTTTAGACATAGATCTACAATTCTTATGAAGACACAAAAGCCCAGAAAGGGCCAGAACCAAGCCAAATAGCTTGCACAAGTTCAAATACCAAAATTGGCCGAACCAAAAGTGACCTAAAAATGACCTAAAGTTACCATTTTGATGCATTCTGTCCAGCATTGGTAAATTAACCATAACTTGGTCTACACAACTCAGAATGACCTGAAATTTTGCCCCGCGTGCAATAAGACATAGACCTACAAGTTTTTAGTTTGGACCGAAACCCGAAAATCGAGGAAACTAGGTCATCCAGCTAGGTCAAATTAGCATACCGAAATTCAGCAAATTGCAATAAAATGCAATATACTTGAAAATGAAATTGGTAACATATACCAACACTAAAGGGCTATAAAATGTGACATATTGGTAACATTAAACTTAATTCACCTAGAATGCATCGAGGGTCAACATCTTAGGTTGACTAAGGAAATAATAGAATTCAATAAATTAATTATTAAGCCTTATTGTTAGAGATGGTTTAAATGAGTACTGAAACATTTCAAACTGTGTGTTTCAGTTAGCAAAGACTCAGGGAAGGGGAAGGAAACACTGAGTCAGAGCCAAGAGGCATTTATCAGAGGTTTGTGCACAACTAGTTTTTAACTGATTTTGTTATGAATATTTCATATGATTAAATGACATATTTTTTTTATGTATTATGTTTAACAAGCATTGGATTTAATTCAATGATTATTGAAATTGTTATAGTATATATGAATTTGGCTTTGTGAAATGATATTTCCACAAGTATTAAGCATTGTTGTGAATTGAATAAATTATATTTTGGAAAATTGTGATAGAACATGTTTTGAATTGTGATGGGCAATTTGCATGGAAAAATGCAAATATATGATTTGAATTGTGATGAGCATAAAAATTATTGGATATTGGAATTGACTTTGAGTCGAATTGTATTGTGATTTATGCTCACTAAAAGGATTGTGATATTGTTTTATATCCCACTATAGATGCTTAACTAGGTTATTACCCGTCTCTCTCATTTGTTGAGAAGACAATGGAGTTAGTTGTGTTTTGATTACCATGGTACATGCACAGGCTTAGATTCTCCTCTTATTAGAGGTTAGATCTAAGTTTTTTATGTTATGGCCCTTTCAGAAGATTCATTATTGTGGTGTGCACTGTGCACGATGATTCGACCTCCCCGACCATAGGGAGTTAGAATCACCCCGAAGATGGCCCTTTCGGATTAGTCTTGCATAGTTAGTGAGATAAAAAATGTTTTTGAATAGTAAAGAATTGTGATTTTAATTATGATTTATATATAATTGATTTTGTTAGAATTACCTTAAATGGTTAGTTATGATTTGATAAATTGAATTTCATGATCAAAGTCATTTTATACAAATGATTTATATTATTGGAAATGAATATTTTGAGTTTTAGAATTTGATGAGTATCCAGATTTTCAAATTATTTGCTGTAATTTTTGTTAAGGTATATTGTACTATGTTTTAAATTATAGTTGTGCACCACTGAGTTCACCACTCAGCGATAGCTTTGTATGCTGTCGCAGGTGAAAAGAGCATAGAGCAATTGAGTAAGCTTCTTTGAAGAGACATTCAAATTAGCTCCAGGTATACCCATGTACACAGGTTTTGATGTATGCATGTAATAATATGTATGTCAATTATTTGAGCAGTTGTATAGAAACTCTTGTAAAATATTTTGGTATGTGATTAAATGTAAATTATTGTAAATATAAATTTAAGATTTCATTTACCTGTATAGTTTTGTAATATTAATTTTAGAGTTTTGTAATTAATGAAATGTTCTTTATGATGAGATTGGTTTGAAAATGAATTAATTTGATTATTGAGATTTGAATTGTGAGTTGAAATGAAGTTATTAGAGTTGTATTTGAGAAAACATATTGGGAGTGTTTTCCTTTTCAGGTTTGAAGAACTGTTTTCTCAAAATAAAGTCAGCACTTTGCCGAAATTTTAAAATTTTTTTATAACACCGGGTTTTAATCGATGATTTAAATTTTATAAAAATTGATTTAAAATCCCTTGTAGTATATTTAATGGGTTACCGGTAGGTGAAGTACGATAATTCATTAGATGTACTACGGGATCATGTTACATCTTACAGAGGAGTAGGGTGTGACAGTTTTGATAGAACCCAATTTACTTGCTGGAAGGACAAATTATTATTTTTGCTTACTGAATTGGGTGTTGCTTATCTGCTAAGTAATAATCTGTCCAAAATTCCTGAACCATCTGATAGTGAGGATGCAATAGTCATAGCATCTTGAAAGAAACGAAAAGAAGATGAAGTTTGAAGAAGAGAATTTATTCTAAATTCTCTATCTGATAGGATGTATGATTTATTTTGACCTATCAAAACTCAACAAGAAATCTAGCAGGCCTTAGAAAATAAGTATACTTCTGAAAAATAAGGTACGAATAGATTTTTAAATGTGAAGTTTTTTGAGTTTCAAATATTAGAAATAAATCTATTATGAATCAAGTAGATGAATTGCTTGTTTTGGTATATAGACTTAAAGATTTGAAAATAGAAGTGTCTGAAGAACTTCAAGTGGCTGCTGTGATTGCAAAATTTCCCACCACTTGGAATGACTATAGCAAGAAACTGCTGCACACTTCTGAAGGTTTCACAGAAGACCAACTTATAGAGCATGTTTGTATTGAAGAAGAGACTTTGATAAGTGCATAATTTATTAATTTTACTTCCATTACATTTAATGTTTCTAGGGTATCTTTATGCCTAATTCAGTTGATTAAAGTATAATTATCTATTAAGCATATGTTTAGAGAGTTGTTGAAATAATTGTGTTAAATGAAAAAATTTTCAGCATTTACATTAATTTGACTCTTGCTGTATTTTTCTGGATTTTGGTGAAGTCCCAGAACATAGAAGTGTGGAAGGAAACTTGGAAAGGTCGAAGGATTGAGAACTATTGTTGATACAAAGTACACGGGTCGTGTAAGCACAATCACAGACCCGTGTAACATTCTGCCAGAAGAAATCCAGAGAACCGAGGAAGAAACAAGGTACACGGGCTGTGTATCCGTCGACAATCAGTTTCCTGATTTTGCTCCAGTTGCAGTTTTTGACAGAGCCTCTAAAAACCTAACCCTAAACCATTTATTATAAATAGAAGAGGCAGCAGCTGACATAAGAGATCCAATTCAGACCTTCGTTCTCCATAGAAGACCTTCGTTCTCCATTCTCTTTTTAGATTTCTTCTTTATTTTTCTTTATTTTTCTGTAAGCCATGAACATGAGTGGCTAAGTTTTTAATTCAGTTCAAGGGATTCAAGTTCTTTTGTGTGATTTGTGAGACCAGGTTCTTAATTTAATTTATGTCTTTTTGAATATCTATTATTTTCTGATTTCATTGTCTTTGATCTATTGAATGATTTGCTAAAAATGCCTATTAGTTAATTGTTTGATGTGATCAATTGCTAGTTCATCTTCATAATCTGTAATTGTTGTATAAGATTGAACATGAGTAGCAATTAGGTTTTATTGATTATGATCCCAGTTTTCGATAATAACCTAAGGAAACAATATGGTGAATTAAATGATTTATGCTTCATAAATTGTTGTTCAGCTTAACTACTTCCTATTCTTAAAGCAATTATTAATTTGATGAGGATTGCTTAATACCAATTCAGTTAATAATTAGAGTCAACAAGAGTGCTAGGCTCGAATTAATGAGTATAGGGAAGTCAGGGGTTTACCTCGCTATTTGGTAAATCTACGTTAAGTATTCAATAAGATATAATTGTATTTATTTTATCTATGATCGAATCAATGCATTGGAATGCGAATTACCTTTGACTGAAGTTTGTTTAATTTGAGAGTTTCATATTTAATTTTAGTTCTTAATTTCTGATTTCTGATTTCTGATTTCTTCTTTGGAGTGCGAATTACCCCCTCCCCAACCTTTGTTTCTTTTTCCATTACACAAGTGCACGAAATTTTAGTAGTTCAGTCTCTAAGGTTTGACCTGGATTTACCACTTACTGCAGAAAATATTTTATAGCTGGTAATTTTAGTTAATTTAATTTTTAGTGGAATCGACAACCATCAGACTTGCATTCGCAAGAATAAATTTGCTCTAGAGTCTAATGCTAAGGTAAATAATATTGAGTCTAGTACTAAGAAATCTAAAAATTCAAAGTCTAGAAAAAAGAGGAAGTATACTAATGTCACTTCAAGTTTTGATTCTGTAAATAATAAGAAAAGAAAGTCATGTTTTTTCTATGAAAAAAAGGACCATTTTAAGAAAGAATGCAGGTTTTATAAGAAGTTAAAATTGGAAAAATGTGCTGGTCAAAAGAAGGCAAATATTGTTGAAAATAAGCCATCTATTTCAAAAATTATTGCCATGGTTTCTCAACTTAATATCAGTATGGTAACAGAATACAACATGGCAACAATTGAGAAATCTGCTGACTGGTGGTATGATTTTAGTGCTACTGTTCATGTCTGCAACAACAAAAACCTATTTAAAAATTATGAGTTGCAGCAAAAGATGAAAAAGTTCTGATGGGAAATCTAGATGCAGCCAAGTTTCTTGGAAAAAGAACTATTGAACTTTTATTCACTTTTGGAAAAAAGTTAATTTTAACAAGTGTTTTTCATGTTCCAGATGTGAGGAAGGATCTGATTTCTACAAATTTATTATGTAAAAAGGGTCTGAAAGCTATAATAGAAGTAGAAAAAGTTATTTTCTCTTTAAATGGTGTATTTGTTAGCCAGGAAATTTCATGTGATGGCATGTTCAAATTAAGTATTAATAAAGTAAATGTTTTTATTTATATGCTTGAGTCTTCTTTTAATTTATGGCATGTTCATTTATCACATGTTAATTTTCAATCAATTAAATATATGCCTAAGTATGGATTGATTTCTTGTGTTAATAACAAATATGAAAAATGTGAAATATGCATACAAGTAAAGGTGACTAAGAAACCTTTTTCCAAAGAATGGAAGAACAACAGAATTATTTGAACTTATACATTTTGATATTTGTGAATTAAATGATCATTTAACTAGAGGAGGTAATAGATATTTTATTACTTTTATAGATGATCGTTCTACATTTACTCATATTTATTTAATGAGGACAAAAGTTATACAGACATGGTAGAAAATCAATTGGAAAGGAAGATTAAAATCCTACCAGGTGATAGAGTAGGTGAATACTTTCCAAATGAATTTTCTATTTTTTGTGAAGAAAATGTTTTGATTCATCAAACAAGTGCTCCTCATATCCCACAAAAGAATGGTTTAGCTGAAAGGAAAAATAGAACATTGGTATATATGATTAATGTTATCCTTATACATATGAATCTATGGGGAGAAGCATTATTAACAGCTTACCATGTGCATAACAGAATACCTTCAAAAAAGTTTAGAGTCTCTCCATATGAAATATGGAAAGGAAGAAAGCTTAACTTAAATTATTTAAGGTATGGGGCTGTATAGCCTATTATAGAGTTCCAGATTCTAAAAGAACCAAGTTAGGACCTAGAGCTCTTAAAATTGTTTTTGTGGGATATGCTGAAAATTCAAAAGCATATAAATTGTTGGATTTAGATTCTAATGTAATTATAAAATCTAGAGATGTTGAATTTTTAGAATCAAATTTTCTTGGTAATACATACATCAATCCATGATCAAATACAGAAGGTTCTAATCCTACATTAACTCAAGATGTCAATTTGAATTCTAGTTCTTTTTCAAATAATAAACGAAAATAAATTGATTCTCCTATTGAACCTAGGGGAAGTCAAAGAGTTCAAAAAAACAAGAACTTAGATTTTGATTTCATTTCCTCACAAGTAATCATCTTCCTAGTTAAAGGTAGTAGAGATATGGTATTAAATAAAATACCTATTATGTTAAATCTGGAAGAGGATCCTAAATCATATAGTGAAGCAATTACTTTAAGAGATTTTGCTTTTTGGAAAGAAGCAATAAATGATGAAATGGATTCTCTATTACCAATTGGTACATAGGTATTAATAGATTTACCTCCTGGTTCTAAACCTATTGGATGTAAATGGATATTTAGGAGAAAATATAATACCGATGGTTCTCTACAACCTAAAGAAGTATATATGTAGCAACCTGCAGGGCTTGTACTTCTTGGAAATGAAATGAAAGTTTGCAGATTAGTAAAATCATTATATGATTTGAAGTAAGCCCTAAAACAATGGCATGAAAAGTTTGATAATGTGATATTATCACATGGTTTTAAACATAATGGAGCATATAAATGTATTTATTCTAAATTTATAAAAGATTATGGTGTAATAGTGTGCCTTTATGTAGATGACATGCTAATAATAGGAACTAACATGCAAGGTGTGAATAATACTAAGAAGTATTTAGCTTCTCAATTTAAAATGAAAGACATGGGAGAAGTGGATATTATCTTTGGTATCAAAATTAAAAAACGTAGTGGGGGTTCTGGAGTCAATCTCATTATAATGATAAGATTTTTTCTAAGTATAATCATTTATGTATTAAAGAAACTAACTCTCCTTTCGATGTTTCTAGTAAATTAGTTGAAAATTTGAGAAGATCTATAAGTCAATTAGACTATGTGATACACTTGTATTATATAAGTATTGTAAGGCACAATTGCACTACATTTCATAGCATTTAGATAACTAATTGCATGCATTTTAGTTAGTTTCATTAGTTTTTATCAATTTGGTTAATCTCCACTAAATTTTATGTTTTATGTATCTTTTTAGGTGTTCTAAAAGAAGTCCAAGGCATAAGAGTTGATTAGACAAGTTTGAAAAGCAGGAAAAGTAAGAGAAGCTGCTGCATCACAGTGCACGGGTCGTGTAAGAATGGAACTAGACCCGTGTAACGCTCTGGCAAGAGAAGATTGAAGAAAACATGAGGAGCCACAGCACACGCATCATGTAAATGACCCCGTGTGCCTTATAACGCCTCTATGTAACTCTCTGGAAATCTAAATCTAAAAAGCCAAAGAAAGGAAGACAGTACACGGGCTATGTACTTGACTCCATGCAAACTTAAAAACACCCGTGTAACCTACTATCTCCCACCTGAAGGAAGCTAAATTCTATCCAAAAACTTACACGCCCTAGGGCTATGTAGTGGCACATGGGCTGTGTACTTTATAACAGGCAGATTTCTGATGCAACTCTAATTCCACCCCTCACATTCTGAACAAACTTTTAAAGCTCTTGGGACTCTAAATCATAACTCTGAAGCACCTGTTATAAATATCAGAAGACTAGAACAAGGAGAAGGGACCTTCGACAGAAGTCTTTCAATTTAGAATTAGTTTTAGCATTGCAAACCCTAGTTTTTTCAAAACCGTTTGAAGAAAAGCTACATCAGCACCGAAGAGAAGAGCACTCAGCTGAAGTTTCAAAAGTTCAAGGCTGCAAAATCTTTGTTCCAGGTTCTTTTGTTTTATTTCTTCAAATTGGTTTATGTTCTATTATTTTAATTACAATATGTTTGTTAAACTCACCATAAGTGAGTAGTTTGTTTAATTCTGGAATTAAGAGAGTAGCACTGTAACACCCTCACTGTAGTCATTCCGTACATTCTACTGTTCTGGTAATCGGTGTCGGTTCGGACAGCTAGAATGTCTAGTACTATATCTAGACTAGAGTGAAGAGTCATAAATAACTCAAATAATAGTAAGAAAAATTAAGAAAAAATTTTAGAAATAAAATACAACCAAGTTAAATGAGTCGGTGCCCTAGCAATGGGTAACCTGACATATATGTTAGGTCCTTGAGGATATGCTGAGGAGTTGTGTCATCGAGTTTGAGAGAAGTTGGGATAGATACCTCCCATTGGCAGAATTTGCATACAACAATAGCTGTCAAGCTAGCATCCAAATGGCTCCGTATGAGGCACTGTATGTTAGGAAATGTAGAACCCCAGTGAGTTGGACTGAGTTGGGCGAAGACAAACTGGTAGGACCAGACTTAGTGAAACAGACTAAGGAGAAGGTTAAACTAATAAAAGCTAATTTGAAGATTGCCTCAGACAGATAAAAATTATATGATGACTTGAAGAGAAAAGAGATAAAATATGCAGTTGGCAATAAAGTGTTTCTCAAGGTATCACCGTGGAAGAAGGTACTGAGGTTTGGAAGAAAGGGTAAGTTGAGCCCTAGGTTCATTGGCCCATATGAAGTCATTGAATGTATGGGACCAGTGGTCTACAGGCTAGCTTTACCACCAGAGCTGGACAAGATCCACAATGTATTTCATGTATCTATGCTGAGAAGACACAGATCAAACCCTTCACATGTCATCTCCATGGAAGAGATTGAAATTCAACCGGACTTGACATATGAAGAAGAACCTATACGGATCCTGGCTCAAGAAGTGAAAGAACTGAGGAACAAGCAAATTCCACTGGTGAAAATACTTTAGAGGCACCACAACACTGAGGAGGCAACTTGGGAAAGTGAAGAGACAATGAGGCAACAGTTCCCTCAACTGTTTGCATCAGATAAATTTTGAGGACGAAATTTAAATTAGAGGAGAAGAGTTGTAACACCCTCATTGTAGACATTCCGTACATTCTACTGTTCTGGTGATCGGTGTCGGTTTGGACAGCCAGCATGTCTGGAACTATATCTAGACTAGAGTGAAGAGTCATAAATAACTCAAGCAATAGTAAGAAAAATTAAGAAAAAAATTTTAGAAATAAAATACAACTAAGTTAAATGAGTCGGTGCCCTAGCGATGGGTAACCTGACGGGAAGTTGCTGTTTTTCACAGCTAGAAGCCTTAAACCCAGGGAAAAATTCGTGAAATAATTTTTAGGACTCCAAAGAAGAGTCATTAAGGTTTTGATGGCATTAGAATGCCAAGAAAATGCTTAGAAAAATTTTTAGAACAATACAGAAGATTTTGGCTCAATAAGCCAAACGGAGGGCATTTTGGTCATTTCGTCTTCAGAGATGATTTTTGGCCAACTTGTCCAGTTAAATAAATAATTTATATGACATAAAATGTGAATAAATATTGCTAAAAATTGAATTGAAAATGGGTAGAAAAGAAAAGAAAAGAAAATGCATAAAAACTTGAATTATGACATCATTATGATGTCATTAAAAAGGCTTCCACCAATGGCATTTCAACAAGCACTCTTAAACTAATTAAAAAGGAAAGAAAAGAGGTAAAAATAAAACAAAATTTCTATTCTTCTTCTTCCATAATTTGGTAGCCTCTCTCTCTTCTCTCTTAACCTCTATTAAAGCTCCCTTGTGAGCTTGATTTCCCCCTTCATCCCACCATAAAACCCTATCATCCCTTCACAAAAATTGGTCATCACCATTAAAGCAATACTTGGGCAGCAAAAAGAAGTGAAAATAAAGGAGTTTGTCAAGCTTGGGTTGGGACACAACAAGGTTAGTGTCAATTAATCCTTTAAACTTTGTGTATGCATCATTGGGAGTATGAATTGATCCATTCATTGTATGTGTTTGAAGAATTAAAATGGTTGGAGTTAGGGTTTGGGGCACAAATTTGAGATTTGCTCATGTATTGGTGAAAGGAAGTTCTAATGGTCAATTAGTGACCATTTGGCTATGTGTGATTAGGAAGTGAAGTGATTTGTGCCATGGGAATTGAAGTTAGGTATACTGCCTAGTGTGACCTGCAGGACTGGGTGTGAGTCTAGCAGATTTGGGCAGCTATAACTGGAGTTGTGTAGGTTCAATTGGTGCAAGGCTAATTGGACATGAAATTAGATACATAATGGCACAACTTTGATGAAAGAACCCTGCCCAGAAAACCACAATAGACTAACCTAAAAATTTACCAAATCCGGGTAATACACATTCTGCCTGGGCAAAATGACCAAATGAACAATGTTTATTCATTTAGTCATAACTCAGTGTAGAAAGATCCAATTGACCTGAAATTTATATCAATGAAAAGCTTAGACAATTTAGAACAACTTTCATGCAGAACACAAACTCCAATTCTGAACTTAACCAAATGAAATTGCTAAACAAAGTTGAGCTACCAAATCTGGCAGAACTAGAATTGCCCAGAAATTTTGGGTAAAAGTCCATTAACTTGAGCTAGAAAACTCCAAATGGAGTGATTCAAAAAGAGAATTAAAGAATACACAATAAAGAACAACTTTGATTGAGAACATTTGGCCAAATTCTCACTGTAGAATGGCCTAATAGAATAGTGAACTCTAGCACCCAAAATTGAAATTTTTGATTTATTTTCTATTGGTTTGAAGTATTGATTGGCAACTAATGCCAACACTTTTGGGAACCAAAATGTGGTAATTTTATGTGATTAGAACTCATATAACTATTATTATGTGAAAGTCAATATTTTGACTTAAATGGTAATGAATAGTAATCTTACATGTTAAACAAAAAAATTTAATCAAGAATTTTGTAATATGCCTTAGTAGACCTAGTAAGATTGGGTTGGATAGGTTGGCATACCAATAGGGTTCGGATAGCAGTACTGCATATGGCATCACGCCATTCTGTGATTTATGGCTTAAGTGGCCATTCAGTGATTTTATGGCTTTTAGCTATTCTGATATTATTGTGATACTTGGCTTTGTGCCTAATATTTATTACAGCTCATTAGCTATTATGTTGCACACCGGAAGACACCTTGTGACCGATGGTGTGATGGCCCGAGGTACTTGGTACCCAGTGCCAGTTTTACCCATTTATCTAGTCCAATCATCCAGTATAGGTTACTTGGGCAACCAAAAATGGAAGTTGATAAATTTAATTAAATAATTGATATAAACAGTAACAAATTAATAATACTACAAATAAGTACCATAAATTGTTCATATGGAAAACCTACATACACTCTGCATGCTTGTTTCATTTTAGCTCTTTTTATTTTATTATTGGCACCACTAAGCAGTATTGCTTAGCGCATGCTTTTGCCACGCGTAGGTTCTAGAGAGACTGATAGAGAGCCCAGCAGACCACAGACTGGGTGAGGCTACAGATCTGCATAGAGTCAGAGTCACCTCTCAGGCTACAGTGCATTGGTAGGACACTAGGTTCCATTTTGTATTTTGTAATTTTTGTAAACTTTGTAATTAAACTTTTATTTTATTATGTATATTTAAAACTTTTGTAATGTAATTTTGTATTAATGTGATTATTTGTAAATTTGTGTTTATATATAAATTTGAGTATTTATTCAAAATCTGAGTATAATTTTGATATGAAATGAATGAATGACAAATTGAGGAATTATTGAGAATTTGATGAGAAATTTATTGAGAAATGATGATTATTTGGAGTTGTGGGTTGAGAAAATTATTGGAAGTGTTTTCTATAGGTTCCGAAAAACTGTTTTCTCCATTTTTAGCCGGCACTTTGTTGGATTTTCTGTAAAATTTTCAGAACCTTAAATTAATTCAAAATTTCTATAAATAAATTAAATGACATAAATTTCACTTTGTGATAAATCAATAAATAAATAAATAAATTAAGAAAAGAGTAAATTGTAATAAAATAAGATATGGTGCTCCAGCACATTGTGTGGCATATCCTGCTCGACTATACTGTAGACGAGTAAGAGTTGTCACAAGCACTTTTAATTTATGTTATGGATGCATACTAAGTTTATTTAATGGATTTAAGCCTTGTTCTTTGATTGAATATTCTGTGTTCTTAATGCATGCTATGTGTTGATACCCACCTAGTCATGATATAAGATACTAGTTGAAGAATTGAAAGGTGAAGATTAGTATTGGAAATTAGGATTTTGAACTTAGCAAATCTAACCTAGAGATAGGCTAACATCCTTTGTGAAACTTCACAATTAATCAAAGAACTTAAAGGATTTTATTAAAACTGATCGCCATAAAAGTAGGGTTTAAGTTACTTAAAATACACCTTAGGTGCCTTGAGAGAGGACCTAGAACATCTTAGGATTAATTTCCATCAAAGTAACAATCATCAGTCTGTTGAATAAGTAAGGTTAAATCCATAATAAAGTTAAAGTGTGAAATCTTAATTCTGAAATTGTTCAGTTGATAGATTTTTTTAGATTTAATTCATCGCTTTATTTCCTTTGATTCCCAGTATTTTTAGCAGTAGTTTAGAATTAATCTCTCACAACTTCGATAGTTTAAACAGTCAAAATTGCTATCTAGTCTAATACTTACGCCTATAAATTCCTCGTGGAAACGATACTCTATTAACTATTTTATTACCTGTTCGCGATCCATGCACTTGCGAGATTGTAAACTAATAAACAAGTTTTTGACGCCGTTGTTGGGGAATTTTAGTAATATTAAGTGATAAGTAATTTAGCTGATTTAGACATTTCTTTTTGTTATTTTAGACCATTTAATTTGGTTTTACTTTTTGTTTCTTTTTCAAGTTCTCTGTTCAGTTTATGACCTGAACAAAGCCTGAAGAAAATATGTTGGAATTAGATCCTGAAATAGATAAGACTCTAAGAGCCATCAAGCGAGGAAGGAGACATCAAGAACTAGAACCTACAATTTTTGAGACTCCAGTCATGGCCAACAATAATAACAGGCCAAGACTCTTGAGGGACTATAGAGCCCTGGCTATCAAGGATTCCAATCCAGTGCTACTAGGCATTGAGTAGAGGCCAATAATTTCAAACTCAAATCGGCATGGCTCAAGATGATTCAGCAAACTCAATTTGGAGGCTTACCCTGAAGGAGTGGAAGCATGGTAATTGGTGAATTGGAGCATTGATTTTCAAAATTTTTCTTCTAGGATTTCATGCATCATGCCACATCTCTTATGTGCCTAATTAATTTCAATACTCAATTGCATATTAAAACACTTTTAATATGTATTAGGATCTTCATTTGCCATTTAAGATTGTGAATTAACAAATTAATTCAATTAAACCCTAATTTGAAAGAGGAATTTGGGCACTAACCTCTTTGATGCAATATGGATGCAATTGACACCTTTAGGAAGCTCCTAGGACCCCAAGTGTTATCCCTCTAGCTTGTCCACACCAAGATCACTAATAGCAGCCCCCAATTTTGCTTCTCAAGCCTTTGCCAACCAATTATAATTTAGGGTTTTGCTTTTAGAGAGGTTATATGTGTGTATAGGACACTAGAAATAATTTCTAGTAATTTTAATTCAAAGGGAATGGATGATTTCTCTTTGAATTGTTAAAGAAAGCAAGAAGAGGGAAAGGGAGAGTGGCTGCCGCACCTTTTAGAGAATGAAGAATAATGAATTAATTCTTCTTTCTTTCCCTTTTATAATTAGGTTAAAAATCACTTACATCCTTTGCCACATGTCACCACCAGATTGCATCTTATTTTTAATTGACTTAATCTCATTAAGCCAAGTGTCAACTCTAGACTTAATCTTGACTTTGATCATCTTGCATGATAGGAAGACAAATGGAAAGCTTATATGGCACCATGTGTTACTATCTCATGGTGCCACATGTCATCATGTGAAATGACCAAATTACCCTTATGTTTAATTTTGAGTTCTCAACCCAAAATCATTATTTCTCCTCTTCTAATTAATTTATATCAAAAATAAATAAATTAATTAATCTACATTAATTAATTTCTCACAATTAAATTCATATTTAAACACTTTAAATACAAATTTAATTTATACTATACATCCAATAACCTAGATTTGGTTTCAAGCCATGCTAGGGACTTTGCAATTTCATTGCAAACCAAACCTATTTAATTAATCAATTAAACTCTTTAATTAATCAATTAAATCACACTTAACTTGGAGATTAACTTGTGTATGTGTGTGACTCACTAGGCTCATCACTAATTGGCAATGAGAAATGATATTAACTGTTAATATCATTAGAACTCTTTCTTACCATAAATGATTTCTCTAAATCCTTTCAGGCATCTCATAGACCATGGTTGACACCTAGCATAGTATGCCATGGCCACCCAATCAGTAATAAGGAATACCTTAAATGAAATGCACTAGAATCTCTCCGTTACAAAATCCCAATTCGAGCTGGACTCATGGTTAATGTCAAAACCCATTTTCTATGAACATTATGTTCTCTTTTAATTCCAGTTCTTGATTAATTAGATTTTCTTATCAGAAACTCTTTTCTGACTAAATCTGTCTATCCTAGCCAGGAACTTGAAACATTAAGAACAATTAAATGAACATAAGATTTTATCCCTATTTACTTAGGGTAACGGATTCCATCTTGATCAACACCTATCTCCAGCTATAACTAGTAGGAGCCAACACATGCCCATATACCCATACACAGTACAAGTATGAAAGCAGTATTAAACTCAAACCACCTATATACAAGATAACTGTGTTATCTCAGGTCTAAAGATTATATGCACTGATATGATATATGACAATGCATTAACAAGAGTAAACTCCATGTGCTTGTCATAAGCGTCACTAGTTCGGCCTTCTTATCATGTATAAGTGCCTATCATATTTATTATGTGACATTATGTGGCATGAGACTCACCACTCCATCTCATTTATATCTCATATAAAAACCTTGGGAACAAACATGATTACAATCTTTCTGGATAAGTCATGTCCTTTATGAAGTATCCTTGATTGTGAACCAATTTATGATACTTTATGCTAGAAATACTGTCACTCGTATTCTTAACAACTTAAGAATAGAATTTCTAACAAAATATCAATGGACCTTTTCTATTACACATAAATATATTATGTAAACAGAAAAGTGAAATTGCCTTTTATTAATAAAATATGTACTAGATACATATGAAATGATATGCTCTAGGGCATACTACTAACATACCCGTAGAAGATCCACATTATTACTTACAGTACTTTCTTATCTTATGTGACACCTTTAAAGTGAATGGGGTCTTTGATGAAGTTATTAGGCTCAGAGTATTCCTATTCTCTCTCCGAAATAAGGCAAGAAAGTGGCTGCTTTTTCAACCACCTGGAACGTTCACCACCTGGGAAGATTTTTCACAAGCCTTCTTAGCAAGGTATTTCCCATTTATAAAGAATGTAAAATTGAGAGTAAAACTAAATACTTTTAGACAAAGGAAAAGAGAATCACTCTATAATGCATGGGAGAGGTGCAAAGACCTACAAATGGAATGTCCACACCATGACATAGAAGACTGGCTCTTAGTTCAGAACTTCTATAACGGACTGCTACCATATACAAAAAGTATAGTTGAATTAGCAGCAAGAGGAGACCTCATAGAGAAAACAGTAACTGAAGTTATGAAACTTCTGAAAAGGGTTGCATATCACAATTTTGAGTGGTTAAATGAGAGGGGAGATATAAGAAGGACAACAGGGATCTTAAAAATGGATGCCTTAAGCATGATTAATGCTCAGCTTAGCCAATTCACAAAGAGACTTGACAAGATACGCGCCAATGTGGTAGGGTCAAGTAACCAACACTGTGAAACCTATGGAAGAGGACACATGACTTCAGAATGTAGTAATTACAGCGAACCTTCCATAGAACAGATGAACTATGTGAACAATGGAGGAAACTTTAACCAAAGGTAGATTAATAATCCATACTCAAACACTTATAACCTTGGATGGAGGAACCACCCCAATTTCGCATGGTTTAATTTATAGAATCAACAGAACCAACCTATAAACAAGCAGCAGGGATATAGACCACCACCACCCCCTGGTTTCAAAAATAAAAGGACAGAACTTAGTACTGTTGCCACCACCTTCTCAATCTCAATAGCCAGAATCTAAGTTAACCATGGAATCCATGATGGAAAGCTTCTTGATAGCACAACAATAATAGAATGAGATGATAAAACAATTAGCCTCTAAAATGGACCAGTTGGCTACCCATAATAAGATGCTTAAAAATCAAATTGCGCAGTAAACCAGTTCTTCAAGCAAAGCAATGGGTAAACTGTCAAGCCAATTAGAGATGAAACCTAAAGAACATTACAAGGTAGTTGCTTTGAGGAGTGGCAGAATCTTGCAAGATCAAACTCCAAGCGAAAAATAAAAACCAATAGAGGAAACTTCTAGAAGCTCTAATAACCAAACAGAAGAGGAAGAGAAGGAAACTGAAAAGGATAAGGAAGGGGAGGAGAGAAAGAAAAAGAAACTACCTGAACCATGCCAGCCCCCTTTACCTTTTCCTCAAAGGTTCTAGAGAGCTAAGTTGGACAAGCATTTTGGAAAGTTTTTGGAAGTTTTATAAAAACTTTACATAAATATTCCTTTCACTGAAACACTATCTCAAATGTCATCTCATGCAAAGTTTTTAAAAGAAATCCTTTCTAAGAAAAGAAAGCTGAAGGATTAGGAGACTGTTGCTATGATAGAGGAATGCAGTGCCATCCTACAAAACAAGTTGCCTTTAAAACTCAAGGACCTTGAAAGCTTCTCTATACCTTATCTTATTGGCAACATGAACATAGACAAGACTCTCTGCAATCTTAGTGCTAGTGTGAGTCTGATGCCCCTGTCAATATGCTAAAAGCTGAATGTTAGAGAACTTAAACTAACTACCATCTCATTACAATTGGTGGACAGATCCGTTATGTAACACTTTGAACCTCCGAGTTATTAATAGTACAATTTTTGGTCCGTGACTAGTACTATTCAAAGACACCTTGAGGACCAAAAATAAATAGAAAATTAATCGACATAGACACAATAAAAATTTAAGTGACCCAAAAATATAAGGATTCACCGGGTATATTGTAAAAGAGGGATTATGATCCGATAAGGGGCATTTTGGTCAATTCACTTTAAGAGTTGATTTTTAACCAAAATGTCAATTTAATTAAATGAAAATAAAATATTGAATTATGAAGAAATATTGAGGGAAAAATTAGAGTAAAAGTGAAAAGAAAATAAAAGAGGCAAAAATCTAGAATATAAATTCTATTTTTTGACCTAATTAAAATTTAAGGGACCAATGGGCTTTGGACAACTCATTAAATGAATTAAAAAGGAATAAATAAGTATAAAAGAAAATAAATTTCCTTCTCTCCCTTCTTCCATGCCGCCACCCATCTTCCCTCTCCTTCTCTCTTCTTTTCTCTTCTTCTCCTATCTTCTTTCACCATTGTTTTCCCTTTTAAGTCTTGATTCACTTGAATTCCCTTCATATATCTCATAACCCACTAAAAGAAAATATGAAAGAGAACTTTGATTGAGGCATTGGAGCAAGTAGAGTAAGAGAAATTGGAAGAAAAATTAAAGTCGGAAAGAAATCACTTGAGGTAACTTTCTTTTCATGTTCGATTAGTTGTATAAGCTTTGAATGAAGTTAACTTATGATGAAATTTCATGAGAAATTGAAAGGAAACATGCATGGAACCTAAACTAGGGTTTTGGCCAAATTGGAAAAAATTAGGGTTTGATGTATTTTAATGAAAATGATGATGATGAAATCAAGCTTAGTTGAAGTAGCATGCATGATTAGAGTAAAGAAATTGCATGAAATGTGTATAAATTTAATTATGGGAGATTAAAGTTCATGGAAAAATTGGAGCTTGGGTGCTAGAGAGTGAAATTGGAGTGTGTAGTGTTAAATTATGATCATTTCAGGTTTATTTAGTTTGAATTGACATTGGGTTGATGAATGGAAGTAATGAAATGGTAAGATTAGGGAAAATTACAAACTTTGGTGTTTGAAAATTGTGGGGTTTGTGCTAGGAAGTGCCATTGATGTGTCAATGTTAAATTATAGTCATTTTGGGTAAATTAAATGTGAATTGAGGTTGGTTAGTGGGAGTAATTGAAGAAATGAAAATTTGAACTGAGGGCAGAATTTTGCACACTGAATTGAGTGTGTTTGACAGCCCATAAATTGAGCTATACAACTCCAATTGGTGTGAAAATAATTGGAAATGAAACTTAAGACATAGGGCTAGAATTTTCATGAGGAAATCCAACCTAGAAACTACCCAGAAATTACCTAAAACTTGGCTTGAACTTGGTGACAGAAATCTGAAAACCTACAAATTTACCATATAAATAGTAAACTTTGCATGGCCATAACTCTCTCTAGAAAACTCTGATTTATGTGATTCTTGAACCGATAGAAACTTAAAACATAGTAGAACATTTCATATGAAGAACTTAAGGCCAAATTAAGGACTTAACCCAATCAAATTGCTAAGAAAAGTTGATCACCAAATCTGCAAAAATCTAGAAACCTGCAGATTTATCATATGAATAGTAAACTTTGCATGGCCATAACTCTCTCTAGAAAACTTTAATTTAAGCAATTCTTAAACGAATGGAAACCTAAGACATAGTAGAACATTTCGTATGAAGAACATTAGACCAAATTATGGACTTAACTTGATCAAATTGCTGAACAAAGTTGGATTGTTAAATCTGCCAGAACTGAAATTGTAGGGTGAATAGTAACATAAATAGTAACCATGTTTTGGTCATAACTTGAGCTACACAGCTCCGAATTAGGCGATTCAAAAAAGAAAATAAAGTTAAGACCCAGATGAACAATTTTCATGAAGAACACATCATCAAATTATGATCGAAACTAGGTAAAAATTAGGTTCAAAGATTGGGGCACCAAGCTGTCCAAAACCAAAACTCTCTAAAATTTGCAAATCTAATTTGGGATGCATTAGACATTCATGTAATGAGTTCTTGGCAGCAATTGAGATGCATATTGAGACATTCTATTTGTGTATTTTCAGTAGAGAAAGAGGTTGGGATAGACAAGGAATAGTGAGTAAAGAGAAAGGAGAGCATTGAAGGTTTGTGCACAACTAACTTTTTCTTCATATTTTTTTTAAACTTGCAAATTGTTTGGAATGTGTTTATTTGAATGAGTTGCTTTGAGCAAGTTTACTTTGACTGAAATATGGTTTTGCTCTTGCATTTGACAAATTTGGGTGTTGCCACCTCTATATGGATATTATGATGATTTGAATGTGTTTATGAGTTTATAAATGTGATTGTTGAGTGGAAAACTTTTAAAAACTGTTTTAAAACCACAGTTAGCATGACAGTCCCTTTCAGAACTCCCCAGTAGTAACGGCTACTTGGGGTTGATAATGGATATTGATTATGTCTCCCATTAATAACGGTTAGTAGGGTAAGACTACATGAGTACTCATTAGCTAGCTAGCCCTTCCCTCATTAATAATGGTTAGTGAGGTTGAGATTGCTTTGTCGTGGTGTACAACACGGCACTGATCGTGAAATTTTATGTCATGGCCTAAACTGTGTGTTGATGTTGGCAACACTAATGCTTTGTGAATTGTGATTTATGAAGTGTGATTTCTCATTTGAAATGTTATTCCAGTAAATGGCTCTTATGAACTTAGAACTATTGTGATGTTTTCATGCTTAAGAAGGATGTGATTTATTATGCCTTGATAAGTTTTACTTTATTTTAAGTTTTAAAGTTATTAGTTGTGCACCACTGAGTGATATACTCAGTGATAGCTTATTTATGCTATCGCAGGAAAGGGAAAGGAGAAGGCTGCTGAGTGAAAGACTTGGAAGCAACATTTTGGTTTTGATTGTGGGTATATATCATAGGTATACCCCTGTAATTTCCTTTTGATGTATTTTGTACCTATATGTATGGATGTATGGATATTGAGCAGTTTGTATTTAAAAGCATTGCATTGCTATCACATTTTGAGTCTTAACTATTTTTGTAACACCCCTATTTGTATAGCTAGGTATATTTCACTGTTCCGGTGACCGGTGTCGGTCCGGACAATTAAGGGGATTAGAACCACCCTTAAGACAACTAGATAAGCTATAAACACAAATAATTAGTAATTGCCAATTAGTTAAGTATAAATAAGAAAAACAGAACATAAAAAGTTAAACGAGCTGAGAGTCACAACGATGGGTGACCTTCTCGGGAACGACTGCGAAGTCGATTTAAACTCGAATTTCGAACCGTAAAATGTGACGCTGCGGTCCTTAGGACCATTACGAACACAGTGGAAAAGAGAAAATCACGAAAAAGAATTGTTAAGTCAGTCAAATAATTAGGTCAGGGAGCCGGAAGAGATATTGAATTATTTGCAAATCGGGTTGAATCGGCGAGGGGCAATTTGGTCAATTGACCCCGAGAGCTGACTCCTGACCTAACTGTCAAATAAAATCGGAGAAAAGAAAATTTCGGAGTCAGGAATTAAATTAAAGAACTAATAGAAAAATAAATTAAAAAAAAAAGAAAATGAAAAAGTTAAAAAGGTGATGACATCATGCATGACATCATGCATGATGCCATAAAAATAATAATTAATATATTTAATTAATTAGATTTTTGGTCTTCTTAAGACATAAAAGAAAAGAAAAGAAAAGAAAAAAAAAATGAAGTCATTTTCTTCTTCAAAAAAAACATGACCCATCTCTTTTCTCCCTTCCTCACCAAAAACCACCACTGAAGCTCATCTTTGAGCTTGAAGACTACAAAATCCCACCATAGAAAATTGTCTTACCATGGTTAAAGTTTGTTTGGGCAACTAGAAAAGAAGATTCAAGCGAAAGAAAGAAGGAGAAAATTAAGAAAAGGGAGATTGAAAATTCTGCATTCAAGGTTAGTAGCTAAACTTGGAAATTATAGTTTAATTTAAGTATTTATAGCATGAAGAACATGGAAATATGCTTAAAATGAAAAGAAATTAATTGTTGGAGGACTAGATGGAAATTCTGGCAGCTAGGGTTTGTGATGAAAAGCATGTGTTTTGATTGAATTTAATATGTTAGGCAAGTTTATGTGAATGTGGTAATGAGATTGAAATGTTTAGATTTGGTTAAATGCAAAGAAATTGTGAACTAGGGTTTTGGACTTAGGGTTTAGAGACAAAAATGTGAGAAACTTGTAAATGGTGTCTTTGACCTAATGTGAAGTGAGAAATGGTCATTTGTGACCTAATTAAGTGTGTTGGAAGTGTTTGAATGAAAGCCAAATTTGGAGGGAGTGTGGTCATGCTGCTGGTAGCATGACCAAGTCAACTTTGAAGGACCAAAAATGAAATTTTGCAAGTCCAATTGGTATGGGACGAATTGGGAATGAAAATAGACACTAAATGACACAATTTTCATTTAGGAAGCATGCCCAAAAAGTGACCAAAACCTAGTGAACAAATTGACCAAAGTTAGAAAATTGCAGGCTGCCCTGTACAAACTGACCAAATGAACAGTGTTTGTTCATTTGGTCATAACTTGAGCTAGGCAGGTCAAAATGACCTGAAATTTTACCAGTGGTTAGATGAGATATAGACCTAAAACTTTCATGAAGAACACAAACCCAAATTATGCCATTAACCAAGTCATTTAGCCACCTCAAGTTGGTGACCCAAATCTGCCAGCACCAAAAATTTTCCAGAATTCTGGGTTGAATCCAATCCGGCAGCCATGGTTCAAATGGCCATAACTTGAGCTAAAAAACTCCAATAGGGGTGATTAAAAAAGGAGAATAAACTTAAGACATTAGGGAACATTTTCTATGAAGAAAGTTTTGCCAAATTCCAACAGTAAAGTGACCAATGGAATAGTGCAACTTAGGACTCCAAAATTGAAAATTGGCAATTTTGCCTAAAAGACCTAAGTTTTGAGAAAACAACCAAAACCAACAAATTTAGTGACCAAAATGTGGTAACCAAAACCAACAAATTTAGTGACCAAAATGTGATATGTGGGTGAAGTTGGAATTCCCATACCTATTAAGCCTTAGAAAGTCAACAAATTGACTTGAATAGTGTAGTGAATAGTAACTCCGAAATGAAAATTTCCAAGAACGTTAGTTTAAGCATATTTAGGCTAGAATTAAATATTTATGAATTAATTATTGGATTTATGCTAAGTTATGATACTGAAACACTGTGAAACTATGTGTTTCAGTGGAAAAGAACACCAGGAAAGAACCCGAGGAATCGAGTCAAGGCCGATAGGCAACTCGCATCAGGTTTGTGCACAAAAATTTATAAATTATGGTTTCACAATGAAAATTGACTTGTTATACATTGTGAATATGTTTTATTCATTATGAATTTCGAAAATGTTGTGTTGCCTATTTTACAATGGAAATTTGAAATGAAAATTATTTATTGATTTGTAAGGAATATTTGAATAATATGGTTTTGAATTTAGTTATGGCTTTGGAAATTTTATTTGAGAATTTGTGTGTTGCCTACTTTGGAAATGGAGATTTGAAATGAAGCTTGTTTAATTGTTGTATCAATTATAATTGAACATCATATTTTTAAATCGTTTTAATTCACACTTGGCATGGCAATATTAATATGTTCCTCATCCACTTGTGGGGTGAGTTTGATATTTGATCAATTTCCTCCCTCTCTGGCTTCCCAGTCTGAGGGGCGAGTTTGGATGAGTACTCATTAGCTAGCTAGCCACCTCTCTCATTGATTTCGATTAGTGGGGGTGTTTGCCTTGTCGTGATGTACACACGGCATGTTCGAAAATTTTGTGTCATGGCCTAAGTTGTGTTATTATTTGGCAACACTATGTTTATTAAATTGTTTGATCAAGTTGTGCTATATTAAGCTTGAAATTATGATTTGTTATAAATGCAATTTGAGAAAGAAATTGTGAAATGCGATTATGAGATTTTTGAATGATTATTTGTTCATAAATGTTTTATATTATACATTTTATTCTTTATTGTGCACCACTGAGTATTTATATACTCAGCGATAGCTTTAACTTGCTGTCGCAGATAGAGAAAAAGGACATAGCAGTAGAGTGAGCTGCTACAGTCAGAGAGGAGCACGATTGAAGAATTTCTGTACGGGTATTGTCTATACCCTGGTAGTTTAGTTTGATGTAAATATGATAGTATGCATATGTATCTCTGTAGTTTGAGCAGTTGTACAGATAAAATTGTAATAATATTATTTTTGAGATTTTGTGTTTGTAAATTTAATAGTGAATGTAAATTAAATATTTAAAATGCAATGTGCATGAGTTTATGAAATGTTTTGAGTTATTAATTTTTGATTTGAAATTTGGATTTTGAGTTGAAGTGTTGCCGTTGTTGTTGATTTGAAGTTTGGTGGTTGCAAATGAAGTTGTGATTGAGAAAAATATTGGGAGTGTTTTTATTTTCAGGTTTTGAAGAACTATTTTCTCAAAATACAGACGGCACTCTGCTGAAATTTTTGTAAAAATTGCGGAAATCTTAAATGTCCAAAAATTTGATTTATGTTTGGACTTTAAATAAAGATTTTTAATATTTGAAAAAAAATTTTACCCACCAATTCCAAAATGAACGAAAATTATTTTAAAATCCCTTGTAGTATATTTAATGGGTTACCGGTAGGTGAAGTACGTTAATTCATTAGGTGTACTATGGGAACATGTTACATCTTACGAGGAGTAGGGTGTGACAATTTTATATTTTACTTTGAGACTTATGAAAATGTAACTTTTGCAATATTTATTCTATCATTATTTCCAATGAATGTTTACATAGAATTGTAACTATTCTCATGCAGTTTTCCGCAAAAGAATTGATAAGATAAAAAGCTATGATTTGTTTTAAAATTCTTTGTAGCATAACTAATGGGTTATCGGTAGGTGGAGTTCGGTAATTCATTAGGTATGCTACGGGAACATGTCATGCCTTACCAGGGATAAGGTGTGACATGTTTTAGTGGTATCAGAGTTTTGGTTTTTATACAAGTTTTGAAATTGCATGTTTGAAAAATTTTGATAAGTACAACTGCTCAACTGTCATTAATTGATACATATAGTGCATTACATCATAAATATGGACTAATTAAGGAAAATCTCCTTGTGTTGGTTGTCCAGGAAGTAGAATTCTTTGTGTTTCGGTATGGAAGAGGGGGATCACACGGTAGAACAATCCGTAGCAGCTGAGGTACAGGGGGAGGCCCCAACTCCCCAAAATGCCAGTGGATCGGCTGCACCCGTCCCACCCATGCAGTTTCCTACTCAGTTCGCTCAGTAGATGGCTGCACTATTTCAGCAAATGGCTGGTAATATTTCAGTCCAAGCTCCTGTGCAAGCACCTCCAGTGCAACCACCACCTCCAGCCAGACAGTATGAAAAGTTAATGAAGTATGGGGTGATAGAGTTCAAGGGTACAGTGGACCCATTAGAAGCAGAACAATGGCTTGAGAGAATGGAGAGAGTATTCAAGAAATTACACTGCATAGATGATCTGAAGTTTGAATACTCTATTTCTTTGTTGCAAGGGGACGCTTATGAATGGTGGAAGACCATTCCCACAGCCAGGTAGAGCCTCCAGTTCTGACTTGGGAAGATTTTTTGAGTGAGTTTAGACAGAAGTATATTCTGGACAGGTATGTGGATATGAAGCTACATGAGTTCCTAAGTCTGAAGCAGGGTGATAGGACTGTGGCAAAGTATGAGAGGGAGTTCTCTCACCTGAGTCACTATGCTGGGAGTTTACTCAACACTAGCAGAGATAGATGCAAGCGCTTTGAAGCCGGATTGAGGCCTATCTTATGAATGCAAGTGGTTGGGTTCCGACATGAGAACTTCTCAGAGCTGATATCCCAAGCCCTGAAATTAGAGAGGATTGAGTTAGAAGGGGCTGTTACAAAGGGAACAGAAGAAAAAGGGAAAAGTGGGAAGACTTCAGGTCAGAGTTCAAATAGCAATCTGAGTAAGAGAAAGAGCTTTGGGGGACCAAGTAACAGAGGATCTAGTAGGGGAAGATTCTCAGGGTAGAGGCCACCTAGATCCGGACAGCAGATATCTAGGGTTTCCTTTCCTGCTCGTACCTATGAAACCTATGGCAGGAATCATGGAGAAGTATGTTATAAGGCTATAGGAGCCTGTTACAACTGTGGTGGAAGTGGGAATTTTGCTAGAGATTGCACTAGTGCTCGAAGGTCTGGGCGGCCTACCACCACTGAGGGATCTATTCAATGTTCTGCTTCCAGAGGACAACGGACAATAGACAACTAGTAGAGGTCGAGGCAGGGGTATAGGTAACACTTCTGGCACCCAAGGCACAGCGAGCCAACCAGAGTAGAGTGGTGCATCAGCCATGGTGTACACCATGCGCCAGAGGGAGGAAGCTGAGACATCAGATGTTGTGGCTGGTACTTTCTCCATCTTTGATAGAGATGTATATGTGCTGTTTGACCCTGGTTCTACACATTCTTATGCTAGTGCCAGTATTGCATGTTCTGTTGCCATTCCTTGTTTGAAAATGGATTATGATGTGCTAGTGACTAGTCCCTTAGGGCAAGAGGTTAGGGTGAACAAATTGTATAAGGATTGTCCTTTGGTGATCCAAGGACATACATTCCTGTCAGACTTAATTGACATGCCCTTCCGAGATTATGATATTATCTTGGGCATGGATTGGTTAGCCAGGCATCATGCCATGATCGACTGTAGACTGAAGAGACTACTTTTGGTCTTCTCGAGTATGTAGACGTAGTGATACACGGGGAGAGGCAGTTATTGCCATCCAACATCATTTCAGATGCGCTTGCTAGAAAGATGATTAGAAATGGATGTGAAGCTTATCTAGCTCATGTGGTAGACACCCAGGTGGGGAGCCCAAATCTTAAAGATATTCCTATGGTATGGGATTTTTCGGATGTCATTCCAGAAGAATTGCCGGGATTGCCTCCGGAAAGAGAGGTGCAGTTTGAAATTGAGACTATGCCTAGTGTAAAGCCAATCTCCATCACTCCTTATAAGATGGCACCTGCTGAGTTGAAAGAGTTGAAGGTGCAATTGCAGGAATTGTCACACCCTACCCCTCCCCTCCGTAAGGCATAACATGATCCCGTAGTATACCTAATGAATTACCAAACTTCGTCTACTGATAACCCATTAAATATACTACAAGGGATTTTAAACCTTTTCTTATTTCTTTTTACAGTGGTGAGCACTTTTGACAAGTGTTAAAATTTTTTTTTTTCTGAAGTGAAACCAAATCACAAATCTGAGTATCAGTGATTTCTGTAAAAATTTTGGCAGAGTGCCATCTGTATTTTGAATAAAGCAGTTCTTCAAAAACCTGTAAAAAGCACTTCCAATATATCTCTTCAATCCCAAACTCCAATAATAGTTTAACACAACAAATTTCTCAACATATGTCAACTCAATTCAATATCAATTTTTCAGTGTTTCCAAAAGCTGAGATAAGAGAAATATGTCACAATATTTTTACAGGCCAAAATAATTTACAATTTTAGTTTACAACTGCTCAAGACCAAGTACAATATATACATACAGAGCACATACATTATAACAAAAATTACAAAAAGATGGTATACTCAATATACCCGGCGAAATCTCAAAATGTAGCACAAGCAGCCTACTCTGCTGCTCTGTCAGTCTGTTTACCTGTGTCAGCAATGAAAAAGCTATCGCTGAGCCAATGTCTCAGTAGTGTACAACATTAAGAAAATGCAATTTAAAACCATAAACCATAAATCATATGAACTGTGGATACTTAAAATCATAGTTAAATTTAAAAGATAGTGAATGTCATAAAGAATTAAACTCCATTTCATAATATCACAATAAATATCAATAAATCTCACACACAACTTAATCATGATTCCATAGTCCAATTCGTCCCAAAAGCCGATGGCTAGTGAGGAATAACATAGTTAGCTAGCAATTATATGAGTACTCATCCTATTCGTCCTCAACTGGCACACACCTCAACACTTCAGCCAGAGAGGGAATTCAAAGCCAATTCATCCCACTAGATAAGCTAGCGAGGAATTCAATTAATATATATGATAGCTGTGGTTTCAAACCATTTACAATATTTTTCAAGCAATAAGTATCCATCATATATCATTCAAATAAATTTTTCATAATTTAAGCAATAACATACAAATTGTCATAATTTATTTCAGTTGAAAATTCAAAAGAAATAACTGTTATGCACAAACCTCTGAAGAGTAACCTCTTGGCCCTGACTCAGTGTTTCTTTCCCCTTCCCTGAGTCTTTGCTAACTGAAACACACAATTTAAAGTGTTTCAGTACTCATTTAAACTGTCTCTAACAATAAGGTTCAATAATTAATTTATTTAATACTATTGCTTTCCTTAGTCAACCTATAATGTTGACCCTTAATGCACTTTAGAGGAATAAATTTTGATGTTACCAACATGTCATATTTTATAGTCCTTTAGTGTTGGTATAAGTTACCAATTCCATTTTCAAGTGTATTGCATTTTATTGCAATTTATCGGATTTCGGTATGCTATTTTAACCTAGTCGGATGACCTAGTTCCCTTGGTTTTCGGTTTCTGGTCTGACTTACAAACTTGTAGGTCTATGTCTTAGTGAACTTTTGCCATAAATTTTAGGTCATTTGGAGTTTACTAGACCAAGTTATGGTCATTTTACTATTACTAGTTAGATTGCACTAAAATGGCAAACTTAGGTCATTTCCGGTTCTGGCAGTTTTTATACCTGAACTTGTGCAAGCATTTTAACTTGCTTATGGTCATTTCTGGGTTTTGGTGTCTTCATAAGAGTTGTATCTCTATGTCTAATCTATCCATGGTAAAAATTTTAGATCATTTGGACATGTTTTGAGTGAGTTATGGCCAAAACACTAACTGCTGTCCAAATGGTCAATTTTCAGGTTTGCAAAGTCACTAATCCAGATTTGGTCAATTCTCATGTCACTTTTTGGACAGAATTTAGGTAGGCTTTCTTCATAAAAGTTAGCACATTTTGTGCCTAGTTTCACCTCCAATTGGTCCAATTGGTCTCATACCAATTGGAGTCACACACTTAGGGTTATAGGCTCATTTGCACACTGCCCTCTACATGCCTCTTAAACACCAAATCAAACACATTTTTACCAACTACATCTTCACTTCCCCAAACCATTCTGCATTTGGCACTAACCATAACCATTCATTACTTACATTATAGGTCAACTTGGACAGAATATAACAATTTCACAATGCACCAAATGCAACCATAATTCACAAGGTCCAAACCCTGCAGTATATACACATAAACACTCCTAATTATTACACATTTATTCTCTACTCAACCATACACATAAGCTGCCACTTTTAGTACCATAATTCAACAACCTTTTCATGAATTTAAACACTTCAATCTTCATCATGAGGCCACCAAAAAAATACACATACATATCAAACTTCCATTTTCACTTTTCAAGCTTACCATTCAAACTTTATAAATGGAAATCAACTTCAATACATTTAAACACTTAAATCAATATCCCAAATCATCCAATACATGAAGAAAACAAGTTAACATATTGAACTTCCATGGCTGCAGAAACTTTAACTTTTCTTTCATAAATCAACTCCCTACAACCTTAGTTACAATTTTAATGAAACAATAAATGAAAACAACCACTTACCTCTTTTGAAGCTTCTTAAAAACTCACCAAAACCTATCTTTCTTGCTCCTTAATTGCTACCCAAGTTGTATAGAACAACTTTAGTGAAGAAACTTAGAATAATTGATGGCTTGATGATCGTGGATTGGCCATTGCATGGTGGACGGCCATGGGAGACTTTGGAGAAAGCTTGGTTCGGCAATGGAGAAGAAAGAATGAAGAAGAAGGTTGTTTAGTGGAGGTGGCTGTCCAAAGCTTGCATATGTGTCAAATATCATAAGTTAATGGAGCACTAATGAAAATTATAATAGTTGTTTATTTAAAGTTTCCAAATTTTGCAAGTTTGCCTCATTACTTCCACTATTTACATTATGTACTATATTTTTATTTTTCATGATATTTTCAAAGTGTAATACTACTTATTTTTAATGGAAATTGAGGTCAAAAGTCAACTCGAGGTGTCAATTGACCACAATGCCCCTATTCGGGTTGTGTTCTCGATTTTTCGATAACACCGAGTTTTGTCATTTTCTCGATTTCTCGTTTTTTCTTTATACTAATTACTTAATTATACACATACATATCAAACTTCCATTTTCACTTTTCAAGCTTACCATTCAAACTTTATAAATGGAAATCAACTTCAATACATTTAAACACTTAAATCAGTATCCCAAATCATCCAATACATGAAGAAAACAAGTTAACATATTGAACTTCCATGGCTGCTGAAATGGAGCTCAACCTAACCCATCAAAACTTTGACTTTTCTTCCATAAATCAAGTCCCCACAACCTTAGTTACAATTTTAATGAAACAATAAATGAAAACAACCACTTACCTCTTTTGAAGCTTCTTAAAAACTCACCAAAACCTGTCTTTCCTGCTCCCTAATTGCTGCCCAAGTTGTATAGAACAACTTTAGTGAAGAAACTTAGAAGAATTGATGGCTTGATGATGGTGGATTGGCCATTGGATGGTGGACAACCATGGGAGACTTTGGAGAAAGCTTGTGTAACACCCTCACTGTAGCTATTCCGTACATTCTACTGTTCCGGTGATCAGTGTCGGTCCGGACAGCTAGAACATCTAAAAAAATTATCCCCACACCTTGTAGGAGTGTTTGGCAGCTAAGAAAAGCCAAGAAAGTAAAGTTTAAACTTGGGAGAATTCTGCTTAAAAAAAGTTTAGTGTCCAATTCTTGTTCCTTTTGCTTTAATTCATGTTTAAGGGCATGAATTGTGTAGGAAATGTAAGAAAATAAAACAAACAAGTGTGTGTGTGCACCCTACAAATTTAGGTAGCTAGGGTTAGCTAGGGTTGGTGATTTTGCTTGATAGCAAGGTGTTGATGAGCAGCCCTTGGTGCTAAATAAATGATTAAACTTAGTTGTGTAGGTGAAATGCAAAGATTTGGCATGTATGAATATGGAAAAATATGGACACTTAACAACATTAGGGTTTGCTCATGTGATGGTTCATTAACCTTGTAATGGTCAATTAGTGACCATTTGAATGTGAATGAGGAGGAAATGAAGTGAGTTGAGGCTTGGCATTTGAGTGTGGGTGAGCTGCCTTGGCTGAACTACAGGAATGAGCATGAGTCCAGCAGGTTTGGGCAGCAATAACTGGAGTTGTAGAGGTTCAATTGGTGCAAGGCCAATTGAAAATGAAACTAGACACAAAATGGCACAACTTTGGTGAAGAAACCATGCCCAGAAAACCAAACTAAGTTGACTTAAAGATTTCCCTAATCCGGGTGACCTGCATTCTGCCTGGGCAAAATGACCAAATGAACAGTGTTTATTCATTTGGTCATAACTCAGTGTGGAAAGGTCCAATTGACCTGAAATGTTACTAGCTAATAGCTGAGACATAGGCCTACAACTTTCATGAAGAAAACAAACCCAAATTTTTACCATAACATGTCCAAAAACTGACCTGCAATCAGTGTACAAAACCTACAGAATTGGTTCTGCCCAGAAAAATTTGGAAATTTGCAATCCGGCCAGTTATGGTATTTAGGCCATAACTTAAGCTACAAAATTCCAAATGGAGTGATTCAAAAAAAGAAATGTAACTAGACACAATAAGGAACAACTTTCATGAAGACAATTTTGCCAAATTCCTACTGTACAAATGACCAATGGAACAGTAAACTTAGTGTTTGAAATCTAAAAATTGTAAATAACCAACACTAAGCTTTGAAATGGAATTGACAACCAATGCTAACAACTTAGAATGCAAAATGTGGTATGTTGATGATATTGGAACCAATGTACCTATTATCTATGAAAAAGTCAACATTTTAGTTGACTAATGAAATGAATAGTAACCTTACACATAAAGTACAAATATTCAAGAAATGACTTTGTAATATGCCCTAGTAGGCCTAATGTGATTGGTTTGGATAGGTTGGCATGCCAATAAGGTTTTGATAGCAGTACTGCGTATGATGTATGGCTTCATTGCCATTCTGTGATGATAGCCTATGGCTATACTGATTATGATGTTATATTTGTCATTATGCCTTATTGCTTTTATGGCTTATTAGTTATTCTGTTTGCACACCGGAAGACACATTGTGACCGATGGTGTGACGGCCCGAGGTACTTGGTACCCAGTACTAGTTTACCCGTTTATCCAGTCCGGTCAATTTGTATAGGTTACTTGGGCATGGGATAGTATAATTATAATTGAATTGATCATTAAAGGAAATAAGGAAATTAAATATCAAGAATGATTACAATAAAATAAAAAAGCTCAAAATCATCAAGAAAACAATTAACAAAATGCATGAAGAAGTTAATATCATAAAATGTAATTAGCCCTCGACTAAACAATAAGTTAGTATTTAATTTTTTTTTTATGAACATAATAACTAGGAAATTATTATTTTTATTTGCATATTATATTTTCATGTATTATTGGCACCACTAAGCTTTATGCTTAGCGCGTCACTTTTGTAACCCCTAGGTACTGAAGATTTGGACAGAGGGCCCAGTAGACCACAGATTGGGTAAGGCCGTTCACAGTTCTGCATAGTGTCCGTGTCATCTAACATACTACAGTGCATTGGTAGGACACAAGGTCCCATTTTGTATTTTGTAATTTTTTTAAGTTTTGTAATTAAACTCTTATTTTATCGTGTATATTTGAAACAAATATAATATAATTTTGTATTAATGTAAGTATTTGTAACTTTGTGTTTATAAATAACATATGTGAATTTATTTATGATTTGAGCATGATGATGATGTGAAATGAATGAATGACAAATGGAGGAATTATTAAGAAATTGTTGTAAATTGATGTGATACAAATGGAGTTTGAGAATGATTGGAAATTATTGGAAGTGTTTTTCATAGGTTCTGAAGAACTGTTTTATCCACTTTTAGTCGGTACTCCTCCAGATTTTCTATAAAATTTTCGGAATCCCAAATGAATTTATAATTTTAATAAATGAATTAAATGAGTTAAATTTCACAAATTGCACTTCATGTCCATGAAAAAATAAATTAAGGAAGAATAAAAACGATTGAAATAAAATATGGTGTTCCGGTACACTGTATGGCATATCTTGCTCGGCTACACTGTAGATGGGTAAGGGGTGTCACAGCTTGGTTCGGCAATGGAGAAGAAAGAATGAAGAAGAAGGTTGTTTAGTGGAGGTGGCTGTCCAAAGCTTGCATATGTGTCAAATATCATAAGTTAGTGGAGCATTAATGAAAATTATAATAGTTGTTTATTCAAAGTTTCTAAACTTTGCAAGTTTGCCTCATTACTTTCACTATTTACATTATGTACTATATTTTTATTTTTTATGACATTTTCAAAGTGTAATACTACTTATTTTTAATGAAAATTGAGGTCAAAAGTCAACTCGGAGTGTTAATTGACCACAATGCCCCTATTCGGGTTGTGTTCCCAATCTTTCGGTAACACCAAGTTTTGTCGTTTTCTCGATTTCTCATTTTTTCTTTGTACTAATTACTTAATTATACACACATATATCAAACTTCCATTTTCACTTTTCAAGCTTACCATTCAAACTTTATAAATGGAAATCAACTTCAATACATTTAAACACTTAAATCAATATCCCAAATCATCCAATACATGAAGAAAACAAGTTAACATATTGAACTTCCATGGCTGCCGAAATGGAGCTCAACCTAACTCATCAAAACTTCAACTTTTCTTCCATAAATCAACTCCTCACAACCTTAGTTACAATTTTAATAAAACAATAAATGAAAACAACCTCTTGCCTCTTTTGAAGCTTCTTAAAAACTCACCAAAACCTATCTTTCTTGCTCCCTAATTGCTGCCCAAGTTGTATAGAATAACTTTAGTGAAGAAACTTAGAAGAATTGATGGCTTGATGATGGTGGATTGGCCATTGCATGGTGGACGACCATGGGAGACTTTGGAGAAAGCTTGGTTCGGCAATGGAGAAGAAAGAATGAAGAAGAAGGTTGTTTAGTGGAGGTGGCTATCCAAAGCTTGCATATGTGTCAAATATCATAAGTTAGTGGAGCACTAATGAAAATTATAATAGTTGTTTATTCAAAGTTTCCAAATTTTGTAAGTTTGCCTCATTACTTCCACTATTTACATTATGTACTATATTTTTATTTTTCATGATATTTTCAAAGTGTAATACTACTTATTTTTAATGGAAATTGAGGTTAAAAGTCAACTCGGGGTGTCAATTGACCACAATGCCCCTATTCGAGTTGTGTTCCTGATTTTTTGGTAACACCGAATTTTGTCATTTTCTCGATTTCTCGTTTTTTCTTTGTACTAATTACTTAATTTTTCTTTGACATTTCTAATGTCACTTATACTTTAATAAGTCTTGAATTATGTCTCGAAACTAAATTTCGAGGGTTCCCTATAGTCTTGGGATCGGCTATTGCCAGCGCCGTAACTTCCCCGTGCAGTCACCCATCGCTGCGATTTTCGACACGTTTAACTTGGTTATATTTTATTGCTATTATTTTTCTTTTGTTTTTCTTGTATTTTTCTTTCTTGTATTTCATTATTTTATGTCTCCTCACTAACATTTAAATGTAGTTCTAGGCATCCTAGCTGTCCGGACAGACACTGGTCACCGGAACAATAGAATGCACTACCGAACATAGGGGTGTTATAATTCTCCCCCCCTTAAAATAAATTTCGTCTCAAAATTTTACCTAGCATCAGTCTCTGAACAGCTGTGGGTGTTGTCTTCTCATGTCCTCTTCACATTCCCAAGTAGCTTCCTGCCCTGAATGATGGTTCCACAGCACTTTAACCAGGTGTATCTGTTTATTCCTCAGCTACTTCACCTCATATGCCAGAATCTCTATAGGCTCTTCTTCATATGAAAGATCTGGATTTACCTCAATCTCTTCAACTGATAGAACATGAGATGGGTCAGATCTGTACCTCCTTAACATGGACACATGGAAGACACTGTGTATCCTTTCTAGCTCTGGAGATAATGCCAACCGATATGCCAAAGGACCCATTCTTTCCAGAACCTCATATGGTCCAATGAAACGAGGACTCAGTTTCCCCTTTCTGCCAAATCTCATAATCCTCTTCCAAGGAGAAACTTTGAGGAATACCTTATCACCCACTGCATATTCAATATCTCTTCTCTTCAGATCAATATAGGACTTCTGACGGTCTGATGCAGCCTTAAGTCGATCTCTGATCAATTTGATCTTTTCCTCTATCTGCTGAACAATTTCTGGCCCAATCATCTTTTTTCCACCTACTTCATCCCAACATAGGGGAGTTCTGCACTTCCTACCACATAAAGCTTCATATGGAGGCATCCCAATGCTTGATTGGTAGCTGTTGTTATAAGCAAACTCAATTAAAGGCAAGTGTGTATCCCAACTACCTTAAAACTCAATCACACAAGCTCGTAGCATATCCTCCAATATCTGAATTACCCTCTCAGACTGGCCATCTATCTGTGGGTGGAATACCGTGCTGAAGTTCAATCTAGTTCCTAGGGCTCTTTGAAGACTACCCCAGAATCTAGAAGTGAACCTAGGATCTCTGTCTGATACAATCGATACTGGCACTCCATGCAGTTTTACAATCTCATTTATGTACAATCAAGCTAATCTCTCCAAACTATAGTCCATCCGGACTGGTAGAAAGTGAGCAGACTTGGTCAGTCTGTCAACTATAACCCATACTGCATCATGGCTATTTTGTGTCCTCGGAAGTCCCATAACAAAATCCATAGTTATCCGTTCCCATTTCCACTCTGGTACTGGCAATGGATGTAACAAACTAGTTGGCACTTGATGTTCTACCTTCACTTGCTGACAAGTTAGGCATTTAGAGACAAAATCAGCTACATCCCTTTTCATACCCATCCACCATTAATGCTCTTTTAGCTCTCTGTACATTTTAGTTCCACTAGGGTGCATAGCAAAAAGAGACTCATATGCTTCCTTTATGATGATCTGTCTCAATTCCACATCATTAGGAACACACATTCTGCCCTGATGTAGTAGTAAACCATCATCTCTCATAGAAAATTCAGGTTTCTTGCCCTGCTAGACTTCTTTCAGTAGCTTCTGATATTTTTCATCATTCTGAGCAGCCATTCTGATCTGATCAATCAACACTGGCTATAGATGCCATGCAACTACTGTCCGTCCCTCATCATCAATCTCCAAACTGGCATGCTGTGCTTTCAATTCATGTACCATGGACAAAGGAGAAACTCTGAGACTTGCCATAGTCTTGCGACTTAAGGCGTCAGCCACCACATTTGCTTTCCCGGGCTGATAGTCTATTAAGTAATCATAGTCTTTAATCAGTTTTAACCATCTCCTCTGCCTCAAATTCAATTCCTTCTGAGTGCCCAGGTATTTCAAGCTCTTGTGATCTGTGTAAATGTAGCATTTTCCCCCATACAAATAGTGTCTCCAGATCTTCAGAGCAAAAACAATAGCTGCAAGCTCCAAGTCATGTGTTGGGTAGTTCCTCTCATGCGGTTTCAGCTGGCGTGATGCATAAGCAATGACATTCCGATCTTGCATCAGTACACAGCCTAGCCCATTGTGAGAAGCATCACTATAAACTGTGTATTCTTTACCTGGAGTAGGTAAAGTATGGACTAGAGCTTCAGTCAAACACCTCTTCAACTCATCAAAACTTTGCTGGCATTTATCTGTCCACTGAAATTTTTCATCTTTCCGAAGCAGCTTGGTCAGTGGAGAAGCTAACATAGAAAACCCTTTCACAAACCGATGGAAATATCTAGCTAAACCAAGAAAACTGTGAATTTCTGTGATATTCCTGGGTGGCTTCCAATTAAGGATAGCTTCTACCTTGCTAGAATCTATCTTGATCCCTTCAGCTGACACAACATGTCCCAAGAAGGAGATTTCTTTTAGCCAAAATTGACATTTCGATAATTTATCGTATAGCTGTTTCTCCCTCAAAGTCTCCAATACAATCCGCAACTGTCTGTCATGCTCCTCTGCATTCCTCGAATATATCAAAATATCATCAATAAACACCACCACAAATTGGTCAAGGTATGGTCTAAAGATAGTGTTCATCAGATCCATAAAAGTAGCTGGAGCATTAGTTAACCCGAATGGCATTACCAGAAACTCATAATGGCCATATCGAGTTCTAAAAGTAGTTTTTGAAATACTCTGCTCTTGCACTTTCAACTGATAATAACCAGATCACAAATCAATTTTGGAGAATACAGCTGCACCCTTCAACTAATCAAACAGATCATCAATACGAGGCAATGGATATCTGTTCTTTATTGTCACCTTATTTAACTGTCGGTAGTCAATACATAAGCGGAGAGTGCCATCTTTCTTCTTAACAAACAATACTGGCACTCCCCAAGGTGACACACTAGGGCAGATGAAGCCCTTTTCAAGTAGTTCTTTCAACTGTACCTTCAACTCCTTCAACTCCTTCAACTCTGCTGGTGCCATTCTGTATGGTGTTATGGAGATTGGATCCACACCGGGCATAACATTAATCTCAAACTGCACCTCTCTTTCTGGAGGTAATCCTGGCAATTCATCAGGAAACACATCTGGAAAGTCATATACTATAGAGATGTCCCTCAATGCTGGACTCCCCACTTGGGTGTCTACAACATGTGCCAAGTATGCTTCACACCCCTTTCTGATCATTTTTCTGGCTAGTGCAGCCGAAATAATGTTTGATGCCAATAGCTGCCTCTCCCCATGTATTACCACATCACTGTACTGAGGGAGACCAAAAGTGACTGTCTTCAGTCTATAATCAATCATGGCGTGATGCCTTGCTAACCAATCCATGCCCAAGATGATATCATAATCTCTAAAGGGCATTTCAATGAGATTAGACAGAAAAGTATGTCCTTGGATCACCAAATGATAATCCCTATACATTCTATTAACCTTGACCTCTTGTCCTAGCGGACTTGTTACTAGCACCTCAAAGTCCATTTTCACACACGGAACAGCAATGCAATCAATATTGCTAGTACTCACATAGGAATAGGTAGAACCCGATCAAATAATACAAACACATCTTGATTAAAAGTCGAGCAGGTACCAGTCACAATATCAGATGTCTCAGCCTCTTCTCTCTGTCTCATTGCGTAGACTCTGACTGGATCAGTGCCTTGCTCTGATTGATTCACTATGCCTTGGCTACCTACTGGACTGCCTCTACCCTTGCCTCTACCTCTGCTTGGTGGTTGTGAACCTCTGGTGGCAGGATTTTGAATTGACCCTTCTGCAGTAGTAGGAGGTGGCCCAACTCTACGGGCACTGGTGCAGTCTTTGGCAAAGTGTCCTGTGCCTCCACAGTTATAACAGGCTCCTGTGGTCTTATAGCATACCCCCCCATGATTTCTTCCACAAATTTCACTTTGGCGAGGAGGGTAGAAACTTCTGGTAGTTTGTTGACCAGATGGAGGAGGTCTCTGTCCTGAAAATCTTCCCCTACCATACTTTTTACCACCCCTGCTATGTCCCCCAAAGTTCTTTCTCTTCCCAGTAGAACCATTGGAACTCTGATATACTGACTTTCTCTCTTTTTCTTTTTCTGTCTTCTCTGATTTCTTTTTCTCTGGGGCCGCTTCTGACTCAATTCTTTCTAATTCCAGTGCTTGAGAAATGAGCTCAGAGAAGTTAGTATGTTTGAATCCGACCACCTGTAATCTGATACTAGGCTTCAAGCCGGTTTCAAACCTCTTACATCTTTCCCAGCTAGTAGAAAGGAGACTTCCTGCATAGTGGCTCAGGCGGGAAAATTCCCTTTCATATTCTGCCACTGATCTACTTCCCTGTTTCAGACTTAAGAACTCCTGTAGCTTCTAGTCCACATAGGCATCTGGGACATATTTTTGTCTGAACTCCTGCAGAAAGTGTAACACCCTGAACCTCTGAGTTATGAATAGTACCATTTTTGGTCCGTGACTAATACTATTTAAAGATACCTTGAGGACCAAAAATAAATAGAAAATTAATTGAGATAGACACAATAAAAATTCAAGTGACCCAAAAATATAAGGATCCACTGGGTATATTGAAAAAGAGGGATTATGAACCGATGAGGGGCATTTTAGTCAATTCACCTCAAGAGTTTACTTTTGACCAAAATGTTAATTAATTTAAGTGAAACTAATGAATTGAATTATAGAATAATTTTTTTAGGAAAAGAATTCAAGTATAAAGTGAAAGGAAAATAAAAGAAATAAAAATCTAGAATTTTAGGTCCATTTTGACCCAATTAAAATTTTAGGACCAATGGGCTTTGGACAACTCAATAAAAATTAATTAAATAAATAAATAATTAGGATAAGTATAAAAGGAAGCCATCTTCCTCCCTCCCTCATTTAGTTGCCCCCCACACACCTCCTCTCCCTCTCTTTTCTTTCTTCTCTCTTCATTCTTCCACTTACAACCTCTCTCAACCATTGATTTTCCCCACTTTTTCTCCATGGGTTTTCTATCTAATTAGTAGAAAACATCAAATTTATCTTTCATTGAGAGATTAGAAGCTAAGAGAACAAAAGAGTTAGAAGAAATTGAAGATTAGAAGTGGTCCTTGAGGTAAGTTTTTTTTCATGTTAGATTAGCTGTATAAGCCTTGAATGAAGTTAATTTATGATGAAATTTCATGAGAAATTGAAAGAAAACATGCATGGAACCTAAACTAGGATTTTGGCCAACTTAGGGAAAATTAGGGTTTTGATGTATTTTAGTTAAATTGATGATAAATATAAGTTAAATTGAGGTAGTATGCATGATTGGGAGTAGTAAGATTTCATGGGATTGCATAAATTAAATTATGGAAGATTAGGGTTCATGGGAAAATTGGGTTTTGGTGCTAGAGAGTGAAATTGGTGTGTGTAGTGTTAAATTATGGTCATTTGAGGTTTATTTAGTTTGAATTGACATTGGGTTGATGAATAGAGATAATGAAACGGTAGGATTAGGGAAATTGCAAACTTTGGTGTTTGAAAATTATAGGTTTTATGCTAGGAAGTGCCATTGATGTGTTAATGCTAAATTATAGTCATTTTGGGAGAATTATTGAAGGTTTGTGCACAACTAACATTTTCTTCATTTTTAAACTTATAAATTGCTTGAAATGCGTTAAATAGAATGAGTTTGCTTTGAACAAGTTTACTTTGACTGAAATATGGTTTTTCTCTTGCATTTAAGAAATTTGGGTGTTGCCACCTTTATATGGATATTATGATGAATTTAAATGTGTTTATTGATTTATAAATGTGATTGTTGAGTGAAAAATTTTTGGAAACTATTTTGAAACCACAGTTAGCATGACAGTCCCTTTCGAAACTCCCCAGTAGTAACGGCTGATTGGGGTTGATAATTGATATTGATTATGTCTCCCATTAATAACGGTTAGTGGGGTAAGACTACATGAGTATTCATTAGCTAGCTAGCCCTTCCCTTATTAATAATGGTTAGTGAGGTTGAGATTGCTTTGTCGTGGTGTACAACACGGCACTAATCGTGAAATTTTGTGTCATGGCCTGAACTATGTATTGATGTTGGCAATACTAATGCTTTGTGAATTGTGATTTATGAAGTGTGATTTCTCTTTTGAAATGTTATTCCAATAAATGGCTCTTATGGACTTAGAACTATTGTGAAGTTTTCATGCTTAAGAAAAATGTGATTTATTATGCTTTGATAAATTGTGTTTTACTTTAAGTTTTAAAGTTATTAGTTGTGCACCACTGAGTGATATACTCAGCGATAGCTTCTTTATGCTGTCGCAGGTAAGGGAAAGGAGAAGGCTGCCGAGTGAGAGACTTGGAAGCAGCATTTTAGTATTGATTGTGGGTATTTACGTTAGGTATACCCTTGTGATTCCTTTGGACGTATTTTATACCTATATTTATGGATGTACGGACATTGAGCAGTTTGTATTAAAAAGTACTGCATTACTAAAGTATTTTGCGTTTGTAACTATTTGTATTTTATTTTGAGACTTATGAAAATGTAACTTTTGTAATATTTAGTCTATCATTATTTCCAATGAATGTTTACATGAAATTTTAACTATTCTCATGCAGTTTTCCACAAAAGAATTGATAAGATAAAAAGTTATGATTTGTTTTAAAATCCTTTGTAACATAACTAATGGGTTATCGGTAGGTGAAGTTCGGTATTTCATTAGGTATGCTACGGGAACATGTCATGCCTTACCAGGGATAAGGTGTGACAGAAAGTTATCCCAAGTTAGTGCTGGAGGTTCCACCAAACTATGAGGAATGGTTTTCCACCAGTCATATGCGTCTCCCTGTAGTAGTGACACTGAATACTCAAATCTAAGCTCCGTTGTATAGTGTTGTTTCTTGAATACCCTATCCATTCTCTCCAACCGTTGTTCTGCCTCTAGTGGATCTACTGTCCCCTTGAAGTCAGTAGCCCCATATTTAATCAGCTTGTCATACTGCCTAGCTGAAGATTGTGGTTGTACCACTGGTGTCTGCAGTGGGGCTTGGGTAAGCATGTTACCAGCCATCTGTTGGAACATTATAGCCATCTGCTGAGCAAATTAAGCAGGAAACTGCAGTACTGAGGGGACTGGTGCAGCTGATCCACTCACATTATGAAGGGCTAGGGCATCCCCATGTACCTCAGCCTCTATTGATTGATTGATTGAACGGTCCCCTTCTTCCATAGTCAATAAGAGGATCTTAGACCTCCTGAACAAATAACACAAAGAGATTTCCTCCTGTTAGTGTATATTTATAATGTAATGTACTATATGTATCAAACAATGACATTGAGCAATTGTACTATGGAGAAAGAATATTCAAATTACAGGTCAAAATAGAATTTAAAAACTAGCTCTTATACCACTAAAACATGCCACACCCTACTCCTCCGTAAGGCATAACATGATCCCGTAGTATACGTAATGAATTACCAAACTTCGTCTACAGATAACCCATTAAATACACTACAAGGGATTTTAAACCTTTTCTTATTTCTTTTTACAGTGGTGAGCACTTTTGACAGGTGTTAAAAATTTTTTTTTTTTCTGAAGTGAAACCAAATCACAAATCTGAGTATCAGTGATTTCTGTAAAAATTTTGGCAGAGTGCCATCTGTATTTTGAATAAAGCAGTTCTTCAAAAACCTGTAAAAAGCACTTCTAATATATCTCTTCAATCCTAAACTCCAATAATAGTTTAACACAATAAATTTCTCAATATTTGTCAACTCAATTCAACATCAATTTTTCAGTGTTTCCAAAAGCTGAGATAAGAGAAATATGTCACAATATTTTTATAGGCCAAAATAATTTACAATTTTAGTTTACAACTGCTGAAGACCAAGTTCAATATATACATACAGAGCACATACATTACAACAAAAACTACAAAAATATGGTATACTCAATATACCCGGCGAAATCTCAAAATGTAGCACAAGCAAATTTACTCTGCTCTGTCTGTCATTTCACTGCGATAGCAATGAAAAAGCTATCGCTGAGCCAATGTCTCAGTGGTGCACAACATTAAGAAAATACAATTTAAAACCATAAACCATAAATCATATGAACTGTGGATACTTAAAATCATAGTTAAATTCAAAAGACAGTGAATGTCATAAAGAATTAAACTCCATTTCACAATATCACAATAAATATTAATAAAACTCACACACAGCTTAATCATGATTCCATAGTCCAATTCGTTCCAAAAACCGATGGATAGTGAGGAATAACATAGCTAGCTAGCAATTATATGAGTACTCATCCTATTCATCTTCAACTGGCATACACCTCAACACTTCAGCCAGAGAGGGAATTCAAAGCCAATTCGTCCCACTAGACAAGCTAGCGAGGAATTCAATCAATATACATGATAGCTGTGGTTTCAAACCATTTACAATATTTTTTAAGCAATAAGTATCCATCAAATATCATTCAAACAAATTTTTCACAATTTAAGCAATAACATACAAATTGTCATAATTTATTTCAGTTGAAAATTCAAAAGAAATAACTGTTGTGCACAAACCTCTGAAGAGTAACCTCTTGGCCCTGACTCAGTGTTTCTTTCCCCTTCCCTGAGTCTTTGCTAACTGAAACACACAATTTAAAGTGTTTCAGTACTCATTTAAACTGTCTCTAACAATAAGGTTCAATAATTAATTTATTTAATACTATTGCTTTCCTTAGTCAACCTATAATGTTGACCCTTAATGCACTTTAGGGTAATAAATTTTAATGTTACCAATATGTCATATTTTATAGTCCTTTAGTGTTGGTATAAGTTACCAATTCTATTTTCAAGTGTATTGCATTTTATTGCAATTTATCAGATTTCGGTATGCTATTTTGACCTAGCCGGATGACCTAGTTCCCTCGGTTTTCGATTTCTGGTCCGACCTACAAACTTATAGGTGTATGTCTTAGTGAAATTTTGCCACAAATTTTAGGTCATTTGGATTTTACTAGACTATGTTATGGTCATTTTACTATTGTTGGTCACATTGCACTAAAATGGCAAACTTAGGTCATTTTTAGGTTATTTCTGGTTCTTGCAGTTTTTATACCCGAACTTGTGTAAGCATTTTGACTTGCTTATGGTCATTTCTGGGTTTTGGTATCTTCATAAGAGTTGTAGCTCTATGTCTAATCTATCCATGGTAAAAAGTTTAGGTCATTTGGACTTGTTTTGAGTGAGTTATGGCCAAAACACTAACTGCTGTCCAAATGGTCAATTTTCAGGTTTGCAAAGTCACTAATCCAAATTTGGTCAATTCTCATGTCACTTTTTGGACAGAATTTAGGTAGGCTTTGAAAGTTAGCACATTTTGTGCTTAGTTTCACCTCCAATTGCTGTCATACCAATTGGAGTCACACACTTAGGGTTATAGGCTCATTTGCACACTGCCCTCTACATGCTTATTAAACACCAAATCAAACACATTTTTACCAACTACATCTTCACTTCCCCAAACCATTCTGCATTTAGCACTAATCATAACCATTCATTAATTACATTATAGGTCAACTTGGACAGAATATAACAATTTCACAATGTACCAAATGCAACCATAATTCACCAAATGCAACCATAATTCACAAGGTCCAAACCCTACAATATATACACATAAACACTTCTAATTATTACACATTTATTCTCTACTTAACCATACACATAAGCTGCCACTTCTAGTACCATAATTCAACAACCTTTTCATGAATTATAACACTTCAATATTCATTATGAGGCTGCCAAAAAAATACACATACATATCAAACTTCCATTTTTCACTTTTCAAGCTTACCATTCAAACTTTATAAATGAAAATCAACTTCAATACATTTAAACACTTAAATCAATATCCCAAATCATCCAATACATGAAGAAAACAAGTTAACATATTGAACTTCCATGGCTGCCGAAATGGAGCTCAACCTAACTCATCAAAACTTCAACTTTTCTTCCATAAATCAACTCCCCACAACCTTAGTTACAATTTTAATGAAACAATAAATAAAAACAACCACTTACCTCTTTTGAAGCTTCTTAAAAACTCACCAAAACCTATCTTTCTTGCTCCCTAATTGCTGCCCAAGTTGTATAAAACAACTTTAGTGAAGAAACTTAGAAGAATTGATGGCTTGATGATGGTGGATTGGCCATTGCATGGTGGACGGCCATGGGAGACTTTGGAGAAAGCTTGGTTCGGTAATGGAGAAGAAAGAAAGAAGAAGAAGGTTGTTTAGTGGAGGTGGCTGTCCAAAGCTTGCATATGTGTCAAATATCATAAGTTAGTGGAGCACTTATGAAAATTATAATAGTTGTTTATTCAAAGTTTCCAAATTTTGCAAGTTTGCCTCATTACTTCCATTATTTACATTATGTACTATATTTTTATTTTTCATGATATTTTCAAAGTGTAATACTACTTATTTTTAATGGAAATTGAGGTCAAAAGTCAACTCGAGGTATCAATTGACCATAATGCCCCTATTCGGATTGTGTTCCCAATTTTTCGATAACACAGAGTTTTGTCGATTTCTCGATTTCTCGTTTTTTCTGTGTACTAATTACTTAATTATACACATACATATCAAACTTCCATTTTCACTTTTCAAGCTTACCATTTAAACTTTATAAATAGAAATCAACTTCAATACATTTAAACGCTTAAATCAATATCCCAAATCATCCAATACATGAAGAAAACAAGTTAACATATTGAACTTCCATGGCTGCCGAAATGGAGCTCAACCTAACTCATCAAAACTTCAACTTTTCTTCCATAAATCAACTCCCCACAACCTTAGTTACAATTTTAATGAAACAATAAATGAAGACAACCACTTACCTCTTTTGAAGCTTTTTAAAAACTCACCAAAACCTATCTTTCTTGCTCCCTAATTGCTGCCTAAGTTGTATAGAATAACTTTAGTGAAGAAACTTAAAAGAATTGATGGCTTGATGATGGTGGATTGGCCATTGCATGGTGGACGGCCATGGGAGACTTTGTAGAAAGCTTGGTTCGACAATGGAGAAGAAAGAAAGAAAGAAGAAGAAGGTTGTTTAGTGGAGGTGGATGTCCAAAGCTTGCATATGTGTCAAATATCATAAGTTAGTGGAGCACTAATGAAAATTATAATAGTTGTTTATTCAAAGTTTCCAAATTTTGCAAGTTTGCCTCATTACTTCCATTATTTACATTATGTACTATATTTTTATTTTTCATGATATTTTGAAAGTGTAATACTACTTATTTTTAATGGAAATTGAGGTCAAAAGTCAACTAGGGTATCAATTGACCACAATGCCCATATTCGGGTTGTGTTCCCGATTTTTCGGTAACACAGAGTTTTGTCATTTTCTCGATTTCTCGTTTTTTCTTTGTACTAATTACTTAATTATACACATACATATCAAACTTCCATTTCACTTTTCAAGCTTACCATTCAAACTTTATAAATGGAAATCAACTTCAATACATTTAAACACTTAAATCAATATCCCAAATCATCCAATACATGAAGAAAACAAGTTAACATATTGAACTTCCATGGCTGCCAAAATAGAGCTCAACCTAACTCATCAAAACTTCAACTTTTCTTCCATAAATCAACTCCCCACAACCTTAGTTATAATTTTAATGAAACAATAAATGAAAACAACCACTTACCTCTTTTGAAGCTTCTTAAAAACTCACCAAAACCGATCTTTCTTGCTCCCTAATTACTGCCCAAGTTGTATAGAACAACTTTAGTGAAGAAACTTAGAAGGATTGATGGCTTGATGATGGTGGATTGGCCATTGCATGGTGGACGGCCATGGGAGACTTTGGAGAAAGCTTGGTTTAGCAATGGAGAAGAAAGAAAGAAGAAGAAGGTTGTTTAGTGGAGGTGGCTGTCCAAAGCTTGCATATGTGTCAAATATCATAAGTTAGGGGAGCACTAATGAAAATTATAATAGTTGTTTATTCAAAGTTCCCAAATTTTGCAAGTTTGCCTCATTACTTCCATTATTTACATTATGTACTATATTTTTATTTTTCATGATATTTCCAAAGTGTAATACTACTTATTTTTAATGGAAATTGACGTCAAAAGTCAACTTAGGGTATCAATTGACCACAATGCCCCTATTCGGGTTGTGTTCCCGATTTTTCGGTAACACAGAGTTTTGTCATTTTCTCGATTTCTCATTTTTTCTTTGTACTAATTACTTAATTATACACATACATATCAAACTTCCATTTCACTTTTCAAGCTTACCATTCAAACTTTATAAATGGAAATCAACTTCAATACATTTAAACACTTAAATCAATATCCCAAATCATCCAATACATGAAGAAAACAAGTTAACATATTGAACTTCCATGGCTGCCAAAATAGAGCTCAACCTAACTCATCAAAACTTCAACTTTTCTTCCATAAATCAGCTCCCCACAACATTAGTTATAATTTTAATGAAACAATAAATGAAAACAACCACTTACCTCTTTTGAAGCTTCTTAAAAACTCACCAAAACCAATCTTTCTTGCTCCCTAATTACTGCCCAAGTTGTATAGAACAACTTTAGTGAAGAAACTTAGAAGGATTGATGGCTTGATGATGGTGGATTGGCCATTGCATGGTGGACGGCCATGGGAGACTTTGGAGAAAGCTTGGTTTAGCAATGGAGAAGAAAGAAAGAAGAAGAAGGTTTTTTAGTGGAGGTGGCTGTCCAAAGCTTGCATATGTGTCAAATATCATAAGTTAGTGGAGCACTAATGAAAATTATAATAGTTGTTTATTCAAAGTTTCCAAATTTTGCAAGTTTGCCTCATTACTTCCATTATTTACATTATGTACTATATTTTTATTTTTCATGATATTTTCAAAGTGTTATACTACTTATTTTTAATGGAAATTGAGGTCAAAAGTCAACTCGGGGTGTCAATTGACCACAATGCCCTTATTCGGGTTGTGTTCCCGATTTTTCGGTAATACAGAGTTTTGTCGTTTTCTCGATTTCTCGTTTTTTCTTTGTATTAATTACTTAATTATACACATACATATCAAACTTCCATTTTCACTTTTCAAGCTTCCCATTCAAACTTTATAAATGGAAATCAACTTCAATACATTTAAACACTTAAATCAATATCCCAAATCATCCAATACATGAAGAAAACAAGTTAACATATTGAACTTCCATGGCTGCTGAAATGGAGCTCAACCTAACTCATCAAAACTTCAACTTTTCTTCCATAAATCAACTCTCCACAACCTTAGTTACAATTTTAATGAAACAATAAATGAAAATAACTACTTACCTCTTTTGAAGCTTCTTAAAAACTCACCAAAACCTATCTTTCTTGCTCCCTAATTGCTGCCCAAGTTGTATAGAACAACTTTAGTGAAGAAACATAGAAGAATTGATGGCTTGATGATGGTGGATTGGCCATTGCATGGTGGACGGCCATGGGAGACTTTGGAGAAAGCTTGGTTCGGCAATGGAGAAGAAAGAAAGAAGAAGAAGGTTGTTTAGTGGAGGTGGCTGTCCAAAGCTTGCATATGTGTCAAATATCATAAGTTAGTGGAGCACTAATGAAAATTATAATAGTTTTTTATTCAAAGTTTCCAAATTTTGCAAGTTTGCCTCATTACTTTCACTATTTACATTATGTACTATATTTTTATTTTTCATGATATTTTGAAAGTGTAATTCTACTTATTTTTAATGGAAATTGATGTCAACAGTCAACTCAGGGTGTCAATAGGCCACAATGCCCCTATTCGGGTTGTGTTCCCGATTTTTCGGTAACACCGAGTTTTGCCGTTTTCTCGATTTCTCGTTTTTTCTTTGTACTAAGTACTTAATTATACACATACATATCAAACTTCCATTTTCACTTTTCTAGCTTACCATTCAAACTTTATAAATGGAAATCAACTTCAATACATTTAAACACTTAAATCAATATCCCAATGAAGGAACGGAAGCGTGAAAAACACAAGTTTATACCATTGAATTCAAAAATTTTCACCTAGGGTCACATGCATCGTGCAAGATTTATTTTTATCTATTTGATTTCAATGATAAACAACATATTAAAACTCTTTTAATATGTTTTTGGATCTTTATTTGCCATTTAAGATTTTAAAATTAATCAGATTAATTTTAGAACCCTAGATTAAATCAAAAACGATTACACTAACCTCTTGATGCAATCGCAATGTCTGCGCCTTTGAGATTCGTCTTCAGGACACCAGATGTTGTCCCTCTAGCTTGTCCACACCAAGAACACCTATGGCAGCCTTTGAACAGCTTCTAAAGCTTTTTCTATTAATTAGAAATTCAAGTTCTGCCTTTTAAGAGATTAGAGATGTAAACAGGACACTGGAAACAATTTCTAGCGTTCTTAATTCAAGAGATTGATGGCTAATCTCTTTGAATTGATGAGAGATGAAGAGGAAGAGAGGGAGGGCTGCGAAATGGCGTGACAAAGGAGTGTGGCTGCTGGTTGTATTTTATTTTCTCATAACAACACTTAAATAGCTAGGTTAACACATTAAACCCCCTTGCCACATGTCACCCTTTGATTAGCTCTAGGTTTAAGTGACCCAATCACATTGTGCCAAGTGTCAAACCTATATTTAATCTTGATTTTAATCATCTTACATGATTAAAAAAAAACATTTGGCAAGCTTATGTGTAATCCCATGTGTCACCATCTCATGGTGCCACGTGTCACACTGCGAAATGACCAAAATGCCCCTGTGTCTTAATTTTGAGTTCTTAACCCAAAATAATTATTTTTCTTCTTCTAATTAATTTATATCAAATATAAATTAATTAATTAATCTCTATTAATTAATTTCTCATTAATTAAATTCATATTTAAACACTTTAAATATAAATTTAATTTATACTACACATCCAATAATCTAGATTTGGTTTCAAGTCATGCTAGGGACTTTGCAATTTAATTGCAAACCAAACCTATTTAATTAATCAATTAAACTCTTTAATTAATTAATTAAATCATATTTAAATAGGTGATAACTTGTGTATGTGTGTGACTTACTAGGCTCATCACTAATTGGCAATGAGACATGATATCAACTCTTAATATCATCAGAACTCTTTCTTACCATAAATGATTTCTCTAAATCATTTTATGAACCTCATAGACCATGGTTAACACCTAGTATAGCATGCCATGGCCACCCAATTAGTAATAAGGTTTACCTTAAATGAACCTATAATCATATGTTACCATGCACTAGAATCTCTCTGTTACAAAATCCCAACTCAAGCTGGAGTCATAGTTTATGTCAAACTCCATTTGCTATGAATATTATGTTCTCTTTTAATTCCAGTTCTTGATTAAAAGATTTTTCTCATCAGAAACTCTTTTCTGAATAAATCTATCTGTCCTGGCCAGGAACTTGAAACATCAAGAACAATTAAATGAACATAGGATTTTATCTCTATTTACTTAGAGGAACAGATTCCATCTTGATCAACACCTATCTCCATATATAACTAGTAGGAGCCAACACATGCCCATATACTCATACACAGTACAAGCATGAAAGCAGTATCAAACTCAAACTACCTATATACAAGATAACTGTGCTATCTCAGGTCTAAAGATTATATGCACTGATATGATTTATGACAAAACATTGACAAGAGTAAACTCCATGTGCTTGTCATAAGTGTCACTGGTTCGGCCTACTTATCATTTATAAGTGCCTATCATGTTTGTTATATGGCATGAGACTCACCATTCCATCTTATTTATATCTCATATAAATAACTTGGGAACAAACATGAGTAGAATCTTTCTGGATAAGTCATATCCTTATTATGAAGTATCCTCGATTGTGAACCTATTTATGATACTTTGTGCTAGAAATATTGTCACTCATATTCTTAACAACTTAAGAATAATATTTCTAACAAAATATCAATGGACATTTTCTATTACACATAAATATATTATGTAAACGGAAAAGTGGAAATGCCTTTTATTAATAAAAATATGTACAAGATACATACTAAATGATATGCTCTAGGGCATACTACTAACAATCTCCCACTAGCACTAGAGCCATTCATTACAATATCTTAGACCTATCTTCTCAAGATGTCGATCTAACTGAGTCTGTGACATAGGCTTAGTGAATGGATCAGCTGGATTTTCAGCTGATGCTATTTTCTGCATGGCTACATCGCCTCGCCCAACTATTTCTCTGATAATGTGGTAGCGCCTTTCTATGTGTTTGGATTTCTGGTGAGACCTTGGTTCCTTAGCTCAGATGATCGCTCCATTGTTGTCACAGGTAATGGGACCGACTCAATGGAAGGAACTCCGTAAGTTCTCACGAACTTCTTTATCCAAACGACTTCCTTTGCAAAGATTCGATGCAAAGAATATACTCACCTCAGTAGTGGAATCTGCAATGTGCTCGCTTGGAACTCTTCTAACTAACTGCACCTCCATTACAAATGAACACATATCCAGAGGTAGACTTTCTATCATCGATATCTGATTGGAAATTAGAATCAGTATAACCATAAATTGCAAGTCTCCACCTCCATAAATCAAGAATAAATCCTTAGTTCTTCTCAAGTACTTATGAATATTCTTAACAGCTATCCAGTGTTCCAAACCTGGATTGGATTGATACCTGCTAGTCAAACTAACAGCATATGCGATATCCGGCCTAGTACACAACATTGCATACATTAAACTTCCAATAGCCGAAGCATATGGAATCCTGGCCATCTTATCTCTTTCTTCAGGTGTCTTTGGAGACATCTCTTTAGAAAGATGGATACCATGTCTCACTGGTAACAATCCTCTCTTGGAATCAAGCATGTTAAACCTCTTTAACACCTTTTCCAAGTATAGACTTTGGGATAAACCAATTATTCTTTTCGCTCTATCTCTATAGATGCGAATCCCAAGAATATAGGTTGCCTCTCCTAAGTTTTTCATGGAGAATGTATTTGACAACCATACCTTTATAGTCGTCAACATACCTGTGTCATTACCCATCAACAGTATGTCATCCACATATAAGACAAGGAAAGTGATAGCACTGTCACTAATCTTCTTATATACACATGGCTCATCCTCATTTTTGATAAAACCAAAGGATTTAATGGCTTCATCAAAATGGATGTTCCAACTCCTCGAAGCTTGTTTCAACCCATAAATGGATCACTTTAGCTTGCATACCTTGGAACCATCTTGGGATTCAAATCCCCTAGGTTGTTCCATGAAAATGTTTTCTTCAATGTATCCATTGAGAAAAGCTGTTTTGACATCCATCTGCCAAATCTCATAATCATAGTACGCAGCTATTGCTAATAAAATCCTAATTGATTTAAGCATGGCAACAGATGAGAAAGTCTCCTCATAGTCGATTCCTTGCCTTTGGCGAAACCCTTTCGCTACTAGCCTTGCCTTATAGGTCTCTACCTTTCCATCAGAACCAATTTTCTTCTTGAAAACCCATTTGTTCCCTATAGGTACAATACCTTTAGGTGGGTCAACAAGATCCCAAACTTGATTCTTATACATGGAATCAATCTCGGATTTCATAGCATCAATCCATTTTGAAGAGTCTATATCTGATATAGCTTCTTCATAGGTAAGTGGATCATCTCCATGATCTACTACTTCATGAGTAGACAACTCTTATTCTTCTTCATGAAGAAAACCATATCTCACTGGTGGGTGAGATACCCTGGTTGTTCTACGAGGAACAGCTGTAGATGTTTCATCAATTGGTATAGGTTGACTAGATGGATCTATATCCATCTGATCTGTTGGTTGGTCAGAATTCTCCAATTCTAACTCTATTTGCCTTCCTTTGCCTCCTTCTTGAACAAACTGTTGTTCAAGAAATGTGGCATCTCTACTTATCACAACCTTTTGTGAAGTAGGCAAATAAAATAATATCCAAAACTATCTTTTGGATATCCAACAAATCGACCTTTTTCTGATCTGGTCTCTAATTTATCAGTGTTCAGCTTTTTGATATAAGCTGGACAACCCCAAATCTTAACATGCTTAAGACTTGGTTTTCTTCCATGCCATATCTCATAAGGTGTGGAAGAAACTGATTTTGATGGAATCCTATTCAGAATATACAAAGCTGATTCTAATGCAAATCCCCAAAAGAAGATTGGCATATCAGTATAGCTCATCATACTACGTACCATATCCAATAGGGTATGATTTCTCCTTTCAGATACACCATTCAGCTGTGGCGTTCTTGGAGGAGTCAGCTGAGAAACAATGCCATGCTCTCTCAAGTATTCATCAAATTCAGTACTCAAATATTCACCTCCACGATCTGATCGAAGAGCTTTAATACTCTTTCCTGTTTGATTTTCTACTTCAGATTTAAATTCTTTGAATTTTTCAAAAGATTCATGTTTGTATTTCATCAAATACAAATACCCAAACCTTGATTTATCATCAGTAAAGGTAATAAAATAATGAAAGCCCCCTCTAGCCATTTCTTTAAATGGACCACATACATCACTATGTATTAGCTCCAAAATATTTTTAGCTCTTAGCCCTTGTCCAACAAAGGGTGATCTAGTCATTTTGCCCTGAAGGCAAGATTCACAAGTTGGAGTAGGCTCAGAGCCCAATGAGGATAGAATTCCCATTTTCTCCAATTTTGCAATCTTATCTTCTGCAACATGACATAACCTTAAGTGCCAAATATATTTTGAACTTGAATTGGTTTTCACCATGGCATTGTATTCTTTTAGATCACTTGCATTCAATTTGTGTTTGTCATTATTATCCAAATAATAAAGACCATCATTCATATAACCCGAACCAACATATTTATTTCCAAAATAAATATTGCAAACATCATCTGTGAATTGAAATTCATAGCCATTTCTAGTCAAACTAGATATAGAAATGATGTTCTTAAAAGCATCGGTACATATAAAATATTATACAAACACAAAACATGTCCAAACATGTAAAAAGATTTAGATCCTATGGCTAAAGCTTCAACAGTTGAGCCATTGCCAATCCGGACTCTAATATCTTGATAACGCAAGTCGCCATCGTTGCTAGTTCTGCATATCATTAGAAATGTGAGAATCGCACCAGATATCTAAAACCCAAGCTGTAGATGAACTATGAGTATCATCGTAATCTAAATAACAAGATATGGACATACCTTCCAAAGGTGTATCCTTCTTGTCCTTCAGAGAAGCAAGATACTGCAGGCGGTTCCTTTCCAAAGGCCCATCCTTTTGGTAGTGGAAACACTTTCCTTTGCCTCCATCAGCTTTAGCCTTCCTTTTTTGTTTCGCTATTTTCTTGAAAGGACCAGGAATCTGAGGTTTCTTTTTCTTATGCCCTTCTTCTTGTTGGACTTTCCAGCAGAAGAAGATGCAACCAAAGCTACCTCTTTTCCTTTATTTCCTGGCATATTCTTTTGGGCAATAACCAGCATGTTGAGTAAACCAGCTAAGGTGCATTCCTGTTTAGTCATATGGAAATTTGTCACAAAATTCCCAAAAGACTCAGGAAGGGACTGAAGGATCAAATCCGTCTGTAGTTGGAAATCCATGTTGAAGTCAAGATGTTCCAACTGCTCAATCAGCCGAATCATCTTGTGGACATGATCCCCAACATTCTGTCCCTCAGACATCCTCATACGGAATAGCTGTCTAGATATCTCATACTTAGCATTCCTGCTGTGCTCACCATACAACTCTTGCGGGTGAAGGAGGATCTCACTCGCACTCTGCATGTTCTCATGTTGCTTCTGTAACTCATTACTCATGGAAGCAAGCATGTAACACTTAGCTCTCATATCATGCTCCTTCCACTTGTCCAAAGTTTCATATTCCTCTTGTGTGGCCTCTGGAGGTAAGGGACCAGGAACATTTGAATCTAGAACATATCCTATATGTTCAAGGTTCAGGACAAGTTTCAAATTTCTTAGCCAATTAGACAGATTAGGTCCTGTCAACCTATTGTGATCAAGTATGCTTGCAAGGATATTGGATGGTGGTGGTTGTTTTGTGCTCATTTTTATCAGAAAATTAAACTGCAGAAAATAACCAGATTAATTAGTAAATGTATCATGTAATTAACCAAAATGATTATGGTCTTTTAATCAAATTGGTCCTCCCACTAACTTAGCGAATCCTACACTTCCAAAGTAGAAAACGGAAATCCTAGTTGGATGGATTTCTAGTGGGTGATTGACTTCTTATAATTCTATTGATCATCCTCGGGTACATCCATTATTGGAATTACAATAAACTATAAGTGAGAAACTCCTTGCCCATCACATTTCATGTGAGGTTCAATCCTTTACCTAGCCCCTAATGCTCAAAATCTCAGGTACATCCATTATTGACTTATCTTGCATTAGTTAAGTTGATCCCATTGAGCCAGTAATTGTGTAAATAATTTTAATGTCCTCAGGTACATCCAATATTGGCCACCAAACCATTTACATATTTACAACATCTCATGCTTAACAATTATTCTTAAGAAAATCTCTTAAATTAATTGCATCTCATGCAACTATTTAAAATTTCTTAAAATAATTGCCCCAATGGAGGGCTTATGTTATAATTACTTTAATTATAGCATTTCCCACTTAATCATTTGTTTGGAAGATTTTATGGTCATTCTAATTACTATTAAGGTCTCACTTTGCACATTATCCATTTAGCATGCATATATCATATAATTGCATACATTCCCATACATCTCATGCATTCATGGATAAGCAGTAAATATGGTATGATCATGGACTTTCTAAGGGATTCAATTCTGAGCCACCAAGAATTGAATCAGGGCATTCCTAGGTGCATTTCATTCATTCATTTTACAAGAGTTGCTGAAGGAGTACATAATCAACACTTGATCTTGAATTCCTCCCACTGGTCCCACCAATGCTCTTGACCTCCTTGAACTTCTTGCAATCCAATATTACACAGTAATCCTTGGCATACCAAGGCAAATTTACAAGAACTTAAATAAATGAAATTACAATCCAAAAATTATTACAAACTTAATAATACATGCCCAAAATAAATTAAAATAAATTAATTAATTTACAATTCCAAAGAAACATAAAAGAAATAAATCCAATCACATTGGTCTTTTATAGTCCATGATCATCCATCATGCATATCACTATTTAACAATTAAATAAAACATACATACTTAAATTAAATTGAATATCTCATATTCAACTTAAAAATCCAGATTTGAATATGATTCAAATAAATTTAAAAATTCAGATTTGAATCTCATTTAAACAAATTTAAAAATTCAGATTTGAATCACATTCAAACAACTTTAAAAATTCATATTTGAATCACATTCAAACATTTTTTAAAAAATCAGATTTGAATCACATTCAAACATTTTTTAAAAAATCAGATCTGAATTTTATTCAATCAATTTTAAAAAATCAGATTTAAATATGATTCAAACAACTTTAAAAATTCAGATTTGAATCACATTCAAACAACTTTTAAAATTCAGATTTGAATCACATTCAAACAATTTTTAAAATTCTGATTTGAATCATAATTTAATTGTGTGATTAAAAATCCTAATTAAACATTTTAATTAGCCATATGATGAACCTTTCATCATGCAACAATTGCAGAATTTAATAACAACCATGCGCACCATGATCTTCCAAAGCCATGCGCACCATGTTAGAGTTCATCAAGCATGCCGCCACACCTCTTGATCCAACCAGCAATGGATCAATCATCTCATGATCAAATCACACAATTAAATCATATAATCAACAATCTAAATGGCAAATATAGTGGCTCTGATAACAATTGAAGGAACGGAAGCGTGAAAAACACAAGTTTATACCATTGAATTCAAAAATTTTCACCTAGGGTCACATGCATCATGCAAGATTTATTTTTATCTATTTGATTTCAATGATAAACAACATATTAAAACTCTTTTAATATGTTTTTGGATCTGTATTTGCCATTTAAGATTTTAAAATTAATCAGATTAATTTTAGAACCCTAGATTAAATCAAGAACGATTACACTAACCTCTTGATGCACTGCAGCGTGTCTGCACCTTTGAGATTCGTCTTCAGGACACCAGATGTTGTCCCTCTAGCTTGTCCACACCAAGAACACCTATGGCAGCCTTTGAACAGCTTCTAAAGCTTTTTCTATTAATTAGAAATTCAAGTTCTACCTTTTAAGAGATTAGAGATGTAAACAGGACACTGGAAACAATTTCTAGCGTTCTTAATTCAAGAGATTGATGGATAATCTCTTTGAATTGATGAGAGATGAAGAGGAAGAGAGGGAGGGCTGCAAAATGGCGTGACAAAGGAGTGTGGCTGCTGGTTGTATTTTATTTTCTCATAACAACACTTAAATAGCTAGGTTAACACATTAAACCCTTGCCACATGTCACCCTTTGATTAGCTCTAGGTTTAAGTAACCCAATCACATTGTGCCAAGTGTCAAACCTATATTTAATCTTGATTTTAATCATCTTACATGATTAAAAAAAAACATTTGGCAAGCTTATGTGTAATCCCATGTGTCACCATCTCATGGTGCCACGTGTCACACTGCGAAATGACCAAAATGCCCCTGTGTCTTAATTTTGAGTTCTTAACCCAAAATAATTATTTTTCTTCTAATTAATTTATATCAAATATAAATTAATTAATTAATCTCTATTAATTAATTTCTCATTAATTAAATTCATATTTAAACACTTTAAATATAAATTTAATTTATACTACACATCCAATAATCTAGATTTGGTTTCAAGTCATGCTAGGGACTTTGCGATTTAATTGCAAACCAAACCTATTTAATTAATCAATTAAACTCTTTAATTAATTAATTAAATCATATTTAAATAGGTGATAATTTGTGTATGTGTGTGACTTACTAGGCTCATCACTAATTGGCAATGAGACATGATATCAACTCTTAATATCATCAGAACTCTTTCTTACCATAAATGATTTCTCTAAATCATTTTATGAACCTCATAGACCATGGTTAACACCTAGCATAGCATGCCATGGCCACCCAATTAGTAATAAGGTTTACCTTAAATGAACCTATAATCATATGTTACCATGCACTAGAATCTCTCTGTTATAAAATCCCAACTCAAGCTGGAGTCATGGTTTATGTCAAACTCCATTTGCTATGAATATTATGTTCTCTTTTAATTCCAGTTCTTGATTAAAAAGATTTTTCTCATCAGAAACTCTTTTCTGAATAAATCTATCTGTCCTGGCCAGGAACTTGAAACATCAAGAACAATTAAATGAACATAGGATTTTATCTCTATTTACTTAGAGGAACAGATTCCATCTTGATCAACACCTATCTCCATATATAACTAGTAGGAGCCAACACATGCCCATATACCCATACACAGTACAAGCATGAAAGCAGTATCAAACTCAAACTACCTATATATAAGATAACTGTGCTATCTCAGGTCTAAAGATTATATGCACTGATATGATTTATGACAAAACATTGACAAGAGTAAACTCTATGTGCTTGTCATAAGTATCACTGGTTCGGCCTACTTATCATTTATAAGTGCCTATCATGTTTGTTATATGGCATGAGACTCACCATTCCATCTTATTTATATCTCATATAAATAACTTAGGAACAAACATAAATACAATCTTTCTGGATAAGTCATGTCCTTATTGTGAAGTATCCTCGATTGTGAACTTATTTATGATACTTTATGCTAGAAATATTGTCACTCATATTCTTAACAACTTAAGAATAATATTTCTAACAAAATATCAATGGACCTTTTCTATTACACATAAATATATTATGTAAACGGAAAAGTGGAAATGCCTTTTATTAATAAAAATATGTACAAGATACATACTAAATGATATGCTCTAGGGCATACTACTAACACCCAAATCATCCAATACATGAAGAAAACAAGTTAACATACTGAACTTCCATGGCTGCCGAAATGGAGCTCAACCTAACTCATGAAATCTTCAACTTTTCTTCCATAAATCAACTCCCCACAACCTTAGTTACAATCTTAATGAAACAATAAATGAAAACAACCACTTACCTCTTTTGAAGCTTTTTAAAAACTCACCAAAACCTATCTTTAGTAAAGAAACTAAGAAGAATTGATGGCTTGATGATGGTGGATTGGCCATTGCATGGTGGACGGCCATGGGAGACTTTGGAGAAATCTTGGTTCGGCAATGGAGAAGAAAGAATGAAGAGGAAGGTTGTTTAGTGGAGGTGGCTGTCCAAAGCTTGCATATGTGTCAAATATCATAAGTTAGTGGAGCACTAATGAAAATTATAATAGTTGTTTATTCAAAGTTTTCAAATTTTGCAAGTTTGCCTCATTACTTCCACTATTTACATTATGTACTATATTTTTATTTTTTATGATTATTTCAAAGGGTAATACTACTTATTTTTAATGGAAATTGAGGTCAAAAGTCAACTCGGGGTGTCAATTGACCACAATGCCCCTATTCGGGTTGTATTCCTGATTTTTCGGTAATACCGAGTTTTGTCATTTTCTCGATTTCTCGTTTTTTCTTTGTACTAATTAATTAATTTTTCTTTGACATTTCCAATGTTACTTATACTTCAATAAGTCTTTAATTATGTCTCGAAACTCAATTCTGAAGGTTCCCTGCAGTCCTGGGGTCGGCTATTGCCTGCTCCGTAACTTCCTCATGCGGTCATCCATCGCTGCGATTTTCAGCTCGTTTAACTTGGTTACATTTCATTGCTATTATTTTTCCTTTGTTTTTCTTGTACTTTTCTTTCTTGTATTTCATTATTTTATGTCTCCTCACTAACATTTAAATGTAATTCTAGGCATCCTAGCTGTCCGGACAGACACTGGTCACCGGAACAGTAGAATGCACTACCGAACATAGGGGTGTTACCCCACCATGATTTCTTCCACAAGTTTCACATTGGCGGGGAGGGTAGAAACTTCTGGTAGTTTGCTGACCAGATGGAGGAGGTCTCTGTCCTGAAAATCTTCCCCTGGCAGACTTTTTACCACCCCTACTGTGTCCCCCAAAGTTCTTTCTCTTCCCAGTAGGACCACTAGAACTCTGATCTACTGACTTTCCCTCTTTTTCTTTTTCTGTCTTCTCTGATTTCTTTTTCTCTGGGGCTGCTTCTGACTCAATTCTTTCTAATTCTAGCGCTTGAGAAATGAGCTCAGAGAAGTTAGTATGTTTGAATCCGACCACCTGTAATCTGATACTAGGCTTCAAGCCGGTTTCAAACCTCTTACATCTTTCCCTGCTGGTAGAAAGGAGACTTCCTGCATAGTGGCTCAGGCAGAAAAATTCCCTTTCATATTCTGCCATTGATCTACTTCCCTGTTTCAGACTTAAGAACTCCTGTAGTTTTTGGTCCACATAGGCATCTGGGACATATTTTTGCCTGAACTCTCGCAAAAAGTCATCCCAGGTTAGTACTGGAGGTTCCACCAAACTATGAGGAATGGTTTTCCACCAGTTATATGCGTCTCCCTGTAGTAGTGACACTAAAAACTCAAATCTGAGCTCCTCTGTACAGTGTAGTTTCTTGAACACCCTATCCATTCTCTCCAACCATTATTCTGCCTCTAGTGGATCTACTGTCCCCTTGAACTCAGTAGCCCCATATTTATTCAGCTTGTCATACTGCCTAGCTGAAGACTGTTATTGTACCACTAGTGTCTGCAGTGGGGCTTGGGTAGGCATGTTACCAGCTATCTGTTGGAACATTGCAGCCATCTGCTGAGCAAACTGAGCAGGAAACTGTGGTACTGAGAGGACTAGTGCGGCTGATCCACTCACCTTATGAAGGGCTAGGGCATCCCCATGTACCTCAGCCTCTATTGATTGATCGACTGAACGGTCCCCTTCTTCCATAGTCAATTAGAGGATCTTAGACCTCTTGAACAAATAACACAAGGAGATTTCCTCCTGTTAGTGCATATTTATAATGTAATGTACTATATGTATCAAACAATGACATTGAGTAGTTGTACTATGAAGAAAGAATATTCAAATTACAGGTCAAAACAGAATTTAAAAACTAGCTCTGATACCACTAAAACATGTCACACCCTACCCCTCCGTAAGGCATAACATGATCCCATAGTATACCTAATAAATTACCAAACTTCGTCTACTAATAACTCATTAAATACACTACAAGGGATTTTAAACCTTTTCTTATTTCTTTTTACAGTGGTGAGCACTTTTGACAGATGTTAAAAAAATTTTTTTTTTTCTGAAGTGAAACCAAATCACAAATCTGAGTATCAGTGATTTCTGTAAAAATTTTGGCAGAGTGCCATCTGTATTTTAAATAAAGCAGTTCTTCAAAAACCTGTAAAAAGCACTTCCAATATATCTCTTCAATCCCAAACTCCAATAATTGTTTAATGCAATAAATTTCTCAACATTTGTCAACTCAATTCAACATCAATTTTTTAGTGTTTCCAAAAGCTGAGATAGGAGAAATATGTCACAATATTTTTACAGGCCAAAATAATTTACAATTTTAGTTTACAACTGCTCAAGACCAAGTACAATATATACATACATAGCACATACATTACAACAAAAACTACAAAAAGATGGTATACTCAATATACCTGGCGAAATCTCAAAATGTAGCACAAGCAGCCTACTCTGCTGCTCTGTCTGTCTGTCTACCTGCGATAGTAATGAAAAAGCTATCGCTGAGCCAATGTCTCAGTGGTGCACAACATTAAGAAAATGCAATTTAAAACCATAAACCATAAATTATATGAACTGTGGATACTTAAAATCATAGTTAAATTCAAAAGATAGTGAATGTCATAAAGAATTAAACTCCATTTCACAATATCACAATAAATATCAATAAATCACACACACAGCTTAATCATGATTCCATAGTCCAATTCGTCCCAAAAGCCGATAGCTAGTGAGGAATAACATAGCTAGCTAGCAATTATATGAGTACTCATCCTATTCGTCCTCAATTGGCACACACCTCAACACTTCAGCCAGAGAGGGAATTCAAAGCCAATTCATCCCACTAGACAAGCTAGCGAGGAATTCAATCAATATACATGATAGCTATGGTTTCAAACCATTTGCAATATTTTTCAAGCAATAAGTATCCATCAAATATCATTCAAACAAATTTTCCACAATTTAAGCAATAACATACAAATTGTCATAATTTATTTCAGTTGAAAATTCAAAAGAAATAACTGTTGTGCACAAACCTCTGAAGAGTAACCTCTTGGCCCTGACTCAGTGTTTCTTTCCCCTTTCCTGAGTCTTTGCTAACTGAAACACATAATTTAAAGTGTTTCAGTACTCATTTAAATTGTCTCTAACAATAAGGTTCAATAATTAATTTATTTAATACTATTGCTTTCCTTAGTCAACCTATAATGTTGACCCTTAATGCACTTTAGGGAAATAAATTTTAATGTTACCAATATATCACATTTTATAGTCCTTTAGTGTTGGTATAAGTTACCAATTCCATTTTCAAGTGTATTGCATTTTATTGCAATTTATCGGATTTCGATATGCTATTTTGACCTAGCCGGATGACCTAGTTTCCTCGGTTTTCAGTTTCTGGTCCGACTTACAAACTTGTAGGCCTATGTCTTAGTGAACTTTTGCCACAAATTTTAGGTCATTTGGAGTTTACTAGACCAAGTTATGGTCATTTTACTATTGCTTGTCAGATTGCACTAAAATGGCAAACTTAGGTCATTTTTAGGTCATTTCCGGTTCTGGCAGTTTTTATACCCGAATTTGTGCAAGCATTTTGACTTGCTTATGGTCATTTCTGGGTTTTGGTATATTCATAAGAGTTGTAGCTCTATGTCTAATCTATCCATGGTAAAAATTTCAGGTCATTTGGACCTGTTTTGAGTGAGTTATGGCCAAAACACTAACTGTTGTGCAAATGGTCAATTTTCAGGTTTGGAAAGTCACTAATCCGGATTTGGTCAATTCTCATGTCACTTTTTGGACAGAATTTAAGTAGGCTTTCTCCATGAAAGTTGGCATATTTTGTGCCTAGTTTCACCTCCAATTGGTCTCATACCAATTGGAGTCACACACTTAGGGTTATAGGCTCATTGGCATACTGCTTTCTACATGCCTCTTAAACACCAAATCAAACACATTTTTAACAACTACATCTTCACTTCCCCAAACCATTTTGCATTTGGCACTAACTATAACCACTCATTACTTTACATTATAGGTCAACTTGGACAGAATATAACAATTTCACAATGCACCAAATGCAACCATAATTCACAAGGTCCAAACCCTATAATATATACACATAAACACTCCTAATTATTACACATTTATTCTCTACTCAACCATACACATAAGCTGCCACTTTTAGTACCATAATTCAACAACCTTTTCATGAATTTAAACACTTCAATCTTCATGATGAGGCTACCAAAAAAATACACATACATATCAAACTTCCATTTTCACTTTTCAAGCTTACTATTCAAACTTTATAAATGGAAATCAACTTCAATACATTTAAACACTTAAATCAATATCCCAAATCATCCAATACATGAAGAAAACAAGTTAACATATTGAACTTCCATGGCTGCTGAAATGGAGCTCAACCTAACTCATCAAAACTTCAACTTTTCTTCCATAAATCAACTCCCCACAACCTTAGTTACAATTTTAATGAAACAATAAATGAAAACAACCACTTACCTCTTTTGAAGCTTCTTAAAAACTCACCAAAACCTTTCTTTCTTGCTCCCTAATTGCTGCCCAAGTTGTATAGAATAACTTTAGTGAAGAAACTTAGAAGAATTGATGGCTTGATGATAGTGGATTGGCCATTGCATGGTGGACGGCCATGGGAGACTTTGGAGAAAGCTTGGTTCGGCAATGGAGAAGAAAGAATGAAGAAGAAGGTTGTTTAGTGGAGGTGGCTGTCCAAAGCTTGCATATGTGTCAAATATCATAAGTTAGTGGAGCACTAATGAAAATTATAATAGTTGTTTATTCAAAGTTTCCAAATTTTGCAAGTTTGCCTCATTACTTCCACTATTTACATTATGTACTATATTTTTTATTTTTTGTGATATGTTCAAAGTGTAATACTACTTATTTTTAATGGACATTGAGGTCAAAAGTCAACTCGGGGTGTCAATTGACCACAATGCCCCTATTCGGGTTGTGTTCCCAATTTTTTGGTAACACCGAGTTTTATCGTTTTCTCGATTTCTCGTTTTTTCTTTGTACTAATTACTTAATTTTTCTTTGACATTTCTAATGTCACTTATATTTCAATAAGTCTTTAATTATGTCTTGAAACTAAATTCTGAGGATTCCCTGTAGTCCTGGGGTCAGCTATTGCCTACGCCGTAACTTCTCCGTGCAGTCACCCATTGCTGCGGTTTTCGGCTCGTTTAACTTGGTTACATTTCATTGCTATTATTTTTCCTTTGTTTTTCTTGTATTTTTCTTTCTTGTATTTCATTATTTTATGTCTCCTCACTAACATTTAAATGTAGTACTAGGCATCCTAGCTGTCTGGACGGGCACTGGTCACCAGAACAGTAGAATGCACTACCGAACATAGGGGTGTTATAGGAATTATTAGATAAGGGTTTCATTCGCCCTAGCGTATCGCCTTGCGGAGCACCAGTATTATTTGTGAAGAAGAAGGATGGTACTCTCCGCCTATGCATAAACTACATATAGTTGAATAAGGTGACCATAAAGAATAGATATCCTCTACCACAGATCAATGATTTGTTTGATCAGTTGAAGGATGCAACGGTATTCTCCAAAATTGACTTGAGATTGGGCTACTACCAGTTGAGGATGCAGGAGTAAAGTATTCCTAAAACTGCCTTTAGGACTCGGTATGGCCACTATGAGTTCTTGATAATGCCATTCGGGTTGACTAATGCTCCAGCTGCTTTTATGGGCCTAATAAACACTATCTTCAAGCCATATTTGGACCAGTTTGTTGTGGTGTTCATTGATGATATTTTGGTGTACTCAAAGAATGCAGAGGAAGACGACAAGCACTTGAAGATAGTATTGCAGACTTTGAGGGAGAAGCAGTTGTATGCTAAATGGTCGAAATGTGAGTTTTGGCTAAAGGAGATTACATTTTTGGGGCATATTGTATTTGCAGAGGGTATCCAGGTGGATCCTAGCAAAGTAAAAGCCATTCTTAATTGGAAGCCACCTAAAAATGTCACGGAAGTTCAGAGTTTCCTTGGTTTAGCCAGGTATTACCTAAGGTTTGTGAAGGTATTCTCCATGCTAGCATCTCCACTAACCAAGCTACTTAGGAAGGATGTAAAATTTCAGTGGACTAATCGATGCCAGGGAAGTTTTGATAAGTTAAAGAGGCGTTTAACTGAAGCTCCAGTCTTAACCTTACCCACTTTGGGTAAGGAGTATACCATATACAGTGACGCTTCACATAACGGATTGGGCTGTGTGTTGATGCAAGATAGGAATGTCATTGCCTATGCTTCACGCCAGCTTAAATCGCATGAGAGGAATTATCCTACGCATGACTTGGAGCTAGCAGCCATTGTCTTTGCCTTGAAGATCTAGAGACATTACTTGTATGGGGAGATATGTTATATATACACAAATCATAAAAGTTTGAAGTACTTGGGCACATAAAAGGAGTTAAATTTGAGGCAGAGGAGATGGTTAGAGCTGATAAAAGATTATGATTGTTTAATAGACTATCAGCCTGGAAAAGCTAATGTTGTAGCTGATGCTTTAAGTCGCAAGACTATGGCTAGTTTGAGGGTTTCTCCATTGTCCATGGTGCATGAGTTAAGGGCATTGCATGCTAATTTAGAGATTAATGAAGATGGGCAGATGGTAGCTACTTGGCAAGTGAAGCCAATGCTGGCAGAACAAATTAGAGCAGTTGCATAGAAGGATGATTAGTATGTGAAGTTGATGGAAGAGGCTCGGGATGGCAAGAAACCAGAATTATCAGTAAATGATGAGGGCTTGTTGTTATATAAGGGCAGAATGTGCATTCCTGAGAATGTTGAACTGAGGCAGACCATTTTAAAGGAAACACATGATTCACCTTTTGCAATGCACCTTGGTGGAACCAAAATGTTCAGAAGTGTGAAAGAGCACTATTGGTGGAGAGGAATGAAGAAAGACATTGCAGAATATGTTACCAAATGCCTAACTTGTCAGCAAGTAAAGGCAGAACACCAAGTGCCTGCAGGGTTGCTACAGCCATTTCCAATTCCCTAGTGGAAATGGGAAAGAATCACTATGGATTTCGTGACAGGACTTCCACGTACACAAAAGAATCATGATACAGTTTGGGTTATTGTTGATAGATTGACCAAGTCTGCACACTTTTTGCCAGTAAGGATGGAAAATAGCCTGGAAAGATTAGCCAAACTGTACATTGATGATGTGGTGAGGTTACATGGAGTGCCAATGTCTATTGTGTCGGACAGAGACCCAAGGTTCACTTCTAGATTCTGGGGTAGTCTCCAAAAAGCCCTAGGGACTAGATTGAACTTTAGTACAACATTCCATCCATAGACAGACGGCCAATCTGAAAGGATCATTCAGATTTTGGAGGAGAAGCGTCGGGCTTGTGTGATTGAGTTTGAAGGGAGTTGGGACACACACTTACCTTTAATTGAATTTGCCTACAACAACAGTTATCAATCAAGCATCGGGATGCCTCCATACGAAGCACTTTATAGCATAAAGTGTAGAACTCCCTTGTGTTGGGATGAAGTGGACGAGAGGAAGTTGATTGGCCCAGAATTAGTGCAGCAGACGGAAGAAAAGGTTAAGCTCATTAGAGACAGACTCAAAGTTGTAACGGATAGACAGAAGTCCTACATTGACCTAAAGAGAAGACATATTCGGTACAGTGTGGGTGACAAGGTGTTCCTGAAAGTTTCACCATGGAAGGGAATCATGAGGTTTGGTAGAAAGGGGAAACTAAGTCCTCGCTTCATTGGACCATATGAGGTTCTGGAAAGAGTGGGTCCATTGGCATATAGACTTGCATTGCCTCCGGAGTTGGAAAAGATTCACAATGTCTTCCATGTCTCCATGTTGAGGAGGTACAGATCAGACCCCTCTCACATTTTACCAATAGAGGAGATTGAAGTGAATCCAGACCTGACCTATGATGAAGAGCCCATAAAGATCTTGGCATATGAGGTAAAACAGCTGAGGAACAAATAGATACCTCTAGTCAAAATGCTATGGAACCATCAGTCAGGCCAGGAGGCTACATGGGAGCGTGAGGAGGACATGAGGAGACAGCACCCACAACTATTCAGAGACTGAGACCAGGTAAATTTTGAGGATGAAATTTATTTTTAAGGAGGGGAGAATTGTTACACCCCGAAGCTCTGAGTTATGAATGGTACCATTTTTGGTCCATGACTAGTACTATTCAAAGACACCTTGAGGACCAAAAATAAATAGAAAATTAATCGAGATAGACACAATAAAAATTGAAGTGACCCAAAAATATAAGGATTCACCGGGTATATTGTAAAATAGGGATTATGATCCGATAAGGGGCATTTTGGTCAATTCACTTTAAGAGTTGATTTTTGACCAAAATGTCAATTTAATTAAATGAAAATAAAATATTGAATTATGAAGAAATATTGGGGGAAAAATTAGAGTAAAAGTGAAAAGAAAATAAAAGAGGTAAAAATCTAGAATATAAATTCCATTTTTTGACCTAATTAAAATTTAAAGGACCAATGGGCTTTGGACAACTCATTAAATGAATTAAAAAGGAATAAATAAGTATAAAAGAAAACAAATTTCCTTCTCTTCCTTCTTCCATGCTGCCACCCATCTTCCCTCTCCCTCTCTCTTCTTTTCTCTTCTTCTCCTATCTTCTTTCACCATTGTTTTCCCATTCAAGTCTTGATTCACTTGAATTCCCTTCATAAATCCCATAACCCACTAAAAGAAAATATCAAAGAGAACTTTGATTGAGGCATTGGAGCAAGTAGAGCAAGAGAAATTGGAAGAAAAATTAAAGTTGGAAAGAAATCACTTGAGGTAACTTTCTTTTCATGTTAGATTAATTGTATAAGCTTTGAATGAAGTTAACTTATGATGAAATTTCATGAGAAATTGAAAGGAAACATGCATGGAACCTAAACTAGGGTTTTGGCCAAATTGGAGAAAATTAGGATTTGATGTATTTTAATGAAAATGACAATGAAATCAAGCTTAGTTGAAGTAGTATGCATAATTAGAGTAAAGAAATTGCATGAAATGTGTATAAATTTAATTATGGGAGATTAGGGTTCATGGGAAAATTGGAGCTTGGGTGCTAGAGAGTGAAATTGGTGTGTGTAGTGTTAAATTATGATCATTTGAGGTTTATTTAGTTTGAATTGACATTGGGTTGATGAATGGAAGTAATGAAATGGTAGGATTAGGGAAAATTACAAACTTTGGTATTTGAAAATTGTGAGGTTTGTGCTAAGAAGTGCCATTGATGTGTCAATGTTAAATTATAGTCATTTTGGGTAAATTAAATGTGAATTGAGGTTGGTTAGTGGGAGTAATTGAAGAAATGAAATTTTGAACCTAGGGCAGAATTTTGCACACTGAGTTCAGTGTGTTTGACAGCCCATAAATTGAGCTATACAACTCCAATTGGTGTGAAACCAATTGAAAATGAAACTTAAGACATAGGGCTAGAATTTTCATGAAGAGACCCAGCCTAGAAACTCCCCAGAAATTACCTAAAACTTGGCTTGAACTTGGAGACAGAAATCTGGAAACCTACAGATTTATCATATGAACAGTAAACTTTGTATGGCCATAACTCTCTCTAGAAAACTCCGATTTATGTGATTCTTGAACCGATAGAAACTTAAAACATATTAGAACATTTCATATGAAGAACTTAAGGCCAAATTATGGACTTAACCCAATCAAATTACTAAGCAAAGTTGAATCACTAAATCTGCAGAAATCTAGAAACCTGCAGATTTACCATATGAACAGTAAATTTTGCATGGCCATAACTCTCTCTAGAAAACTTCAATTTAGGCGATTCTTGAATCGATGGAAACCTAAGACATAGTAGAACATTTCGTATGAAGAACATTAGATCAAATTATGGAATTAACTTGATCAAATTGCTAAACAAAGTTGGATAGTTAAATCTACCAGAACTGAAACTGTAGTGTGAATAGTAACATAAATAGTAACTTTGTTTTGGTCATAACTTGAGCTACACAGCTCCGAATTAGGCGATTCAAAAACGAAAATAAAGTTAAGACCCAGATGAACAATTTTCATGAAGAGCACTCACCAAATTATGACCGAAACTAGGTAAAATTTTGGTTTAAAGATTGGGGCACCAAGCTATCCAAAACCAAAACTCTCTAAAATTTGCAAAGCTAATTTGGGATGCATTAGACATTCATGTAATGAGTTCTTGGTAGCAATTGAGATGCGTATTGAGACATTCTATTTGTATATTTTCAGTAGAGAAAGAGGTTGGGACGGACAATGAATAGTGAGTAAAGAGAAAAGAGAGCATTGAAGGTTTGTGCACAACTAACTTTTTCTTCATTTTTTTTAAACTTGCAAATTGTTTGGAATGTGTTTATTTGAATGAGTTGCTTTGAACAAGTTTACTTTGACTGAAATATGGTTTTTCTCTTGCATTTGATAAATTTGGGTGTTGCAACCTCTATATGGATATTATGATGATTTGAATGTGTTTATGGGTTTATAAATGTGATTGTTGAGTGGAAAACTTTTGAAAACTGTTTTGAAACCACAGTTAACATGACAGTCCCTCTCGGAACTCCCCAGTAGTAACGGCTACTTGGGGTTGATAATGGATATTGATTATGTCTCCCATTAATAACTGTTTGTGGGGTAAGACTACATGAGTACTCATTAGCTAGCTAGCCCTTCCCTCATTAATAATGGTTAGTGAGGTTGAGATTGCTTTGTCGTGGTATACAACACGGCACTGATCATGAAATTTTGTGTCATGGCCTAAACTGTGTGTTGATATTGGCAACATTAATGCTTTGTGAATTGTGATTTATGAAGTGTGATTTGTCATTTGAAATGTTATTCCAATAAATGGCTCTTATGAACTTAGAACTATTGTGATGTTTTCATGCTTAAGAAGGATGTGATTTATTATGCCTTGACAAGTTTTACTTTATTTTAAGTTTTAAAGTTATTAGTTGTGCACCACTGAGTGATGCACTCAGCGATAGCTTATTTATGCTATCGCAGGAAAGGGAAAGGAGAAGGCTGCTGAGTGAGAGACTTGGAAGCAGCATTTTGGTTTTGATTGTGGGTATATATCATAGGTATACCCCTGTAATTTCCTTTTAATGTATTTTGTACCTATATGTATGGATGTACGGACATTGAGTAGTTTATATTTAAAAGCATTGCATTGCTATCACATTTTGAGTCGTAACTATTTTGTATTTTACTTTGAGACTTATGAAAATGTAACTTTTGCAATATTTATTCTATCATTATTTCTAATGAATGTTTACATGGAATTTTAACTATTCTCATGCAGTTTTCCGCAAAAGAATTGATAAGATAAAAAGCTATGATTTGTTTTAAAATCCTTTGTAGCATAATTAATGGGTTATCGGTAGGTGGAGTTCGGTAATTCATTAGGTATGCTACGGGAACATGTCATGCCTTACCAGGGATAAGGTGTGACACGTTAAGTATCCAGTTGGCATCCTACAGAACATCCCCATCAAAGTAGGTAAGTTCTTTATTCCTGTTGACTTTGTTATCTTGGATATGGAAGAAGATGTTCAGATTGTTAGTAGTATGCCCTAGAGCATATCATTTTGTATATATCATGTACATATCTTATTAATAAAAGGCAATTTCACTTTTCCATTTACATAATCTATTTATGTGTAATTGAAAAGGTCCATTGATATTTTGTTAGAAATTCTATTCTTAAGTTGTTAAGAATATGAGTGACAGTATTTCTAGTACAAAGTATCATAATTTGGTTCATAACTGAGGATACTTCACAAAGGACATGACTTATCCAGAAAGATTGTAATCATGTTTGTTCCCAAGGTATTTATATGAGATATAAATAAGATAGAGTGGTGAGTCTCATGCCACATAACAAACATGATAGGCACTTATACATGATAAGTAGGCCGAACTAGTGACACTTATGACAAGCACATGGAGTTTACTCTTGTCAATGCATTGTCATACATCTTATTAGTGCATATAATCTTTAGACCAGAGATAACACAGTTATCTTGTATATAGGTGGTTTGAGTTTGATACTGCTTTCATACTCGTACTGTGTATGGGTATATGGGCATGTGTTGGCTCTTACTAGTTGTATATGGAGATAGGTGTTGATCAAGATGGAATCCGTTACCCTAAGTAAATAGGGATGAAATCCTATGTTCATTTAATTATTCTTGATGATTTAAGTTCCTGGCCAGGATAGATAGATTTAGTCAGAAAAAAGTTTCTGACAAGAAAATCTAATTAATCAAGAATTGGAATTAAAAGAGAACATAATGTTTATAGCGAATGGAGTTTGACATTAACCATGACTCCAGCTGGAATTAGGATTTTGTAACGGAGAGATTCTAGTGCATGGTAACATATGATTAAAAGTCACACCCTACCCTTCCGTAAGGCATAACATGATCCCGTAGTATACTTAATGAATTACCAACTTCGTCTACTGATAACCCATTAAATACACTACAAGGGATTTTAAACCTTTTCTTACTTCTTTTTACAGTGGTGAGCACTATTTACAGGTGTTAAAAAAAAATTTTTTTAACTGAAATGAAACCAGATAACACATTTGAAGTATTAATAATTTCTGTAAAAATTTTGGCAGAGTGCCATCTGTATTTTGAATAAAACAGTTCTTCAAAAACCTATAAAAAGCACTTCCAATATTTTGTTCAATCCCCAAACTCCAATATCTAATCAACACAACAAGTTTCTCAACATTTGTCAACTCAAATCCATAATAATTTTTCTGTATTTTCATAAGATGAGATAAAAGAAATATATCACAATATTTTTACAAGGCAAAACAATTTATAATTTTAGTTTACAACTTTAATGTACAATTTTAATGTATAATTTTAATTTAAAATTTTAATTTACAATAGCTCAAAACCAAGAACAATATATACATACAGTGAACATACATTACAATACAAAATACAAAATATGGTATACTCAATATACCCGATGAACTCTCAATGTAGCACTAGTCTCACGCTGCCTGTCGATCTGTCTACCAAATGACAAGAATGAAAGCTATCGCTGAGTAAAATTTACTCAGTGGTGCATAATAACAATTTAAAATGCGGTATGTAAAACTTTTATTGACAATTTACAATCCAAACAATTCACAATTTTTCAAAGCTCATATAACACAAATTTGATCAAACAATTGAATAACACAGTGTTGCCAATCAATAAAACAATTTGATCAAATAACTGAGTAACACAGTTTTGCCAATCAATAACACAATTTGATCAAATAACTGAGTAACACAGTTTTATCAATCAATAACACAATTTGATCAAATAACTAAATAACACAGTTTTGCCAATCAATAACACAATTTGATCAAATAACTGAATAACACAGTTTTGCCAATCAATAACACAATTTAGGCCATGACACAAATTTTTCTGAACATGCCGTGTGTACATCACGACAAGGCACACTCACCCCAATAATCGAAATCAATGAGGGAGGAAGCTAGCTAGATAATGAGAACTCATCCATACTCACCTCAGACTGACAAGTCAAAGAGGGAGGAATATAATCACACTCACCCCATAAATGGAGGAGGAACATAGTAATATTGTCATGCTAAGTGTCAACCAAAACAATTCCAAATCACAATATTTAAATATTTCATACAAACCACAAATCATATTTTATCTCAAAATTTCCATTTGCAAAGTAGGCAACACAATAATTTCCAAATAAAATCCCCAAAGCCAAAACAATAAAAAATTATTCATAACTCAATTTTCTAAATAAATTTTCTGGTAAAAGCAGTGAATATAAAAAGCATTGTGCACAGACCTCTGATATATGCCTCTTGTGAAGGAACAGAAGCGTGAAAAACACAAGATTATATCATTGAATTCAAAAATTTTCACCTAGGGTCACATGCACCATGCAAGATTTATTTTTATCTATTTGATTTCAATGATAAACAACATATTAAAACTCTTTTAATATGTTTTTGGATCTGTATTTGCCATTTAAGATTTTAAAATTAATCAGATTAATTTTAGAACCCTAGATTAAATCAAGAACGATTACACTAACCTCTTGATGTCTTTGCAGCGTGTGCGCCTTTGAGATTCGTCTTGAGGACACGGATGTTGTCCCTCTAGCTTGTCCACACCAAGAACACCTATGGCAGCCCTTGAATAGCTTCTAAAGCTTTTTCTATTAATTAGAAAATCAAGTTCTGCCTTTTAAGAGATTAAAGATGTAAACAGGACACTAGAAACAATTTCTAGTATTCTTGATTCAAGAGATTGATGGCTAATCTCTTTGAATTGATGAGAGATGAAGAGAAATAGCTGGAGAGGCTCAAAGTGGCGTGACAAATGAGAGGAAAGGCTGCTGGTTATGTTTTCTTTTCATAACCACACTTAAATAGCTAGGTTAACACATTAAACCCTAGCCACATGTCACCTTTTGATTAGCTCTAGGTTTAAGTGACCCAATCACATTGTGCCAAGTGTCAAACCTATATTTAATCTTGATTTTAATCATCTTACATGATTAAAAAATATTTGGCAAGCTTATGTGTTATACCATGTGTCACCATCTCATGGTGCCACGTGTCACACTGTGAAATGACCAAAATGCCCCTGTGTCTTAATTTTGAGTTCTTAACCCAAAATAATTATTTTCTTCTTCTAATTAATTTATATCAAATATAAATTAATTAATTAATCTCTATTAACTAATTTATCATCAATTAAATTCATATTAAACACTTTAAATATAAATTTAATTTATACTACACATCCAATAATCTAGATTTGGTTTCAAGTCATGCTAGGGACTTTGCAATTTAATTGCAAACCAAACCTATTTAATTAATCAATTAAACTCTTTAATTAATTAATTAAATCATATTTAATTAGGTGATAACATGTGTATGTGTATGACTTACTAGGCTCATCACTAATTGGCAATGAGACATGATATCAACTCTTAATATCATCAGAACTCTTTCTTACCATAAATGATTTCTCTAAATCATTTTATGAACCTCATAGACCATGGTTAACACCTAGCATAGCATGCCATGGCCACCCAATTAGTAATAAGGTTTACCTTAAATGAACCTATAATCATATGTTACCATGCACTAGAATCTCTCTCACATAAAAATCCCAACTCAAGCTGGAGTCATGGTTTATGTCAAACTCCATTTGCTATGAATATTATGTTCTCTTTTAATTCCAGTTCTTGATTAAAAGATTTTTCTCATCAGAAACTCTCTTTTGAATAAATCTATATGTCCTGGCCAGGAACTTGAAACATCAAGAACAATTAAATGAACATAGGATTTTATCTCTATTTACTTAGAGGAACAGATTCCATCTTGATCAACACCTACCTCCATATATAACTAGCAGGAGCCAACACATGCCCATATACCCATACATAGTACAAGTATGAAAGCAGTATCAAACTCAAACTACCTATATACAAGATAAGCGTGCTATCTCAGTCTAAAGATTATATGCCTCGATATGATTTATGACAAAACATTGACAAGAGTAAACTCCATGTGCTTGTCATAAGTGTCACTGGTTCGGCCTACTTATCATTTATAAGTGCCTATCATGTTTGTTATATGGCATGAGACTCACCATTCCATCTTATTTATATCTCATATAAATAACTTGGGAACAAACATGAATACAATCTTTCTGGATAAGTCATGTCCTTATTATGAAGTATCCTCGATTGTGAACCTATTTATGATACTTTGTGCTAGAAATATTGTCACTCATATTCTTAACAACTTAAGAATAATATTTCTAACAAAATATCAATGGACCTTTTCTATTACACATAAATATATTATGTAAACGGAAAAGTGGAAATGCCTTTTATTAATAAAAATATGTACGAGATACATACTAAATGATATGCTCTAGGGCATACTACTAACAATCTCCCACTAGCACTAGAGCCATTCATTACAATATCTTAGACCCATCTTCTCAAGATGTCAGTCTAACTGAGCTTGTGACAAAGGCTTAGTGAATGGATCAGCTGTTTTTTTTAGCTGATGTTATATTTTCTGCATGGCTATATCGCCTCGCCCAACTATATCCCTGATAATATGGTAGTGCCTTTCTATGTGTTTGGATTTTGGGTGGGACCTTAGTTCCTTAGCTGTATGTTGCTCCATTATTGTCACGGTGTAGTGGAACTCTCGACTCAATGGAAGGAACTCTTGTAAGTTACATCACGAACTTCTTTATCCAAACGACTTCTTTTGCGACATCGATGCGACAATATACTCGACCTCGATGAGTGGAATCTGCGATCGTGCTCTGTTTGGAACTCTTCCAACCGATCGCACCTCCATTACAAATGAACACATATCCAGAGGTAGACTTTCTATCATCGATATCGATTGGAAATCGATCGGTATAACCATCCAATTGCAAGTCTCCACCTCCATAAATCAAGAATAAATCCTTAGTTCTTCTCAAGTACTTAAGGATATTCTTGTGACTATCGATGTTCCAAACACGGATTGGATTGATACACTAGTCAAACTAACAGCATATGCGATATCCGGCCTAGTATACAACATTGCATACATTAAACTTCCAATAGCCGAAGCATATGGAATCCTGGCCATCTTATCTCTTTCTTCAGGTGTCTTTGGAGACATCTCTTTAGAAAGGTGGATACCATGTCTCACTGGTAACAATCCTCTCTTGGAATCAAGCATGTTAAACCTCTTTAACACCTTTTCCAAGTATAGACTTTTGGATAAACCAATTATTCTTTTCGCTCTATCTCTATAGATGCGAATCCCAAGAATATAGGTTGCCTCCCCTAAGTCTTTCATGGAGAATGTATTTGACAACCATACCTTTATAGTCGTCAACATACCTGTATCATTACCCATCAACAGTATGTCATCCACATATAAGACAAGGAAAGTGATAGCACTGTCACTAACCTTCTTATATACACATGGCTCATTCTCATTTTTGATAAAACTAAAGGATTTAATGGCTTCATCAAAACGGATGTTCCAACTCCTCGAAGCTTGTTTCAACCCATAAATGGATCGCTTTAGCTTGCATACCTTGGAACCATCTTGGGATTCAAATCCCCTAGGTTGTTCCATGAAAATGTTTTCTTCAATGTATCCATTGAGAAAAGCTGTTTTGACATCCATCTGCCAAATCTCATAATCATAGTATGCAGCTATTGCTAATAAAATCCTAATTGACTTAAGCATGGCAACAGGCGAGAAAGTCTCCTCATAGTCTATTCCTTGCCTTTGGCGAAACCCTTTCGCTACTAGCCTTGCCTTATAGGTCTCTACCTTTCCATCAGAACCAATTTTCTTCTTGAAAACTCATTTGTTCCCTATAGGTACAATACCTTCAGGTGGGTCAACAAGATCCCAAACTTGATTCTTATACATGGAATCAATCTCGGATTTCATAGTATCAATCCATTTTGAAGATTTTATATCTGATATAGCTTCTTCATAGGTAAGTGGATCATCTCCATGATCTACTTCTTCATGAGTAGACAACTCTTGTTCTTCTTCATGAAGAAAACCATATCTCACTGGTGGGTGAGATACCACAGTTGTTCTACGAGGAGCAGTTTGTAGATGTTTCATCAATGGGTATAGGTTGACTAGATGGATCTATATCCATCGATGCGATGGTTGGTCAGAATTCTCCAATTCTAACTCTATTTGCCTTCCTTTGCCTCCTTCTTGAACAAACTGTTGTTCAAGAAATGTGGCATCTCTACTTATCACAACCTTTTGTGAAGTAGGCAAATAAAAATAATATCCAAAACTATCTTTTGGATATCCGACAAATCGACCTTTTTCTGATCTAGTCTCCAATTTATCAGTGTTCAGTTTTTCGATATAAGCTGGACAACCCCAAATCTTAACATGCTTAAGACTTGGTTTTCTTCCATGCAAAATCTCATAAGTTGTGGAAGAAACTGATTTTGATGGAATCCTATTCAGAATATACAAAGCTGATTCTAATGCAAATCCCCAAAAGGAGATTGGCATATCAGTATAGCTCATCATACTACGTACCATATCCAATAGGGTACGATTTCTCCTTTCAGATACACCATTCAGCTGTGGCGTTCCTGGAGGAGTCAGCTGAGAAACAATGCCATGCTCTCTCAAGTATTCATCAAATTCAGTAGTCAAATATTCACCTCCACGATCTGATCGAAGAGCTTTAATACTTTTTCCTGTTTGATTTTCTACTTCAGATTTAAATTCTTTGAACTTTTCAAAGGATTCATGTTTGTATTTCATCAAATACAAATACCCAAACCTTGATTTATCATCAGTAAAGGTAATAAAATAATGAAAGCCCCCTCTAGCCATTTTTTTAAATGGACCACATACATCACTATGTATTAGCTAAAAAATATTTTCAGCTATTAGCCCTTGTACTAGAAAGTGTGATCTATTCATTTTGCCTTGAAGTCTAGATTCACTAGTTGGAGTAGTCTCATAGCCCAATTAGGATAAAATCCCCATTTTCTCTAATTTTGCAATCCTATCTTCTGCAACATGACATAACCTTAAGTGCCAAATATATTTTGAACTTGAGTTGGTTTTCACCATGGCATTGTATTCTTTTAGATCACTTGCATTCAATTTGTGTTTGTCATTATTATCCAAATAATAAAGACCATCATTCATATAACCCGAACCAACAAATTTATTTCCAAAATAAATATTGCAAACATCATCTGTGAACTGAAATTCATAGCCATTTCTAGTCAAACTAGATATAGAAATGATGTTCTTAAAAGCATCAGGTACATATAAAATATTATCCAAACACAAAACATGTCCAAACATGTAAAAAGATTTAGATCCTATGGCTAAAGCTTCAACAGTTGAGCCATTGCCAATCCGGACTCTAATATCTTGAGAACACAAGTCGCTCTTTGTTTGCTAGTTCTGCATATCATTAGAAATGTGAAGCGGCACCGTATCTAAAACCCAAGTGTAGATGAACTATGAGTATCATCGAATCTAAATAACAAGATATGGACATACCTTAGAAGGTGTATCCTTCTTGTCCTTCAGAGAAGCAAGATACTGCAGGTAGTTCCTTTTCCGGTGCCCATCCTTTTTGCGGTGGAAACACTTTCCTTTGCCTCCATCGACTTTAGTCTTCCTTTTCTGTTTAGCTATTTTCTTGGAAGGACCAGGAATCGAGGTTTCTTTTTCTTATTGCCCTTCTTCTTGTTGGACTTTCCAGTGGAAGAAGATGCAACAAAGCTACCTCTTTTCCTTTATTGCACGGCATATTCTTTTGGGCAATAACCAGCATGTTGAGTAATTCAGCTAAGGTGCATTCCTGTTTAGTCATATGGAAATTTTTCACAAAATTCCCAAAAGACTCAGGAAGGGACTGAAGGATCAAATCCGTTTGTAGTTGGAAATCCATGTTGACGTCAAGATGTTCCAACTGCTCAATCATCCGAATCATCTTGTGGACATGATCCCCAACATTAATTCCCTCAGACATCCTCATACGGAATAGCTGTCTAGATATCTCATACCTAGCATTCCTGCTGTGCTCACCATACAACTCTTGTAGGTGAAGGAGGATTTCACTCGCACTCTGCATGTTCTCATGTTGCTTCTGTAACTCATTACTCATGGAAGCAAGCATGTAACACTTAGCTCTCATATCATGCTCCTTCCACTTGTCCAAAGTTTCATGTTCCTCTTGTGTGGCCTCTGGAGGTAAGGGACCAGGAACATTTGAATCTAGAACATATCCTATATGTTCAAGGTTCAGGACAAGTTTCAAATTTCTTAGCCAATCAGACAGATTAGGTCTGTCAACTTTCTTTGTGATCAAGTATGCTTGCAAGGATATTGGATGGTGGTGTTTGTTTTGTGCTCATTTTTATCAGAAAATTAACTGCAGAAAATAACCAGATTAATTAGTAAATGTATCATGTAATTAACCAAAATGATTATGGTCTTTTAATCAAATTGGTCCTCCCACTAACTTAGAGAATCCTACACTTCCAAAGTAGAAAACGGAAATCCTAGTTGGATGGATTTCTAGTGGGTGATTGAATTCTTATAATTCTATTGATCATCCTCAGGTACATCCATTATTGGAATTACAATAAACTATAAGTGAGCAACTCCTTGCCCATCACATCTCATGTGAGGTTCAATCCTTTACCTAGCCCCTAATGCTCAAAATCTCAGGTACATCCATTATTGACTTATCTTGCATTAGTTAAGTTGATCCCATTGAGCCAGTAATTATGCAAATAATTTTAATGTCCTCAGGTACATCCAATATTGGCCACCAAACCATTTACATATTTACAACATCTCATGCTTAACAATTATTCTTAAGAAAATCTCTTAAATTAATTGCATCTCATGGAACTATTTAAAATTTCTTAAAATAATTGCCCCAATGGAGGGCTTATGTTATAATTACTTTAATTATACCATTTCCAACTTAATCATTTGAATGGAAGTTTTTATAGCCATCCTAATTACTATTAAGGTCTCACTTTGCACATTATCCATTTAGCATGCATATATCATATAATTGCATACATTCCCATACATCTCATGCATTCATGGATAAGCAGTAAATATGGTATGATCATGGACTTTCTAAGGGATTCAATTCTGAGCCACCAAGAATTGAATCAGGACATTCCTAGGTGCATTTCATTCATTCATTTTACAAGAGTTGCTGAAGGAGTACATAATCAACACTTGATATTGAATTCCTCCCACTGGTCCCACCAATGCTCTTGACCTCCTTGAACTTCTTGCAATCCAATATTACATAGTAATCCTTGGCATACCAAGGCAAATTTACAAGAACTTAAATAAATGAAATTACAACCCAAAAATTATTAAAAACTTAATAATACATGCCCAAAATAAATTAAAATAAATTAATTAATTTACAATCCCAAAGAAACATAAAAGAAATAAATCCAATCACATTGGTCTTTTATAGTCCATGATCATCCATCATGCATATCACTATTTAACAATTAAATAAAACATACACACTTATATTAAATTGAATATCTCATATTCAACTTAAAAATCCAGATTTGAATATGATTCAAATAAATTTAAAAATTCAGATTTGAATCTCATTCAAACAAATTTAAAAATTCAGATTTGAATCACATTCAAACAACTTCAAAAATTCAGATTTGAATCACATTCAAATATTTTTTAAAAAATCAGATTTGAATCACATTCAAATATTTTTTAAAAAATCAGATCTGAATTTTATTGAATCAATTTTAAAAAATCAGATTTAAATATGATTCAAACAACTTTAAAAATTCATATTTGAATCACATTCAAACAACTTTTAAAATTCAGATTTGAATCACATTCAAACATTTTTTTTTAAATTCTGATTTGAATCATAATTTTATTGTGTGATTAAAACAACTAATTAAACACTTTAATTAGTCAAAGAATAGGCCTTAGATCATACAACAATTGTAGAATTAAAAGCCAAACCTTGAACCACCCATGGAACCATTGTTGCCGCCACCTATGGTGGCTTCACCATGTGTGACGCCACACCTCTTAATCCAACCAGCAATGAATCAATCATCTCATGATCAAATCACACAATTAAATCATATAATCAACAATCTAAATGGCAAATATAGTGGCTCTGAAACCAATTGAAGGAACGGAAGCGTGAAAAACACAAGATTATACCATTGAATTCAAAAATTTTCACCTAGGGTCACATGCACCATGTAAGATTTATTTTTATCTATTTGATTTCAATGATAAACAACATATTAAAACTCTTTTAATATGTTTTTGGATCTGTATTTGCCATTTAAGATTTTAAAATTAATCAGATTAATTTTAGAACCCTAGATTAAATCAAGAACGATTACACTAACCTCTTGATGTCTTTGCGTGTCTGCGCCTTTGAGATTCGTCTTCAGGACACCAGATATTGTCCCTCTAGCTTGTCCACACCAAGAACACCTATGGCAGCCCTTGAATAGCTTCTAAAGCTTTTTCTATTAATTAGAAAATCAAGTTCTGCCTTTTAAGAGATTAAAGATGTAAACAGGACACTAGAAACAATTTCTAGTATTCTTGATTCAAGAGATTGATGGCTAATCTCTTTGAATTGATGAGAGATGAGGAGAAATAGCTGGAGAGGCTCAAAGTGGCGTGACAAATGAGAGGAGAGGCTGCTGGTTATGTTTTTTTTTCATAACCACACTTAAATAGCTAGGTTAACACATTAAACCCTAGCCACATGTCACCTTTTGATTAGCTCTAGGTTTAAGTGACCCAATCACATTGTGCCAAGTGTCAAACCTATATTTAATCTTGATTTTAATCATCTTACATGATTAAAAACATTTGTAAGCTTATGTGTTATACCATGTGTCACCATCTCATGGTGCCACGTGTCACAATGAAATGACCAAAATGCCCCTGTGTCTTAATTTTGAGTTCTTAACCCAAAATAATTATTTTCTTCTTCTAATTAATTTATATCAAATATAAATTAATTAATTAATCTCTATTAATTAATTTCTCATCAATTAAATTCATATTTAAACACTTTAAATATAAATTTAATTTATACTACACATCCAATAATCTAGATTTGGTTTCAAGTCATGCTAGGGACTTTGCAATTTAATTGCAAACCAAACCTATTTAATTAATCAATTAAACTCTTTAATTAATTAATTAAATCATATTTAATTAGGTGATAACTTGTGTATGTGTGTGACTTACTAGGCTCATCACTAATTGGCAATGAGACATGATATCAACTCTTAATATCATCAGAACTCTTTCTTACCATAAATGATTTCTCTAAATCATTTTATGAACCTCATAGACCATGGTTAACACCTAGCATAGCATGCCATGGCCACCCAATCAGTAATAAGGTTTACCTTAAATGAACCTATAATCATATGTTACCATGTACTAGAATCTCTCTGTTACAAAATCCCAACTCAAGCTGGAGTCATGGTTTATGTCAAACTCCATTTGCTATGAATATTATGTTCTCTTTTAATTCCAGTTCTTGATTAAAAGATTTTTCTCATCAGAAACTATTTTCTGAATAAATCTATCTGTCCTGGCCAGGAACTTGAAACATCAAGAACAATTAAATGAACATAGGATTTTATCTCTATTTACTTAGAGGAACAGATTCCATCTTGATCAACACCTACCTCAATATATAACTAGCAGGAGCCAACACATGCCCATATACCCATACATAGTACAAGTATGAAAGCAGTATCAAACTCAAACTACCTATATACAAGATAACTGTGCTATCTCAGGTCTAAAGATTATATGCACTGATATGATTTATGACAAAACATTGACAAGAGTAAACTCCATGTGCTTGTCATAAGTGTCACCGGTTGACCTACTTATCATTTATAAGTGCCTATCATGTTTGTTATATGGCATGAGACTCACCATTCCATCTTATTTATATCTCATATAAATAACTTGGGAACAAACATGAATACAATCTTTCTGGATAAGTCATGTCCTTATTATGAAGTATCCTCGATTGTGAACCTATTTATGATACTTTGTGCTAGAAATATTGTCACTCATATTCTTAACAACTTAAGAATAATATTTCTAACAAAATATCAATGGACCTTTTCTATTACACATAAATATATTATGTAAAAGGAAAAGTGGAAATGCCTTTTATTAATAAAAATATGTACGAGATACATACTAAATGATATGCTCTAGGGCATACTACTAACATCTTGGCCCTGACTCAGTGTTCCTTATGCTTCTCAATATCCTTTTCCACTGAAACACACAATTTAAAGTGTTTCAGTACTCAATGAATTTGTTTCTAACAATAAAATACAATATTTAAATTTTCTTGGTACTATTCCCTTCAATTCATTACATTAGTCAACCTATAATGTTGACCCTTGATGCACTCTAAGTGAGTCAATTCTAATGTTACCCATATGTCACATTTTATAGCCCTTTAGTGTTGGTATATGTTACCAATTTCATTTTCAAGTGTATTGCATTTTATTGCAATTTACCGGATTTCGGTATACTATTTTGACCTAGTCGGCCAACCTAGTTCCCTCGGTTTTCGGGTTTTGGTCTAAACTACAAACTTGTAGGTCTATGTCTTATTGCACGCGGGGCAAAATTTCAGGTCATTCTGAGTTGTGTAGACCAAGATATGGTCAATTTACCAATGCTGGACAGAATGCACTAAAATGGTAGGCTTAGGTCATTTTTTGGACACTTTTGGTTCGGCCAGTTTTGGTACCTGAACTTGTGCAAGCTATTTGGCTTGGTTCTAGCCATTTCTGGGCTTTGGTGTCTTCATAAGAATTGTAGATCTATGTCTAAACTATTCATGTTAAAAATTTCAAGTCATTTGGACCTGTTTTGAGTAAGTTATGGTCAAAATACTAACTGCTGCTCAAATGGTCAATTTTCAGGCTTACAAGTCACTAATCCAGATTTGGTCATTTTTCAAGTCACCTTCTAGGTAGAATTTAGGTAAGCTTCCTTCATAAAAGTTGGCACTTTTTGTGCTTAGTTTCACCTCCAATTGGTCTCATACCAATTGGAGTCACACACTTAAGGTTCTAAGCTAAAATGTACACTGCCCTGTTACACATTATTCAACACTTACTAATTACACATTCAATACTTACCAAGTTTACCTTTCATGCCAATTCTGATTTGGTACCATAACATTAACACACTTTACATCACATTTTGGTCATTTTGGGCAGCTTGCAACCACCCTCAACATACACATTATAACTCAGAATTTTCAAAGTCCAATTACAATAATTTAACCACATGAACATACCTCATTTACATGTCCAAATCCAAACAATTATTCACATACACATGTTGCCACCATAAGCAACATAATTCAATAATATTTCATGAACATAAACACTTCAATCTTCTTCATGAGGCTACCACAAGTTTACACATACCCATCAATTTCTATTTTCACTTTTCAAGCTTACAAATCAAACCTTACACATGGAATTCAACTTTAATACAATTAAACATTTAAATCATCATCCAAACAACTATTTACATGCAAGGACAAGCTGTTCATGGTGAGGTTTCATGGCTGCGTAAATGGTTCAACTCCCATAATTCATCAACATCAAAAATTCTTTCATAAATCAACTACCCACAACCTTGGTTACACTTTTAATGAAACAAGAATTGAAAACACCCACTTACCTCTTTTGGACTTCTTCAAAACCTCACCAAAACTTATCTTTCTTGCTCCCTTTTTGCTGCCTAAGGTGTGTAGACAAGGTTTAGTGAAGAACTTTTGAAGGAATTAGGGCTTGATCATGGTAGAGTGAAGCTCCATGCAAGGTGTGGCAATGGAGTTTTATAGGAGTGGAACAATTCGGCAAGAAAAAGAAATGAAGGTTGAAGATGACTTTAAGTGGAGAAATCTGTCCACTATGGCCCTTTTTATATCCCATTAAATCCTACTTAGTGCTCCACTAATTAACTTTAAACATTATAATAATTAACTTTAATAAATTCTAATTACACCCCCTTAATTTTCCTTAATTATTCTATATATATGATTTCTAATTTTTCATGGCATTTTCAAATTTTAATACTATTTATTTTTTATGGACATTTAGGTCAAAAGTCAACTCTAAGTGTTAATTGACCAAAATGCCCCTCTTCGGGTCAAATTCAGACTTTTTCGGTGCTACCGATTTACTCCTTGTACCCCCGATTTCTTTAATTTTCATTTTTTGTTTATACTAACTTATTAATTTTTCTTTGACATTTCTAATGATATTTATACTTCAATAAATCTTTAATTATGTCTCGAAACTAAATTTCGAGGGTTCCCTGCAGTCCTGGGGTCGACTATTGCCTGCGCCGTAACTTCCCCGTGCGATCACCCATCGCTGCGGTGCTGGCTCTTTTAACTTAGTTTCATCTCATTGCTATTATTTTTTCTTTATTTTTCTTATATTTTTCTTTCTTGTATTTCATTATTTTACGTCTCCTCACTAACATTTAAATGTAGTTCTAGGCATCTTAACTGTCCGGACAGACACTGTCACCGGAACAGTAGAACGCACTGCCGAATATAGGGGTGTTACATTAAAGGTTCATTTAAGGTATTCCTTATCACTGATTGGGTGGCCATGACATGCTATGCTAGGTGTCAACCATGGTCTATGATATGCCTGAAATGATTTAGAGAAATTATTTAAGGTAAGAAAGAGTTATAATGATATTATGGGATAATATCATTTATCATTGCCAATAAGTAATGAGCCTAGTAAGTCACACATCTACACAAGTTAATCACCAAGTAAAATGTGATTTAATTGATTAATTAAAGAGTTTAATTAATTAATTAAATAGGTTTGGTTTGCAATAAGATTGCAAAGTCCCTAGCATGACTTGAAATCAAATCTAGATTATTAGATGTATAGCATAAATTAAATTTATATTTAAATTGTTTAAATATGAATTTAATTGTAAGAAATTAATTAATGGAGATTAATTAATCAATTAATTTATATTTGATATAAATTAATTTGAAGAAAAGAAATTATTATTTTGAGTTGAGAACTCAAATTAAAATATAAAAGTAAGATTAAATCATATGGTGACATGTGGCACCATGAGATGTTGACACATAGCACCATATGATCTTGCCACTTGTCTTCCTATGATGGAAGACCACTTTTTATGATTTAAATGGAGCTTGACACTTGGCTCCATAGGATTAAGTCAACCAAAAGCAAGATGGGATCTTGTGGTGACATTTGGCAAGGAGTTAATGAGGTTTGACTTTACTATAAAAGGGGAAAAGGAAAAAAGAGAATTAATTATCTTCTTCTTCTTCTTCAAAGTGGATAGCAACCTTGGCTCTCCCTTCTATCTTCATTTGTTCATTTTAATTCAAGAAGAAATCCTTGATCTTATTTGAATTAAAATTGCTAGAAAAGGATTCTAGTACCCAAAACATCCATATACCTTTCACTAAAGCAAAAACCCCATCTCCAAGTTGTTGTCAAGGCTTTAGAAGCAAATTTTGGGGCTGCCATTGCTACCATTTGTGTGTGCTTGTGGTGGATAAGCTAGAGGGACTTCAATTGGGGTCCTAGAGGCATCAAAAGGAAGAGGGATTCATTGATTGTGCACTTAGAGGTTAGTGATACACTTGAATTGTATAGATGTTTTTAAGCACATTTGTATACTATCTCATAGCATTTAGGCAAGTATTTTCATGCATAGTTGTTGATTTCATTAGTTTTTGTAATTTCTATTATCAAGCCCTTAATTCCAAGTTTTCTGCATCATTTCAGGTGTTTGGGTAAAGCCCCACAGTATAGGAGTGCAAAAAGGAAGCTTGGAGAGGTCAAGAGACTGAGTATTATTGCTGACACAAAGTACACAGGTCGTGTAAGCCAAGCCCCAGACCCGTGTGACCTTCTACCAGAAGAAAGTCAGATAGCCAATGGAGAAATAAAAGTACACGGGTCGTGTAATTAGACCCGTGTAATCTACAGGGACCCGTGTAAATCTCTGCTGGGCACAAGCTTAAAGAACCTTATGGGAACAAAACTACATGGCCCGTGTAACTAGGCCCGTGTAGTTGGTGCAGACCCGTGTAACTCTCTGTGCTAATGCAAGACTCCGCAATTCCACTCTAGCAAGTTACACGGCCCTAGGCCGTGTAGTGACACACGGGCCGTGTACTATGCGGCAGCCAGTTTTATAACTCGAATTCTCGCTCTTGTTTTCTGATTCAAATGAGACTCCTAAAGCCTTTTGGACTCAAAATGACCTAACCCTAGAGCAACCATTATAAATAGAAGAGAAAACATCAGAAAAGGAGGCTCTCTTTTATCTTTTGACAGCACTTTTGAGGAGTTTTGAAGGAGAGAAATCCACACTCTACACTCTCTCTAGCCGTCTCGAGGAGAGAAACATCAGTACCAAAAGGAGTTTTCCAGTAGAAGCTCTACAAGATCAAAGCTGCAAACTCTCTTCGGTTCCTTCATTTCATCACCTTAGACAGATTTCTATTATTTTATTTCTTCTACATGATTTTCTTTTTACTGTTTTTACCTTTTATCATGATGTTTGCTAAACTCACCATGAGTGAGTAGTTTTCTTATACTGGATTTGGGAGAGTAATACTTGTAATTATTATTATAGATGAACACTAAGTTTTATTTATTGGATTTGAGATTCGTTCCTTGATTTAATTTCTTGTGATCTTAATGCATGCTATGTGCTGGTATCCACTTAGCCATGATTGTAGATGTTAATTGAAGGACTGAAAGGTGAAGATTAATATTAGAAAATTAAGATCTTGAACCTAGGAATTCTGACTTAGACATAGGCTGATACCTTTGTGGAACTTCAAAATTGGTCAAAGATCTTAAAGGATTTTAATTAATTTGATCACTACGAAAGTCGGGTTTGAGTTAATTAGAATACACCCTAGGTGCCTTAAGAGAGGATTTAGGATAACTTAGGACTAATTTCCATCAAGGAAAATGATCCTCAATTCAGTAAATAAAAGAGATAACATCCCTAGTAAGATTCAAGTGTGAAATCTTAATTCCAGAATTGTTTCAAATAAATTATTTTATTTTAAGTTTACCATTCTAGTGTTTAAGGTTAACAAACTTCATTCCCTAAGTATTCGATAGCCTAGACAGTCAAAATTACTGTGTAGATTGGTACTTACTAATCAAATTCCTCATGGGAATGATACTCTACTCATCACTTTATTACTTGTTAGCAATCCGTGAACTTGCGGGGTTGTAAAACCAGCGAAATAAGTTTTTGGCGCTATTGCAAGTGATTTTTGGCTTTAGTAATATCAAGCGATAGGCAATTTAGCTGATTTAGGCAATTATATTTATTATCTAATTTTATTTTATTGGTTGTATTTCTCTTCTTTTCTCTTAGGTGCCCGATCTGGTATATGACAAGAACAAGGCCAGAAGAAGAAATTTTGGACTGTGATCCGGAGATAGACAGAACTCTAAGAGCCATCAGGAGGGAAAGGAAACATCAAGAGCACGGTCAAGGAGATCCTAAAATTCCAACCATGGCCGATAATAATGATAGACCAAGACTCTTGAGAGATTACGGAGCTCCATCTGTCCAAGGATTTCAGCCCAGTGTCACTAGACCCACAGTGGAAGCCTACAACTTTGAATTAAAACCAGCATGGCTCCAAATGATTCAACAAACCCAGTTTGCAGGTTCACCAACAGAAGACCCACACTATCACCTCCAGTGCTTTCTTGCCCTATATGACACATTCAAGATGAATGGAGTGTTTGATCAAGCAATAAGACTCAGAGCATTCCCATTCTTCCTTCGGGACAGAGCAAGGAAGTGGTTACTTTCTCAACCGGCTAGAACGTTCACCACTTGGGAAAACCTCTCTCAAGCTTTTCTAGCAAGGTATTTTCCACCTGTAAAGACTGAAAAAATGAGGCTTGAGCTCAACACCTTCAGACAAAAGGAAGGAAAATCACTCTATGACGCATGGGAAAGATATAAAGACCGGCAGAGGGAATGTCCACACCATGGCATAGAGGATTGCTTATTAGTGCAAAATTTCTATAATGGGTTACTACCCTCTACAAGGACCATAGTTGATTCAGCTGCAGAAGGTGATCTAATAGAGAAAACAGTGACACAAGCACTTGAACTTTTAGAAAGCGTTGCATACCATAATTATGAGTGGTCAAATGTGTCACACCTTACCCCTCCGCAAGGCATAACATGATCCCGTAGTATACCTAATGAATTACCAAATTTCGTCTACTGATAACCCATTAAATATACTACAAGGGATTTTAAACATTTTCTTATTTCTTTTTACAGTGGTGAGCACTTTTGAAAGATGTTAAAATTTTTTAATCGAAGTTAAATCACACATTAGGTCTGAAATAGTCACAAATTTTATAAAAACTTCGACAGAGTGCCGTCTGTATTTTGAGCAAAACAGTTCTTCAAAAACCTATAGAAAACACTTTCAATATATTTGTTTCAATCCCAAACTCCAATATGGCTAAACACAAATCAATTTTCTCAATTTTCTTAATATGGACTTATAGAAACTACATAAGTCAAACTCAATTCAACATCACTTTCAGTAGTTTCAAAAATAGAATGCAAAATGACTAAGTATTTCAAAGCTGAGATAAGAAAATTATAGTTCAACATTTTTATTGACAATTTACAATTCAAATAATTCACAATTTCATGTCCCAATTTTCAAAGCTCATATAACACAAATTTGATCAAACAATTGAATAACACAGTGTTGCCAATTAATAACACAACTTAGGTCATGACACAAACTTTTCCGAACATGCCGTGTTGTACACCACGACAAGGCAAACTCACCCCACTAATCGAAATCAATGAGGGAGGTGGCTAGCTAGTTAGTGAGAACTCATCCATACTCACCTGAGACTGGCAAGTCAAAAAGGGAGGAATATAGTCATACTCACCCCATAAATGGAGGAGGAATATAGTGTACCTATCAGAGCACTTGCAGGCGTTACGTATTGCCATCCTTGCAAGCTCCTGGGTGGAGAGTCACGCTTCGCCACAGTTCACGCGTGAGAGTTTCCAGGAATCGTAGGCATTACGTATCGCCGTCCCTACTTTGCTCTGATACCACTAAACACATTTTATCTCAAAATTTCCATTTACAAAGTAGGCAACGCAATAATTCTCAAATAAAATTCCCAAAGCCAAAATAATAAAAAATTATTCATAACTCATTTCTCCAAATAAAGTTTCTAATAAAAGCAGTGAATATAAAAAGTATTATGCACAAACCTGGTTTGAGTCGCCTCTAGGCCTTGACTCAATGTTCTTTATGCTTTTCAATATCCTTTTCAACTAAAACACACAATTTAAAGTGTTTCAGTACTCAGTTAAATTGTTTTTAACAATAAAATCCAATATCTAAATTTTCTTAGTACTATTCCCTTCAATTCATTTCATTAGTCAACCTATAATGTTGACATTTGATGCACTCTAAGTGAGTCAATTTTAATGTTCCCAATTTGTCACATTTTATAGTCTCTAAGTGTTGGTATATGTTACCAATTTCATTTGAAAGCTTATTGCATTTTATTGCCTTTTTCTAGATTTCATGGCCAATGTTTACTGTCTATTGGACTAGGCTACAGTGTAAAATTTAATAGATTTCTCTTCATTAAATTGCTTCTCATTGTGTCTTCTTTGATTTTCTTTTTGAATCACTCTATTTGGAGTTGTATAGCTCAAGTTATGGTCAATTGACCATAACCAGGTCAAATCTAAAGTTTAGTTTCCTTTTTAGACATTTTCGGTTTTGATTTTACTAATTTATTTGGACTATTTGTAATCACATTGAGGTCTAGCATTCTTCATAAGTATTGTTGCCCTATGTCTTAAGGACAACCAGAAATTTTGCTTACTATTTTTCAAGTCTTATAGAATTCTTTATAGACAAATTGTTAACTTGGACTCAAAGGTCCTATATTGGACTGGTCCTCAATTAGGTCAATGGTTTTGACCTTAAATTCTGACCTTATACATTTATAATTTGAGGAAGTTGTCTAAAACAATGTTTTAGGTCTCTTTCTTAGCTTTCCAGATTGGTATGGCTCATTTAAATAGGACACTTCTGGTGGGAGATATGCTTATTTGAATTTTCTAGATTTTATTGTCAAATGTGCTAATTCCAGATTTAGTATGCCAACTTAATCAAGTTAATCGACCTAGTTCCCTTGATTTTTGGGTTTTGGTCAAATTACCAATATTGTAGACCTATGTCTTATTGAAATTTTGGGACTGATTTCATGTCATTTGGAGTTCTATAGACCAAGTTATGGTCATTTTACTAATGCTGGTCAAGTTGCACTTATATTGCAAAGTTTAGGTCATTTTTAGGTCAAAGACAATTCGGCCAGTTTTTGTAACCCAACTTGTGCAAGCATTTTGACTTGGTTCTGGTCATTTCTAGGCTTTGGTGTCTTCATAAGAGTTGTAGCTCTATGTCTAAGCTTTCCATGGTATAAATTGCAGGTCATTTGGATCTGTTTTGAGTGAGTTATGGCCAAAATACTAACTGCTATTCAAATGGTCAATTTTCAGATTTGCAAAGTCACCAATCTGGATTTGGTCAATCTTCATGTCACTTTTCGGATAGAATTTAGGTAGGCTTCCAACATGAAAGTTGGCACATTTTGTGCCTAGTTTCACCTCCAATTAATCTCATACCAATTGGAGTCACACAAGTCCATTTATAGCCTAAAACACATACTGCTTTTAACACATTTTTAAAGCACCAAACCAATCACACATTCAACTAGTTATAACTTCATTCCCAAACCAAATTCTGCATTTGTATCATATCACAACCATTTATCACTTCATTTTATAATCACTTTGGGCAGAATACAATGACTTTAAATACACCAAATACAATTCCTAAATTACAAAGTCCATTTATAACAACAAATACACATAACACTCCTAACCATTACACATAACTTCCATCATCAAATTACATATTCATTCTCTACTAAATCATATACATATGCTACCACTTTTAGTACCATAATTCAACAAACCTTTCATGAATTTAAACACTTCCAACTTCACCATAAGGCTGCCCAATTTGTTCATATACGTCAAGCTTCCCAATTTCAACATGTGATCTCACTTTACATTCACAAATCACACATATACATAAAATCAAACTCTTATACATTTAAGCAATCTAATTAACTTCATTACCTATCAAATTCATATAAGAACAAACCACTTACCTTTCACTTCCATGGCTGCCCAAAATGGTACACTTCAATAACTCATCAAATCTCATAATTTCTTCCATAATCTAACACACCACAACCTCTACTACAACTTTAATGAAGAAACAATGGAAAATAAGCACTTACCTCTTTTGAAGCTTGTTAAAACTTCTTCAAATCCTTCCCTTTTTGCTGCCACACTCTTTGCCAAGTTGTATAGTCCAACTTTAGTGAAGGAATTTTGGAAGAACAAAGCTTGATCATGGGTAGATGAAGGAGGAAAATAGGGCGGCCATGGGAGCTTTCATGAGAATTAGTTTCGGCTGGTGTTGAAATGAGGTTGAAGATGATGTTTAATCTGTCCAAAATGCTTTATATAGGTGTCCCACAATGTGAGTTAGTGGAGCACTAACTTTAGGAAATGACTTATTTAATTAAAATTACTAAATTTGTGAATTTACCTCATTACTTTCACTATTTATATTATGTACCATATTTTTATTTTTCATGATATTTTCAAAGTGTAATATCACTTATTTTTAATGGACATTGAGGTCAAAAGGCAACTCTAGGTGTCAATTGACCAAAATGCCCCTATTCGGTTTGTATTCCTAATTTTTCGGTAACACCGATTTTTGTTTGTTTCTTGATTTTTCATTTTTTTTTATACTAATTTATTAATTTTTCTTTGACATTTCTAATGTCATTTATACCTCAATAGATGTTTAATTAGGTCCCAAAAATATTTTTCAGGGTTCCCTGCGGGCCAGGGCTAGTCAACGATCCTCGCCGTAACTTCCCGGTGTGGTCACCCATCGCTACGGTTTTTGGCTCATTTAACTTAATCACATTTCATTGCTGTTATTTTTTCTTTGTTTTTCTTGTATTTTTCTCTATTGTATTTTATTATTTTATGTCTCCTCATAACATTTAAGTATAATTCCAAGCATCCTAGCTGTCCGGACAGACACCGGTCGCCGGAACAGTAAAACGCACTATCGAATATAGGGGTGTTACAAAATGAAAGAGGAAATGCAAGGAGAACTGCAAGGGTCTTGGAAGTAGACACCCTAAGCATGATAAATGCTCAATTTGATCAGCTCACAAAGAGACTCAAAAGAATGCAAACCAACGCAGTTGGTACAAATAGTCAACATGAGGACAGCTATGGAGGAGGATACATGAGTTCAGAATGCAGCAATTTCAATGAACCTTCCACAGAACAGATGAGCTATGTGAATAATGGAGGAAACTTTAACCAGAGGTAGCCCAACAATCCATATTCAAATACTTACAACCCTGGATGGAGGAACCACCCAAATTTCTCATGGTCCAATCAGCAGAACCAACCAAGAAATAAGCAACAAGGGTACAAACCACCAGCACCCCCTGGATTTCAGAACAGAGGTCAAAACTTTGCACAGCCATTACTACCTCTCCAACTTCAACAACCTGAACTGAAGATGACCATGGAAACCATGATGGAAGGATTCCTAGCAGCTCAACAACAGCAAAATGAATTGATTAAACAGCTAACTTCTAGAATGGACCAACTTGCTACTCATAACAAGATGCTAGAGAATCAAATCGCTCAGCAAGCAAGTTCTTCAAGTAAGGCTGCTGGCAAACTGCCTAGCCAACCAGAAATGAACCCAAGGGAGCATTGTAAGGCAGTTACACTAAGGAGTGGGAGAACTTTAGTACAACCAGAGGTAGAACCGACAGAGGAAACCATAGAAAAATCTAAAGGCCAAGCAGAGAAAAAGGAGGAAGAAGTTAAGAAAGATCAGGAAGAGGAAGCAGGGAAGATAAAGAAATTACCAGAGCCATACCAGCCTCCCCTACCTTTTCCTCAGAGATTTTAACAAGCCAAACTGGACAAGCAGTTTGGGAAGTTTTTGAAAGTTTTACAGAAACTTTATATTAATATCCCCTTCACTGAAGCACTTTTTCAGATGCCATCCTATGCCAAATTTCTTAAGAAAATTCTGTCAAAGAAAAGAAAGCTGGAAGACTATGGAACAGTAGCTCTAACATAGGAATGTAGTGCCATACTGCAAAACAAACTGCCTCCAAAGTTGAAAGATTCAGAAACCTTCTCCATACCCTGCCTCATTGGTAACAAGAAAATAGATAAGGCCCTCTGTAATCTTGGGGCAAGCATCAGTTTAATGCCTCTATCAATATGCAAAAAGCTGGAGATCGGAGAACTGAAGCCCACGACAATCTCATTGCAATTGGCTGATCGATCTGTTAAATATCCTATGGGCATACTTGAGAACATCCCTATCAAAGTGGGTAAATTCTTCATTCCAATAGACTTTGTTGTCCTTGAGATGGAAGAAAATGTTCAAATTCCTATCATCTTGGGAAGACCATTCTTGGCAACCGCCGGAGCCATCATAGACATCAAAAATGGGCGATTAACCCTCAAGGTAGGAGAAGAAGAAGTGGAGTTCAACTTGTTCGACACAATGAAACACAAATTTAAACCTGATGAATGCTTCAAGGTTGACATAATTGGCAAACAAGTTGAAGAGGAATTTCATAAGACACATCCTAAAGATCCTCTTGAAGCATGTATTGTGCATAGCCACACAGTGGATGATGAAAATCTGAGAAATAGCGACTGTACTGCTGATTAGCAGCTCATCCACCCCTGCCCTTAGCTAAGGCTTCCGAGATGGAGAAGTTGAAGGAGGAACAAACAAAAGGTAAGCTCCAGGAAAATGCCAAACAGGTAGAGCTTAAACCTCTCCCCTCCTCGCTAAGGTATGCATTTCTGGACTCAAATTCTAAATATCCTGTTATAATCAATGCTAGTCTGTCTAAGTTAGAAGAGGAAAAATTGTTAAGAGAACTTAGGATCCATAACAAAGTCATAGGGTATAAAATAGAAGACTTGAAGGGAATCAACCCTTCGATTTGCATGCATAGGATACCCATGGAAGAAAACAGTAAACCCACTATCAAACACCAAAGAAGACTTAACCCAAACATGAAAGAAGTAGTCAAGAAAGAAATTTTAAAACTATTAGATGCAGGTATCATATACCCAATTTTTGATAGTAAATGGGTTAGTCCAGTACATGTAGTTCCTAAGAAAGGTGGGATAACTGTTATCCAAAATGCAAACAATGAACTAATACCTACTAGAGTAGTCACTGGTTGGCGAATGCGCATAGATTATAGGAAATTGAATAGTGCTACCAGAAAAGACCATTTTCCTCTCCCCTTCATCGACCAAATGTTAGAAAGTTTAGCGAAACACTCTTATTTCTGTTATCTAGATGGGTATTCGAGATTCTTTCAAATTCCTATTCACCAAGAAGACCAAGAAAAGACAACATTCACTTGTCCCTATGGAACATTTGCATATAGGAGAATGCCTTTTGGTCTTTATAATGCCCCTGCTACCTTTCAAAGATGCATGATGGCTATCTTTTCTGATTATATTGAAGATATCATGGAAGTTTTTATGGATGATTTTCTGTCTATGGAACTACTTTTGATGATTGCCTAGCTAATTTATCTAAGGTGTTGCAAAGATGTGAAGAATCAAACCTGGTCCTAAATTGGGAAAAATGCCACTTCATGGTAAGGGAAGGCATAGTTCTAGGACATTTGATATCAGAAAGAGGAATTAAAGTTGATAAGGCAAAAATTGAGATCATTGAAAACATGCCACCACCTACATCAGTCAAGGGAGTGCGAAGTTTTTTGGGACATGCAGGATTCTACAGAAGATTCATCAAGGACTTTTTCAAAATAGCTAAGCTACTTACCAACTTGTTAAGTCAACATGTTCCCTTTGATTTTGATGAAAATTGCCTTGTCTCCTTTAACAGGATCAAAGAAGCCCTGATATTAGCACCAATAATGCAGCCACCAAATTGGGAGCTACCATTCGAGGTGATGTGCAATGCAAGTGACTTTGCAGTTGGAGCAGTGCTCGGGCAAAGAAAAGATAAAAAGCTCCATGCTATTTATTATGCTAGCAAGACACTCGATGATGCGCAAATCAATTATGCCACCACAGAGAAGGAATTACTAGCAGTGGTGTTTGCAATGGACAAGTTCAGATCTTACCTCATTGGGTCAAAAGTCATTGTATTCACAGATCATGCTGCATCCGGTACCTTTTGAACAAGAAGGAAGCAAAACTAAGGCTGATTCGATGGATTCTACTCCTGCAAGAATTTGACCTTGAAATCAAGGACAAAAAAGGATCCGAAAATGTAGTAGTTGACCATCTTTCCATACTAAAATTAGAGTACACAGGGGACTTCAAAGATTTGCCGATTGATGATTCATTTCCTGATGAGCAATTACTTGCATTCTCCAAGGCTCCATGGTACACTGACTTTAGGTGCATTTAAGGTCAATGGGCAAAGGCTGAAGCCTTACTTTCAGGGAGAACCCATAGAAATGGGAGTCAATTGCACCCTCGACCATCCTACCAACAGACCATAAATAAGCAAAGTCCAGCTAAAGACTATAAACAAGCATTTTTTGGGAGGTAACTCAAAAAATTTTTCTGAACTTTTCTTTTTTCTCCTTTTTCATATTAATTTTTATTTCGTACTCATTAGCATTTCATTTTGTAGGATTTTTTGGAAAGGGGAGTAGAGAACAAGAGAGGAGAGGAATCACCAAGTCAAAACCACAAAAGGGAAAATTGGAAAAAACCAGGGAAATAGCTCTATTGCTAAACTTTACATCCATTTCAAATGTTGTGATGATAAAAATTTTTCATTTGACAAAAATTTAGAAAATCAGAAAATTACACGAGTCGTGTACTGGTTTTATATGCCCCATGTAACTTTCTAGAAGTCCGTAAAATTCTTGCACTTTTTAACTCTGAGGGAGACAGAAAGTTACACAAGTCCATAGCCCCATTTATACGGACCGTTTAATGTCTCTAGCAGAATAACTTAAAGCCAGGGGGTTACACGAGCCTCCTTGTTTTTGACATGGGCCATGTAATATATCCAGTAAAGCAACTCGGGAGACAGAAAGTTACACGGGTCCCAGAGCTCATTTACACGAGCCGTGTACTATGACAGAATTTGAAATTTTTAGGCAGAAATTTACATGGCCCTACATGTCGGGACCCGTGTAGTGATACACGACCCATGTATTATATCGCAGACACGACTCCTGGGGCGCGAAATGCGTGAAACGAAGATTCCTAACAGCTCTTTAAATGCACTCCTCGCATTAAAGCAGTTCATAAAGGCAAAACCCTTCATCTCCACCCCTCCTAGCCTATAAAAACCCCTCAAATCTCATCTCCCTTCACTAAACCCTACTCTTCTCCTTCCCAAAAACTCATTAATGGCTCCTGCAAAGCGATCTTCGAGAAGAATCAGCTCTTCCTCGAGGCAAAGAGGAGAATCCTCATCTTCTCCACCTTAGCCGCCACCCCAACGCCCAAGAACAAGGGTAGCCTCTCCCTAACCATCTCAACCAGGCCATCCTCCACCGCAACCCCAACCACAAGCCGCTCCACAACCTGAAATCTCCATTCCTTGGGGATTCCGTGATGATGCCCACAAGGCAATGTGCACCCGGCTTCACACTCGAAAAATAAGCTCCACCAAATACATGGATTTTCCGCTGTTGGAGCAAATCGGCCTGCAAAATGAAATCAATGGGCTACTCGATAGCATCGGGTGGACAAGGTTCACCCAACTCCAATTTCCAGCATACTAGGACACCACACTGGAGTTTTTGGGCAGTTTCAAGGCCACCTTATGGCCTACCGACAGGGAGGATAGGGGCAGGATTGAATTTTGCCTCCTTGGTATCGACCGGGTGATGAACATAGATGAGTTCAATGCCATCTTTGGCTTTGATAGAGCCAGCCACCAGGAGATCCCTAGAAACCGCATGCTTTATAATAGCATCAACTTCTGGAGTTCTATTGCCCCGAACAGCCGTATAAATCTAGCAAGTCCAAATCCACGGGCATCACAAGTCCAGCCCTGTGCTACATGCATCGGTTCGCCGCCCACACCATCATGGGCTGAGGGAACAGCCTTGGCGTTGTAAATGCCAATGAGCTATTCTTTTTATGGTGTATGGTCGCCGGACAGCACTGCAGCAGCGACTTGTTTTTGTGCAACCATCTCCTCCGCTTCTGTCATCAGTCTATCGGGCACATCGTGCTTGGTGGCCTTGTCACAACCATTGCCCTACACTTCGGCTTCGTTCTAGGACATCACAGGCTGCGCTCTGTCACTGGAACGTCAAGAATAGTTCAAACCATCTACATATCCATAGGGATATGCAAGAAGGTGGGCAACACCTGCTACCTACTGGATGCCGAAGGGAACGCCATCCCTCAGAGAGACGAAGCACCAGAAGGACCTGGCGAGACTTCACAGCCTCAAGAAGAAGGCCAAGAGCGGATGTTCCAAGAGTCCCCCATTCGAGTGCCTCCATACACACCACTACCAACAGATTCAGTCCTCGCATACCTACAGTGCATGGAGACCACCATTTACAACAAAATGCGAGCAATCGAGGACAGCCTCCAGGAAGCCCACAACAAATTGGACATGCTAATGGAGAAGCTAGATGAGGAGGAGGATGAGCCAGCATCACCATCATCACCATCAAAGACCTTTTAGAGCTAGGACTATAGGATAGGATCTTTATTGTAATATCTTACATGCCTTAGTCCTAGGTTGCAATCATAGGTCTCTTTTATATGCTTAATGTCCAAACTTTTCAATGCCTAATAAATAATATGCTTCCTTATAATCTTTGTACATTTTCTCTGATTTTGCATATTATTTTAACATTGAGGACAATGTCTGGTTTGAGTTTGGGAGGGATACAAGTGCATTGCATATCATTACATGTGCATATCATTACATGCACATCATTACATTGTTTAAATTCAGCTACATTATTCTTGTGTATCAAAATTTTTTGAAAATTTTTGAAAATTTTGGACTTTAAATTGTGAAACTTAGCACTATAACCAATTACTAGTAAGCTAATAATTGGACTCCACGGGATAGAGGAATGAACATATCTAGATAGGCAAAAAGGGATTTTAACATGTTGTTTGTGAAGAAACTAATCTCTTTAATGGAACTAGACTAGTTAAACCTCTTCATAACTATTAATTTATCACATTGAACTTGTAAAATTAGGAGAACATTTTTTGAAATATAAGCAAACCTAAAAATGCCTCACTAGCTCTATAACATATCTCTTAGACCTATCAAGATGAAATCCTAGCATATGCTTGATGAAAAAATGATTAAGGCATTCTTTGCTATAGCCTCACTAAGCCTTAGCCACCCCTAATTAAAATGTATATCCCTTGTAGCCAACTTGAAGCCTATATTTATCCCTTAGAATTTATTGCTTACCCATGTTATTTACCTAGCTCCTAACCTAAACACCTACCATACCCTTTTGAGGAAGCAAAATGCATAAGTAAGCAACATATTAAGTGTAAAAAAGAAAATGAAGAGAGGATGTAGAACTCAAGAAAGGGTGCAAGTGTGCAATTGAAATCAAAGAAAAATTTGCCTTTCCAACCCAGCAAAAGCAATGAGTTTGGGAGAGAGGACAAAAGGGACATAAGTTTTATTTATAAAAAAAAAAAAAAGAAGAAGTCCCAAGATAAGTATCATGGAAGCATGCTTGGCACTACAAAAAACCAAAAGCCCCTTTTCTCCATACAAAATATGTAGAAACAAACTTAGTATACTTGGTATTTTATGCATACATGCTATCCTCATATTTGCATTCCCTAAAAACCTTTCATTGGCAATCAAGTCATTATCCCCTTAGCCCCATTACAAACCTTTTTAAAGACCTTTTGATCTTTTAAAAAGTGCATGCTATATTAGTGGAGATAGAAAATTGAGATATGCCTATGGAGTTGGAATTGAGTCTCTTCATCACAATTACTCACAATAGGGGCAAATTTGGGGGAGTTAGTGTTTCTTAAATCTATCCCGATAAAACAGGTTATTTGTGGCTTATTAATGGTCTTGTATAGAGAAATAATTAGTTGAAACACCATGAAATGAGGTAAAGTTCCAAACAGGCAGCTAATAGAACTCTTATGCCTTGAAAGAGGGAAATTGGTATGAAGGTTGGAAGAGTTCAATTCTATGCTTATTAAATTGTTGGTTATATTCCTAAGTATCCCCTGAAATGTATTTTAAAATAGAGTTTTGCTTTGCTTGAGGACAAGCAAAAGTTTGAGTTTGGGGGATACACTTGAATTGTATAGATGTTTTTAAGCACATTTGTATACTATCTCATAACATTTAGGCAAGTATTTTCATGCATAGTAGTTGATTTCATTAGTTTTTATAATTTTTATTACCAAGCCCTTAATTCCATGTTTTCTGCATCATTTCAGGTGTTTGGGTGAAGCCCCACAATATAGGAGTGCAAAAAGGAAGCTTGGAGAGGTCAAGAGACTGAGTATTACTGCTGACACAAAGTACACGGGTCGTGTAAGCTAAGCCCTAGACCCGTGTAACCTTCTGCCAAAAGAAAGCCAGATAGCCAATGGAGAAACAAAAGTACACGGGTCATATAATTAGACCCGTGTAATCTGCAAGGATCCGTGTAAGTCTTTGCCGGGCACAAGCTTAAAGAACCTTATGGGAACAAAACTACACAGCCCATGTAACTAGGCCCGTGTAGTTGACGCAGACCCGTGTAACTCTCTGTGCCAATGCAAGACTCCGCAGTTCCATTCCAGCAAGTTACACGGCCTTGGGCCGTGTAGTGACACACGAGCCGTGTACTATGTAGTAGCCAGTTTTATAACTCGAATTCCCACTCTTGTTTTCTTATTCAAATGAGACTCCTAAAGCCTTTTGGACTCAAAATGACCTAACCCTAGAGCAACCATTATAAATAGAAGAGAAAACATCAAAAAAAGGAGGCTCTCTTTTATCTTTTGATAGCACTTTTGAGGAGCTTTGAAGGAGAGAAATCCACACTCTGCACTCTCTCCAGCCGTCTCGAGGGGAGAAACATCAGTACCAAAAGGATTTTTCCAGCTGAAGCTCCACAAGATCAAAGCTGCAAACTCTCTTTGGTTCCTTCATTTCATCTCCTTAGACAGATTTCTATTATTTTATTTCTTCTACATGATTTTCTTTTTACTGTTTTTACTTTTTATCATGATGTTTGCTGAACTCACCATGAGTGAGTAGTTTTCTTATTCTGGATTTGGGAGAGTAATGCTTGTAATTATTATTATGGATGAACACTAAGTTTTATTTATTGAATTTGAGATTCGTTCCTTGATTTAATTTCTTGTGATCTTAATGCAAGCTATGTGCTGGTACCGACTTATCCATGATTGTAGATGTTAATTGAAGGACTGAAATGTGAAGATTAATATTAGAAAATCAAAATCTTGAATCTAGAAATTCTGACCTAGACATAGGCTAATACCTTTGTGGAACTTCAAAATTGGTCAAAGATCTTAAAGGATTTTAATTAATTTGATCACCACGAAAGTCAGGTTTGAGTTAATTAGAATATACCCTAGGTGCCTTGAGAGAGGATTTAGGATAACTTAGGACTGATTTCCATCAAGGAAAACGATCCTCAATTCAGTAAATAAACGAGATAACATCCCTAGTAAGATTCAAGTGTGAAATCTTAATTCCAGAATTGTTTCAAATAAATTATTTTGTTTCAAGTTTACCATTCTAGTGTTTAAGGTTAACAAACTTCATTCCCTAAGTATTCGATAGCCTATACAGTCAAAATTACTGTGTAGATTGGTACTTACTAATCTCGTGGGAACAATACTCTACTCATCACTTTATTACTTGTTAGCGATCCGTGCACTTACGGGGTTGTAAAACCAGTGAAACAGTTAGTAATCAAAAAACCCTATTTTAGTTAGGATTTAATTAAATTAAATGTTAATTCACAATCTTTGATGGCAAATGAAATTTTAACGCATGCTAAAATGTGTTTTGGTATGCAATTGGGCATTGGAAATTGATTAGGCATATAACTCATCAAACATGTGGCATGTGGATCGCTCAACGACACGGGCCATGTCACAAGCGCACCTCACCCCGTGCCAAAGACAGCGTTTACATGGGGTGGCCGTGTTTTTACGTGCTCCAGGCCGTGTAAACGTTACATGGGCCGTGTTCTTCGTTTAGGGGCGTGTTGGGCTTTTGGGCTTGATTATTTTGGCCCATTATGCAAAAGTTGTGTAATTTAAGGCCCATAATTGAGCCCAAACCTAATTAAATGGTTTAATTATGAATTTTAATCACATAATTAATTTATGAAAATTGTTTTCACGGAATTAAATTTGGAAAAAGGTTTCTAAATTTAAATTTATTTGAATGAGATTCAAATTTTAATTTTTGTTGAATGTGATATTCAATTTAATTTTTAAGCATGTATATTTTATTTAATTGTTAAATTTTAAATATGCGTGATGGATGATCATGGACAATAAAAGACCAATGTGATCGGATTTATTTATTCATTTTAATTTTTTCATTAAGATGTAAAATAATTAATTTATTTTTTGTGGCATGTATCATAAGTGTTATGATAACTTAGGATGTAATTTCGTTTATTTAAGGACTTTAAAGTCCATTTTCTTGTAAATTCACCTTGGTATGCCAAGGGTTACAATGTAATTGGATTGCAAGAAGAACAAGGAGGTCAAGAGCATTGGTGGGACCAATGGAAGGAAATCAAGATCAAGAGTTGATTATGTACTCCTTCAGCAACTCTTGTAAAATGAATGAATGAAATATACCTAGGAATGCCCTGATTCAATTCTTGGTGGCTCAGAATTGAATCTCTTAGAAAATCTATGATCATGCCATATTATTTGTTTATCCATGTATGCATGAGATGTGTATGAATGTATGCAAGTATATGATAAATACATGCCAATTGGATAATGTGCTAAGTGAGACCATAATAGTAATTAAGCCGACCATAAAAATCTTCCAAGCAAATGATTAAGTTGGAAATGGTATAATTAAGGTAATTAAATAATTGCCTCAATAGAGGGCCATGATATAATTACCTTAATATTAAGTTGGAAATGGTATAATTAAGGTAATTATATCATGGTCCTCCATTGAGGCAATTATTTTCAGAAATTTTAAATACTTGCATTATTAGCTCTATGAGCTTGGATATGATGCATTTATTTAAGAGATTTTCTTAAGAATAATTGTTAAGCATAAGATGTTGTAAGTATGTAAATGGTTGGTGGCCAATAATAGATGTGCCTGAGGTCATTAAAATTATTTGCATGCCTACTAGCTCAATGGGATCAACTTAACTAATGCAAGATAAATCAATAATGGATGTGCCTGAGATTTTGAGCATTAAGGGCCAAATAAATGATTGAACCTCACATGAGATATGATGGGCAAGGAGTTACTCACTTATAGTTTATTGTAATTCTAATAATGGATGTGCCTGAGGATGATCAATAAGACTATAAGAATTCAATCACCCACTAGAAATCTATCAAACTAGGATCTCCGTTTCTTACTTTGGAAGTGTAGGATTCGCCAAGTTAGTGGGAGGACCAATTTCATTAAAAGACTTGTGACACCCCTTACCCGACTACAGTGTAGCCGAGCAAGTTATGCCACTAGGTGTGCCGAGCACTCTATTTAATCTTAATTCATTTTTATTCTTCCTTTTGAATAAAACTTGTGAAATATAATTCATTTTAAGCCATTTATCGAAATTACTATTTATTTGAGATTCCGAAAAATTTTTAAGAAAATCCGGCGGAGTACCGGCTAAAAATGGAGAAAACAGTTCTTCGGAACCTGTGAAAAACACTTCCTATATTCATTTTCCATCATCTCAACTCCATTTATCAAATTCTCAACAATGTTCAATCTCAGTTCTCATTCATCCATCTCATATGATACCATGCATAATTCATATATAAACATTCACTTTTCCATTTACAACCACACTTTTCATTATTTACATGAATATCAAAATACATTACATAAGTTTCAAATACATATGAGAAAATAAAATCAATTACAAAATACCAAAATGATATCTAGCGTCCTACCAATGCACTGCTGACAGTGAGGTGACACAGACACTATGCGAATCGTGAACCGCCTTACGAATCGTGGTCTCATGGCGCTCTGTCCAATCTTCAGTACCTACGCGTTGCAAAAGCGACGCGCTAAGCATAAAGCTTAGTGGTGCAAATAATAAAATAGAAAGAAATAATATGCAATATAAAAATCATAATTTCTTAGCCATTGTGTTCATAAGAACTGAATAATTACCAACTTAGTGTTTAGTCGAGGGCTAATTACGTTTTATGATATTAACTTCTTCATGAATTTTAAGTTTTCATTGTATTCTATCGTAATCATTCCTGATATTTGGTTTTCGTATTTTCTTTAACAATCAGTTCAATTACAGTTATACTTTTCCATGCCCAAGTAACCTATACAAATTGACCGGACTGGATAAATGGGTAAACTAGCACTGGGTACCAGGTACCTCGGGCCGTCACACCATCGGTCACAATGTGTCTCCCGGTGTGCAAACAGAATGGCTAATAAGCCATATAAGCAATAAGGCATAAAGCCAAGTAAAACATCATAATCAGTATAGCCATAGGCTATCACATCACAGAATGGCAATGAAGCCATATATCATACGCAGTACTGCTATCAGAACCCTATTGGCATGCCAACCTATCCAAACCAATCACATTAGGCCTACAAGGGAATTTGATACTTTTAAATTCTTCAATTTTTGAATTTCAAGTTTTTATGTCACTATTCACTTCAATAGTCAACAAAAAGTTGACTTTTGCATAGAACATAGGTGCATTGGTTTTAACACTCCCAATGTACCACATTTTGCATTTAAAACTTATTGGTTTTGGTCACTTTCTCAAAGCTTAGGTCATTTTGGCAAAATTGTCAATTTTTGGTTTTGGTGTCACTATTCACCTCATTGGTCAACAAAAATGTTGACTTTTGGATAGAAAATATGTACATTGACTTTGGCACTCCCAATATACCACATTTGGCATTCAAAACTTGTTGGCATTAAGTGTTAATACCATTTCTAAGTATTAAACCAAAGGGGCAGATTTTTCAGTTTTTGTGAGTCAATTTCACTGTTCCATTGGACACTGTTGCTGTGGGAATTTGAAGAAATGTAAAACATAAAAGTTGTTCCTTATTTTGTCTAGTTGAATTTCCTATTTTGAATCACTCCATTTGGAGTTTTGTAGCTCCAGATATGGCCCAAAAACCCAAGCTGTCCGGATATGCATTCTGCAGAAAATTACCATATCTACAGTGCATGAACAGTGACTGGAACCACTTGTTTGGATGGGTTCTGGCCATAATTTGGGGTAGGTTCCTTCATGAAAGTTGTTTGTCTATGTCTTAACTTGTTTCTGTAAAAATTTCAGGCCAATTGACCAAATCTACAGTGAGTTATGGCCAAATGAACAGTTACTGTTCATTTGGTCAATTCTGCAGAGGCAGTTTCAGGGTTCCGGATTGGGGCCAAGTTTTGGTCCTCTTGCTTTGGTCTTTTGGGCATGGTTTCTTCAGCAAAAATGTGCCATTATAAGCCTAGTTTCATGTCCAATTGGCCAAACATCAATTGGACTAACACAGCCCAAGTTATGTCAGTGCAAAGGGACTGAATTTTCAGTCCCTATGCTGCTGTCCTAGGGTAGTTTATAGCTTGACTTTGCCCTACCATTTTTCAGTCCCATTTATGGTCAACATATCCAAAATGGTCACTTATTGACCATTAGAGTGTTATTTAATAGGTTGGTCAGCCAAGTCACTTTTTCATGCTTCAAAACCCTAGTATCCAAGGCAATTTACCCATAACCCTCCATTAGCACCCTAGTTTAACATCTATGTAAATATATAACTTAAATACAATCTCTAACTCATGCTAAGTCCATTAAAAACATTCAAAACACTCCCTTATTGTTTCTTCTTAGGGCTGCCGAAATTGAAGTGTTCATACCCATAGGTTTTTTTGTTCATTTAAACTACAAATCTTACTAAGTTCAAGTCCAAAATCATGGAAATAAAGAGTTTAATGGGTATAAGTGCACTAACCTTGTTTGGGCAGAATTTCCAAAGCCCTAAACCTCACTTTTCTTCCTTTCCTTGGCTGCCAAAAGCTTCTCCAAGTGATATGGTCAAGGTTTAATGAAAGGGGTTAGGGTTTAGTGGTGGGAACTCATGGGAGATGGACGTAATGAAAGAAAATTTTCATGGAGGGAGGAAGAAGAGAGGATCATGTTTTTAAGGAAGAAGAAGAAGAAGAAAGCAGCTGGTTTTTTAATTGTTTAGGTCTTCTTTTATCTCTTTATTAGTTAGTCAAATAATGGCTAAATTTTGATTGGTCATAGTTTTTCTTAATGACATCATAATTCCCATTTACTTACTTTTCTTCTTACTTTTGTTTTCTTATTTTCATTTCTCATTTTTAATAAATTTTTCATCAACATTAATTCATATTTTATGTCATATTAATTATTTACTCAACTAGACAAGTCGGCCAAAAATCACCTCTGAAGGCGAAATGACCAAAATGCCCTCCGTTTGGCTTAACGGGTCAAAATTGTCTGTACCGATTGAAAAATTTTTCTAGGTATTTTCTTGGCATTCTAATGCCATAGGAACCTCAGTGACCCTTCTCTGGAGTCCCAAAAATTATTTTATAATTTTTCCCTCGGGTCTAGGGCTCCTCGTTGCGAGAACCGCAACTTCCCTCCGGTTACCCATCACTTGGGCACCGGCTCGTTTAACTCAGTTGTATTTTATTTCAAAAATTTTTACTAAATTTTTCTTATTAATATTTGAGTTAATTATGGTTCTTGACTTTAGTTTAAATATTTTTCCGGACGTTCTAGCTGTCCGGACCGACACCGGTCACCGGAACAATAGAATGTACGGAGTTGCTACGGGGAGGGTGTTACAAGACTACAATTATTTAGTTAATTACTTGATACATTTACTAATTAATCTTGTTATTTTTTACAGTTTATTTTCTGATAATAATGAGCACACAATAACCACCACCATCCAATATCCTTGCGAGCATACTTGATCACAATAGGTTGACAAGATCTAACATTTCTGATTGGCTCAAAAATTTAAAACTTGTTATGAACCTAGAACGTATTGGATATGTTCTAGATTCAAAGATTCTTGGTCCCTTACCTCCAGGGGCCACTCTAGAGGAATCAGAGACTTTGGACAAGTGGAAGGAGCATGATATGAGAGCCAGATGCTACATGCTTGCTTCTATGACTAATGAGTTACAGAAGCAACATGAAAACATGCAAAGTGCAAATGAGATCCTTCTTCACTTGCAAGAGTTGTTTGGTGAGCACAGCACGAATGCTAGATATGAGATATCTAGGCAGCTATTCCGCATGAGGATGTCAGAGGGACAGAATGTAGGAGATCATGTTTATAAGATGATTCGGCTCATTGAGCAACTGGAACATCTTGATTTTCACATGGATTTTCAACTGGAGATGAATTTGATCCTTCAGTCCCTACCAGAGTCATTTGGAAATTTTGTGACAAATTTCCATATGACTAAGCAAGAATGCACTCTAGATGGCTTACTTAACATGCTGGTTATTGCTCAAAAGAATATGCCGGGCAATAAAGGAAAAGAGGTAGCTTTGGTTGCATCTTCTTTTTCTACTGGAAAGTCCAAGAAGAAGAAGGGCAATAAGAAAAAGAAACCTCAAGTTCCTAGACCTTCAAAGAATATAGCCAAACAGAAGGGCAAGACCGAAGCTGACAAAGGCAAAGGAAAGTGTTTCCACTGCCAGAAGGATGGGCACTGGAAGAGGAACTACCCAGAGTATCTTGCTTCTCTGAAGGATAAGAAAGATAAACCTTCAGAAGCAACTAATAAGTAGTAGCAGCTTGCAGACACGAGATGTTAGACTCTGGATTGGCAATGGCTTAACTGTTGAAGCTTTAGTCATAGGATCTAAATCTTTGTACATATATGGACATGTTTTGTATTTAACTAATATTTTGTATGTACCTGATGCTTTTAAGAACATCATTTCTGTATCTAGTCTGACTAGAAATGGTTATAAACTTCAGTTCACAAATGATGATTGCAATATTTATTTTAGAAATGAATATGTTGGCTCAGGTTATATGCATGATGGACTTTATTATTTGGATAATAATGTTAAATACAAATCTAATGCAAGCAATCTAAATGAATGTAATGCCATAATGAAAATCAACTCAAGTTTAAAATATATTTGGCACTTAAGGTTAGGTCATATTGCAGAAGATAGGATTACAAAGCTAGAGAAAATGAGAATTTTATCCTCATTGGGTTCTGAACCTACTCCAACTTGTGAATCCTGCCTTCAAGGCAAAATGACTAGATCACCTTTTGTTGGATAAGGGTTAAGAGCTGAAAATATTTTGGAACTTATACATATTAATGTACGTGGTCTATTTAAAGAAATGGCTAGAGGTGGTTTTCATTATTTTATTACCTTTACTGATAATAAATCAAGGTTTGGGTATTTGTATTTGATGAAATACAAACATGAATCCTTTGAAAAGTTCAAATAATTTAAATCTGAAGTAGAAAATCAAATAGAAAAAAGCATTAAAACTCTTCGATCAGATTGTGGAGGTGAATACTTAAGTACTAAATTTGATGATGTAAGTAGTATGCTCTAGAGCATATCATTGTATGTATCTTGTATATATTTTATTAATAAAATGTATTTTCACTTTTCCGTTTACATAATATATTTATGTGTAAAAGAAAAAGTCCATTGATATTTTATTAGAAATTCTATTCTTAAGTTGTTAAGAATATGAGTAAGAGTATTTCTAGCACAAAGTATCATAAATTGGTTCACAATCGAGGATACTTCACACAGGACATGACTTATCCAGAAAGATTGTAATCATGTTTGTTCCCAAGGTGTTTATATGAGATATAAATAAGATGGAGTGGTGAGTCTCATGCCACATAACAAACATGATAGGCACTTATACATGATAAGTAGGCTGAACCAGTGACACATATGACAAGCACATAGAGTTTACTCTTATCAATGCATTGTCATATATCATATTAGTGCATATAATCTTTAGGCCTGAGATAACACAGTTATCTTGTATATAGGTGTTTTGAGTTTAATACTGCTTTCATACTTGTACTGTGTATGGGTATATGGGCATGTGTTGGCTCCTACTAGTTATATATGGAGATAGGTGTTGATCAAGATGGAATCTGTTGCCCTAAACAAATAGGGATAAAATCCTATGTTCATTTAATAGTTCTTGATATTTCAAGTTCCTGGCCAGGATAGACAGATTTAGTCAGAAAAGAGTTTCTGATAGGAAAATCTAATTAATGAAGAACTCGAATTAAAAGAGAACATAATATTCATAGCAAATGGGGTTTGACATAAACCATGACTCCAACTCGAATTGAGATTTTGTAACAGAGAGATTTTAGTGCATGGTAACATATGATTAAAGGTTCATTTAAGGTATTTCTTGTTACTGATTGGATGGCCATGGCACGCTATGCTAGGTGTCAACCATGGTCTATGAGATGCCTAAAATGATTTAGAGAAATCATTTATAGTAAGAAAGAGTTCTGATGATTTTAAGAGTTAATATCATATCTCATTACCAATTAGTGATGAGCCTAGTAAGTCACACACATACACAAGATAATCACCAAGTAAAATGTGATTTAATTGATTAATTAAAGAGTTTAATTGATTAATTAAATAGGTTTAGTTTGCAATAAGATTGCAAAGTCCCTAGCATGACTTGAAACCAAATTTGGTTTATTGGATGTATAGCATAAGTTAAATTTATATTTAAAGTGTTTAAATATGAATTTAATTGTGAGAAATTAATTAATAGAGATTAATTAATTAATTTATATTTGATATAAATTGATTTGAAGAGGAGAAATAATGATTTTGGGTTGAGAACTCAAAATTACAACATAAGGGTAATTTAGTCATTTCACATGGTGACATGTAGCACCATGAGATGGTGACACATGGCATCATATAAGCTTGCCATTTGTCTTCCTATTATGTAAGATGATCAAAGTCAAGATTAAGTCTAGCTTTGACACTTGGCTTAATGTGATTGAGTCAATTAAAAGTAAGATGCAATGAGGTGGTGACATGTGGTATAGGGTTTAAGTGACTTAATGACCTAATTATATAAAAAGGAAAAGAAAATAAGAAACATAACACTTTTATTTTCTCTCAAGTGTGGCGGCACAGCTCTCTCCCTCTCCTCTTCATCTTGTCTCATCAATTCAAAGAGAATTGCCCAAAATCCTTTGAATTAAAATTGCTAGAAATTGTTTCTAGTGTCCTATACATATATACTACCTCTCTAAAGGAAAAAACCCAATTTATAATTGGTTGGCAAAGGCTTGAGAAGAAAATTGGGGGCTGCCCATTGGTGATCTTGGTGTAGACAAGCTAGAGGGACAACGCTTGGGGTTCTAGGTGCTTCCTAAAGGTGCCAATTACATCTATAGTGCATCAAAGAGGTTAGTGCTCTAACTTCTCCTTTAAATTAGGGTTTAAATGAATTAATTTGTTAATTCACAATCTTGAATGGCAAACATAGATCCTAATACATATTAAAAGTGTTTTAATATGCAATTGAGCATTGAAATTAATTAGGCACATAAGAGATGTGGCATGATACATGTAATCCTAGAAGAAAAATTTTGAAATTCAATGTTCTAATAAACTAATCAACATGCTTCCGCTCCTTCAGATGAATACTTGAAAGAGCATGACATTATCTCCCAACTGACTCCTCTAGGAATGCCACAATTAAATGGTGTGTCTGAAAGGAGAAATCCTACCCTATTAGATATGGTACACAGTATGATGAGCTATACTGATATGCTAGTCTCCTTTTGGGGACTTGCATTAGAATCAGCTTTGCGTATCCTGAATAGGATTCCATCAAGGTCAGTCTCTTCCACACCTTATGAGATATGGCATGGAAGAAAACCGAGTCTTAAACATGTTAAGATTTGGGATTATCCAGCTTACATTAAAAAGCTAAAGACTGATAAATTGGAAACCAAATCAGAAAGGGGTCAATTTGTTGGGTATCCAAAAGAAAGTTTTGGATATTATTTTTATTTGCCTATATCACAAAAGGTTGTGATAAGTAGAGACGCCATATTTCTTGAACAATAGTTTATTCAAGAAGGTAGCAAAGGAAGGCAAATAGAGTTAGAATTAGAGAATTCTGACTAACCAACAAATCAGATGGATATAGATCCATCTAGTCAACCTATGCCTGTTGATGAAACATCTACAATAATTCCTCGCAGATCAACTAGGATATCTCATCCACCAAAGAGATATAGTTTTCTTCATGCAGAAGAACAAGAGTTATTTGCTTATGAAGAAATAGATCATGGAGATGATCCTTTTATCTATAAAGAAGCTATATCAGATATAGACTCTTCTAAATGGATTAAAGTTATGAAATCCAAAATTGATTCCATGCATAAGAACCAAGTTTGGGATCTTGTTGACCCACCTGAAGGTATTGTACCTATAGGAAATAAATGGGTTTTCAAGAAGAAGATTGGTTCTGATGGAAAGGTAGAGACCTATAAGGCAAGGCTAGCAGCAAAAGGGTTTTGCCAAAGGCAAGGAATCGACTATGAAGAGACTTTCTCACCTGTTGCCATGCTTAAATTAATTAGGATTTTATTAGCAATAGCTGCATATTATGATTATGAGATTTGGCAGATGGATGTCAAAACAGCTTTTCTCAATGGAAACATTGATGAAAACATTTTCATGGAACAACCTAGGGGTTTTGAATCCCAAGATAGTTCCAAGGTATGCAAGCTAAAAAGATCCATTTATGGGTTGAAACAAGCTTCGAGGAGTTGGAACATCCATTTTGATGAAGCCATTAAGTCATTTGGTTTTATAAAAAATGTGGATGAACCATGTGTGCATAAGAAGGTTAATGAAAGTGCTATCACTTTCCTTGTCCTATACGTAGATGATATTTTGTTGATAGGCAATGACATAGATATGTTGACAACTGTCAAGGTATGGTTGTCAAATATATTCTCCATGAAAGACTTAGGGGAAGCAACCTATATTCTTGGAATCCGCATCTATAGAGATAGAGCGAAAAAAATGATTGGTTTATCCTAAAGTCTATACTTGGAAAAGGTGTTAAAGAGGTTTAACATGCTTGATTTCAAGAGAGGATTGTTACCAGTTAGACATGGTATCCATCTTTCTAAAGAGATGTCTCCAAATACACCTGAAGAAAGAGACAAGATGGCCAGGATTCCATATGCCTCGGCCATTCGAAGTTTGATGTATGCAATATTATGTACTAGGTCGGATATCACGTATTCTGTTAGTTTGACTAGCAGGTTTCAATCTAATCTAAGTTTGGAACACTGGATAGCTGTCAAGAATATCCTTAAGTACTTGAGAAGAACTAAGGATTTATTCTTGATTTATGGAGGTGGCGACCTACAATTGGATAATGATACTGATTCTGATTTTCAATCAGATATTGATGATAGAAAGTCTACCTCTAGTTTTGTGTTCATTTGTAATGGAGGCGCTGTCAGTTAGAAGAGTTCCAAACAGAGTACGACTGCTGATTCCACTACAGAGGCCAAGTATATTGCTGCATCAGATGCTGCAAAAGAGGTTGTTTGGATAAAGAAGTTCGTGACATAACTTGCAGTAGTTCCTTTCATTGAGTCAGCAGTTCCTCTCTACTGTGACAACAATGGAGCGGTCATACAGGCTAAGGAACCTCGGTCTCACCAAAAATTCAAACACATAGAAAGGCGTTACCATATTATCAGAGAGATAGTTGGTCGAGGTGATGTAGCCATGCAGAAAATAGCATCAGCCGAAAATCTAGCTGATCCATTCACAAATCCTATGTCATAGACTCTGTTAGACCAACATCTTGAGAAGATGGGTCTAAGATATTGTAATGAATGGCTCTAGTGCTAGTGGGAGATTGTTAGTAGTATGCCCTAGAGCTTATCATTTTGTATGTATCTTGTACATATCTTATTAATAAAAGGCAATTTCACTTTTCCATTTACATAATCTATTTATGTGTAACTGAAAAGGTCCATTGATATTTTGTTAGAAATTCTATTCTTAAGTTGTTAAGAATATGAGTGACAGTATTTCTAGTACAAAGTATCATAAATTAGTTCACAATCGAGAATACTTCACAAAGGACATGACTTATCCAGAAAGATTATAATCATGTATGTTCCCAAGGTATTTATATGAGATATAAATAAGATGGAGTGGTGAGTCTCATGCCATATAACAAACATGATAGGCACTTATACATGATAAGTAGACCGAACCAGTGACGCTTCTGACAAGCACATGGAGTTTACTCTTGTCAATGCATTGTCATACATCATATCAGTGCATATAATCTTTAGACCTGAGATAACACAGTAATCTTATATATACGTGGTTTGAGTTTCATACTGCTTTCATACTCGTACTGTGTATAAGTATGTGGGCATGTGTTGGCTCCTACTAGTTGTATATGGAGATAGGTGTTGATCAAGATGGAATCTGTTACCCTAAGTAAATAGGGATGAAATCCTATATTCATTTAATTATTCTTGATGATTTAAGTTCCTGACTAGGACAGATAGATTTAGTCAGAAAAGAGTTTCTGACAAGAAAATCTAATTAATCAAGAATTAGAATTAAAAGAGAACATAATGTTTACAGCCAATCAAGTTTGACATTAACCATGACTCCAGCTAGAATTGAGATTTTGTAACAGAGAGATTCTAATGCATGGTAACATATAATTAAAGGTTCATTTAAGGTATTCCTTATTACTGATTGGGTGGCCATGGTATGCTATGCTAGGTGTCAACCATGGTTTATGATATGCCTGAAATGATTTAGATAAATCATTTAAGGTAAGAAAGAGTTCTGATGATATTATGGGATAATATCATTTAGCATTGCCAATAAGTAATGAGCCCAGTAAGTCACACATCTACACAAGTTAATAACCAAGTAAAATGTGATTTAATTGATTAATTAAAGAGGTTAATTGATTAATTAAATAGGTTTGGTTTGTAATGAGATTGCAAAGTCCCTAGCATGGCTTGAAACCAAATCTAGATTATTAGATGTATAGTATAAGTTAAATTTATATTTAAAGTGTTTAAATATGAATTTAATTATGAGAAATTAATTAATAGAGATTAATTAATTTATATTTGATATAAATTGATTAGAAGAGGAAAAATAATGGTTTTGGGTTGAGAACTCAAAATTACAACACAAGGGTAATTTAGTCACTGCACATGGTGACATGTGGCACCATGAGACGGTGACATATGACATCATATAAGTTTGCCATTTGTCTTCCTATCATGCAAGGTGATCAAAGTCGAGATTAAGTCTAGCTTTGACACTTGGCTTAATGTGATTAGGTCAATTAAAAATAAGATGCAATGTGGTGGTGACATGTGGTATAGGGTATAACTTAATGACCTAAGTATAAAAGGAAAAGAAAGTAGAAACAAATCATTCTTCTTCTTCTCTAAAAGCGGATGGCACAAAGGGTTCACTCTCTCCTCTCTTCCTTTCTCACTTGATTCAAAGAAAAATCTCTTGGTTTCTTTGAATTAAAATTGCTAGAAATTGTTTCTAGTGTCCTAAACACACATACAACCTTTCTAAAAGCAAAAACCCAAATTATAATTAGTTGGCAAGGCTTGAGAAGCTGATTTGGGGGCTCACCATTGGTGATCTTAGTGTGGACAAGCTAGAGGGACAACACTTGGGGTCCTAGGTGCTTCCTAAAGGTGCCAATTGCATCCATAGTGCATCAAGGAGCTTAGTGCTCAAACTCCTCTTTTAAACTAGGGTTTAAATAAATTAATTTGTTAATTCACAATCTTGAATGGCAAACATAAATCCTCATACATAATAAAAGTGTTTTAATATGCAATTGAGTATTGAAATTAATTAGACACATAAGAGATGTGGCATGATGCATGTAACCCTAGAAGAAAATTTTTGAAATTAAATGCTCTAATGAACTAATCACCATGCTTTCGCTACTTCAATTGGTATCAGAGCCACTATATTTGCCATTTAGATTGAATATGAGGTTTAATTGTGTGATTGGATCAAATGTTGATTGATTCAAAGCTGTTTGAGCTTCAAGATGTGGCGGCATGTTTGAGTACCCAAGGGTGCGCATGGTTATGGCCTAATTATATAATTATTGTATACTTTAAGGCTTATAATTAAGCCCATACTTAATTAAATTGTTTAATTAGGAATTTAAATCACACAATTAATTTTATGAAAATTGTTTTCATAGAGTTAAATTTGGAAAAAGGTTTCTAAATTTAAATTTGTTTGAATGAGATTCAAATCTGAATTTTTAAATTTGTTTGAATGAGATTCAAATCTGAATTTTTTAATTTATTTGAATGAGATTCAAATATGAATTTTTTAGTTGAATATGAGATATTCAATTTAATTTTAGTATGTATGTTTTATTTAATTGTTAAATGGTAATATGCATGATGGATGATCATGGACAATAAAAGACCAAAGTGATTAGATTTATTTCTTTTATAATTAATTTTTATTTTAGTGGTATATATTATAAGTGTTGTAATAATTTGGGTTGTAATTTCATTTATTTAAGGACATTAAAGCCAATGATCTTCTAAATTCACCTTGGTATGCCAAGGATTACAATGTAATTGGATTGCAAGAAGATCAAGGAGGTCAAGAGCATTGGTGGGACCAGTCAGAGGAAATCAAGATCAAGTATTGATTATGTGCTCCTTCAGCAACTCTTGTAAAATGAATGAATGAAATGCACCTAGGAATGCCCTGATTCAATTCTTGGTGGCTCAGAATTGAATCCCTTAGAAAGTCCATGGTCATACCATATTATTTATTTATCCATGTATGCATGAGATGTATAGGAATGTATGCAAGTATATGATATATGCATGCCAAATGGATAATGTGCAAAGTGAGACCATAATAGTAATTAAGCCGACCACTAAATCTTCCAAAAAAATGATTAAGTTGGAAATGGTATAATTAAAGTAATTATATCATGGGCCCTCCATTGAAGCAATTATTTTAAGAAATTTTAAATACTTGCATGTGATGCATTTAATTTAAGAGATTTTCTTAAAGATAATTATTAAGCATGAGATATTGTAAATATGTAAATAGTTGGTGGCCAATAATGGATGTGCCTGAGGACATTAAATTTATTTGCATGTTTACTAGCTCAATGGGATCAACTTAACTAATGCAAGATAAATCAATAATGGATGTGCCTGAGATTTTGAGCATTAAGGGCTAGATGAATGATTGAACCTCACATGAGATGTGATGGGTAAGGAGTTATTCACTTATAGTTTATTGTAATTCTAATAATGGATGTGCCTGAGGATGATCAATAAGACTATAAGAATTCAATCACCCACTAGAAATCTATCCAACTAGGATTTTCGTTTCCTACTTTGGAATTGTAGAATTCGCCAAGTTAGTGGGAGGACCAATTTGATTAAAAAACCATAATCATTTTGGTTAATTACTTGATACATTTACTAATTAATCTAGTTATTTTTTGTAGTTAATTTTCTGATAAAAATGAACACACAACAACCACCACCATCTAATATCCTTGCGAGCATACTTGATCATAATAGGTTGATGAGACCTAATCTTTCTAATTGGCTCAGAAATTTAAAACTTGTCCTGAACCTAAAACGTATTGGATATGTTCTAGACTCAAATGTTCCTGGTCCCTTACCTCTACAGGCCACTCAAGAGGAACATGACACTTTGGACAAGTGGAAGGAGCATGATATGAGAGCTAAATGTTACATGCTTGCTTCTATGAGTAATGAGTTACAAAAGCAGCATGAAAATATGCAAAGTGCAAGTGAGATCCTCCTTCACCTGCAAGAGTTGTATGGTGAGCATAGCAGGAATGCTAGGTATGAGATATCTAGGCAACTATTTCGAATGAGGATGTCTGAGGGATAGAATGTTGGGGATCATGTTCACAAGAAGATTCGGCTTATAGAGCAACTAGAACATCTTGACTTTAACATGGATTTCCAACTGCAGACGGATTTGATCCTTCAGTCCCTACCTGAGTCATTTGGAAATTTTGTGACAAATTTCCATAGGACTAAGCAGGAATACGCCTTGGCTGGTTTACTTAACATGCTGATTATTGCCCAAAAGAATATGTTAGGCAATAAAGGAAAAGAGGTAGCTTTGATTGCATCTTCTTCTTATGTTGGAAAGTCTAAAAGGAAGAAGGGCAATAAGAATAAGAAACCTCAAGTTCCAGGAACTTCCAAGAAGATAGCCAAAAAGAAAGGGAAGACCAAAACTGATGGAGGCAAAGGAAAGTGTTTTCACTGCCAAAAGGATGGGCACTGGAAAAGAACTACCTAGAGTATCTTGCTTCTCTGAAGGACATGAAGGATACACCTTCAGAAGGCATGCCTATATCTTGTTATTTAGATGCTGATAATGCTCATAGTTCATCTATAGCTTGGGTTTTAGATACTGGTGCCAGTTCTCATATTTTTTATGATATGCAAGAACTAGCAAACAGTAGCAGCTTGCATGCTAGAGATGTTAGACTCTGGATTGGCGATGGCTCAACTGTTGAAACTTTAGCCATAGGATCTAAATCTTTTTACACGTGTGTACATGTTTTGTGTTTGAATAATATTTTGTATGTACCTGATGCTTTTAAGAACATCATTTCTATATCTAGTTTGACTAGAAATGGTTATGAATTTCAGTTCACAAATGATGTTTGCAATATTTATTTTGGAAAAAAATATGTTGGCTCGGCTTATATGCATGATGGTCTTTATTATTTGGATAATAATGATAAACACAAATTGAATGCAAGCAATCTAAATGAATGTAATGCCATAATGAAAATCAACTCAAGTTCAAAATATATTTGGCACTTAAGATTAGGTCATGTTGCAGAAGATAGGATTTCAAAACTGGAGAAAATGGGGATTTTATTCCCATTGGGTTCTGAACCTACTCCAACTTGTGAATCCTGCCTTCAAGGCAAAATGCTAGATCACCCTTTGTTCGACAAGGACTAAGAGCTGAAAATATTTTGGAGCTAGTACATAGCGATGTATGTGGTCCATTTAAGGAAATGGCTAGAGGCAGTTTTCATTACTTTATTACCATTACTGATGATAAATCAAGGTTTGGGTACTTGTATTTGATGAAATACAAACATCAATCCTTTGAAAAGTTCAAAGAATTAAAATCTGAAGTAGAAAATTAAACAGGAAAAAGTATTAAAACTCTTCGATCAGATTGTGGAGGTGAATACTTAAGTACTGAATTTGATGAATACTTGAAAGGGCATGGCATTGTATCCTAGCTGACTCCTCCAGGAACGCCACAGCTGAATGGTGCATCTGAAAGGAGAAATTGTATCCTATTAGATATGGCATGTAGTATGATGAGCTATAATGATATGCCATTCTCTTTTTGGGGATTTGCATTAGAATCAGCTTTGCATATTCTGAATAGGATTCCATCAAAATCAGTATCTTCCACACCTTATGAGATATGGCATGGAAGAAAACCAAGTCATAAGCATGTTAAGATTTGGGATTGTCCAGCTTATATCAAAAAGCTGAACGCTGATAAATTAGAAACCAGATCAGAAAAAGGTCGATTTGTTGGATATCCATGAAGGAGCGGAAGTATGAAAAACACAAGTTTATATCATTGAATTCAAAAATTTTCACCTAGGGTCACATACATCATGCAAGATTTATTTTTATCTTTTTGATTTCAATGATAAACAACATATTAAAACTCTTTTAATATGTTTTTGGATCTGTATTATACCATTTAAGATTTTAGAATTAATCAGATTAATTTTAGAACCCTAGATTAGATCAAGAACAAGTGCACTAACTTCTTGATGCACTGCAGTGTGTTTGGCACCTTTGGGATGCGTCTTTAGGACATTAGATGTTGTCCCTCTAGCTTGTCCACACAAAGATCACCTATGGTAGCCCTTGAACAACTTCTAAAACTTTTTCAATGAATTAGAAAATCAAGTTTTGCCTTTTGAGAGATTAGAGATGTAAACAGAACACTAGAAACAATTTCTAGTATTTTTAATTCAAGAGATTATTTGCTAATTTCTTAGAATTGATGAGAGATGAAGAAGAAGAGAGAATGGGAGCCTCAAGGGTGGTGGCACAAAGGGAGGCAGCAGCTAGTTGTTATTTTTTCTTTTTCATAACAACACTTTTATAGCTAGGTCACCACTTAAAACCCTTGCCACATGTCACCTTCTGATTGGCTCTAAGTTTAATTGACCCAATCACATTGTGCCAAGTGTCAAACCTATATTTAATCTTAATTTTAATCATCTTACATGATTAAAAGACATTTGGCAAGCTTATGTGTAGTGCCATGTGTCACCATCTCATGGTGCCACATGTCACCTTATGAAATGATCAAAATGCCTCTGTGTCTTAATTTTGAGTTCTCAACCCAAAATAATTATTTTTCTTTTTCTAATCAATTTATATCAAATATAAATTAATTAATTAATCTCTATTAATTAATTTCTCATTAATTAAATTCATATTTAAACACTTTAAATATAAATTTAACTTATACTATACATCCAATAACCTAGATTTAGTTTCAAGTCATGCTAGGGACTTTACAATCTAATTGCAAACCAAACCTATTTAATTAATCAATTAAACTCTTTAATTAATTAATTAAATCATATTTAATTTGGTGATTACTTGTGTATGTGTGTGACTTACTAGGCTCATCACTAATTGGCAATGAGACATGATATCAACTCTTAATATCATCAGAACTCTTTCTTACCATAAATGATTTCTCTAAATCATTTTATGCACCTCATAGACCATGGTTAACACCTAGCATAGCATGCCATGGCCACCCAATTAGTAATAAGGTTTACCTTAAATGAACTTATAATCATATGTTACCATGCACTAGAATCTCTCTGTTACAAAATCCCAATTTGAGCTAGAGTCATGGTTTATGTCAAACTCTATTTGCTATGAATATTATGTTCTCTTTTAATTCCAGTTCTTGATTAAAAGATTTTCTCATCAGAAACTCTTTTCTGATTAAATCTATCTGTCCTGGCCAGGAACTTGAAACATCAAGAATAATTAAATGAACATAGGATTTTATCCTTATTTATTTAGAGGAATAGATTCCATCTTGATCAACACCTACCTCCATATATAACTAGTAGGAGTCAACACATGCCCATATACCCATACACAGTACAAGTATGAAAGCAGTATCAAACTCAAACTACCTATATACAAGATAACTGTGCTATCTCAGGTCTAAAGATTATATGCACTGATATGATTTATGACAATACATTGATAAGAGTAAACTCCATGTGCTTGTCATAATTGTCACTTGTTCGACCTACTTATCATGTATAAATGCCTATCATGTTTATCATATGGCATGAGACTCACCATTCCATCTTATTTATATCTCATATATATAACTTGGGAATAAACATGAATACAATCTTTCTGGATATGTCATGTCCTTATTGTGAAGTATCCTCAATTATGAACTAATTTGTGATACTTTGTACTAGAAATACTGTCACTCATATTCTTAACAACTTAAGTATAGAATTTCTAACAAAATATCAATGGACCTTTTCTATTACACATAAATATATTATATAAACGAAAAAGTGGAAATGCCTTTTATTAATAAAAACATGTACAAGATACATACTAAATGATATGCTCTAGGGCACACTACTAACAATTTCCCACTAGCACTAAAGCCATTCATTACAATATCTTAGACCCATCTTCTCAAGATGTCGGTCTAGCTGAGTCTGTGACATAGGCTTAGTGAATGGATCAGCTGGATTTTCAGCTGATGCTATTTTCTGCATGGTTACATCGCCTCGTCCATCTATTTCTCTGATAATGTGGTAGCACCTTTCTATTTGTTTGGATTTCTGGTGAGACTGGGTTTCTTAGCTCAGATGATCGCTCTCCATTATTGTCACAAGAAAGAGGAATCACGACTCAATGGAAGGAGCTACCGCAAGTTCTCACGAACTTTTTATCCAAAGCCTTCCTTTGCAAAGATTCGATGCAGCAATATACTCAGCCTCGGTAGTGGAATCTGCAGTCGTGCTCTGTTTGGAACCCTTCCAACTGACTGCACCTCCATTACAAATGAACACATACCCAGAGGTAGACTTTCTATCATCAATATCTGATTTAAAATCAGAATTAGTATAACCATCCAATTGCAAGTCTCCACCTCCATATATCAAGAATAAATCCTTAGTTCTTCGCAAGTACCTAAGGATGTTCTTGACAGCTATCCAATGTTCCAAACCTGGATTGGATTGATACCTGCTAGTCAAACTAATAGCATATGCGATATCCGGCCTAGTACACAACAATGCATACATTAAACTTCCAATAGCCAAAGCATATGCAATCCTGGCCATTTTATCTCTTTCTTCAGGTGTCTTTAGAGACATCTCTTTAGAAAGGCGGATACCATGTCTCACTGGCAAAAATCCTCTTTTGGAAACAAGCATGTTAAACCTCTTTAACACTCTTTCCAAGTATAGACTTTGGGATAAACCAATTATTCTTTTCGCTCTATCTCTATAGATGCGAATCCAAGAATATAGGTTGCCTTCCCTAAGTCTTTCATGGAGAATGTATTTGACAACAATACCTTTATAGTTGTCAACATACCTGTGTCATTACCTATCAACAGAATATTATCCATTTATAAGATAAGAAAAGTGACAAGACTATCACTAACCTTGTTATATACACATGGCTCATCCTCATTTTTTATAAAATCAAATGACTTAATGGCTTTATCAAAATGGATGTTCCAACTCCTCGAAGCTTGTTTTAACCCATAAATGGATAGGTTTAGCTTGCGCACTTTGGAACCATCTTAGGATTCAAAACCCCTAGGTTGTTCCATGAAAATGTTTTCTTCAATGTATCCGTTGAGAAAAGCTGTTTTGACATCTATTTGCCAAATCTCATAATCATAGTATGCAGCTATTGCTAATAGAATCCTAATTGATTTCAGCATGGCAACAGGTGAGAAAGTCTCCTCATAGTCGATTCCCTGCCTTTGGCGAAACGCTTTCGCTACTAGCCTTGCCTTATAGGTCTCTACCTTTCCATCAGAACCAATTTTCTTCTTGAAAACCCATTTGTTCCCTATAGGTATAATACCTTCAGGTGGGTCAACAAGATCCCAAACTTGATTCTTATACATGGAATCAATCTCGGATTTCATAGCATCAATCCATTTTGAAGAGTCTATATCTGATATAGCTTCTTCATAGGTAAGTGGATCATCTCCATGATCTACTTCTTCATGAGTAGACAACTCTTGTTCTTCTTCATAAAGAAAACCATATCTCACTGGTGGGTGAGATACCCTGGTTGTTCTACGAGGAACAGCTGTAGATGTTTCATCAATAGGTGTAGGTTGACTAGATGGATCTATATCCATCTGATCTGTTTGTTGGTCAGAATTCTCTAATTCCAACTCTATTTGCCTTCCTTTGCCTCTTTCTTGAACAAACTGTTGTTTAAGAAACGTGGCATTTCTACTTATCACAACCTTTTGTGATGTGGGCAAATAAAAATAATATCCAAAACTATCTTTTGGATATCCAACAAATCAACCCTTTTCTGATCTGATTTCCAATTTATCAGTGTTCAGCTTTTTGATATAAGCTGGACAACCCCAAATCTTAACATGCTTAAGACTTGGTTTTCTTCCATGCCATATCTCATAAGGTGTGGAAGATACTGATTTTGTTGGAATCCTATTCATAATATACAAAGCTGATTCTAATGCAAATCCCCAAAAGGAGATTGGCATATTAGTATAGCTCATCATACTACGTACCATATCTAATAAGATATGATTTCTCCTTTCAGATACACCATTCAGCTATGGTGTTCCAGGAGGAGTCAGCTGAGAAACAATGCCATGCTCTCTTAAGTATTCATCAAATTTAGTAGTCAAGTATTCACCTCCATGATCTGATCGAAGAGCTTTAATACTTTTTCCTGTTTGATTTTCTACTTCAGATTTAAATTCTTTGAACTTTTCAAAGGATTCATGTTTGTATTTCATCAAATACAAATACCCAAACCTTGATTTATCATTAGTAAAGGTAATAAAATAATGAAACCCACCTCTAGCCATTTCTTTAAATGGACCACATACATCACTATGTATTAGCTCCAAAATATTTTCAGCTCTTAGTCCTTGTCCAACAAAGGGTGATTTAGTCATTTTGCCCTGAAGACAGGATTCACTAGTTGGAGTAGGTCCAAAACCCAATGAGGATAAAATCCTCATTTTCCCTTGCTTTGCAATCCTATCTTCTGCAACATGGCCTAACCTTAGGTGCCAAATATATTTTGAACTTGAGTTAATTTTCATCATGGCATTGCATTCTTTTAGATTGCTTGAATTAGATTTGTATTTAACATTATTATCTAGATAATAAAGTCCTTCATGCATATAACCCGAACCAACATATTTTTTTTCTAAAATAAATATTGCAAACATCATTTATGAACTGAAATTCATAACCATCTCTAGTCAAACTAGATATAGAAATGATATTCTTAAAAGGTATCAAGTATATGCAAAACCTTGTTTAAATGCAAAACATGTCTATACATGTATAAAGATTTAGATCCTATGGCTAAAGCTTCAACAGTTGAGCTTTTGCCAACCCAGAGTCTAATATCTCGTTAGTGCAAGCTTCTATTATTGGCTATACTCTGGGCAATTCCTATTTCTGTGCCCATCATTATGGCAGTGGAAACACTTTCCTTTTGCCTTTGTCAGCTTGGGTCTTCCTTATCCGTTTAGCTTATCTTCTTGGAAGGATTAGGAATCTGAGGTTTCTTTTTCTTATTGCCCTTCTTCTTGTTGGACTCTCCAGTAGAAGAAGATGCAATCAAAGCTACCACTTTTCCTTTATTGCCCGGCATATTCTTTTGGGCAATAACCAACATATTGAGTAAACTAGCCAAGGTGCATTTCTGCTTAGTCATATGGAAATTTGTCACAAAATTCCCAAATGACTCAGGAAGGGACTGAAGGATCAAATCCGTCTGCAGTTGGAAATCCATGTTAAAGTCAAGATGTTCCAGATGCTCAATCAGCCGAATCATCTTGTGGACATGATCCCCAACATTCTGTCCCTTAGATATCCTCATGCGGAATAGCTGTCTAGATATCTCATGCCTAGCATTCCTGCGATGCTCACCATACAACTCTTGTAGGTGAACAAGGATCTCACTCGCACTCTGCATGTTCTTAGGCTGCTTCTGTAACTCATTTCTCATGGAAGCAAGCATATAACACTTAGCTCTTATATCATGCTCCTTCCACTTGTCCAAAGTTTCATGTTCCTCTTGAGTGGCCTCTGGAGGTAAGGGACCAAGAACATTTGAGTCTAGAACATATCCTATATGTTCAAGGTTCAGGAAAAGTTTCAAATTTCTCAGCCAATTAGACAGATTAGGTCCTGTCAACCTATTGTGATCAAGTATGCTTGCAAGGATATTGGATCGTGGTGGTTGTTCTGTGCTTATTATTATCAGAAAATTGATTGCAGAAAATAGCCAGATTAATTAATAAATGTATCATGTAATTAACCAAAATGATTATGGTCTTTTAATCAAATTGGTCCTCCCACTAACTTAGTGAATTCTACACTTCCAAAGTACAAAACGAAAATCCTAGTTGGATGGATTTTTAATGGGTGATTGAATTCTTATAATTCTATTGATCATCCTCATGTACATCCATTATTAGAATTACAACAAACTATAAGTGAGCAACTCCTTGCCCATCACATCTCATGTGAGGTTCAATCCTTTACCTAGCCCCTAATGCTCAAAATCTCAGGTACATCCATTATTGACTTATCTTGCATTAGTTAAGTTGATCCCATTGAGCCAGTAATTATGCAAATAATTTTAATGTCCTCAGGTACATCCAATATTGGCCACCAAACCATTTACATATTTACAACATCTCATGCTTAACAATTATTCTTAAGAATATCTCTTAAATTAATTGCATCATATGCAACTATTTAAAATTTCTTAAAATAATTGCCTCAATGGAGGGCCCATGTTATAATTACTTTAATTATAGCATTTTCAACTTAATCATTTGTTTGGAAGATTTTATGGTCATCCTAATTACTATTAAGGTCTCACTTTGCACATTATCCATTTGGCATGCATATATCACATACTTGCACACATTCCCATACATCTCATGCATTCATGGATAAAAAGTAAATATGGTATGATCATGGACTTTCTAAGGGATTCAATTCTGAGCCACCAAGAATTGAATCAGGGCATTCCTAGGTGCATTTCATTCATTCATTTTACAAGAGTTGCTGAAGGAGTACATAATCAACACTTGATCTTGAATTCCTCCCACTGGTCCCACCAATGCTCTTGACCTCCTTGATCTTCTTGCAATCCAATTACATAGTAATCCTTGGCATACCAAGGCGAATTTACAAGAACTTAAATAAATGAAATTACAACCCAAAATTATTACAACCTTAATAATACATGCCCAAAATAAATTAAAATAAATTAATAAATTTACAATCCCAAAGAAACATAAAAGAAATAAATCCAATCACATTGGTCTTTTATAGTCCATGATCATCCATCATGCATATTACTATTTAGCAATTAAATAAAACATACATACTTAAATAAAATTGAATATCTCATATTCAACTTAAAAATCCAGATTTGAATATGATTCAAATAAATTTAAAAATTCATATTTGAATCACATTCAAACAAATTTAAAAATTCAGATTTGAATCACATTTAAACAATTTTTAAAAATCAGATTTGAATCACATTCAAACAATTTTTAAAAATTTAGATTTGAATATTATTCAAACAACTTTAAAAATTCAAATTTGAATATAATTCAAACAACTTTAAAAATTCAGATTTGAATCACATTCAAACAACTTTTAAAATTTAGATTTGAATCACATTCAAACAATTTTTAAAATTCTGATTTGAATCAAAATTTAATTGTGTGATTAAAACTCTAATTAAACAATTTAATTAGACATAGGATGAGCTTTTAGATCATACAATAATTGCAAATTAAAAAGCCAAACCTTGCGCACACCATGGGAGGAGCCTAACCATGCGCACCCATGGTGCACTCCACCATGCCGCCACTTTATTCATTCCAACCAGCAATGAATTGATCAACTTTTGATCAAATCACGCAATCAAATCTCATATTGAATAATCTAAATGGCAAATATAGTGGTTCTGATACCATTTGAAGGAGTGGAAGCATGAAAAACACAAGTTTATATCATTGAATTCAAAAATTTTCACCTAGGGTCACATGCATCATGCAAGATTTATTTTTATCTATTTGATTTCAATGATAAACAATATATTAAAACTCTTTCAATATGTTTTTGGATCTATATTTGCCATTTAAGATTTTAGAATTAATCATATTAATTTTAGAACTCTAGATTAGATCAAGAATAAGTGCACTAACCTCTTGATGCACTGCAGTGTGTTTCGCACCTTTGGGATGCATCTTTAGGACACAAGATGTTGTCCCTCTAGCTTTTCCACACCAAGATCATCTATGGCAGCCATTGAACAGCTTCTAAAGCTTTTTCTATGAATTAGAAAATTAAGTTTTGCCTTTTGAGAGATTAGAGATGTAAATAGAACACTATAAATAATTTCCAGTATTTTTAATTCAAGAGATTGTTTGCAAATCTCTTGGAATTGATGAGAGATGAAGAAGAAGAGAGAATGGGAGCCTCAAGGGTGGCGGAACAAAGGGAGGCAGCAGCTGGTTGTTATTTTTTCTTTTTCATAACAACACTTATATAGCTAATTCACCACTTAAAACCCTTGCCACATGTCACCTTCTGATTGGCTCTAGGTTTAATTGACCCAATCACATTGTGCCAAGTGTCAAACCTATATTTAATCTTAATTTTAATCATCTTATATGATTAAAAGACATTTGGCAAGCTTATGTGTAGTGCCATGTGTCACCATCTCATGGTGCCACATGTCACCCTGTGAAATGACCAAAATGCCCCTATGTCTTAATTTTGAGTTCTCTACCCAAAATAATTATTTCTCTTCTTCTAATCAATTTATATCAAATATAAATTAATTAATTAATCTCTATTAATTAATTTCTCATTAATTAAATTCATATTTAAACACTTTAAATATAAATTTAACTTATAATATACATCCAATAACCTAGATTTGGTTTCAAGTCATGCTAGGGACTTTGTAATCTAATTGCAAACCAAACCTATTTAATTGATCAATTAAACTCTTTAATTAATTAATTAAATCATATTTAATTTGGTGATTACTTGTGTATGTGTGTGACTTACTAGGCTCATCACTAATTGGCAATGAGACATGATATCAACTCATATCATGAGAACTCTTTCTTACCATAAATAATTTCTCTAAATCATTTTATGCACCTCATAGACCATGGTTAACACCTAGCATAGCATGCCATGGCCACCCAATTAGTAATAAGGTTTACCTTAAATGAACCTATAATCATATATTACCATGCACTAGAATCTCTCTGTTACAAAATCCCAATTCGAGCTGGAGTCATGGTTTATGTCAAACTCCATTTGCTATGAATATTATGTTCTCTTTTAATTCCAGTTCTTGATTAAAATATTTTCTCATCAGAAACTCTTTTCTGATTAAATCTATCTGTCCTGGCCAGGAACTTGAAACATCAAGAATAATTAAATGAACAAAGGATTTTATCCCTATTTACTTAGAGGAATAGATTCCATCTTGATCAATACCTACCTCCATATATAACTAGTAGGAGCCAACACATGCCCATATACCCATACACAGTACAAGTATGAAAGCAGTATCAAACTCAAACCACCTATATACAAGATAACTGTGCTATCTCAGGTCTAAAGATTATAAGCACTGATATGATTTATGACAATACATTGATAAGAGTAAACTCTATGTGCTTGTCATAAGTGTCACTGGTTCGACCTACTTATCATGTATAAGTGCCTATCATGTTTATCATATGGCATGAGACTCACCATTCCATCTTATTTATATCTCATATAAATAACTTGGGAACAAACATGAATACAATCTTTCTGGATAAGTCATGTCCTTATTGTGAAGTATCCTCGATTGTGAACCTATTTATGATACTTTGTACTAGAAATACTATCACTCATATTTTTAACAACTTAAGAATAGAATTTCTAACAAAATATCAATGGACCTTTTCTATTACACATAAATATATTATACAAACGGAAAAGTGGAAATGCCTTTTATTATTAAAAACATGTACAAGATACATGCTAAATGATATGCTCTAGGGCACACTACAGTAATTCCTCGCAGATCAACCAGGATATCTCACCCACGAGTGAGATATGGTTTTCTTCATAAAGATGAACAAGAGTTGTTTACTCACAAAGAAGTAGATCATGGAGATGATCCTCTTACCTATGAAGAAGCCATACGAGATATAGATTCTTCAAAATGGATTGAAGCTTTGAATTCTAAATTTGGTTCCATGTATAAGAACCAAGTTTGAGACCTTGTTGACTCACCTGAAGGTATTGTACCTATAGGGAACCAATGGATTTTCAAGAAGAAAATTGGTTCTGATGGAAAGGTAGAGACCGATAAAGCAAGGCTAGTAGCGAAAGAGTTTCGCCAAAGGCAAGGAATCGACCATGAGGGGACTTTCTCGCCTGTTGCCATGCCTAAATCAATGAGGATTCTATTAGCAATAGCTGCATACTATGATTATGAGATTTGACAGATGGATGTCAAAACAACATTTCTCAATGGATACATTGAAGAAAACGTTTTCATGGAATAACCTAGGGGTTTTGAATCCCAAGATAGTTCCAAGGTGTGCAAGCTAAAGCGATCCATTTATGGGTTAAAACAAGCTTTGAGGAGTTAGAACATCCGTTTTGATGAAACCATTAAGTCATTTGGTTTTATAAAAAATGTGGATGTACCATGTGTATATAAGAAGGTTAGTGACAGTGCTATCACTTTCCTTGTCTTATATGTGGATGACATTCTAATAATAGGTAATGACTTAGGTATGTTAATAACTGTCAAGGTATGGTTGTCAAATACATTCTCCATGAAAGACATAGGGGAGGCAACCTATATTCTTGGAATTTGCATCTATAGAGATAGAGCGAAAAGAATATTTGGTTTATCCCAAAGTCTATACTTGGAAAAGGTGTTAAAGAGGTTTAACATGCTTGATTCCAAGAGAGGATTATTATCAGTGAGACATGGTATCCACCTTTCTAAAGAGATGTCTCCAAAGACACCTGAAGAAAGAGATAAAATGGCCAGGATTCCATATGCTTCTGCTATTGGAAGTTTGATGTATGCAATGTTGTGTACTAAGCCGGATATTGCACATGCTGATAGTTTAACTAGCAGGTTTCATTCCAATCCAGGTTTGGAACACTGGATAGTTGTTAAGAATATCCTTAAGTACTTGAGAAGAACTAAGGATTTATTCTTGATTTATGGAGTTGGTGACTTGCAATTGGATGGTTATATTAATTCTGATTTCTAATCAGATATTGATGATAGAAAGTCTACCTTTGGGTTTGTGTTCATTTGTAATGGAGGTGCAGTCAGTTGGAAGAGTTCCAAACAGAGTACGACTGCTGATTCCACTAAAGAGGCTAAGAATATTGCTACATCAGATGCTGCAAAAGAGGCTATTTGGATAAAGAAGTTCGTGAGAGAACTTGCAGTAGTTCATTCCATTGAGTCAGCAGTTCCACTCTACTGTGACAATAATGGGGCGGTCATACAGGCTAAGGAACTCCGGTCTCACCAGAAATCCAAACACATAGAAAGGTGCTACCACATTATTAGAGAGATAGTTGGGTGAGGCGATATAGCCATGCAGAAAATAGCATCAGCTGAAAATCCAGCTAATCCATTCACGAAGCCTATGTCACAAGCTCAGTTAAACCGACATCTCGAGAAGATGGGTCTAAGATATTGTAATGAATGATTCTAGTGCTAGTGGGAGATTGTTAGTAGTATGCCCTAAAGCATATCATTTACTATGTATCTTGTACATATTTTATTAATAAAAGGCAATTTCACTTTTCCATTTACATAATGTATTTATGTGTAATAGAAAAGGTCAATTAATATTTTATTAGAAATTCTATTCTTACATTGTTAAGAATATGAGTGACAGTATTTCTAGCACAAAGTATCATAAATCAGTTCACAATTGAGGATACTTCACACTGAACATGACTTATCCAGAAAGATTGTAATCATGTTTGTTCCCAAGGTATTTATATGAGATATAAATAAGATGGAGTGGTGAGTCTCATGCCACATAATGCCACATAATAAATATGATAGGCACTTACACATGATAAGAAGGCCGAACTAGTGACGCTTATGACAAGCACAGAGAGTTTACTCTTGTCAATGCATTGTCATATATCATATCAGTGCATATAATCTTTAGACCTGAGATAACATAGTTATCTTGTATATAAGTGGTTTGAGTTTGATACTGCTTTCATACTTGTACTGTGTATGGGTATATGGGCATGTGTTGGCTCCTACTAGTTATATATGGAGATAGGTGTTGATCAAGATAGAATCTGTTACCCTAAGTAAATAGGGATAAAATTCTATGTTCATTTAATTGTTCTTGATGTTTCAAGTTCCTAGACAGGACAAACAGATTTAGTCAGAAAAGCATTTCTGATAGGAAAATCTAATTAATCAAGAACTAGAATTAAAAGAGAACATAATATTCATAGCAAATGGGGTTTGACATAAACCATGACTCCAGCTTGAATTGGGATTTTGTAACAGAGAGATTCTAGTGCATGGTAATATATGATTAAAGGTTCATTTAAGGTATTTCTTATTACTGATTGGGTGGCCATGGCACGCTATGTTAGGTGTCGACCATGGTATATGAGATGCTTAAAATGATTTTGAGAAATCATTTATGGTAAGAAAGAGTTCTAATGATATTAAGAGTTAATATCATATCTCATTGCCAATTAGTGATGAGCCTAGTGAGTCACACACATACACAAGATAATCACAAAGTAAAATATGATTTAATTGATTAATTAAAGAGTTTAATTAATTAATTAAATAGGTTTGGTTTGCAAAGAGATTGCAAAGTCCCTAGCATGGCTTGAAACCAAATCTAGGTTGATGGATGTATAGTATAAGTTAAATTTATATTTAAAGTGTTTAAATATGAATTTAATTATGAGAAATTAATTAATAGAGATTAATTAATTTATATTTGATATAAATTGATTAGAAGAGGAGAAATAATGATTTTGGGTTGAGAACTCAAAATTACAACATAAGGGTAATTTGGTCATTTCACATGGTGACATGTGGCACCATGAGATGGTGACACATGGCATTATATAATTTTGCCATTTGTCTTCCTATCATGCAAGGTGATCAAAGTCAAGATTAAGTCTAGCTTTGACACTGGGCTTAATGTGATTAGGCCAATTAAAAATAAGATGCAATGTGGTGGTGATATGTGGCATAGGGTTTAAGTGACTTAATGACCTATGTATAAAAGGAAAAGAAAGAAGAAACAAATCATTCTTCTTCTTCTCTGAAACTGGACGGCACAAAGGGTTCACTCTCTCCTCTCTTCCTTTCTCACTTGATTCAAAGAAAAATCCCTTGGTTTCTTTGAATTAAAATTACTAAAAATTGTTTCTAGTGTCCTATACACACATACAACCTCTCTAAAAGCAAGAACCTAAATTATAATTAGTTGACAAGGCTTGAGAAGCTGATTTGGGGGCTGCCCATTAGTGATCTTGGTGTGAACAAACTAGAGTGACAACACTTAGTGTAACACCCTCACTGTAGCCATTTTGTACATTCTACTGTTCCGGTGACCGGTGTCAGTCCGGACAGCTAGAACATCTGAAAAAATATTTAGACTAGAGTGAGGAATCATAAATAACTCAAAAAATAGTAAGAAAAATCTAAGAGAAATTTTAGAAATAAAATACAACCAAGTTAAACAAGCCAGTGCCCTAGCGATGGGTAACCTAGTGGGAAGGTCTTGAAGGAGCGGAAGCATGAAAAACACAATTTTAGATTATTGAAATTCAAAATTTTTCTTCTAGGGTCACATGCATCATGCAAGATTTATTTTTATCTATTTGATTTCAATGATAAACAGCATATTAAAACTCTTTTAATATATTTTTGGATATATATTTATCTTTTAAGATTTTAGAATTAACAGATTAATTCAATAGAACCCTAGATTAGATCAAGAACAAGTGCACTAACCTGTTTGATGCACTGCACTGCGTTTGGCACCTTTGGGATGCGTCTTTAGGACACCAGATGCTGTCCCTCTAGCTTGTCCACACTAAGATCACCAATGGCAGCCCCTTGAACAGCTTCTAAAGCTTTTCCAATCAATTAGAAAATCAGGTTTTGCCTTTTAAGAGATTACAGATGTAAATAGGACACTAGAAACGATTTCTAGTATTTTTAATTCAAGAGATTATTTGCTAATCTCTTGCAATTGATGAGAGATGAAGAAGAAGAGAGAATGGAAGCTTCAAGGGTAGCAGCACAAAGGAGGCAGCAGCTGATTGTTATTTTTTCTTTTCATAACAACACTTATATAGCTAGGTCACCACTTAAAACCCTTGCCACATGTCACCTTCTGATTGGTTCTAGGTTTAATTGATCCAATCACATTGTGCCAAGTGTCAAACCTATATTTAATCTTAATTTTAATCATCTTACATCATTAAAAGACATTTGGCAAGCTTATGTGTAATACCATGTGTCACCATCTCATGGTGCCACATGTCACGCTGTGAAATGACCAAAATGCCCCTGTGTCTTAATTTTGAGTTCTCAACCCAAAATAATTATTTCTCTTCTTCTAATCAATTTATATCAAATATAAATCAATTAATTAATCTTTATTAATTAATTTCTCATTAATTAAATTCATATTTAAACACTTTAAATATAAATTTAACTTATACTATACATCCAATAATCTAGATTTGGTTTTAAGCCATGCTTGGGACTTTGCAATCTAATTGCAAACCAAACCTATTTACTTAAACAATTAAACTCTTTAATTAATTAATTAAATCATATTTAATTTGGTGATTACTTGTGTATGTGTGTGACTTACTAGGCTCATCACTAATTGGCAATGAGACATGATATCAACTCTTAATATCATCAGAACTCTTTCTCTAAATCATTTTATACACCTCATAGACCATGGTTAACACCTAGCATAGCATGCCATGGCCACCCAATCAGTAATAAGGTTTACCTTAAATGAACCTATAATCATATGTTACCATGCACTAGAATCTCTCTGTTATAAAATCCCAATTCAAGCTGGAGTCATAGTTTATATCAAATTCCATTTGCTATGAATATTATGTTCTCTTTTAATTCCAGTTCTTGATTAAAAGATTTTCTCGTCAGAAACTCTTTTCTGAATAAATCTATCTGTCCTTGTCAGGAACTTAAAACATCAAGAATAATTAAATGAACATATGATTTTATCCCTATTTACTTAGAGGAACAGATTCCATCTTGATCAACACCTACCTCTATATATAACTAGTAGGAGCCAGCACATGCCCATATACCCATACACAGTATAAGTATGAAAGCAGTATCAAACTCAAACCACCTATATACAAGATAATTGTGCTACCTCAGGTCTAAAGATTGTATGCATTGATATGATTTATGACAATACATTAACAAGAGTAAACTACATGTGCTTGTCATAAGTGTGACTGGTTCGGCCTATTTATCATGTATAAGTGCCTATCATGTTTGTTATATGGCATGAGAGTCACCAATCCATCTTATTTATATCTCATACAAATAACTTGGGAACAAACATGAATACAATCTTTCTGGATAAGTCATGTCCTTATTATGAAGTATCCTCGATTATGAACCTATTTATGATATTTTGTGCTAGAGATACTGTCACTCATATTCTTAACAACTTAAGAATAGAATTTCTAATAAAATATCAATGGACCTTTTCTATTACACATTAATATATTATGTAAACGGAAAAGTAGAAATGCCTTTTATTAATAAAAGAAGTACAAGATACATACTAAATGATATGCTCTAGGGTATACTACTAACAATCTCCCACTAGCACTAGAGCCATTCATTATAATATCTTAGACCCATCTTCTCAAGATGTCGGTCTAGCTGAGTCTGTGACATAGGCTTAGTGAATGGATCAGCTGGATTTTCGGCTGATGCTATTTTCTGCATGGCTACATCTCCTCGTCCAACTATTTCTCTGATAATGTGGTAGCGCTTTTCTATGTGTTTGGATTTCTGGTGAGACCTGGGTTCTTAAGCCTGTATGACTGCTCCATTGTTGTCACAGTGTAGTGGAACTACTAACTCAATGGAAGGAACTACTGCAAGTTCTGTCACGAACTTCTTTATCCAAACAGCTTCCTTTGTAGCATCTGATGCAACAATATACTCAGCCTCGGTAGTGGAATCTATAGTCGTGCTCTGTTTGGAGCTCTTACAACTGGATTGCACCTCCATTACAAATGAACGCATACCTAGAGGTAGACTATCTATCATCGATATCTGATTGGAAATCAGAATCAGTACGATCTTCCAATTGTAAGTCACCACCTCCATAAATCAAGAATAAATCCTTAGTTCTTCTCAAGTACTTAAGGATATTTTTGGTAGCTATCCAGTGTTCCAAACCTGGATTGGATTGATACCTGCTAGTCAAACTAACAACATATGCGATATATCCGGCCTAGTACACAACATTGTATACATCAAACTTCCAATAGCCGAAGCATATGGAATCCTGGCCATTTTATCTCTTTCTTCAGGTGTCTTTAGAGACATCTCTTTAGAAAGGTAGATACCATGTCTCACTGGTAACAATCCTCTCTTGGAATCAAGCATGTTAAACCTCTTTAACACCTTTTCCAAGTATAGACTTTGGGATAAACTAATTATTCTTTTCGCTCTATCTCTATAGATGCGAATCCCAAGAATATTGGTTACCTCCCCTAAGTCTCTATGGAGAATGTATTTGACAACCATACCTTTACAGTTGTCAACATACCTGTGTCATTACCCATCAACAGTATGTCATCCACATATAAGACAAGGAAAGTGATAGCACTGTCACTAAACTTCTTATATACACATTACTCAACTTCATTTTTTATAAAACCAAATGATTTAATGGCTTCATCAAAATGGATGTTCCAACTCCTCGAAGCTTGTTTCAACCCATAAATGGACTTTAGCTTGCATACCTTGGAACCATATTGGGATTCAAAACCCCTAGGTTGTTCCATGAAAATGTTTTCTTCAATGTATCCATTGAGAAAAGCTGTTTTGACATCCATCTGCCAAATCTCATAATCATAGTATGCAGCCATTGCTAATAGAATCCTAATTGATTTAAGCATGGCAACAGGAGAGAAAGTCTCCTCATAGTCGATTCCTTGCCTTTGGCGAAACCCTTTCGCTACTAGCCTTGCCTTATAGGTCTCTACCTTTCCATCAAAACCAATTTTCTTCTTAAAAATCCATTTGTTCCCTATAGGTACAATACCTTCAAGTGGGTCAACAAGATCCCAAACTTGATTCTTATACATGGAATCAATTTCAAATTTCATAGCATCAATCCATTTTGAAGAGTCTATATCTGATATAGCTTCTTCATAGGTAAGTGGATCATCTCCATGATCTACTTCTTCATGAGTAGACAACTCTTATTCTTCTTCATGAAGAAAACCATATCTCACTGGTGGGTGAGATACCCTGGTTGTTCTATGAGAAATAGCTGTAGATGTTTCATCAATGGGTGTAGGTTGACTAAATGGATCTATATCTATCTAATCTGCTGGTTGGTCAGAATTGTAACACCCTAGGCAAATCCCACATCGGCAAAACACGGGAGAGATGCTGGGTTTATAAGTTGGTGGTTCGTAACTCCTAGTGACGCGTTTTAAAACTGTGAGGGCTTCAGTCCAGAGCGGACAATATCACTAGTGGGCCAGGCCATTACATTTGTGGTATCAGAGCCGTTCCGCGTGCAATCTTGAGCGATGGTGGGACAAACCTCAGCGAGGACGCTGAGTCCCATAAGGGGGGTGGATTGTAACACCCTAGGCAAATCCCACATCGGCAAAACACGGGAGAGATGCTGGGTTTATAAGTTGGTGGTTCATAAACCCTAGTGACGCATTTTAAAACCATGAGGGCCTCAGTCCAGAGCGGACAATATCACTAGTGAGCCGGGCCATTACATTTGTGGTATCAGAGCCGCTCCGCGTGCAACCTTGAGCGATGGTGGGGCAAACCTCAGCGAGGACGCTGAGTCCCATAAGGGGGGTGGATTGTAACACCCTAGGCAAATCCCACATCGGCAAAACACGGGAGAGATGCTGGGTTTATAAGTTGGTAGTTCGTAACCCCTAGTGACGCGTTTTAAAACCATGAGGGCTTCAGTCCAGAGCGGACAATATCACTAGTGGGCTGGGCCGCCCATATACCCATACACAATACAAGTATGAAAGCAGTATCAAACTCAAACCACCTATATACAAGAAACTGTGCTACCTCAGGTCTAAAGATTATATGCACTGATATGATTTATGACAATACATTGACAAGAGTAAACTACATGTGCTTGTCATAAGTGTCACTGGTTCGGCCTACTTATCATGTATAAGTGCCTATCATGTTTGTTATATGGCATGAGACTCACCATTCCATCTTATTTATATCTCATACAAATAATTTGGGAACAAACATGAATACAATCTTTCTGGATAAGTCATGTCCTTATTATGAAGTATCCTCGATTGTGAACCTATTTATGATACTTTGTGCTAGAGATACTGTCACTCATATTCTTAACAACTTAAGAATAGAATTTCTAACAAAATATCAATGGACCTTTTCTATTACACATAAATATATTATGTAAATGGAAAAGTGGAAATAACTTTTATTAATAAAAGATGTATAAGATACATACTAAATGATATGCTCTAGGGCATACTACTTACAGGTCTTCGCAGCTAGAAGCCCTAAACCCAGGGGAAAATTTATGAAATAATTTGTGGGACTCCAGAGAAGAGTCATTGAGGTTTCGATGGCATTAGAATGCCAAGAAATGGCTTAGAAAAATTTTTAGATTGGTACAGACGATTTTGGCTCAATAAGCCAAACGGAGGGCATTTTGGTCATTTCTCCTTTAGAGATGATTTTTGACCAACTTGTCCAGTCAAGTAAGTGAAATTTATAACATAAAATGTAAATAAATATTGATGAAAAATTTATTAAAAATGATAAATGAAAGTAAGAAAACAAAACAAAAAGAATTTCAAGATAATGTTAATTATGACATCATAATGATGTCATTTAAAATTGATCCACCAATTACCATTCAACAAATACACTTAAAACAAATAAAAAGGGATGAAAAATAAAATCAAAATCTACTTCTAATTCCTTCATACCAGCCGAAACTCTCTCCCTCTCTATTCTCCATTGATGCTCTTACTTCTCTCTAAAAGTTCCTTGTAAACACACCATAAAATCACTTGTTGATTTCACAAAAATTGCTCCTTGCAACTAGAACAAGCCTAAGGCAGCAAAAAGAAGAGGAGGGAAAGATTTTTCTTTAAGCTTAGGTTGGCACACACAAAGGTTAGTGCCATAACTTTTCCTTTTCTCTTTAAAATTTATGTTAGGAGTATGAAATGAGTTAGAAATTTAAAGAATTGAAAGAATATGTTGAGGAATTGAAAGCCATAAATTTCAGCATCCATGAGGAATCTTGAGGAAATTATGATTTTGATGGAATTAAATTTGATTAGTAATGTTTTTGATGACTTGTATATGGTAGAAGTTGAATTATATGGTTTTATGCATGAATTGAGGTATTGGAAATTAGGGTTTTGAGCTATATTAGGGTTTAGCCATATTGTTGGTGAATGGAAGTTCTAATGGTCAATTAGTGACCATTTGGCTGAGTATATTAAGGAATTGAAGTGAATTGTAGCTTTGGATGTGAGGTTTGGTGTGCTGCCTTGAGTGCCCTGCAGGTCTAGATGTGAGTCCAGCATGTTTGGGCAGCTATAACTTGAGTTGTGTAGATTCAATTGGTGCAAGGCCAATTGGACATGAAATTAGACACATAATGGCACAATTTTGATGAAGGAAACCTGTTCAGAAAACAAATTAAGGATGCCCTAAAAATTGACCAAATCCTAGTAGCACCAATTCTGCCTGTGCAAAATGACCAAATGAATAGTGTTTATTCATTTAGTCATAACTCAGTGTAGAAAGGTCGAATTGACCTAAAATTTATATCAATGGAAAGCTTAGGCAAATTAGAACAACTTTCATGTAGAACACAAACTCAAATTCTGGACTTAACTAAATGAAATTGCTAGCCAAAGTAGAACTACAAAATCTGGCAGAACCAAAAATTGCCCAGAAATTATGGGTAAAGGCAATCCGACCAGTTATGGTGAAATAGCCATAACTTGAGCCAGAAAACTCCAAATGGGGTGATTCAAAAAGTGAAATATAACTAGACACAATAAGGAACAACTTTGATGAAAAACATTTGGCCAAATTCTCACTATAGAATGGCCTAATGGAACAATGACTCTAGCACCCAAAACTGAAATTTTTTATTTATTTTCCATTGGTTAGAAGTATGGATTGGCAACTAATGCCAACACTTTTGGGAACTAAAATGTGGTAAATCTATGTGATTAAAACGCATGTAACTATTATATATGAGAAAGTCAATATTTTGACTTAAATGACCAAATGAATAATAACCTTACATGTTAAGTACAAACATTCAAGAAATAACTTTGTAATATGCCCTAGTAGGCCTAGTGTGATTGGTTTGGATAGGTTGGCATGCCAATAGGGTTCTGATAGCAGTACTGCATATGGCTTCATGCCATTCTGTAATATGATAGCCTATGGCTACACTGATTATGATGTTATACTTAGCTTTATGCCTTACTGCTTTTATGGCTTATTAGCCATTCTGTCTGCACACCGGGAGACACATTGTGACCGATGGTGTAACGGCCTGAGGTACCTGGTACCCAGTGCTAGTTTACCCATTTATCCAGTCCGGTCAATTTGTATAGGTTATTTGGGCATGGAAAAGTATAAATGTAATTGAATTCATTATTAAAGGAAGTAAGGAAATTAAATATCAAGATAAAGAACAAGAATGATTACAATAAAAAGAGGCTCAAAATCATTAAGAAAGCAATTAATAAAATGTTATAAAGAGTTAATATCATAAGATGTAATTAGCCTTCGATTAAACAATAAGTTAGTAATTATTTATTTCTTATAAGCACAATAACTAGAAAATTTTTACTTTTATTTGCATATTATATTGTCTTGTATTATTGGCACCACTACGCTTTATGCTTAGCGCATCGCTTTTGCAACACGTAGGTACTCAAGATAAAGCCCAAAGGGTATTAGACTGGGATTTTAGAGTCCATATCTGCAAAAGTATCATAAGTATTTAAGGTTATCACCTCCTTAGCAATGTGTGTAGCTAGGGCCCATGTAGATCACATTATGTATTTTGTATGTAAAAATATTTTGTATGTTGTAATGTAAACTAAGAATTTGTAAGTAATATTTATGTGATGTAAATTAATAAATTGATTAGTTCATATGTAGTTAATTTATATATTATGTAAATTATGAAATTATGTAAATTAATGAATATGTATGGAAATGAATGAATTTGTACAAATGAGTATGTGATTTGCAAGAATTAAATGTGAGATGATTATGAAAATTATTGATGAGATTTTATTTTGAAAATATTATTGAATTTCAAGTAGGTGAATAGTGAATCATTTCAAAAGTAAATAAAATAGTAGAAACTTTGTTAGTTTCTCCATAGAATATGAATTATTTTATCTCATTTATAATTTCAATAAATAAATGAGATGAGATCAATTTCATAAATTTCACTTAATAATTATAAATAAATAAATCAAGAATGGATAATAATAAATGAGATAAAATATGGTGTTCCGGCACACTGTGTGGCATATCTTGCTCGACTACACTGTAGACGGGTGAGGGGTGTCACATTTATTAGCATCAGAGCACGGTTTAGGCATTTCTGGGTCTAGATAGAGTCCATACCATGCATTGCATTTGTAAGAATCGAGGTGACACTAATGCAGATCTGTTTGGTTTTCTTATTTTGATTAGGATATAGACCCCACGTCTCAGAGGGCAGTTGAGGAGGAAGTGAAGAGTCGTACTCCACCTGCAGCTGAGACTGGAGGCAGGGGAGAACCTACTCCACTAGCATTAGAGGTGCCTGCACAGCCTCCGCCGGCTATGTTTCAGCAAATGGATGAATTTTTCAGACAAATGATAGGGGTAATGCCACCACCACCACCTCCACAGCAAAAACCTCATTTGGAGAAACTCAGGAAATTTGGAGCAGTGGATTTTATTAGCAAGAGAGAAGATGATTCTATTACAGCTGAGAACTAGTTGGACAGAACAAGAAGAGTTTTAAAACAACTCCACTGTACCCCAGAGCAAAACCTAGAAGCTGCTGTATCTCTACTGCAAGACGATGCATATCAATGGTGGGATACAGTGAAGTGCAGCCAGAATAAATAACCTGGGACTTCTTCCTCTCAGAGTTCATAAAGAAGTATGTGGGTAGTGTATATCTGGAAGAGAGAAGAAGAGAGTTTATTAGCTTGCGGTAGAGATGGCTGACTGTAGCAGAATATGAGAGAGAATTTGTGAGATTGAGTAGATATGGGAGGGAGATAGTCCCCACAGAAGCAGAGAGGTGCAAAAGGTTTAAAGAGGGGCTAAATGACAATATTAAAATAATGATCACTGCCTAGAGTAAGTGAACATAATAGGAAAGATAGGCAACATAAGAGGGAATTTGGACCAGGGCAGTCAAGTATACCGACTGATAGTAAGAAGCTTAAGGGTTCTAGTTCACAAGATCAGACACAGGGCCAGAGAGGCCAGATTGGGATATTTATAGCTAGCTCCCTGTGTACAGTAATAAGGGGATCAGCCCCAGTGTCTGAATGTATGCACTGTGATAAGAGACACAGAGGGGAGTGTCGACTATTAACTGGAGAGTGTTTCAAGTGTGGGGCTACGGATCATTTCATAAGAGATTGCCCTCAGAAGAGTGGTTTAATAGCTCCAGTACAAGTTGATAGACCTACCCCTATAGTTCAAAGGGGTAAAAGACTGGGTAAAGCAGAGACGGCTGAAATTTCACAGAAGATTATTTCCGAGACAGTCGAAAAGCCCAAAGTCAGGGTGGCACCATGGGTATATGCTATGGAAGCTCAAGAGGAGCCAAACCCAGACATTGATGAGGCGATACAAGGAAGAGAAGAAGCAAGGAGGTAGCAACTCCACGATTACTTAAGTCAGGTAAATTTCGAGGACGAAATTTAAATTAAAGGGAAAGAGTTGTAACACCCTCACTGTAGCTATTTCGTACATTTTACTATTTTGGTGACCGGTGTCGGTCTAGACAGCTAAAACGTCTGGAAAAATATTTAGACTAGAGTGAAGAATCATAAATAACTCAAATAATAGTAAAAAAAATCTAAGAAAAATTTTAGAAATAAAATACAACTAAGTTAAACGAGTCAGTGCCCTAGCGATGGGTAACATAGTGGGAAGTTGCGGTCTTCGTAGCTAGAAGCCTTAAACTCAGGGAAAAATTCATGAAATAATTTTTGGGTCTCCAGAGAAGAGTCATTGAGGTTTCAATGGCATTAGAATGCCAAGAAAAGGCTTAGAAAAATTTTTAGATTAATACAGACGATTTTGGCTCAATAAGTCAAACGGAGGGCATTTTGGTCATTTCACCTTCAGAGATGATTTTTGACCAACTTGTCCAGTCGAGTAAGTGAAATTTATAACATAAAATGTAAATAAATATTGATGAAAATTTTATTAAAAATGATAAATGAAAGTAAGAAAACAAAACAAAAAGAATTTCAAGATAATGTTAATTATGACATCATAATGATGTCATTTAAAATTGATCCACCAATCACCATTCAACAAATACACTTAAAACAAATAAAAAGGGATGAAAAATAAAATCAAAATCTGCTTCTTCTTCCTTCATACCAGCCGAAACTCTCTCCCTCTCTATTCTCCATTGATGCTCTTACTTCTCTCTAAAAGTTCCTTGTAAACATACGATAAAATCACTTGTTGATTTCACAAAAATTGCTCCTTGCAACTAGAACAAGCCTAAGGCAGCTAAAAGAAGAGGAGAGAAAGATTTTTCTTCAAGCTTGGGTTGGCACACACAAAGGTTAGTGCCATATCTTTTCCTTTTCTCTTTAAAATTTATGTTAGGAGTATGAAATGAGTTAGAAATTTAAAGAATTGAAAGAATATGTTGAGGAATTGAAAGCCATAAATTTCAGAAGCCATTAGGAACCTTGAGGAAATTATGATTTTAATGGAATTAAATTTGATTAGTAATGTTCTTGATGAGTTGTATATGGTAGAAGTTGAATTATAAGGTTTTATGCATGAATTGAGGTATTGGAAATTAGGGTTTTGAGCTATATTAGGGTTTGGCTATATTATTGGTGAATGGAAGTTCTAATGGTCAATTAGTGACTATTTGGCTGAGTATAATGAGGAATTGAAGTGAATTGTAGCTTTGGATGTAAGGTTTGGTGTGCTGCCTTGAGTGCCCTGCAGGTCTGGATGTGAGTCCAGCATGTCTGGGCAGCTGTAACTTGAGTTGTGTAGGTTCAATTGGTACAAGGTCAATTGAACATGAAATTAGACACATAATGGCACAATTTTGTTGAAGGAAACCTGTCCAAAAAACAAACTAAGGATGTCCTAAAAATTGACCAAATCCGGGTAGCACCAATTCTACCTGTGCAAAATGACAAAATGAACAGTGTTCATTCATTTGGTCATAACTCAGTGTTCATTCTTAGGAGGTAATCCAAGACTTTAATTTTCTTTAAAGTTAATTTTATCTTTGTTCACTTTATCTTAATTCTTAGTTTTGTAGGAACCCCAAATACTCACTTTGGACATATTGGTAGATGCAAGGAGTGAAAAGCAAAGAAGGGATGGAATCAACAAGTGAAAATCACACAAGAGAGGTTACAAAACCAGAGAAGTATTATTGCTGCTAACCTCTGTTAGTAGCATATCAATTTGTATGTATCTTGTACATATCTTATTAATAAAAGGCAATTTCACTTTTCTGTTTACATAATATATTTATGTGTAATAAAAAAGGTTCATTGATATTTTGTTAGAAATTATATTCTTAAGTTATTAAGAATATGAGTGACAATATTTCTAGCTCAAAGTATCATAAATTGGTTCACAATCGAGGATACTTCACAAAGGACATGACTTATCCAGAAAGACTGTAATCATGTTTGTTCCCAAGGTATTTATATGAGATATAAATAAGATGGAGTGGTGAGTCTCATGCCACATAACAAACGTGATAGGCACTTATACATGATAAGTAGGTCGAACCAGTGACGCTTATGACAAGCACATGGAGTTTACTCTTATCAATGCATTGTCATATATCATATAAGTGCATATAATCTTTAGACCTGAGACAACACAATTATCTTATATATAGGTAGTTTCAGTTTGATACTGCTTTCATACTTGTACTGTGTATGGGTATATGGGCATGTGTTGGCTCCTACTAGTTATATATGGAGATAGGTGTTGATCAAGATGAAATCTGTTACCCTAAGTAAATAGGGATAAAATCCTATGTTCATTTAATTGTTCTTAATGTTTCAAGTTCCTGGCCAGGATAGACAAATTTAGTCAAAAAGAAAATCTAATTAATCAAGAAATGGAATTAAAAGAGAACATAATGTTCATAGCAAATGAGGTTTGACATTAACCATGACTCCAGCTCGAATTGGGATTTTATAACGGAGAGATTCTAGTGCATGCTAACATATGATTAAAGGTTCATTTATGGTATTCTTTATTTCTGATTGGGTGGCCATGGCATGCTATGCTAGGTGTCACCCATGGTCTATGAGATGCCTAAAATGATTTAGAGAAATCATTTACGATAAGAAAGAGTTCTAATGATATTAAGAGTTAATATCATTTCTCATTGCCAATAAATAATGAGCCTAGTAAGTCACACATCTACACAAGCTAATCACCATTTAAAATGTAATTTAATTGATTAATTAAATAGTTTAATTAATTAATTAGAGAGGTTTGATTTGCAATAAGATTGCAAAGTCCCTAGCATGACTTAAAACTAAATCTAGGTTATTGGATGTATAGTATAAATTAAATTTATATTTAATTTGATTAAATATGAATTTAATTATGAGAAATTAATTAATGTAGATTAATTAATTAATTAATTTATATTTGATATAAATTGATTTAAAAAGGAGAAATTATAATTTTGGGTTGAGAACTCAAATTAAAAGGTAAGGGCAAAATGGTCTTTTCACATGGTGACATGTGGCACCATAAGATGGTGACACATGGCATCATATGATCTTGCCACTTGTCTTCCTATGATAGAAGACCACATATCATGATTTAAATGGAGCTTGACACTTGGCTTCATAGGATTAAATCAAATAATAACAAGATGAGATCTTGTGAAGACATGTGGCAAGGGAGTTAGGGTTTGACCTAAGTATATAAAGAAAGGTTATAAAGAAAAATTAGCTACTCCTCTCTTTTCTCTCATGTTGGATGGCAACATGAAGTCTTCTTCTCCTCTTCAATTTCTCAATTGATTCAAAGGGAAAAACTTTAATTTCCTCTTGAATTAAAATTATTAGAAAGTGTTTCTAACACCCAATACATTCATACAACCTTCACAAAGCATAAACCCCATCTCATAGTTGGTTGAAAAGGCTTGAGAAGCAATCGAGGGGCTGCCATTGCAACTTTGGTGTATGCTTGTGGTGGACAAACTAGAGGGATAACATTTGGGGTCCTAAAAACATCCTAAGAGGCTTCAATTGTGCATCAAGAGGTTAGTACCTAAAAATCCCTCTTTTATTTAGGATTTAATTGAATTAAATGTTAATTCATAATCTTTAATGGCAAATGAAATTTTAATGCATACTAAAATATGTTTTGGTATGCAATTGGGCATTGGAAATTGATTAGGATCATAAGACACTTGGTATGGTGCATGTAACCTTAGAAATAATTTTTGAAATTCAAGGTTCTAATGCCCTTTATTCAAGCTTCCACTCCTTCAATTGGTATCAGAGCCACTATATTTGCCATTAGATTGTTTATGAGGTTTAATTATGTGATTGGATCAAATTTGGATTGATTTAAAGCTGGTTGGGAGCTCAAGAGGGGCGGCTTGAATGAGAAACACGCCTCAAGGGTGTGTTTGAATTTTGGGCTTGATTTTTGAGCCCATTATGTAATTGTTGTATATTTTAAGGCCCATAATTAAGCCCATACCAAATTAAATTATTTAATTTAAAAATTTAATCACACAATTAATTTTTGAAAAATTGTTTTCAAGGTATTAAATTTGGAAAAAGGTTTCTAAATTTAAAATTATTTGAATGAGATTCAAATTTAATTTTGGTTGAATATGTGATATTCAATTTAATTTTTAGTAGGTATATTTTATTTAATTGTTAAATTTTAATATGCATGATGGATGATCATGGACAATAAAAGACCAATGTGATTGGATTTATTTCTTTTATTTTTCTTTGGGATGTAAAATAATTAATTTTATTTTAGTGGCATGTATTATAAATGTTGTAATAATTTAGGTTGTAATTTCATTTTGTTGAGGACTTTAAAGTCCATATTCTTGTAAACTCGCCTTGGTATGCCAAGGATTACAATGTAATTGGATTGCAAGAAAAACAAGGAGGTCAAGAGCATTGGTGGGACCAGTGGGAGGAAATCAAGATCAAGTGTTGATTATGTACTCCTTTAGCAACTCTTGTAAAATGAATGAATGAAATACACCTAGGAATGCCCTGATTCAATTCTTGGTGGCTCAGAATTGAATCCCTTAGAAAGTCCATAATCACACCATATTATTTGTTTATCCATGTATGCATGAGATGTGTATGAATGTATGCAAGTATATGATATATGCATGTCAATTGGATAACGAGCAAAGTGAGACCATAATAGTAATTAAGTTGACCACAAAATCTTCCAAACAAATGATTAAGTTGGAAATGGTATAATTAAAGTAATTATATCATGGCCCTACATTGAGGCAATTATTTTAAGAAATTTTAAATACTTGCATGTGATGCATTTATTTAAGAGATTTTCTTAAGAATAATTGTTAAGCATAAGATGTTGTAAATATGTAAATAGTTGGTGGCCAATAATGGATGTGCCTGAGGACATTAAAATTATTTGCATGTTTACTGGCTCAATGGGATCAACTTAACTAATGCAAGATAAATCAATAATGGATGTGCCTGAGATTTTGAGCATTAGGGGGGCTAAATAAATGATTGAACCTCACATGAGATGTGATGGGCAAGAAGTTGCTCACTTATAGTTTATTGTAATTCCAATAATGGATGTAATTGAGGATGATCGATAAGACTATAAGAATTCAATCACCCACTAGAAATCCATCCAACTAGGATTTTCGTTTCCTACTTTGGAAGTGTAAGATTCACCAAGTTAGTGGGAGTACCAATTTGATTAAAAGACCATAATCATTTTGATTAATTACTTGATACATTTACTAATTAATCTAGTTATTTTCTGCAATTAATTTTCCTGATAATAATGAGCACACAACAACCACCACCATCCAATATCCTTACGAGCATACTTGATCACAATAGGTTGACGGGACCTAATCTTTCTGAATGGCTCAGAAATTTAAAACTTGTCCTGAACCTAGAATATATTGGATATGTTTTAGACTCAAAGGTTCCTGGTCCCTTACCTCCAAAGGCCACTCAAGAGGAACTAGACACTTTGGACAAGTGGAAGGAGCATGATATGAGAGCCAAATATTACATGCTTGCTTCTATGACTAATGAGTTACAAAAGCAGCATGAAAATATGCAGAATGTAAGTGAGATCCTCCTTCACCTGCAAGAGTTGTATGGTGAGCACAGCATGAATGCTAGGTATGAGATATCTAGACAGCTATTCTGCATGAGGATGTCTGAGGGACAGAATGTAGGAGATCATGTCCACAAGATGATTCGGCTGATTGAGCAGCTGGAACATCTTAATTTTCACATGGATTTCCAACTACATATGGATTTGATCCTTCAGTCCCTGCCTGAGTCATTTGGGAATTTTGTGATAAATTTCCATATGATAAAGTAAGAGTGTACTTTGGCTGGGTTGCTTAACATGTTGGTTATTGCCCAAAAGAATATGACGGGCAATAAAGAAAAAGAGGTGGCTTTGATTATATCTTCTTCTTCTGTTGGAAAGTCCAAAAAGAAAAAGGACAATAAGAATAAGAAACCTCAAATTCTTGGACCTTCCAAGAAGATAGCCAAACAAAAGGGCAAGATCAAAGCTAACAAAGGCAAGGGAAAGTGTTTCCACTGCCAGAAGGATGGGCACTAGAAAAGGAACTGCCAGCATATCTTGCTTCTCTGAAGGACAAGAAGGATAGACCTTCAGAAGGTATGTCTGTGTCTTGTTATTTAGATTCTGATGATACTCATAGTTCATCTATAGCTTGAGTTTTAGATACTAGTACTAGTTCTCACATTACTTATGATATGGAGGAACTAGCAAGTAGTAGCAGCTTGCAGTCACGAGATATTAGACTCCGGGTTGGCAATGGCTCAACTGTTGAAGCTTTAGCCATAGGATCTAAATCTTTGTATATGAATGGACACGTTTTGTATTTAAATAATGTTTTGCATGTACCTGATACTTTTAAGAACATCATTTCCATATCTAGTTTGACTAGAAATGGCTATGAATTTCAGTTCACAAATGATGTTTGCAATATTTATTTTGGAAATAAATATGTTGCCTCGGGTTATATGCATGATGGACTTTATTATTTAGATAATAATGTTAAATACAAATCTAATGCAAGCAATCTAAATGAATGTAATGCCATGATGAAAATCAACTCAAGTTTAAAATATATTTGGCACTTAATATTAGGTCATGTTGCAGAAGATAGGGTTGCAAAGCTGGAGAAAATGGGGATTTTATCCTCATTGGATTCTGAACCTACTCCAACTTATGAAACCTGCCTTCAAGGCAAAATGACTAGATCACCTTTTGTTGGAAAAGGGTTAAGAGCTGAAAATATTTTGGAACTTATACATAGTGATGTATGTGGTCCATTTAAGGAAATGGTGAGAGGCGATTTTCATTACTTTATTACCTTTACTGATGATAAATCAAGGTTTGGGTATTTGTATTTGATAAAATAAAAACATGAATCCTTTGAAAAGTTCAAAGACTTTAAATGTGAAGTAGAAAATCAAACAGGAAAAAGTATTAAACTCTTTGATCAGATCGTGGAGGTGAATACTTAAGTACTGAATTTGATGAATACTTGAAAGAGCATGGCATTGTCTCCCAACTGACTCCTCCAGGAACGCCACAACTAAATGGTGTATCTAAAAGGAGAAATTGTACCCTCTTAGATATGGTATGCAGTATGATGAGCTATCCTGATATGCCAGTCTCCTTTTGGGGATTTGCATTAGAATCAGCTTTGCATATTCTGAATAGGATTCCATCATAATTAGTCTCTTCCACACCTTATGAGATATGGCATGGAAGAAAACCGAGTCTTAAGCATGTTAAGATTTGGGGTTGTCCAGCTTATATTAAAAAGCTAAACACTTATAAATTGGAAACCAGATCAAAAAAAGGTCGATTTGTTGGATATCCAAAAGAAAGTTTTAGATATTATTTTTATTTGCCTACATCACAAATGGTTGTGGTTAGCAGAGATGCCATATTTCTTGAACAACAGTTTATTCAAGAAGGTGGAAAAGAAAGGAAAATAGAGCTAGAATTGGAGAATTCTGACCAACCAACAGATCAAATGGATATAGATCCATCTTGTCAACCTACACCTATTGATTAAACATCTACATTAATTCCTCGCAGATCAGAGAGATATGGTTTTCTTCATGAAGATGAACAAGAGTTGTTTACTCATGAAGAAATAGATCATGGAGAAGATCCTCTTACCTATGAAGAAGCTATATCAGATATAGACTCTTCAAAATGGATTGAAGCTACGAAATACGAAATTGATTCCATGCATAAGAATCAAGTTTGGGACCTTGTTGACCCACCTGAAGGTATTGTACCTATAGGGAATAAATAGGTTTTCAAGAAGAAAATTGGTTCTGATGGAAAGGTAGAGACCTATAAAGCAAGGTTAGTTGTGAAAGGGTTACGGCAAAGGCAAGGAATCGACTATGAGGAGACTTTCTCGCCTCTTGCCATGCTTAAATCAATTAGAATTTTACTAGCAATAGTTGCATACTATGATTATGAGATTTGGCAAATGAATATCAAAATAGCTTTTCTCAATGGAAACATTGATGAAAACATTTTCATGGAACAACCTAGGGGTTTTGAATCCCAAAATGGTTCCAAGATATACAAGCTAAAACGATCCATTTATGGGTTGAAACAAGCTTCGAGGAGTTGGAACATCCGTTTTAATGAAGTCATTAAATCATTTAGTTTTATCAAAAATATGGATGAGCCATGTGTATATAAGAAGGTTAGTGAGAGTGCTGTCACTTTCCTTATTTTATATGTAGATGACATTTTATTGATAGGCAATGACATAGATATGTTGACAACTGTCAAGGTATGGTTGTCAAATACATTCTTCATGAAAGACTTAGGGGAGACAACCTATGTTCTTAGAATTCGCATCTATAGAGATAGAGCGAAAAGAATAATTGGTTTATCCCAAAGTCTATACTTGGAAAAGGTGCTAAAGAGGTTTAACATGCTTGATTCCAAGAGAGGATTGTTATCAGTAAGACATGGTATCCACCTTTCTAAAGAGATGTCTTCAAAGACACCAGAAGAAAGATAAAATGGTTAGGATTCCATATGCTTCGACTATTGGAAGTTTAATGTATGCAATGTTGTGTACTAGGCCGAATATTGCATATGCTGTTAGTTTGATTAATAGGTTTCAATCCAATCCAGGTTTGAAACACTGGATAGCTGTCAAGAATATCCTTAAGTACTTGAGAAGAACTAAGGATTTATTCTTGATTTATGGAGGTGGTGACTTGCAATTGGATGGTTATACTGATTCTGATTTTCAATCAGATATCGATGATAGAAAGTCTACCTCTGGGTTTGTGTTCATTTGTAATGGAGGTGTAGTCAATTGGAAGAGTTCCAAACAGCACGATCACTGATTCCACTCTGAGGCCGAGTACATTCTTGCATCGATCTTGCAAAGAGGTCATTTGTATAAAGAAGTTTGTGACAGAACTTGCAGTAGTTTCTTCCATTGAGTCAGCAGTTCCTCTCTGCTGTGACAACAATGGAGCGGTCATACAGGCTAAGGAACCCCAGTCTCACAAGAAATCCAAACATATAGAAAGGCGCTACCACATTATTAGAGAGATAGTTGGGCAAGGCGATGTAGCCACGCAGAAAGTAGCATCAGCCGAAAATCCAGCTGATCCATTCACAAAGCCTATGTCACAAACTCAATTAGACTGACATCTTGAGAAGATGGGTCTAAGACATTGTAATGAATGGCTCTAGTGCTAGTGGGAGATTATTAGTAGTATACCCTAGAGCATATCATTTTATATGTATCTTGTACATATCTTATTAATAAAAGGCAATTTCATTTTTCCGTTTACATAATATATTTATGTGTAATAGAAAAGGTCCATTGATATTTTGTTAGAAATTCTATAATTAAGTTATTAAGAATATGAGTGACAGTATTTCTAGTACAAAGTATCATAAATTGGTTCACAATCTAGGATACTTCACAAAGGACATGGCTTATCCAGAAAAATTGTAATCATGTTTGTTCCCAAGGTATTTATATGAGATATAAATAAGATGGAGTGGTGAGTCTCATGCCACATAACAAATATGATAAGCACTTATACATGATAAGTAGGCCGAACCAGTGACGCTTATGACAAGCACATGAAGTTTACTCTTGTCAATGCGTTGTCATATATCATATCAGTGCATATAATCTTTAGACCTGGGACAACATAGTTATCTTGTATATAGGTGATTTGAGTTTGATACTGCTTTCATACTTGTACTGTGTATGGGTATATGGGCATGTGTTGACTCCTATTAGTTATATATGGAGATAGGTGTTGATCAAGATGGAATCTGTTACCCTACGTAAATAGGGATAAAATCCTATGTCCATGTAATTGTTCTTGATATTTCAAGTTCCTAGCCAGGACAGACAGATTTAGTCAAAAAAGAGTTTCTGATAAGAAAATCTAATTAATCAAGAACTGGAATTAAAAGAGAACATAATGTTCATAGCAAATGGGGTTTGACATTAACCATGACTCCAGCTCGAATTGGGATTTTATAAAGGAGAGATTCTAGTGCATGGTAACATATGAGTAAAGGTTCATTTAAGGTATTCCTTATTACTGATTGGGTGGCTATGGCATGCTATGCTAGGTGTCAACCATGGTCTATGAGATGCCTGAAATGATTTAGAGAAATCATTTACGGTAATAAAGAGTTCTAATGATATTAAGAGTTAATATCATTTCTCATTGCCAATAAGTAATGAGCCTAGTAAGTCACACATCTACACAAGCTAATCACCATTTAAAATGTGATTTAATTGATTAATTAAAGAGTTTAATTAATTAATTAAAGAGGTTTGGTTTGCAATAAGATTGCAAAGTCCCTAGCATGACTTGAAACCAAATCTAGGTTATTGGATGTATGTCACACCTTACCCCTCTGTAAGGTATAACATGATCCCGTAGAATACCTAATGAACTACCGAACTTCACCTACCGATAACTCATTAAGTACCCTACAAGGAATTTTAAAACAATTTTCTTACTTTTGACAAGTGGTAAGCATTTTCTAATAAGTACTTAAAACATTTAGTTAAATTAAATCTAGTTGGAATTTTTGCCCATTTTATTTTTTCGCAAATTTTATAAAAATTTTGACAGAGTTCCCTCTGTATTTTGAGAAACCAGTTCTTCAAATACCTGTAAAAAGCAATTCTAAAAGTTTTTCTCAACAACTGCTTCAATTTCATACTCAATCTCAATCAATTTCTCAACACATTTATCAACTTTCAAATTCAAATCCACTATCCAATGACCATCAAAATACTAACAATCCATTTCATTCAATTTAAATAAAATAGTTCTATTCATATTTCATTAGAGACAAAATAATTTAAATACATCATTACAAAATTTACATTAAGAGAATTTTAAACTATTATATATATATTACAACTTTATACAAATTTTATACAAACTGCTCAAGACCCATTTTTACATGTCCATACATTTATGTGCAATATATATATCAAAAGAAATATTTACAGTTAGGGTATAAATTATACCCGAAGACTTTAAGCTGATAGCTCCTCACACCTCAAAGACTCGATTTGCTCCTCTAGTCTCTATATCTGCGACAGCATACAAAGCTATCGCTGAGTGGTAAACTCAGTGGTGCACAAACTAATAATTTAAAACTTAATACAAATTATGCTTGACAATTCATAACAAATAGAATTTTAAAATTTCTAAATTCTTCAAAATCCATGACCTTCATAAATCAACATTTTCATTCATGCAAATTATTCATTTGAATAATATTTTGATCAAATAGTAACTATTTATTTATATTTCTTTTAAATTCCGAAACAATACAAAAATTTTTGAATCACTGACAAATTATTTATTTCAATCACAATTTATCAAATCATGCATAGTTTAAAGGGCGTTGCTAACAATACACACAGTCGAACCCATGACCCAAAATTCGAATAGATGCCGTGTTGTACACCACGACATTTCACATTCTCCCAATAACTGAGGCTAAAAGGGAGAAACAAAGACTAGCTAGTATATATGAGTACTCATTCACATCATTCCCCAACTGGCAAGCCAGAGAGGAAGAAACTCGCCCCCTCAAGTGGAGGAGTTATCTCACTAGACAAGCTAATGAGAATTCACAACATATTTTGTCATGTCAACTGTGGTTTCAAATCATATTCAAAACAATTTCTATTTACAAAGTGTTTACAAATCATCAACATATTTAATCATTATAAATTCATGCTCAAGGTTGGCAACACATCAAACTTAAAATTTACAATCCTCAAAACAATGCAATAAATCTTTAAATGCATAAGAAAATTTATATTCAAATTATACAATTTCATTCAATAAGTTAAAATTCTCAACACAACGAAAATCATAAATCATACAATAAATTTATTTCAAATCAATTTGGAATGGAAAAATAACAAAAGAGTTAGTTGTGCACAAACCTCAAGCGAGTCACCTCTTGGCCTTGACTCGGTTCCTCGGGTTCTTTCCCGGTATTCTTTCCAACTGAAACACACAATTTTATAGTGTTTCAGTACTAGAACTTAAAATAAATCCAAAATAAATTTAGCTTCACATTTACCTAGCTCTAACGTGTTAAATTCGACGTTCTCGAAATTTTGTGTTTCGGGTTACTATTCACTACACTATTCAAGTCAAATTATTGACTTTCTAAGGCTTAATAGGTATGGGAACTCCAACTTCACCCACATACCACATTTTGGTCACCAAACTTGTTGGTTTTGGTCATTTTCTCAAAGCTTAAGTCATTTTGGCCAAATTGTCAAATTTTAGTTTTGGTGCTCTTAGTTGCACTATTCTATTGGTAAATCTACTGTTAGAATTTGATAAAACTTCCTTCATAGAAAATGTTCCTTATTGTCTTAAGTGTATTCTCATTTTTGGATCACCTCAATCGGAGTTTTGTAGCTCAAGTTATGGCCAAAATACAATTACTGTTCACGTGCCTTCGTTCATCTTGGTATTACAGTTCGCAGCGATTTTTGCTCCAACTTTGTTCAGTAATTTCATCAAGTTAAGTTCATAATTTGGTCTAACTTTCTTCATATGAAATGTTCTACTGTGTCTTAGGTTTCCAAGAATTGCCTAAATCCGAGTTTTCTAGAAAGAGTTATAGCCATTGGAACTTTACTGCTCAATGGCAATTCTGCAGAGTTGCAGGTTTGGTAACTCAACTTTGCTCAATAATTTGAATGGGTTAATGGCCTAATTTGAGTTTGTGTTCTTCATGAAAGTTTTAGGTATATATCTCATCTAATCACTGGCCAAATTTCAGGTCAATTTGACCTGTCTAGGTCGAGTTATGACCAAATGAACAGTTACTGTTCATTTAGTCAGTTTGGTGCAGTGGCAGCCTGCTCTCATTTCACTTTGGTCAATTGATTCACTAAGTTTTAGTCAGTTTTTTGCCATGGTTCCTTAATGAAAATTGTGCTATTTTATGTCTATTTTCATCCCCAATTGGTGGCATATCAATTGGACTTGTAAAATTTCCGTTTTGGTCCTTCAAAGCTGGCAGCATGACTATTAAACCTACGAATTTGGTTTTCATTCCAACAATTCCCACACATCTCTTTTGGTCATTATTGACCATTTTTCACTTCATAATAGGTCAAAGTCATCATTTATGCATTCCTCACATTTTTGGTCCATAAACCCTAAGTCCCAAAACCCTAACTATACTAAATTGTTGCATTTGATTGATTCCATGCATACATACATGTTTCTTCATCTCAAACAAGCTCACATATGTATTTAAATCTATCAAACCATGCAAATATACCTCTATACACATGCTGGCCGAATTTCACTCATGGTCCCTCAATAAATTTTTCTTTTATGTAAAATTTATTTACAAGTTCAATAAGTTAAAAATGTAGAAATCAAACTAAAATCATCAAGTTTGCTTACTAACCTTTTTTTTTTTAATTCTCCCTCTTCAAAACTCCTTCCTTTCTTTTTCTTTTTCTTTTTGTTGTCAAGCTCCTTATCTAGGTCTAACTACAAGATTTAATGTTGGAGAGTAAGGTTTTTATGGTGGGATTGAAGGTTTATGAAGCTTGACTTAAGAGCTCTAATGGAGTTTGAGAGAGAGAGCTAAGGGAGAGAGAAAACGTATTGGAAGGGAAGAAGAAGACAATGAAATTTTTTTTTTCTTTCTTTTATTTATTTTGCCTTATGGAAGACCCCAAAAATTCATTTAATTAATTTATTAATTATATGACTTATGGCATCATGCATGATATCATGCATGATGTTATCTTCCTACACCTTTTTAACTTTTTCATTTTTTATTTTTTTTTTCTATTAGTTCTTTAATTTAATTCTCGATCCTGAAGTTTTCTTTTCTCCGATTTTATTTGTGATTAGGTCGAGTCGACTCTCGGTCAATTGACCAAATTGCCCTTCGTCAGTTCAACGGTTTGCAAATAATTCCATATTTCTTCCGGCTTCGACCTAATTATTTGGTAGCTTATGATTCTTTTTCGTGATTTTCTCTTTTCCACTATGTTCATAAGGGTCCTAAGGACCGCAGCGTCACTTTTTAAGGTTCGAAATTTGAGTTTAAAATGACTTCGCAGTCATTCCCGAGGAGGTCACCCATCGCTGTGACTCTCGGCTCGTTTAACTTCTTATGTTCTGTTTTTCTTATTCATACTTAACTAATTGAACATTACTAATTATTTGTGTTTATGGTTTATCTAGTTGTCTTAAGTGTGGTTCTAATCCCCTTAATTTTTCGGACCGACACCGATCACCAGAACAGTAAAATATACTAGGCTATACAAATAGGGGTGTTACAATGTATAGTATAAATTAAATATGAATTTAATTATGAAAAATTAATTAATGTTGATTAATTAATTAATTAATTTATATTTGATATAAATTGATTTAAAGAGGAGAAATTATAATTTTGGGTTGAGAACTCAAATTAAAAGGTAAGGGCAAATTAGTCTTTTCACATGGTGATATGTGGCACCATGAGATGGTGACACATGGCACCATATGATCTTGCCACTTGTCTTCCTATGATGGAAGACCACATATCATGATTTAAATAGAGCTTGACACTTGGCTTCATAGGATTAAATCAAATAATAACAAGATGGGATCTTGTGATGACATGTAACAAGGGAGTTAGGGTTTGACCTAAGTATATAAAGAAAGGTTATAAGGAAAAATCAGTCATTTCTCTCTTTTCTCTTTTGTTGGATGGCAACATGAAGTCTTCTTCTCCTCTTCAATTTCTCAATTGATTCAAAGGAAAAAACTTTGATTTCCTCTTGAATTAAAATTATTAGAAAGTGTTTCTAACATCCAATACATTCATACAACCTTCACAAAGCATAAACCCCATCTCATAATTGGTTGACAAGGCTTGATAAGCCAATCTAGGGGCTGTCATTGCAACTTTGGTGTATGCTCGCGGTGGATAAACTAGAGGGACAACATTTGGGGTCCTAAGAACATCCTAAGAGGCTTCAATTGTGCATCAAGAGGTCAGTACCTAAAAATCCCTCTTTTAATTAGGGTTTAATTGAATTAAATGTTAATTCATAATCTTTAATGGCAAATGAAATTTTAATGCATGCTAAAATATGTTTTGGTATGCAATTGGGCATTGGAAATTTATTAGGATCATAAGACACTTGGTATGGTGCATGTAACCTTAGAAATAATTTTTGAAATTCAAGGTTCTAATGCCCTTTATTCATGCTTCCACTCCTTTAACCTCCATATGCGTTTCATTCATACATTTAGAAATATGTTAGCATCAAAACTTGGAAAGATAGGGAAAGAAAGCACTAAAAAATGCTCAAAAAACTCTAGACCAGAAAGTTATATGGGATGACCTGTGTAACACCACATGGGTCATGTAACCTACTGGACCCAAAAATACACATATAAATACACTTCAGAATGTTACACGGGATACCCCGTGAAAAATTACAAGACCCGTGTAACTATTATAGGAGAAAAAGGAATGGGATTTTGAAGGATAAAAACTTACATGGGGTAGCCTAAGTACTTATACATAGACCCGTGTAAGTGGGATAGGCTAAATAGAGAAGGAGAAAAGGGAGGTAGAATGTTACACTAGTCTAACCCGTGTAGTAGTACATGACCCATGTAACTTGCCATGGTCCAAAAAAAATAGACAGAAGATTACACAAGGCGACCTGTGTAGCGATACACGGCCCCTTGTAAGTCTTCGTAAACGTAATACTGAAGAGGTGCAAAATGAATCCAAAAAAAAAATGTGCCCATCCCTTTAAATACCCCCCAAACATTATAAAACCCATTCAAACTCTATAAAAACCTTTCTTCTCCAAGAATCCCTCACAAACCCTCGTCTCATCTTAATTTTCTCTTAAAACCCTAACCCTTTCTTGATTTTCCTCAATGGGACCTGCAAAAAGACCCACAAGAAGAATAGGTTTTTCCTCAAGGGGGAGGGATGATTCTTCCTCAAGGGGGAGGGATGATTCACAATCACCACCTCAAAAACCAAGAACCAGACAAGCAACGTAAGAAGAACCCCAACCCCAACCCCAGCCACAACCCCAACCATAACCTTAACCACAACACGACTTTTCCTTGGCCTTTCCATTCAAGAATAATGTGCATCGAGATATCTACGCTAGGCTAGGTAATAGGAAGATAGTACCCACCATATATATGGATACATAGTTGCTAGAACAAGTAGGACTAGAGGAAGAGGTGGATAAGCTCTTGGAAAACATTAGGTGGACCAGATTTGCCCAATTGCGATATCCTACATATAGGCACATAATCTTGGAATTCTTAGGCAGTTTCAAAGCCACCTTTTAGACCACAGACAGAGGCAATCGGGGCAGGATTGAATTTAGGCTATTTGGCGTTAACCAAGTGATGAACATGGACGAATTCAATGTTGTCTTTGGATTCAATAGCGAGGGACTCCAAGAGATGCCTCAAAATAGGCTAGTATACAACAGCATTGAATTCCAGAGGACGATAGTGCCAAACACTGAAATATACAACTCTAATAGATCAAAATCATCTGGATTAACCAGCCCTAAATTGAGGTATCTGCACAGGCTTACAGCCCACACCATCATGGGCTGCAGTGATAGCCTTGGCATAGTAAACGCCAACGAGTTATTCTTCCTATGGTGCATGGTGAATGGGAGATGCAGCACTGGATACTTCCTGTGCAACTACCTAAGGAGGATGTCTCACCAGCTACTGGGCACATTGTATTGGGGGGCCTCATCAAGGTGCTCGCTTTGCATTATGGATTTGTACGAGCACATGTGAGGCTACGCCCCATCTCAAGCACCACTAGGATAGACTAGGCCATCTGCATATCCATGGGAATTGCAGAAGAGTTAGGGACACATGCCTCCTACTTGACGCAAAAGGGAACTTCATCTCTAGCAGAGAACCAACAGGAGCAGAATAAGGGAAGTCCTCCAGAGCATAGGAACAAAGATAGGAGGAACAACAAGAAGAGTTGGACCCCCTCCTCCAAGGATCACTAAACAGAGTCTCTCCATACACATCACCACCTGCAGACCCTGTACTTATATATCTATAGTGATGGAGATGACTATTAACAATAGGATTAGGACTATAGAGACCACTATTGCAGATAGGATTAGAGCAGTAGAGAATAGTCTCCAGAAGACCCACGAGAAGCTAGCCATAATCCTTGAGAGGCAGGATGCAGAGGCACCTTCCTCACTATTAGAGACTTTCTAGACATAGGACAGTAGACTAGGACACATTCTAATGTACTATATAGGCATAGGCCTTAGTCTTAGTCACTAACTAGCTAGATAGGTCTATTATGTCTAAACCATGCTCCCTATATTCATATTATCTTGCCTTATTACATACTATGCTTTTCTATGATGACATGCCCATTGTCTTATCTTTAATTAGTTTTACATATTATGTTGCCATTGCAGACAATATCAGATTTGAGTTTGGCGGTGCATTTATACATTGCATATCATCTTTACTATTGCATTTGTAACGGTCAGGCCACAACCACTAGAGGAATTGTCCGCTTTGGCCATAAGCCTCACAGTTTTGTCCCATAGGTGGAATGGAGAACTTCCCAGGATGTCACCCATCCTAGGATTTCTCTCAAGCAAGCACGCTTAATCTTGGAGTTCTTCCAACTCTCCAGGCCATTCCATCAAAAGGTGCCTCTAGTGATTTGTTTCCCCATTTTATATATCATTACTTTCTACTCCCATTTAAATGTGGGACGAGTTTCCCATCTTTCAAGGAGATTTTTGCCTCATCCATCCTAAGCGAGTGAGGCTTATAGCCAAAGCAGACAATTCCTCTAGTAGTTGGAGCCTGACCGTTACACCTACGGGACAAAATCGTGAGGCTTATGGCCAAAGCGGATAATTTCTCTAATGGTTGGAGCCTGACCATTACAATTGATAACAGAGTCAGAAGCTCCCTCAGTATGGTGTGTCGAGTGAGGACACTCGAGTCTTAAGGGGGTGAGCCAGCGACTGGTTGCTTCGCTTAGGATGGATGAGGTGAAAAGCTCTCTGAAAGATGGGAAACTCGTCCCACATCAGAATGAGAGCAGAAAGTAATGATATATAAAATGGGAAAACTAATCATTAGAGGCGCCTTTTGGTGAAATTGCCTGGAGAGTTGCAAAAACTCCAAGGTTAAGTGTGCTCGCTTGAGAGAAATCCTAGGATGAGTGACCTCCTGGAAAGTTCTTCATTCTACCTATGGGACAAAACTGTGAGGCTTATAGCCAAAGCGGACAATTCCTCTAATGGTTGGAGTCTGACCGTTACAGCATTGCCTTATTATATCTGTATTATACTTGTGTATAAAAAATTCAGAAAAATTTTGAAAACTTTGAACTTTTTCAAAAGTTTTATCTTAGAATTATAACTAAAAAAAAAAAAAAAAAACCCTAACAAGGTAATAATTGAACTCTTTCGGAAAGAGGAATGAATGAAACTGGATAGGTAAAAGGACTTCAATATATTGTTTGTGAAACATGTAATTACCTAAGTGAAGTCAAACTAATTAACCCCTTCATAGCCATTAGTTTGTCACATTGAACTTGCAAAATTAAGAGAAAAACTTTAAAAATATGAACAAAGCCAAATTTTCCTCACAAACCCTTAAACATATCTTCTAGATTTATGAAGGTGAAATCCTAGCATATGCTTGATGAGTATATAATTAAGACATTCTTTGTTCATAAACTCATCATAGCCTTAGCCACCCAAAGTAAAATTTTCACCCCTCATGGAATTTGAGCTTATATTTATCCCTTAGAATGATTTTTAGTAACCCAAAACTCTATCCTAGCCTCTAGTCTAAACACCTATCTTACCATTTGAGAAACTTAAAATGCATAGGTAAAAAATATGCTAGGTGTGTAAAAAAAGAGAGAAAATATGGAAAGTGGGTGAAAAATTCAAAGAAAAGTGCAAATATGTAATACAGTGAGGAATCACCCTTCTAACCCATCAAAAATAATGAGTTTGGAGGAAAGTAAAAAGGGGACACATGTACAAAATTGAAGAAAAACAAGCAAAAAAAAGTCTCAAAGTGAGTATCAAGTAAGCATATTTAGCACTGAAAACCAAAGGCTTCTCTTTCCGTACAAAAATAGAAAAGTAAACCTAGTGTATTTGAAACCTAAGCATAATAGCAATCCTCATACTAGTATTCTCTAAAACCCTTCATTGATAGCCAAATCATTACCCTGTAGCCCTATTACAATCCTTGTAAAGACCTTTTGATCTTTTGAAAGGTGTATACTGCATTAGTGGAGATAGAGAATTGAGATATCCCTATCGAGTTGGAGATATATCACCTTATTATAATTGTTCATAATAGAGGCAATTTCAGGAGAGTAAGTACTTCTCAAATCTATCATAATAAAATAGGTTATTTGTGACTTATTAATGGCTTTACAAGTGGTATGATTAGTTGAAACTTCATGAGAGGGATGACATTCTAACAGGCAATTATTGATATCCCTATGCCTTAAAAATAGAGAAATTGGTATAAAGGATATATAGAGTTAAATTGTATGCAAGTTAAGCTTTTGGTTATGTTTCTAATAAAAATAAAATGCCCTAATAAGTTTTCAAAAGTTTTATTTTACTTAGGAACAAGCAAAAGTTTGAGTTTAGGGGTATTTAATACATTTGCATCATATAGGTATTCCAAGGCACAATTGCACTACATTTCATAGCATTTAGGTAGCTAATTGCATGCATTTTAGTTTATTTCATTAGTTTTTGTCAATTTGGTTAATCTTCACTAAATTTCGTGTTTTTTTGTATCTTTTTAGGTGTTCTAAAGGAAGTCCAAGGCATAGGAGTCAATTAGATAAGTTTGGAAAACAGGAAAAGTAAGAGAAGCTATTGCATCATAGTACACAGGTCATGTAACTAATCCCGTGTGCCTCAAAATACCCCCGTGGAACTCTATGGAAATCTAAATCCGAAAAGCCAAAGAAAAGAAGATAGTACACAGGCCGTATACTTGACCACATGTAAACTTAAAGACCCCCATGTAACCTGTTGTCTCCCACCTGACCGAAGCCAAATTCTATCCAGAACTTACACGCCCCAAGACCGTGCAGTGCTACACGAGCCGTGAACTTTATAGCAGACCGATTTCTAATGTGACTCCAACTCCACCCCTCGTATTTCGAACAGACTTCTAAAGCTCTTGAGACTCTAAATCATGACATTGAGGCACCTGATATAAATACTAGAAGACTGGAACAAGGAGAAGGGACCTTTGATATAAGTCTTTCAATTTAGAATTAGTTTTAGGATTGCAAACCCTAGTTTTTTTTTAAGCCATTTGAAGAAAAGTTGCATCAGCACCAAGGAGAAGAGCTCTCAGATAAAGTTTCAAAAGTTCAAGGCTGTAGAATCTTTGTTCCTAACCAAAATAATAAAAAACAAATAGATCTGCATTAGTGTCACCTCAACTCTTATAAATGTAATGCATGGTATGGACTCTATCTAGACTCAGAAACGCCTAAACCGTGCTCTGATACCACTAAATGTGACACCCTTTACCCGTCTACAGTGTAACCGAGTATGGCATATCACACAGTGTGCCGGAGCACCATATCTTATCTTATTCCAATTTACAGTTCTTAATTTGTTGATTAAAAGGCTTTTGAGTGAAATTCATAACATTTATGTCATTTATTGAAATTTCAATTAATTCGAATTTCTACAAATTTTATAAAAAATCCGACAGAGTGCCGGCTATAAATTGGAAAAACAGTTCTTCAGAACCTATTAAAAACACTTCCAATATGTTCATCATATTCTCAACTCCAATAACCATCAATAAAATCTCAACAATTCTCAACATTTCCAAAACTCAATTTCACGCATATCATAATTAAACTCAATTTCATGGATAAATACTCAAATTTTACTAATTAACAAAATTTACAGATAATTACAGTGACATATAATTTCATGAGTTTATAATGTACAAAATAAAAACTAATGTCTATTACAAAATGCAAAATATAAAATACAAAAGAAGCCTAAGGGTCCTACCAAAGATGCACTGTAATGGAGGTGACTCTGGACTCAATGCAGATCGAATGCTCACTCAGTCTGAGTTCTGCTGGGCTCTATATCTGTGTCTCCAGTACCTACGCATGGCAAACAGCAACGCGCTAAGCAATACAGCTTAGTGATGCCAATATAAAATAAAAATAAACTAAAATAAATAAATATGTCAAATTTATGGTATTGTTTTATGCAGATTGAGTTTTTGGTAATTATTCATAATATTATTAATTTTAGCATTTTTTATAATTATTATTTTGTTATAAATTATTAAGACTTATTTCTGGTTGCCCAAGTAACCTATACTAGTGACTGGACTGGATAAATGAGTAAATTGATACTGGGTACCTAGTACCTCGAGCCGTCACACCATCGGTCACAAAGTGTCTCCAGGTGTGCAACAGAACGGCTGACAAGCCATAATAAGAATTGGGCACAAGGCCAAGCGTATCAAGCATAGCAAAATGGCCATAGGCCATAATATCATAAAATGACATAAAATATCACAAATCACATAATGGCATAAAGCCATATGCAGTACTGCTATCGGAACTCTACTGGCATGCCAACCTATCCACACCAATCATTCTAGTCATATTAGGGTATGTTAACAAATTAATTGTTTATTTCTTTACATGTGATGTTTGGCAGTTACTATTCATCTTACTATTCATGCATAAATGTTGACTTTTTCATACATAATAGTTATGTTAGTTCTAATTATACCAAAATCTCACATTTTGGATTTTAGACTGGTTGGCATGAATGGCCAATCTCAATTCAAAACTCATTTAGAGTTATTTTAAATTTTCAGATTTCATTGCCTAAGTTTACTGTTCCATTGGACCAAGCTACAGTGGGAATTTGGCTAAACTTTCTTCATGAAAGTTGTTCCTTAATGTGTCTTCTTTAATTCCCTCTTGAATCACTCCATTTAGAGTTTTGTAGCTCAAGTTATGGCATTTTTACCATAAATGGCCGGATTGGTTCATTGTCTAGATTTTTTGGGTAGGATTTGGTTTTTGCAGTTTTGGTGTCCTGACTTTGGCTAGCAATTTGAATTGGTTATGGCCAGAATTTGAGTTTGTGTTCTTCATGAAAGTTGTTCTAAATTGTCTAATCTTTCCATTTCCGTAAAAATCAGGTCATTTGGACTTTTCTACACTGAGTTATGACCATTTGAACAAACACTGTTCATTTGATCATTTTCCAAGGCTAGCATGTTGGTTACCCGGATTGAGGCAGAATTTAGCTCATCCTAAGTTGGTTTTCTGGGCAGGCTTTCTTCATCAAAGTTGTGACATTATGACCCTAGTTTCATCTTCAATTGGCCTTACACCAATTGAAACTACACAAACCATGTTATGGCTACCTAAACACACTGGACTTAAGTCTAGACCTGCAGGCACAACAGGGCTGCATACCAAATCCCTAATCTAATGCCACAATTCACTTCATTTTATGGTCAAACCTTACCAAATGGTCACTAATTGACCATTATAACACTAATTTATCATCAATTGAGCAAAACCCCAATTTTGCTCAAACCCTAATTACCAATGTTTACAATTTTCACCATACATGAACAATCAAGCTCTCATCATTATATTCTCATCAAGGGCAACCAATATACTAATTTAATTCAAAGAAAATAATCAAAACCCCAATAATTTCATGGCTGCCGAAAATTTAAGAGTGCCTTAATATGCATATTTCCTTGTAATTTCTTCAAATTCTAACTTAATTCAAGGTCCTAATCAAGAATAAAAGGAGAGAGGTAAGGGATTTGGCACTAACTTTTATGTGAGCCAATCCCAAGCTTGAAAAACCTCTTTGTTTCCCTTTCTTTTTGCTGCCTCAAGGTTGCTTAAGGTGCAAGGAGTAATTTTAATAAAAGACCAAGGGGTTTTGTGGTGGAATTGAGTGGGAGATAGAGCTTTTGTTGAAACAAAAATGGTGGAAATGTTGGAGTGAGGGTCGGCCAGCTGAAAGGAGAAGGAAGACAACTGAATTTTTGTTGATTTTATCCCCTTTTAATTGTCTTAATGTGTGCTTGTCAAATTTTAATTGGTGGAAAATTTTAATTGCATCATGCTCACTTAAGCATGATGTCATAATTAAGCATTTACTCTTATTTTTTTTTCTTTCTTCTCTACTCATTTTTAATTAAATTTTCATCAATATTTATTCACATTTTATATCATATAATTCACTTACTTTATTGGACAAGTTGGTCAAAAATCATCTCTGAAGGTGAAATGACCAAAATGCCCTTCGTTTAGCTTATTGAGCTAAAATTGTCTGTACCGATTATTTTAATTTTTCTTGTGTTTTCTTAGCAATCTATTGTCATCGAAACCTCAGTAATTCTTCACTGGAGTCCCAAAAATTATTTCATAGGGTTTCTCCATGGGTCTAGGGTCACTAACTGTCTTCACAGTCGTTCCCGTTAGGTCACCCATCGCCGGAGCACTGGCTCTTTTAACCTTATTGTATTTTATTTCTAAAATATTTCCTTAATTTTTTTTGCCATTATTTGGATTATTTATGACTCCTCACTCTAGTCTAAATATAGTTCCATACATTCTGGTTGTCTGGACTAACATTAGTCACCGGAACAGTAGAATGTACGGATTTACTAAAGTGAGGGCATTACATGACGAGCACTAAAAATTTAAGTAGTGCTTAAGAAAAAGAGGTTAAGTATTTATTACTCTTAATGAAGATATTGGGTTTAGTTTAAAACCAAGAAGTCCATAATTATGACTTAGATTAAACTTCACCTATATAAATACAAGAAGTGGTGCCGCTTCTATCAAAGTTTGGATACTAAAACTTTGTAAGTGTTTATAAATTCAGGAGGTAGCATAAAGCCATAATATGGTGCTAAAGCTCACAGTGAATGTGTTAAAGAAGTTGATAAGATTTATATATATAATATTTCTGATCTTGTCAATATAGGAATTATGGTTTAATATTTAACTATAACCAATAATTTCGATGAGATTTTGAAATATTTATACTAATAGTAGGTTTAAGTTGAAAGGCACTTTCTCTCTAATTAAAATTTCGTCCTCAAAATTTACCTGATATAAACAGCTGAGGAAACTGTTGCCTTATCGTCTCTTCACTTTCCCAAGTTGCCTCCTCAGTGTTGTGGTGCCTCCAAGGCACTTTCACTAGTGGGATTTGCTTGTTCCTCAATTCCTTCACTTTCCGAGCCAGGATCCTTATGGGTTTCTCTTCATATGTCAAATCTAGTTGGATTTCTATTTCTTCCATGGAGATGACATACGAAGGGTCTGAGCGGTATCTTCTCAGCATGGATGCATGAAACATATTGTGGATTTTGTTCAGCTCAAGTGGTAAAGCTAGCCTATAGGCCACTAGACCCGCACGTTCAATGACTTCATATGGGCCAATGAACCTAGGGCTTAACTTACCCTTTCTTCCAAACCTTAATACCTTCTTTCATGGTGAGACTTTAAGAAACACCATATCGCCAACCTCATACTCTATATCTTTTCTCCTCAAGTATGCATAAGACTTCTGTCTGTCTGAGGCAACCTTCAAATTGGCTTTTATCAATTTAACCTTCTCTTCAGTCTGTATCACCATGTCTGGTCCCACAAGTTTATCTTTACCCAGTTCAGTCTAGCATAACGATGTTCTGCACCTCCTCCCATACAGTGCCTCATACGGAGCCATCTAAATGCTAGCATGGTAGCTATTATTGTATGCAAATTCTACCAGTGGGGGGTATCTGTCCCAACTTCCGTCAAACTCAATAACACAACTCCTCAGCATATCCTCAAGGAGCTATCATATATTCCATGTTATTATTATCATTTCAATTTAATATTTGTAATAACTCAATGAATTTTGAGTTTTACCTGAATTACTTATTCCGACTGTCCATCCATTTGAGGATGAAAAGCCATGCTAAAATGGAGTTGTGTGCCCAAGGCTTCTTGCAACTTCTTCCAAAATCTGGATGTAAACTTCAGGTCTCTATCAGATATGATGGAAAGTGAGATTCCATGCAGTCTAACTATCTCACTGATATACAACTCTGCTAGCCTCTCCAGTGAGTAGTCAGTTCTAACTGGCAGAAAATGAGCTGACTTGGTTAATCTATCTACTATCACCCATACTGCATCATGTTTCTTCTGGGTGAGTGGTAGACCACTAACGAAATCCATGGTGACCCAGTCCCATTTCCATTCAGCTATTCTGATGAGCTGTAACAAACCTGATGGAACTTGATGTTCTGCCTTGACTTGCTGACATGTCAAGCATCTAGTCACGTAGTCAGCTATGTCCTTCTTCATACCAGGCCACCAGTAGTGAGGCTTCAGATCATGGTACATTTTTGTGCTTCTAGGGTGCATAGCATAAACACTGGTGTGTGCCTCTTTCAGAATACTAGTCTTCAATTCCCCATTATCTGGTACACATACTCTTCCTTTGTAGTATAGACACCCATCTTCTTTCACCTCAAATTCTGTCTCCTTCCCCTCTGTGATTTTGCCCATAATAGCCATTAGCTTGTCATCTACCTTCTACTCATTTTGTATCTACTGTAGCAGGTTTGGCCTTACTTGCAACTCAGCCAAAATATCTCCGTCATGAGCCAAGGACAGACAGGCATTCAACGATCTCAATGCCACAATGGACTTTTTGCTCAGAGCATCAGCAATAACATTTGCCTTTCTAGGATGGTAGTCTATCACACAATCATAATCCTTCAGGAACTCAATCCACTGCCTCTATCTAAGGTTGAGCTCCTTCTTGGTTAGCAAATATTTCAGACTTTTATAGTCTGTGTAGATGTAGCACTTTTCACCATTTAAGTAGTGCCTCCATATCTTCAGTGCAAATATGATCACTGCTAACTAAAGATCATGAGTAGGGTAGTTCTGTTCATATGGCCTTAACTGCCTGGAAGCATAGGCGACCACTCTCCGCTCTTGCATCAATACACACCCTAGCCCATTATGTGAGGCATCACTGTAGACTACAAAATCCTTCCCAGGTACTGGCTGTGTCAACACCGGTGCCTCTATCAACATAGCCTTCAACCTCTCAAAACTAGCTTGACACTTGTTATTCCAGTCAAATTTGACATTTTTATGTAGCAACTTGGTCAGTGGAACAGCTATCGGAGAAAACCCCTTCACAAACCTTTTGTAGTAACCAGCTAGCCCCAAGAAGCTTCTAACCTCAGTTGCATTTCTGGGAGGCATCCATTCCATCACTACTTCAATTTTCTTGGGATCTACTCTAATCCCATCAGCTGATACTATGTGTCCAAGAAAGGAGATCTCACTCCACCAGAAGTCACACTTGGACAACTTAGCATACGGTTTCTTCTCTCTCAGAGTTTGCAGAACAATCCTCAAATGCTCATCATGTTCTTCTCTGTTCTTAGAATACACCAGTATATCATCAATGAAGACCACTACAAACTGATCTAAGTATGGATGGAAGATACGGTTCATAAGGTCCATGAAAGCTGCTGGTGCATTTGTCAACCCAAACGACATCACCAGGAATTCATAGTGCCCATATCGAGTCCTAAATGCAGTCTTAGGCACATTTGCATCCTTTACCCTTAGCTGATGATACCCTGATCTGAGATCAATTTTTGAAAATATGCCTGTTCCCTTTAATTGATCAAACAGATCATCAATTCTTGGCAATGGATACTTGTTCTTCACAGTTACTTTGTTTAATTGCCGGTAGTCAATACATAACCTCAAAGTCCCATTCTTTTTTTTCACAAACAGCATCGGAGCTCCCCATGGTGACACATTGGGGCGTATGAACCCCTTATCCAGTAATTCCTATAATTGGATTTTTAATTCCTCCAATTCAGTGGGTGCCATCTTATAATGAGCAATGGAGATTGGCACTGTACCTGACAGTACCTCAATAGCAAACTCAACTTCCCTTTCTAGTGGCAAACTAGGCAATTCTTCAGGGAATACATCAGAGAAGTCACTTACAGTGGGTATGTCAAATAGGTCAAGCTTAGCCTGCCTAGTATCAACCACGTGTGCCAAATAGGATTCACATCCTTTTCTCATCAATTTCCTTACAGTAGTGGCTAAGATGACATTAGACAAGAAATCTGTCCTTTCACCCACAACTGTTATCTCTTCATTCTCAAAAGTTTTTAAAGAAATCCTCTTTAGTTTACAATCAACTATTGCTTGATGACGTGCTAACTAATCCATTCCCAAGATCATGTCAAACTCGTGGAAGGGCAAGTCAATTAGGTCTGCCAAGAACTCATACCCCTGAATCCTCAATGGGCAACCTTTGTACACTTTATTCACTACCATGCTGTGGCCTAGTGGGTTAGTGACTAAAATGTCTTGGTCACTTTCCTCTACTTGAATTCCCCTTTCCACGGGTAACATGATGCAGATGTATGAATGTGTGGATCCTGGATCCACCAATACATGCATAGGTATGTCATAGAGAGAGAACATACCCCTGATGACATCTGGAGCATCCTGCTCCTCTTGAGCTCTCATGGCATATGCCCTAGCTGGTGCCCTAGCCTCTGGCCTCTCAGCTGACTCTATTGCCTGCCTCTGTGATGTACTAGCTACCTCATATTTACCCAGCCTTCTACCCCTTAGAGCTGCAGGGGCAGGCCTATCAACTGATGCTGGAGTAGCTGTAGCAGTCCTCCTTGGATAATCTATGATCTAATGCTCTGTAGACCCACACTAAAAGCAACCCCCAATCACTCGTTAACATTCCCCCTTGTGCCACCTTTGGCAGTGTGGACAGGCCAAAGAGACTGCTGGGGCTGGTCCCCTGAACACCGTCCCTAAAGAGCTGCTCACTGATGGTGTGGACTAGCCTCTCCTCGGTATGAACTGAGATCTGGGCCTTTGGGACTGGCCCTGACTTTGTGGCTGACTAGTACTCTGAGAAGGAGGACTTTTGAACTTCTTACCGGGAGCAGAGGATGCACTGGTCTGACCTGGACCTCTCTTCTGCTGTCTCTCCCTTCTGCTCTGCTCTGCTCATTAATTCTAACTCTTTCTACTTTCAGTGCAGCTTCAACCAATTTTGCAAAATCTGAAATCCCCAAAGCTGCTATCATAATCTTAATGTTATCATTCAACCCTTCTTCAAACCCTCTGCACCTCTCAGCCTCTGTAGGGACTACCTCCCTTCCATATCTACTCAATCTGACAAACTCTCTCTCATATTCTGCCACTGATAGCTGTCTCTGCCTCAGACTTATAAATTCCCTCCTCCTTTCCTCTAGGTACACATTACTAACATACTTCTTCCTGAACTCTCTGAGAAAGAATTCCCATGTTATCTGATCTGGCTGCACCTCCCTGGATAATGTGTCCCACCACTGATATGCATCATCTTGAAGTAGGGACACATCACCCTCTAGATTTTGTTCTGGGGTGCAGTGAAGTTGTCTCAGTACTCATTCTGTTCTATCTAACTGAATACATTAGCATGCCAAAAAATATATATTGTGGCGGAGGTTGTGGCTGTGGTTGTAGTGGTGGGATAGCCCCCATCATCGGTCAGTAAAATTTAGTCATTTGCTGGAATAAAGTAAACTAAGGCTGTGCAAGTGCCTCTGGTGCTGATGGAGCAGGTTCTCCTCAGCCTCCAGCTTCAGCCACGGGTGGAGCATGACTCTCCACCTCTTCCTCTACTGCTCTTTGCGAAGCAGGATCCATATCCTAACCAAAATAATAAAAAACAAACAGATCTGCATTAATATCACCTCAACTCTTACAAATGTAATGCATGGTATAGACTTTATGTAGACCTAAAAATGCCTAAACCGTGCTCTGATACCACTAAATGTGACACCCCTTACCCGTCTACAATATAGTCAAGCATGGCATGTCACACAGTGTGCCGGAGCACCATATCTTATCTTATTCCAATTTACAGTTCTTAATTTGTTTATTAAAAGGCTTTTGAGTGACATTCATAACATTTTATGTCATTTATTGAAATTTCGATTAATTTGAATTTCCACAAATTTTACAAAAAATCCAACAAAGTGTCGGCTATAAATTAGAAAAACTGTTCTTCAGAGCCTGTTAAAAACACTCCCAATATGTTCATCATATTCTCAACTCCAATAACCATCAATAAAGTCTCAACAATTCTCAACATTTCCAAAATTCAATTTCACGCATATCATAATTAAACTCAATTTCATAGAGAAATACTCAAATTTTACTAATTAACAAAATTTACAGATAATTACAGTGACATATAATTACATGAGTTTATAATGTACAAAACAAAAACTAATGTCTATTACAAAATGCAAAATACAAAATAAAAAAGAAGCCTAAGGGTCCTACCAAAGATGCACTGTAATGGAGGTGACTCTGGACTCAATGCAAATCCGAATGCTCACTCAGTCTGAGGTTTGCTGGGCTCTCTATTCGTGTCTCCAGTACCTACGCGTGGCAAACAGCGACGCACTAAGCAATATAGCTTAGTGGTGCCAATATAAAATAAAAATAAACTAAAATAAATAAATATGCCAAATTTATGGTATTATTTTATGCAGACTGAGTTTTTGGTAATTATCCATAATATTATTAATTTTAGCACTTTTTATATTTATTATTTTGTTACAAATTATTAAGACTTAGTTCTGGTTGCCCAAGTAACCTATACTAGTGACTGGACTGGATAAACGGGTAAACTGATACTGGGTACCTAGTACTTCGGGCCGTTACACCATCGGTCACAGAGTGTCTCCAGGTGTGCAATAGAACGGCTAACAAGCCATAAAAAGAATCAGGCACAAGGCCAAGTGTATCAAGCATAGCAAAATGGCCATAGGCCATAATATCATAAAATGACATAAAATATCACAAATCACGGAATGGCATAAGGCCATATGCAGTACTGCTATCGGAATCCTATTGGCATGCCAACCTATCCACACCAATCATTCTAGTCATACTAGGGCATGTTAACAAATTAATTGTTTATTTCTTTACATGTGATGTTTGGTGGTTACTATTCACCTTATTATTCATGCATAAATGTTGACTTTTTCATACATAATAGTTATGTTAGTTCTAATTACACCAAAATCCCACATTTTGGATTTTAGTCTTGTTGGCATTAATGGCCAATCTCAATTCAAAACTCATTTAGAGTTATTTCAAATTTTCAAATTTCATTACCTAAGTTTACTATTCCATTGGACCAAGCTACAGTGGAAATTTGGCTAAACTTTCTTCATGAAATTTGTTCCTTAATGTGTCTTCTTTTATTCTCTTTTTGAATTACTCTATTTGGAGTTTTGTAGCTCAAGTTATTGTATTTTTATCATAACTGGCCGGATTGGTTCATTGTCCAGATTTTCTGGGCAGGATTTGGTCTGGCAGTTTTGGTGTCCTAATTTTGGCTAGCAATTTGAATTGGTTATGATCAGAATTTGAGTTTGTGTTCTTCATGAAAGTTGTTCTAAATTGTCTAATCTTTTCATTGCCGTAAAAATCAGGTCATTTGGATCTTTCTACACTGAGTTATGACTATTTGAACAAACACTGTTCATTTAGTCATTTACAAGAGCCAGCATGTTGGTTACCCGAACTGAGGCAAACTTTAGGTCATCCTAAGTTGCTTTTGTGGGCAGGGTTTCTTCATCAAAGTTGTGGCATTATGACCCTAGTCTCATCTACAATTGGTCTTACACCAATTGAAACTAGACAAACCAAGTTATGGTTGCCCAAACACACTGGACTCAAGTCCAGACCTGCAGGCACAACAGGGCAGCATACCAAATCCCTAATCTAATGCCACAATTCACTTCATTTTGTGGTCAAACCTTACCAAATGGTCACTAATTGACCATTAGAATACTAATTTACCATCAATTGAGTAAAACCCTAATTTTGCTCAAACCCTAATTCCCAATGTTTACAATTTTCACCATACATGAACAATCAAGCTCTCATCATTATATTCTCATCAAGGGCAACCAATATACTAATTTAATTGAAAGAAAATCATCAAAAACCCCAACAATTTTATGGCTGCCGAAAATTTAAGAGTGCCCTAACATGCATATTTCCTTGTAATTTCTTCAAATTCTAACTTAATTCAAGGTCCTAATCAAGAATATAAAGAGAGAGGTAAGGGATTTGGCACTAACCTTTATGTGAGCCAATCCCAAGCTTGAAAAACCTTTTTGTTTCCCTTTCTTTTTGCTGCCTCAAGGTTGCTCAAGGTGCAAAGAGTAATTTTAATGAAAGACCAAGGGGTTTTATGGTGGAATTGAATGGGAGATGGAGCTTTTGTTGAAACTAAAATGGTGGAAGTGTTGGAGTGAGGGTCGGCTAGCTAAAAGGAGAAGGAAGACAACTGAATTTTTGTTGATTTTATCCCCTTTTAATTGTCTTAATGTGTGCTTGTCAAATTTTAATTGGTGGGAAATTTTAATTGCATCATGCTCACTTAAGCATGATGTCATAATTAAGCATTTACTCTCATTTTTTTTTTCTTTTCTACTCATTTTTAATTAAATTTTTATCAATATTTATTCATATTTTATGTCATATAATTCACTTACTTTATTGGACAAGTTGGTCAAAAATTATCTCTTAAGGTGAAATGACCAAAATGCCTTTCATTTAGCTTATTGAGCTAAAATTGTCTGTACCGATTGTTTTAATTTTTCTTGTATTTTCTTAGCAATCTATTGTCATCGAAACCTCAATAATTCTTCACTGGAGTCCCAGAAATTATTTCACAGGGTCTTCCCACTGGTCTAGGGTCGCTAACTATCTTCACAGTCGCTTCCCGTTAGGTTACCCATTGCCGGAGCACCGGCTCATTTAACCTTGTTGTATTTTATTTCTAAAATCTTTTCTTAATTTTTCTTATCATTATTTGGGTTATTTATGTCTCCTCACTCTTGTCTAAATATAGTTTTATACATTCTGGCTGTTTGGACCGATATTAGTCACCGAAACAGTAGAATATACAGATTAGCTAAAGTGAGGGCGTTACATGACGAGCACTAAAAATTTAAGTATTGCTTAAGAAAAAGAGGTTGAGTATTTATTACTCTTAATGAAGATATTGGGTTTAGTTTAAAACCAAGAAGTCCATAATTATGACTTAAATTAAACTTCACCTATATAAATACAAGAAGTGGTGCCGCTTCTATCAAAGTTTGGATACTAAAACTTTGTAAGTGTTTATGAATTCAGGAGGTAGCATAAGGCCATAATATGGTGCTAAAGCTCACAGTGAATGTGTTAAAAAAGTTAATAAGATTTATATGTATAATATTTTCGATCTTGTTAATATAGAAATTATGATTTAATATTTAAATATAACCAATAATTTTGATCAGATTTTGAAATTTTTATACTAATAATAGTAGGTTTAAGTTTAAAGGCACCTTCTGTATGTGTAAATCTTAATCCATGTTGATTGTGTTTATTATTAACTGAGTGGATGATTATTATAAATAGTTAGTGATATAAAAGTTATCTCATATCGAAATAGTTATGTCTGTTCATTGATAGGCATCAAAAGAAACTATTTATTACCAATAATTATATATATTCTAAGAAGTATATATGAATAGATGTAATTTTTCTATTCTAAGAGGTATAAGTGAATAGATATAATTTTTCTAAGAGATTAGAAGTAAATTATTGTATCTGTTGTAAAAGTTGTAAGTGAACAGATGTAATTATTATAATAGATACAAAGTGAACTGTTGTATCTGTTCAAAGAGATGTAAATGCTTTATAAATAGCAGTAGTTTTGAACAGAAATTTATTATATCTTTCTATTATATCCATTCTCCTCACTTCTACTTATAATCAACGTTACTATTCTTTAATTCGTTCTTTAGATAATTCTATAATTGTTGTCAAGAATTCTTTATTGCGTTGTACTGACCCCACCTATCCATATCCATATCAACGGGAATCAATGAATACTCAAGTTGTACTTATGTTGAGGTCCATATATATATATAACTGAATACATTAGCATGCCAAAAAATATACAATTTAAAAATATAAAAAGTATTGAAATTATAAAAAAAAAAAATCAATATCCAACTCACACAGCTAACAACCCGACTATAGTTGATCTAGCTGAAAAAAAAGGGTGGCTAACCCAGATCACCTATATAGACATATCAACATCTATCAAATAACTAATAAAATAAAATAAAGAAATTACATGGCAAGATTAACCGTCTTAGAATTTTGTCAAAATTTAAGTAGAATTTTCTCTATACATAAGTCCTAATGCTCTTGCAAGAAAATACAACAATAGTGGCCTCAGCCAACAACATCACATGCTCATTTGAGACTTACAAGAATCCTAAGATATGTCCAATAGTCTAATCTCTAGCTCGAGTACTTATCTCCTCCATAATCTAATTAATTATTTTTAATGCTCCAAAAATTATAAAAATATGTATGGATTCTTTAATTAAATTTATTTTATTTAATTTCATTAAACCATTATTAATTAATCAGCTAACCTAACACATAGATAAAAATACTGAGTTGGAGTTTGTGTTTATCAATACTGATTGTGATATCTAAAATGCATCTGAAATATCTCAAAATGTCATAAATAATTATAAACATAACCATTTTACAGATAGTCTATGGCGTCCAGACCAAGTTGAAAACTTGGTACCAAACATTGATGTGATATTGTAGATCCGATGATTCCTACACGAAATCCAAAACATGTCAATAATTATCGTGAAATTAATTCTCAAAATCAATGGTCAAAAGGGCTTAAAAATCTGATCGATTAATGCAAGTCGTCCAATAATCGTTTTTTTCATTCACTGTTTAATGAGAACAAGGTTAACACCATATCAATGTACTCGAGTGGAGTTCATTGATGGTCTCAGATCATGTGGTTGACAACCCAATTGTCTGGAAATTAATCGGAAATGGCCAATTGATTTTTTTTTTTTTTTATCGACGAAAACGACAATCTCAAATTAGATTAAATCAAAACGAGAGATTTTATGTTGATTTGCCGACTGTTTCCATCTCAACGCTGCAACGCATGTGCCCAAATGCAGCATTAAGCGCGTATTGATCAATCCCCACCGTTCGCATATGCTGATGCTGACTTCTCCCTTGGACCAGGTTTCTCTGTCACGTGGATATTTATATTTTACTCCTCATCACATATTCCACAAAATTTTATAGCATTAGTACCCCTAATTTTTTTAATTAATTATTATAGTATTTTTTAAATTTGCAACATTTAGCTAACCAAATATCAAATTAATTTTATATATAACTTGGTTAAAAAAAATTCTGACTTCACTCCTGTTTATATCTTAATTTAATAAAAAATAATTAATAATAAATATTAAAAAATATTCTCATAAAATATTTTTATTATAAATAAATTATTTTAATAAGATATTTTCTTGTGAAATATTTTTTATATTTTAAGAAAATTTATCTTTCTATTTTTATAAAATATGAAAATATAAAAAATTACGATCATCTATCAATAATAAATATTTTCTCATTTAAAAAATTAAAAGTTATTCAAATTTTTGTAATTAAAAAATAACTTATTATATGAAAAATTATAGTATATTTTTAATTATAGAAAAGTTATATTTTTTATTTTAAAAATAACAGAATAACATAATTTTTATTATTAATGAAAATTTATTAAATAATAATCCATTGTGAAAATTTCCTAGCTTCACCATTCCGTCAAGATACTAATTACCAACAATAACTTATTTATTTGTTTGTTTGTTAAGGGAATAAGAAGTCATTTTGCACATAAAATGAACTATGAAAATGAATACAATGAAATATAAATATATAAAAATTATTGAAATTATTAAAAAAAAAAATTAATATCCAACTCACATAACTGACAACTCGATTATAGTTGATCTAGTTGAAAAAAAAAGGTGGCTAACTCAAATCACCTATATAGACATATCGACATTTATCAAATAACTAATAAAATAAAATAAAGAAATTACAGGAGTAAGATTAACCATCCTAGGATTTTGTTAAAATTTAAGCAAAATTTTTTCTATACATAAGACTTAACGCCCTTACAAGAAAATACAATAACAGTGTCCTTAGACAATAATATCACATGCCCATTTGAGACTTATAAGAACTCTAAGATATGTCTAATAGTCCAATATCTAGGTCAGCACCTATCTTCTCTATAGTTCAATTAATTATTTTTAATACTTCAAAAATTATAAAAATATGCATGAATTCTTTAATTAAATTTATTTTACTTAATTTCACTAAAACATTATTAATTAATCAACTAACCTAACACATAGGTAAAAATTTTGAGTTAGAATTTGTGCTTATCAATGATAATTTTGACACTTAAAATACATTCAAAATGTTTTAAAATGTTAAAAATAATTATAAACATAATCACATTTCAGATAGTTTATAAGCATTCAGACCAAATTAAAAATTCGGTATCAAGTATTGATGTGATATTATTGATCCGATTATTCTTGCATGAAACTCAAAATATATTAATAATTATCGTGAAATTAATTCTCATAAACAGTAATTAAAAAGACTCAAAAGTTTAATCAATTAATATAGGTCGTCGGATGATCGTCATTTTCATTTATTATTTAACTAGAGCAAGGTTAGGACCAAACGGATGTACCCAATGAGTGGAGTTGATTGATGGTCTCAGAACATCTGGCTGACAACCGAGCTGTGTGGAAATTGTTCGGAAATGGCCAATTGAATTTTTTTTTTTTTCAAATCAAGGAAAACGACAATCTCAAATTAGATTAAATCAAAACGAGAGATTTTATGTTGACTTGCCGACTGTTTCTATCTCAACGCTGCAACGCATGTGCTCAAATGCAGCATAAGCGTGCGTTGATCAATTCCCACCGTTCGCATGTGCTGATGCTGACTTCGCTCTTGGACCAGGTTTCTCCCTCACGTGGATATTTTTATTTTATTCCTTTTCACATATTCCGCAAAATTTTATAGCATTAGTACTCCTAATTTTTTTATTTAATTATTATAGTATTTTTTTTTTAATTTGCAACATTTAGCCAACCAAATATCAAATTAATTTTACATATAACTTGGTCAAAAATAAAAATTCTGACTTCACTCCTGTTTATATCTTAATTTAATAAAAAATAATTAATAATAAATATTAAAAAAATATTCTCATAAAATATTTTTATTGTAAATAAATTATTTTAGTAAGATATTTTCTTGTGAAATAATTTTTATATTTTAAGAAAATTTATCTTTCTATTTTTATAAAATATGAGAATATAAAAAATTACGATCATCTATCAATAATAATAAATATTTTCCCATTTAAAAAATTAAAAGTTATTCAAATTTTTGTAATTAAAAATAACTTATTATATGAAAAATTATAGTATATTTTTAATTATAGAAAAGTCATATTTTTTTATTTTAAAAATAACAGAATAACATAATTTTTATTATTATTGAAAATTTATTAAATAATAATCCACTGTGAAAATTTCCTAGCTTCACCATTCCGTCAAGATACTAATTACCAATAATAATTTATTTATTTATTTGTTTGTTAAGGGAATAAGAAGTCATTTTGCACATGGAATGAACTATGAAAATGAATAGAAAAAAAAAAAAAATATATATATATATATATATATATATATATATATATATATATATGAGTTTTAATTTAATAATATTAATATTTCTTTAAAATGGTGAGATATAAATTTAAATTTTAATCAGAGTCATTTATATTAAAGAAATGTTTTATCACCTATTTAAGTTAAAAATTAGTAAATTTAGTTATAAATTGTTTCCCAAATTATAATTAAATTATCTTTTTATTCATGTTGATGATATAGTATTATTTTTTTATTGATTGGAATATAATTATAACTAATTTTTAAAATTATAATAAAATTAAGATTAAAATATTTGAAAATTATAAAAACATAAAAAAAAATAAAAATTCTTTTATCATCAAGCAAACATTTAATTTGACTTGTAATATAAAAAAAAATAAGACTTGTAAATATTTATTAGCTTAATGGTGATGACAATAGAGAACATAACAGAGTAGTAGATAGGTGATGAAAGCAAAAACACAGTCAAAAATTAAATAAATTTCTATATTTTTCAATAGAAATTAATTACTTCCTTCATTTATTTTTAATTTATTGTTTTTAATTTTTTTATTTAAAATTATTTATCGCATTTAGAAAATTAAAGAGTATTAATTATTTTTTTTCTCAAATTTACCCTTTATCTCTACTACATACAATAAATATTTATATAATAAATAATTAGATGAGATAAAGGATAATTTAATCAATTAGTAATATATTTTTATAAAAATGATATTATCGAACAGTTTTTCTTAATCATAGTGCAAAATTTAAATGTGATAAATAAAAATAAATGTAAGGAGTACTATGTATTTTTATGCTCCAATCAATTAAAGAGAATCATAATATAATGTTTTTGATTCATTGGGCTAAAAATATGCACCTACATCAAACATTACTTAAAATAAACACTTATTAAGCAGTATAATTAATGATGCTTGTTACAAGACAGTAGTTAATAACAGTTAATTAATTACTTGTGCACAATTAATTGGAATGAGAATGCTATTTTGAGGTTATAATTAATATAGCACTTATATGGAAGTCCATTGTCGGTTCATGATTATGTTTGTTTTCTTCACTTTTCTTGAAGCCATTACCATTCTTTTGATAATTACTGGACTCTTAATCCATATTTTAAACAACATTAATAAAATATGGGATGAGGAAAAAGAAAAAAAAAAAAAAAGGATTTCATTTACGTATCGCGATGGTCTTTGAAAATTCCAATGATCAGAATTCAACTTTTGGCATTGAGGAATTGTTTCATATAAATGAAGTTGCACGTTCTCAACAATGTGTCAAAATTCAACAAAGTGTGTTTCCAAACTAGAAATTGTGTGTTTTTAATGCATATATGTGTACCATCATTCGTATTCATGTAAATTTTATTTTCATAATTTATAAAAAATTAAATATAAGGTATATTATTTTTTAGTGTATCAAATATATGCTAAAATTTTCCTTTCAAACTATGTTGTCTTGAATTGATACAATCCTTTATTAATCAAACTCTGATGAAAAAGTCACAAATTGGTTTAGAACCAAAAATCAGATACTCATATAATCTCACATGGTGCCGCATCTGCTAGAATGAATACAACTGCACCAATCAAAGGTGAATCTTTCAATTCAAGAATTTATATTCCACGCTTGGAATCGAGGGGCAATTCATGGCCTTTACTCGTTTGGATTGAAGGCAGCGTGGTTTATTAATATATTATATTATATTATATAATTTTTATTATTAAAGTGTTTAAAAAAATTAAATGCTATAGAATAATTTAATAATTTTTTTTATTTAATTAGATAGTATGGTACAGTAAAATAAATATAAAAATTATTAAAATATTTTTATTATTATTTTAAATATATATATGTATATATTATAAAATGAATATATAAAAATTTAAACCATTTCAAATAATTAATTTAGTGATTTGAAAACTTTGTGACAAAATAATAATTATAAAATAATAATTTTACAACTCAAAACTGCTATTTTTTAAAAATTATCTAAATAAATTAGGATTATAACTATTCTACACAATATGAACCATGATAAACCATTATTCAAACAAAGGATAAAAGTCAAAATGGCCCTCATTTATCATCTATTTCTGACTTGAGCATCAATGGCTAATTGGAGGGAATTCTCCTCCCGCCATAACCTCCCCTTCTGGTGTACAGATTCCACGTGGCAAAATCTTACTGCTAACATATTTTGAACCTCATCAATTATACTTAATGAAAAATTTTTTTTCCCTTAATTACATAGTTTGATTAGATGACCTTAATTATATTACAATTATAATTAATCAAAAAATTTTTCAATATCTATCAAATTCCTTTAAATTTTCAATTTCCTTATCTTCTTTTTTAATTCTCGTAATTCAAATCAAACTTAATTGGATAGGAAGAATAAGGATATTGATAATTTTTTTATCATTAGTCGGGGAGAATAAGGATATCAATAATTCAAACTTTATTAATATCTTACGTTGGCTTGGAATAAGGGTAATATGCTTTTATATGACTTTAAACACTTATCCCCGTTTGAGTTAGTTTTTAAGAGTGAATTAGGTCCGATTTATTTTTTTATGATAGTATCAGAGTCTCCAATTAATATTTTGGACTCTCATAAATATTTAACGCTCCAAGTATTTAATCCTGGACATAATAGGAGTGTTTTAATATTCTACATTAATTAAAAATAAAGATAATGCACTTCTTATATGGCTTTAAGCACTCCTCTCATTCGAAATAACTTTTGAGAATTAATTAAGCTCAGTTCATTTTCTTAAGAAACTTAACTCCACCAAGTTGATTGTTAGACTTTTAAGTTAGATTACACATGACCCAAGCTTAACGGGAAAATAAAATGATCCAAATATTGTAAAAGTTTTTATATTAGTAGCTGAATATGGCTATATTTGCCCTTTCTATACCATGTAAGTAGTATTTCTTTTTTCCTTCTGTAAATGGGCATGTCGTACATGATTATAACACACCACTTTTTTTTTTTAAAAGAAGAGGCGGACTAAGCATTCAGGCCACAAGAAAGGAAAAGTACAGGAAAAAGAACCTTAAAATTTATTTAGGGTTTATCACCAAAATTTTATTGCAATTATGAAATTTTAAATTTTTATTTTTTAATTTTATTATTTATGATGTTTTTCACATAATATTTATCTTTTTATTGATTTAATTTTAATTAAAAAATAAATATAAAACTTTAAAATTATCAAATTAAATCTATAAATTATTTAGCACATTCATAAAATGGCGAGTCTTTTTTTTTAATTTTAATTAAAATGCATTTAATATAAACTCAATATTACATGAAAATTAATTTTTTTATTATTAAATTAAATATTTATATTAAAATTTATACAAAATCACTTAGAAGTGTGTATAATAAATGCATAAATTTAAATTCAATTATAAAGTCGGGTTTATAATAGTTACACCTCTTAATTAGATAAAATTTTATTAAATTAATAATTAATTGAATAATTATTGATATTTTAGGTTGCTACAATATATGAAACATTATTTTACTCTTTTATTTTTCAGCCGAATTCTATAAATCTACAGGTAGTTTCAAAGTCCTCACAGTACCCAAGAAAAAGAAAAGGGAATAAATAAAAAAGGGAAAATAGTGATAAGCTTATCGGTTATCCATCTTTTGGTGCTTCTTTCGGTAGTCCATAAGTTCACACTTATGAACTTATAAAGCATATGAAAAGGGAATTCCTACACTCAAATATGTAATTTGACGGTTGATATTATATGTAATATATTTATATATTGGAATGGATTTTATATTTTTAATATATTAATATTAAATTAATAATTTAATAATAAATGTTTATTTATCATAAAAAATTATAAATTTAAATCTAGCACCTCTCTCTCTCTTTTTTTTTTTTAAATATAAAATAATATAATGCTAATCCATTGTAAAGCAGTGACGGACAAATCATTTAAATTTAGACAAAACATATATATATTTATTGGTATGTTTCACTCATAATTTAAATTTTTTTAAATTTTATTTATTATTAAAAATATAAACTTTAAATCAAAAAAATTCTTTTTGTGTTTTTAGAATACAAGTTTATTAAAATTTTGATTTAATTAAGCTAATAAAAAAAACCTTTTAAGCTTTACTGGTTAAAAATTTTTTTAGATTGTCAAATATTAAAATCTATTAAAAATATGTCCACTTTTAATTTATTTTTAACTAAATTTAAAATTTTAAGATAATATAAGGAAAAATTGGGAAAGGAGTAATCTCTGTCATTGTGTGTGTCTATATATATATATATGTGGCATGATGTTTTATTAGATAAATTTTCGATATGGCGTGATTGATAAATTGACAGGTATCATTTTGTACACAACTATCGCATTGCATAAAAGGGCCCACCAAATATAACCATTATAGCCCGTCTTTAAGCGAAACCCCAACAAAATCATGCCTTAACAATTTCATTTTTTGTTTTATTATTGTGATTGTTATAATTGTTCATTCTGTACACTTATATACATTGGATAATAACATTATATACAAATATCAAAAAAAGAAAAGAAGAGACCTGTAAATATGATTTTTTTTAAATATAAATAAAATAATTTTATCAAGTGATAGAGTAAAGAATTCCTAAAATTTAATTAAGGGTTCAATGAATAAGGTAAAATGAGTTGATAGCATATATAATTATATACTTAATATTTTAAATTTTCAGTTAAATTTAATATAAATATTTTTAAATAATTAGTTTTGGTCTGATTTTACTCAGAATATTAGAAAAAAATTATTTAATTGATTTCCTATAATGCGGTGCAAGATCAGTTCAATTAACTGAATTACTGATATGAGTTGATCCTAAATTTAATTAAAAAAAATATTATTTAGTGTCATATTTTAAAGAAACTAATTATTTAATTGTTTATTATATTAATTAATTTTTATATTTTTATTCAGTTAAAATTAAAATTTTTATTTATTAATATATTTAAAGAAGAAAAATTATTTTTACAAAAAATAAATAATTTGAATCTTAAAAAATAGTTTTCAAAATATAAAAATTAAATGAAATTCAAATTAATACTAAAACGACTGAAGAGATTAATTAAAGAGTAATAAAATAAAAATATAACAGTTACCTAATATATTTTTAAAAATAAAAGAATGAATAAATAATTTTATTAAATAAAACCTTGATGTTAACATTTTCCTGAGAAGAAATGGCGCCAAAGGTGTCATTTCACAAGAGATGTATTTTGTCGACCAAAATCTAAAGTGTTCTTGTGTGGGACCCATCTCAGATGTAGCCACCCCAATTTTCATTTGCTTATATAATCACCACCTCCTCCCTTTTTCATGCCTCCCCCTCAGACTTTAGCCTATCAAAACTCACACTTCTCTCTCTCACTCTCCTCTTCTTCTTCTTCTTCTTCTTCTTGTGCTGCTGCTTCTGCAGCTACGCTACAGCAATACCAATTTCTTTGCCATTTGACCGTAGGTTGTTGTGGTTTGCTTTGTTTTTTAGGGGACAAGTGCCCTAAAGATTAAGGGTAAAAAATATAGTTGGTGGGGAAGGGACACGTGGCCAAAAAAATGAAAGAGAGTGGAAGAAAACAAGGTGCAGCATCACCATGTGCAGCTTGCAAGCTGCTGAGGAGAAGGTGTGCCCAAGATTGTGTTTTTGCCCCTTATTTCCCAGCAGATGAGCCCCAGAAGTTCGCTAATGTCCACAAGGTCTTTGGTGCTAGCAATGTCAATAAGATGCTACAGGTTCTCTCTCTCTCTCTCTCTCTCTCTCTCTCTCTCTCTCTCTCTCTCTCTGAAATATTTATTTAGATAAAATTTATTATGAATTTAAAATATAAATATATAATTTTTTAAAAAATATTTAATAAATTTAAAATTTTATAATATTTAAAAATAATTTTAATATTACTAAATAAAGTATAAATATATAAAATTTACTATGCTTATTATATATTAAAGTGATAATAAACTAAATTTAGAGAAGAATTTCCCATCACACCACTAAAGCCTTCCTTTTCCCCGCACACATTTGTCAAAGATGTGGAGACTGATTTTTTCAATTCATACTATTTCACTCTCTAGAAAATACCAAGTAATTATTAAATAAGACTTATTAATATTATAAATTAATGAGCTTTAATTTATTAATATTAAAATTACTTATAAATTTTAAAATTATTTTTCAAAATTTTAATGATAATCTAATAAAAAATATAATTATATTGTTAAACTAATTTGAATTGTATTTATATACATACCAAGTTAATTTTATGAATATCTTGAAGTCAATAAATTAATTTTCTACCAACTTTTTTAAATTACCATATGATGATACAAATAAACTATCCTAAAAATTTACTAGCCAAATTATCTACATGGGAGTTGTCTGTGGTAGGGTCCACATTTTTCGTCCTATATAATAATTTTGTTTTATTTTATTTTATTTTACTATAATGTAGTCTTTTAATATATATTTTCCTCATTTTTTTTTATTGCTTGCATTATGGCATGTTGCAACCACACTCTATTGTTTGCATTATTCATCCTTTGCCTCTGCTTAGCCATTTTTTTTTAATAGAAAATTCTTGAAGCAGGAGTTGTTAAAGTTTCCATCATTTATTTATTTATTTTATATTATGAGACAGATATTTAATTAGTATATTATAATTTAATAATTTAATATTTACTTTATTTTACCATGAAAAGAACATAATAATTAGAATATGACTTTATTTCAGAAAATTTCTATCCTGGTAGTTAATTTCTTGAATCCCATTCTAAGTGAAATGATAATTCAATCTCAAATTTCTTATGTCATGCCAACCACTAGGTTGACAAATATATATATACACACACACATAGTGTAAGTAAGTTGAATTTATTGACTGGTTGATCACTTCAATTTCAAAATTGGTATTCCTCTATTTGTTGAAAATTGCACGAAATCAGGTGCAAAATTAACTAATCGTTTTCATAATTTATTTTAAAAAATTAATTAAAATAAGTGTAATTATAAAAAATTTAAATTTATATGAGAATGAGTTTAATAATTATTAAATTAAATATTTATATTTAAATTCATGCATTTATTATATATATACTTTAATTAATTTGACATAAATTTTGACATAAATATTTAATCTAGTGGTTTTAAACTTATTCTCATATGAAGTAAATCCAATTAAAATTCATCGCATAGATCGGCCACAAGCTCATCTTTCACATGGAAAGTAAAATTAACATTTTTCCCTAAAATTTCATCAAGAGCTTGATCTATAATGTGCTCATCATATCTAGTAATTTTCCCTAACATTTCAATTTAAAATTATTTTTTCGAACGTTTCAGTGTAAATAAAAATGAAAAGAAAATTTAAAAATATATGTCAGTTTTATTACAGTGTTTTGAGAATTGAATTAGACTGGTCTGATTCAGCTTTTTTTTTTCTAACCTCAAAAATTATTAAAAATAATTCTTTTAATTTTTAATTTTATTTTTCAAAATTTAGTTCTGACTGAATTAATAAGTGAATTTAAAAAAAAATTATATTTTTATATATATTTTATATATATTATATCATATTTTTAAAAAACATGTATTTATATATATAGATAAAAAGTGAATTCTAAATTTACGTGTTTAATCGCAGTGAGTGGGTTAGAGAAAATTTTCAAAAGCATGTTATCTCTTTTTCTTTTAGAAAAATTATGATATATATGAAGAAAAAGACTGCCACATATTTATTCGGTGCAAAAGAAATGGCACCATACCCAAAAGGTAGCCTGAAAAGTTAGAAGAAGCTAGAACAATGCAATTGACTTTATTTATTTTATTTTATATTATAAGTATTGATTCCTACATGAAATATTTCATATTTGCGAGTTATAGAAAAATTTGATATACATAATTTTGTTCTTGCTCTATTAAGAGTTCGAGTCTAATAAAATTTCTTTTTTGAATCTTTTAATAAGATGGATGGTATATGCTGGCCTTGAACTGAACAACATCTCCTCTCTTAAACTTTTAACTGAAAAAAAAAAAAAAAAAAACTATGGTTCATAATTCAAACTCTTGACTTTCCAGTAAAAAGCAAGTAACATTACACCGAATCAGTTATCGTTGAAATAACATAGTTCATCAGCATGGCTTTTTTAATTAATTTAAAACCTTAAAAAACCATTTCAATAAATTTGCAGGAACTCCCTGTGCATCAGAGAGGGGATGCAGTGAGTAGCATGGTGTACGAAGCAAATGCGAGAGTGCGTGACCCTGTCTATGGCTGCGTTGGTGCTATATCCTCTCTACAGCAACAGATCGATGTACTCCAAACCCAGTTGGCACTGGCTCAGGCCGAAGTGGTGCACCTTAGGGTTCGGCAGACTACCATATCACATCACGTGTTGAGCCCTACTAGTCCGAGTAACAGTGGGTCTCCCTCGTCTAGACTCGTGGGATCACAGGTCAGGCCCATTTTTGATATGGATATGGTGGACCATGCAAGCTTGGGAGAGTCAATGTGGTCATGCTAAATGCTTTCTTTTCATCTTAATTTCTTTCCTTGGACTATTATATTTAAAGATTTGATGATTTTGTACTGGTTTTGTTTCCACTTGGGTAGAGAGTTATAGCACTGCTAGTAGTGGTGGTGGAGATTTAGCTACTTTATTTTTGGATTTACTATTTTGTATATATTTGAACATTATATAGTGAGTAAATTTCCCACTAAAAATATTATATAGTTTATAATGGACTTTTTTTTTTGATAAATTAGTTTATAATGAACTTGGCAGCCTACAATTACTTTTTCTTACATATATATGTACGCATACACACACACTTTGCGGGTGGGGCATCCATATAAGCTTAATTCATCGGTGGGTTATATATCAATTTCTAAAAGTTCAAACTTTGGGCCATCAAATGGTTGCTCTTGGAATAGACAAATAAGGCTTAATTGATCTTCCTATTATACAATCAACGAGCATAATTATAACTTCACTTGATTCTAGATGTGATTATTTTAGACATAATAAATTCATATAAATAAATTGTTTCATTTGAGTTAAAGCAAGAGGTTTACTTCCATAATTCATAAGCACATATCATTTGAGATATCAAAGAAAGTTATTTGATCGTTTGTATCATTGACTTTCACTCGAGATTATTCAGAAATATATCGACAAAGTTCTCACATATGAGAGTCTAAGTCAAACCTAAAGTTATAAGGATGGCATATTGATGAGTCCTAGAAATATGTAGTTTCAGGGACCTTATGTGATGTGTGAACTTTATGAATCTACATGTCTAGCAAATCATATGAGTAGATAAGGTGTGTTTGGATCAAGAGGGACAAGTGAAAGCCATTTGATTAGAGATACAAAGGCCCATCGGTCCTACATATTAACATTCAAAACAAATGGTTCAAGTATATTTTATCTATCCATTGAGGCAAGAGGAAGCCCATTGTACATTGAACATTTGGGCTTACAAATTTTTATTATCTGTGAGGGAATGATTCATCTTAGGCTAATTCTAAGTTGATGGGCCTAATGGACTAATACTAAGGATAGATTCAAAGACTTGACCATTTAAATAATGTGAAACTAGGAGGTGAAGCTTTTAAGGTTGATACTAAAGGTTCGAGAAACAAGGTTTGAAGTTCAGGTTCAAAGTAACAATTTATGCATGGATGCAACATGTACATTTGCATAAAACTTAATTTAAACAGTTGCATGATGTGTTAGTAGTATGCCCTAGAGCATATCATTTAGTATGTATCTTGTACATGTTTTTATTAATAAAAGGCATTTTCACTTTTCCATTTACATAATATATTTATGTGTAATAGAAAAGGTCCATTGATATTTTATTAGAAATTCTATTCTTAAGTTGTTAAGAATATGAGTGATAGTATTTCTAGTACAAAGTATCATAAATAGGTTCACAATCGAGGATACTTCATAATAAGGACATGACTTATCCAGAAAGATTGTATTCATGTTTGTTCCCAAGTTATTTATATGAGATATAAATAACATGGAATGGTGAGTCTCATGCCATATGACAAACATGATAGGCACTTATAAATGATAAGTAGGCCGAACCAGTGACACTTATGACAAGCACATGGAGTTTACTCTAGTCAATGTTTTGTCATAAATTATATCAGTGCATATAATCTTTAGACCTGAGATAGCACAGTTATCTTGTATATAGGTAGTTTGAGTTTGATACTGCTTTCATACTTGTACTGTGTATGGGTATATGGGCATGTGCTGGCTCCTACTAGTTATATATGGAGATAGGTGTTAATCAAGATGGAATCTGTTCCTCTAAGTAAATAGAGATAAAATCCTATGTTCATTTAATTATTCTTGATATTTCAAGTTCTTGGCCAGGACAGATAGATTTAATCAGAAAAGAGTTTCTGATGAGAAAATATTTTTAATCAAGAACTGGAATTAAAAGAGAACATAATATTCATAGCAAATGGAGTTTGACATAAACCATGACTCCAGCTTGAGTTGGGATTTTGTAACAGAGAGATTCCAGTGCATGGTAACATATGATTATAGGTTCATTTAAGGTAAATGTCACACCTTACCCCTCTGTAAGGCATAACATGATCCCGTAGATTACCTAATGAACTACCGAACTTCACCTACCGATAACTCATTAAGTATTCTACAAGGGATTTTAAAACAATTTTCTTAAATTTTGGAAGTGGTGAACATTTTGGTAGGAATTAAAATTATTTATTCAAAACTTAAATACTAGTAAAAATTTTGTCCATTTTAATTTTTCCGTAAATTTTATAAAAATTTTGACAGAGTTCCATCTGTATTTTGAGAAAACAGTTCTTCAAAAATCTGTGAAAAACACTTCAAATAAATTTTCCACAACTCCCAACCTTCAAATAAATCTCAAGTCAACTCAAGTCAATCCACTTCAAAATAATTCCACAATCCAATCAAAGTTTATCATCTCAAAATATTTCATAACTTTATTCACAATGCATAAAGTATGAAATTCACAAATACAAATCTTAAATTACAAAAAGAAGTTCCAAAAATAATATTATTACAATTTATTATACAACTGCTCAATTTTACATTGATACATAAAACATTGCAATATTTACATAAAAATAACTACAAGGGTATAAAACAATACCCGTACAAAAATATCAGGGTAGTCCTCAATATTAGTAGCAGCTCACTTTGCTACCTTCTCCTTGCTCATATCTGCGACAGCAAAATAAGCTATCGCTGAGTATAAGAATACTCAGTGGTGCACAATAAAAATCTGAAATACAATACATAAATCATTCATTGAAAAAACACAATTTAAATGTTGCACAATTAAATTCACAATTTATCAAAGCTCATTATAGCAAAATTTTTGGGTCAAATAATTGAATAAACATAGTGTTGCCAATTCATACACAACTTAAGCCATGACACAAAATTTTCGATCAATGCCGTGTTGTACACCACGACAAAGCAATCTACAACCCCACTAATCGAAATCAATGAGGGAGGTGCCTAGCTAGCTAATGAGTACTAATCCAATCTACAACCTCAACTGGTAAACTAGAGAGGGAGGAAAAAAATCGATCTCACCCCATAAATGGAGGAGGAGTAATGTGATACTGTCATGCTAAGTGTGAACACAAAATCAATTCAAAACACTTTATTCAAATAATTCATGAGAAATCCAATAAATTTCCAAAGTCATAGTTTCATTCACAAGGTGGTAACACAATTTATGATTAACATCAAATTTTTCATAAATTATACTAAATCAATTTTTCAATGACAAAATGCTCAAATAAGGTTTATTGTGCACAAACCTGACGTGAGTCGCTTCTAGGCTTTGACTTAGTCTCTCAGCCCTTCCAAGTCTTTTTCAGCTGAAACACACAGTTTCACAGTGTTTCAGTACCATAACTTAGCATAAATCCAAAAATAAATTTAACTTCACTTTTACCTAGCTTTTATCTACTAAACTCGACGTTCTTTAAAATTTGTGTTTCGGGGTTACTATTCACTACACTATTCAAGTCAAATTGTTGACTTGCTAAGGCTTAATAGGTATGGGAACTCCAACTTCACCCACATACCACATTTTGGTCACCAAACTTGTTGGTTTTGGTCATTTTCTCAAAACTTAAGTCTTTTAGGTAAAATTGCGAATTTTCAATTTTGGAGTCCTAAGTTGCACTGTTCTATTGGTCATTTTACTGTTGGAATTTGACAAAACTTCCTTCATAGAAAATGTTCCCTAATGTCTTAAGTTTATTCTTCTTTTTTAATCACCCCAATTAGAGTTTTGTAGCTCAAGTTATGGCCATTTGAACCATGGCTGCCGGATTGGATTCAACCCAGAATTCTAGGCAATTTTTGGTGCTAGCAGTTTTGGGTCACCAACTTGGGGTGGCCAAATGACTTGGTTAATGGCATAATTTGGGTTTGTGTTCTTCATGAAAGTTTTAGGTCTATATCTCATTTAACCATTGGTAAAATTTCAGGTCATTTAGACCTTCCTAGCTCAAGTTATGACTAAATGAACAAATACTGTTCATTTGGTCAGTTTATATAGGGTAGCCTGCAATTTTCTAACTTTGGTCAATTTGTTCACTAGGTTTTGGTCACTTTTTGGGCATGCTTCCTGAATGAAAATTGTGTCATTTAGTGTCTATTTTCATTCCCAATTGGTCTCAAAACAATTGGACTTGTAAAATTTCATTTTTGGTCCGTCAAAGGCAACTTGTACATGCTGCCAGCAGCATGACCACACTCAATCCGAATTTGGCCTTAACTCCAACCATTCCAACACACTTCATTTGGTCACAAATGACCATTTCTCACTTCACATTAGGTCAAAGACATCATTCACCCATTTCTTACATTTTTGGTCTCTAAACCCTAAGTGTCCAAACCCTAAACACACTAAATTGTTGCATTTAACCAATTCAATGCATATCAATCTCATTAGCACATCCATACAAGCTTGCCTACCATATTAAATTCAATCAAAACTCAAACATATGCATAGTAACCCTAGTTGGCCAAATTTTCAGTTTGGTCATTCACAAATGTTTTTATTTCATTTTAAGTTAAGATCTAAGTTACCTACACCAAGAACACAAATATTAAACATAAATTTTCAATTTAAATTCACTAACCTTAAACTTTGAATTTCAATCTTCAATTCCACCCCTCTTTCCTTCCTTTTTTCTTGCTCAATCCTCTTCTCAAGAGACTAAAACAAGTTTTTATGTAGTAATTATGGGAGAAATTGGGGTTTAGTAGGGATTTAAGAGCTTGAAGCAAGCTTTAATGGAGTTTTAACAATGGAGATGTGAGGGAGAGGGAGAGTGACGGGTTGAAGAAGACTTTTGTGTTTTGTTTTGATTTTTTTTATTAGTTCTTTAATTTGATTCTCGATTCTGAAATTTTCTTTTCTCCGATTTTATTTGACAGTTAGGTCGGGAGTCAGCTCTCGGGGTCAATTGACCAAATTGCCTCTCGCCGGTTCAACTCGGTTTGTAAATAATTCAATATTTCTTCTGGCTTTTCTGACCTAATTATTTTACTGGCTTAACAGTTCTTTTTCATGATTTTCTCTTTTTCACTGTGTTTATAATGGTCCTAAGGACCGCGACGTCACATTTTACGGTTCGAAATTTGAGTTTAAATTGACTTCGCAGTCGTTCCAGAGAAGGTCACCCATCGCTGTGATTCTCGGCTCGTTTAACTTCTTATGTTCTGTTTTTCTTGTTTATACTTAACTAATTGACAAATACTAATTATTTGTGTTTATGGGTTCTCTAGTTGTCTTAAGTGTGGTTCTAATCTCCTTAATTATCCGGACAGACTCCGGTCACCGGAACAGTGAAATATACCAAGCTATACAAATGGGAGTGTTATAATTCTCCCCCCCTTAAAATAAATTTCGTCTTGAAATTTTACCGGGTATCAATCTCTGAACAACTGTGGGTGCTATCTCCTTATGTCCTCCTCTCGTTCCCAAGTAGCCTCCTGGCCGGAATGATGGTTCCACAACACTTTTGCCAACGGTATTCGCTTGTTTCGTAGCTGCTTCACCTCATAAGCCAGAATCTTTATGGGTTCTTTCTCATATGTGAGGTCTGGATTCACTTCAATTTCTTCCATTAGTAGTACATGAGATGGGTCTAATCGATACCTCCTCAACATAGACACATGGAAGACTTTATGTATCTTCTCTAACTCTGGAGGTAGTGCCAACCGATATGCCAAAGGACCCACTCTTTTCAGAACCTCATAAGGCCCAATGAAGCGAGGACTCAGTTTCCCCTTTCTGTCGAATCTCATAATTCTCTTCCAAGGAGAAACCTTGAGGAAAATTTTCTCACCCATTGCATACTCAATATCCCTTCTCTTCAGATCAATGTAGGACTTCTGACGGTCTGATGCAGTCTTAAGTCAATCTCTGATCACTCTGATTTTCTCTTCAGTTTGCTGAACAATTTCGGGTCTAATCATCTTTCTTTCACCCACATCATCCCAACACAACGGGGTTCTACATTTTCTGTCATACAAAGCTTTATATGGAGGCATCCTAATGCTTGATTGGTAGCTGTTGTTGTAAGCAAACTCAATCAAAGGCAAGTGTGTATCCCAACTGCCCTCAAACTCAATCACACAAGCCCATAGCATGTCCTCCAAGATCTGAATTACTCTCTCGGGTGGCCATGCATGCGTGGGTGAAATGCGATTGAAGTTCAATCTAGTTCCTAGGGCTCTCAAGACTAACCTGGAATCTAGAAGTGAACCTAGGATCTGCAATACGTCGATGGATACTGGCACTCCATGCAGTCTCACAATCTCATCGATGTACAACCTGGCCAATCTGTCTAAACTGTAGTCCATTCGGAGTGGTAGAAAATGAGCAGACTTAGTCAGTCTGTCAACAATGACCCATACTGCATCATGACTCTTCTGTGTCCTCCGAAGTCCCATCACAAAATCCATTGTTATTCTTTCCCATTTCCATTCTAGCACTGGTAGTGGATGTAACAACCCAGTGGGTACTTGATGCCACCTTGATTCTTGACAAGTTAGGCATTTGGAAACAAACTCTGCCACATCTCTCTTCATACCCATCCATCAGTAATGCTCCTTTATCCCTCTATACATTTTTGTACCACTAGGGTGCATGGCAAAAGGAGACTCATGTGCTTCCTTCAAAATGATCTACCTCAATTCAACATCATTAGGAACACACATTCTGTCCTGATGTAGCAGTAGACCATCATCTCTTATTGAGAATTCTAGTTTCTTGCCTTGTTGGACTTCTTCCAACAGTCTCTGATACTTCTGATCATTACGGCGACCATTCTAATCTAATCAATCAATACTGGCTGTACATGCCATGCAACTGCTGTCTGCCCCTTGTCATTAATCTCTAAACTGGCTTGTAATGATCTCAACTCATGTACCATAGACAAAGGAGTAACCCGTAGAGTTGCCATAGTCTTGCGACTTAAGGCGTCAGCCACAACATTAGCTTTCCCTAGCTGATAGTCTATTAGACAATCATAGTCTTTTATCAACTCTAACCATCTCCTCTGTCTCAAATTCAACTCTTTCTGGGTGCCCAAATACTTCAAACTCTTATGATCTGTGTAGATGTAGCATTTCTCCCCATACAAATAGTGCCTCCAGATCTTAAGAGCAAACACAATGGCTGCAAGCTCCAAGTCATGTGTCGGATAATTTCTCTCATGCAATTTTAGCTGGCGTGATGCATAGGTAATGACATTCCGATCTGGCATCAACACACAACCAAACCCATTGTGAGAAGCATCGCTGTAAACTGTATATTCTTTACCCGGTGTAGGTAAAGTCAGGACTGGAGCCTCAGTCAAACATCTCTTCAATTCATCAAAACTCTGCTGGCATTTGTTCGTCCACTGAAATTTCACATCCTTTCTAAGCAGCTTGGTCAATGGAGATGCCAACATGGAGAATCCCTTCACAAATCGACGGTAGTATCTAGCTAACCCCAGAAAACTGTGAATCTCTGTGATATTTCTGGGTGGCTTCCAATTAAGGACAACTTCAATTTTACTTGGATCTATCTTGATGCCCTTTTCTGATACTACATACCCCAAAAAGGATATCTCCTTCAGCCAAAATTCACATTTCGACAATTTGGCGTATAGCTGTTTCTCCCTCAAAGTCTGCAGTACAATCCGTAGATGTCTATCATGCTCTTTTGCATTCCTCGAGTAAACCAATATATCATCGATAAATACTACAACAAACTGGTCGAGGTATGGTCTGAAGATAGTGTTCATCAGATCCATAAAAGCAGCCGGAGCATTAGTTAACCCGAATGGCAAGACCAAGAACTCATAATGGCCATAACGGGTTCTGAAGGCAGTTTTAGAAATACTCTGCTCTTGTACTTTCAGCTGATAATAACCTGATCTCAGGTCAATTTTGGAGAACATAGCTTCACTGATCAAACAAGTCATCAATGCGGGGCAATGGGTATCTGTTCTTTATTGTCACCTTATTCAACTGCCGATAGTCAATGCATAACCAGAGAGTGCCATCCTTCTTCTTTACAAACAATACTGGCACTCCCCAAGGTGACACACTAGGGCAGATGAAGCCCTTGTCAAGCAACTCTTGCAACTGTACTTTCAATTCTTTTAGTTCCGCTGGTGCCATTCTGTATGGTGTTATGGAGATTGGGTCCACACCAGGCATAACATCAATTTCAAACTGCACTTCTCTTTCTGGAGGTAATCCTGGCAATTCATCAGGAAATACATCCGAAAAGTCACATCTGATAGGAATGTCCTCGGTCTTTGGACTATCCACTTGGGTGTCTATCACATGTGCCAAGTACGCCTCACACCCTTTCCTAATCATTTTTCTAGCCAGTGCAGCAGAATGATGTTTGAAGGTAATAAATGCCTCTCCCCATGTATTACCACATCACCGTACAGAGGGAGACCAAAAGTGATTTTGATCTCTGATCCAATCATCGCATGATGCCTGGCTAACCAATCCATGCCCAAGATAATATCATAATCTCTGAAGGGCATTTCAATCAAATCAGACAGAAAAGTGTGTCCTTGGATCACCAAAGGACAATCCCTATATAATTTATTTACCCTGACCTCCTGGCCTAATGGACTAGTTACTAGCACATCATAATCCATTGGTACACATTGGATAGCAGTAGAACACATCACATTAGCATTAACATACGAATGTGTGGAGCTAGGATCAAATAACACATGTACATCTTGGTCAAGGATGGAGAAAATACCAGCTACTATGTTTGATGTTTTAGCTTCCTCCCTCTGACGCATGGTATACACTCTGACTGGTGCGCCACTGGATGCTGGCTGGTTAATAGTGCTTTGACTTTTAGGAGTGTTACTAGGACCCCTACCTCTGCCTCTACCTCTACCAACTGACTGTGACCCTCTAGGTGCAAAGACTTGGACTGATCCTTCAGATGTAGCAGAAGGTCCAGACCGGCATGGACTAGTACAATCCTTAGCGAAATGTCTGCTCCCTCCACAGTTAAAACATGCACCGGTGGCCTTGAAACACACCCCTCCGTGTGTTCTACCATAAGTTTCACACTTCCGTACTGATAGGGCTCCTCGGGGTGCCTGTTGGGTCTGCTGACCAGACCGGGGTGGTCTTTGGCCAGAGAATCTGCCTCTTCTAGATCTACGGGAGCTGGATCCCCCAAACTGTTTCCTCTTCTCAGAACCACTCTCAGGTACTTGTCCAGTAGTCTTTTCAGTCTTCTCTTTCTCTTGTGTACCCTTCTTCACTGCCCCTTCTGATTCTATCTTTTCCAATTCTAGGGCTTGTGAGATCAATTCAGTGAAATTCTGATGTCGAAAACCCACAACTTGCATTCTCAGATTCGGCCTTAACCCGGACTCAAACCTCTTACATCTGTCTTTGGGGGTGGAGACTAAGCTTCCAGCGTAGTGGCTCAGTCAAGAGAAGTCTCTCTCATATTCTGTTATGGTTCTGTCCCCTTGTTTCAAACTCAAGAATTCTTGTAACTTCATATCCACATATGCATCGAGGACCCACTTCTATCGAAACTCCCTCAAAAAGTCTGACCAAGTAAGGACTGGAGGTTCTACCAGGCTGTGGGGGATGGTCTTTCACCATTCATATGCATCCCATCAGAGAAGAGATACTGAATATTCAAATTTTAATTCTTTAGTACAATGCAGCTTTCTGAAAACCCGTTCCATTCTTTCCAACCACTGTTCTGCCTCCAGTGGATCCACAATGCCCTTAAACTCGGTGGCCCCAAATTTCATAAATTTTTCATATTACCGAGCTGAGGGCTGTGGTTGTGTTATAGGTGCTTGCATCTGAGCTTAGGGTGGCACATTTCCCACCATTTGCTAGAAAAACACAGCCATCTGCTGTGCAAACTGAGCAGGGAACTACGGTGTTGGAGTAGGAGCTGGAGTAGCTGACCCACTCACGTTCTGGAGTGCTGGGGCTTCCACTTGAACCTCAACCTCAATAGATTGTTTCACGGAATGATCTCCTTCTTCCATTCTGTTTTCCCAAAATTTCTACTTCCTGAGATCAAACACAAGGAGGTTGACCTCCGTTAGTGCATATTCATGATGTAAATATGTCATATGTATCAATTGAAGACACTTGAGCAGTTGTACTTGTCAAAGAAATAGTCACATGCATAGTCAAAATTTATTGTAAAACCATGCTCTGATACCACTTAAACATGTCACACCTTACACCTCTGTAAGACATAACATGATCCTGTAGACTACCTAATGAACTACCGAACTTCACCTACCGATAACTAATTAATGATCAATGCCGCATTGTACACCACGACAAAGCAATCTACAACCCCATTAATCGAAATCAATGAGGGAGGTGGCTAGCTAGCTAATGAGTACTCATCCGATCTACAACCTCAACTGGTAAACCAGAGAGGGAGGAAAAATAATCGATCTCACCCCATAAATGGAGGAGGAGTAATGTGATGCTGTCATGCTAAGTGTGAACACAAAATCAATTCAAAACACTATTCAAATAATTAATGAGAAATCCAATAAATTTCCAAAGTCATAGTTTCATTCACAAGGTGGCAACACAATTTATGATTAACATCAAATTTTTCATAAATTATACTAAATCAATTTTTCAATGACAAAATGCTCAAATAAGGTTTATTGTGCACAAACCTGACGTGAGTCACCTCTAGGCCTTGACTCAGTCTCTCAGCCCTTCCAAGTCTTTTTCAGTTGAAACACACAGTTTCACAGTGTTTCAGTACCATAACTTAGCATAAATCCAAAAATAAATTTAACTTCACTTTTACCTAGCTTATATCTGCTAAACTCGACGTTCTTTAAAATTTGTGTTTTGGGGTTATTATTCACTGCACTATTCAAGTCAAATTGTTGACTTTCTAAGGCTTAATAGGTATGGGAACTCCAACTTTACCCACATACCACATTTTGGTCACCAAACTTGTTGGTTTTGGTCATTTTCTCAAAACTTAAGTCTTTTAGGCAAAATTGCCAATTTTCAGTTTTGGAGTCCTAAGTTGCACTATTCTATTGGTCATTTTACTGTTGGAATTTGGCAAAACTTCCTCCACAAAAAATGTTCCCTAATGTCTTAAGTTTATTCTCCTTTTTGAATCACCCCAATTGGAGTTTTGTAGCTCAAGTTATGGCCATTTGAACCATGGCTGCCGGATTGGATTCAACCTAGAATTTTGGGCAATTTTTGGTGCTGGCAGTTTTAGGTCACCAAATTGGGGTGGCCAAATGACTTGGTTAATGGCATAATTTGGGTTTGTGTTCTTCATGAAAGTTTTATGTCTATATCTCATTTAACCACTGGTAAAATTTCAGGTCATTTAGACCTTCCTAGCTCAAGTTATGACTAAATGAACAAATACTATTCATTTGGTCAGTTTATATAGGGCAGCCAGCAATTTTCTAACTTTGGTCAATTTGTTCACTAGGTTTTGGTCACTTTTTGGGCATGCTTCCTAAATGAAAATTGTGTCATTTAGTGTCTATTTTCATTCCTAATTGGTCTCATACCAATTGGACTTGTAAAATTTCATTTTTGATCCCTCAAAGGCAACTTGGTCATGCTGCCAGCAGCATGACCACACTCAATCCGAATTTGGCCTTAACTCCAACCATTCCAACACACTTCATTTGGTCACAAATGACCATTTCTCACTTTACATTAGGTCAAAGACATCATTCAACCATTTCTCACATTTTTGGTCTCTAAACCCTAAGTGTCCAAACCTTAAACACACTAAATTATTTCATTTAACCAATTCAATGCAAATCAATGTCATTAGCACATCCATATAAGCTTGCCTACCATATTAAATTCAATCAAAACTCAAACATATGCATAGTAACCCTAGTTGGCCAAATTTTCAGTTTGGTCCTTCACAAATGTTTTTATTTCATTTTAAGTTAAGATCTAAGTTACCTACACCAAGAACACAAATATTAAACATAAATTTTCAATTTAAATTCACTAACCTTAAACTTTGAATTTCAATCTTCAATTCCACTCCTCTTTCCTTCCTTCTTTCTTGCTCAATCCTCTTCTCAAGTGACTAAAACAAGTTTTTATGTAGTAATAATGGGAGAAATTGGGGTTTAGTAGGGATTTAAGAGCTTGAAGCAAGCTTTAATGGAGTTTTAACAATGGAGATGTGAGGGAGAGGGAAGTGACGGGTTGAAGAAGACTTTTGTGTTTTATTTTTGGTTTTTTTATTAGTTCTTTAATTTAATTCTTAGTTCTGAAATTTTCTTTTCTCCGATTTTATTTGACAGTTAGGTCAGGAGTCAGCTCTCGGGGTCAATTGACCAAATTGCCCCTCGTCGGTTCAACCCAGTTTGTAAATAATTCAATATTTCTTCTGGCTCCCTGACCTAATTATTTGACTGGCTTAATAGTTCTTTTTCGTGATTTTCTCTTTTCCACTGTGTTTATAATGGTCCTAAGGACCGCGACGTCACATTTTACTATTCGGAATTTGAGTTTAAATCGACTTCGCAGTCGTTCCCGAGAAGGTCACCCATCGTTGTGACTCTCGGCTCGTTTAACTTCTTATGTTCTATTTTTCTTGTTTATACTGAACTAATTAACAATTACTAATTATTTGTGTTTATGGCTTCTCTAGTTGTCTTAAGTGTGGTTCTAATCTCCTTAATTATCCGGACCAACTCCGGTCACCGGAACAGTGAAATATACCAAGCTATACAAATGGGGGTATTACAGTAAACTTTATTACTAATTGGGTGGCCATGGCATGCTATGCTAGGTGTTAACCATGGTCTATGAGGTGCATAAAATGATTTAGAGAAATTATTTATGGTAAGAAAGAGTTCTGATGATATTAAGAGTTGATATCATATCTCATTGCCAATTAGTGATGAGCCTAGTAAGTCACACATATACACAAGTTATCACCTAATTAAATATGATTTAATTAATTAATTAAAGAGTTTAATTGATTAATTAAATAGGTTTGGTTTGTAATTAGATTGCAAAGTCCCTCGCATGACTTGAAACCAAATCTAGATTATTGGATGTATAGTATAAGTTAAATTTATATTTAAAGTATTTAAATATGAATTTAATTAATGAAAAATTAATTAATAAAGATTAATTAATTAATTAATTTATATTTGATATAAATTAATTAGAAGAAGAGAAATAATTATTTTGGGTTAAGAACTCAAAATTAAGACACAGGGGCATTTTGGTCATTTCACAGGGTGACATGTGGCACCATGAGATGGTGACACATGGCATTACACATAAGCTTGTCAAATGTTTTTTAATCATGTAAGATGATTAAAATCAAGATTAAATATAGGTTTGACACTTGGCACAATGTGATTGGGTCACTTAAACCTAGAGCTAATTAAAGGGTGACATGTGGCAAGGGTATAATGTGTTAACCTAGCTATATAAGTGTTGTTATGAGAAAAAAAAAAAACACAAGTAGTAGCCACTCCTTTGTGCTGCCACCTTGGTGTGAAATTCTCTCCTCTTCTTCTTCTTCTCTCATCAATCCAAGAGATTAGAAAAATAATCTCTTGAATTAAGAACACCAGAAAATTGTTTCTATTGTCCTGTTTACATCTCTAATCTTTTAAAAGGCAGAACTTGATTTTCTAATTAATAGAAAAAGCTTTAGAAGTTGTTCAAGGGCTGCCATAGGTGTTCTTAGTGTGGACAAGCTAGGGGAACAACATCTGGTGTCCTAAAGACGAATCTCAAAGGCGCAAATACACTATAGTGCATCAAGAGGTTAGTGTGTTTGTTCTTGATTTAATCTAGGGTTCTAAAATTAATCTGATTAATTCTAAAATCTTAAATGGTAAATACAGATCCAAAAATATATTAAAAGTGTTTTAATATGTTGTTTATCATTGAAATCAAATAGATAAAAATAAATCTTGCATGAAGCATGTGACCCTAGGTGAAAATTTTTGGTATAAACTTGTTTTTTTCATGCTTTCACTCCTTCAATTGGTATCAGAGCCACTATATTTGCCATTTAGATTGTTGATTATATGATTTAATTGTGTGTTTTGATCATGAGATGATTTATCCATTGCTGGTTGCAATGGAGGTGTGGCGGCATGCTTGAAAAACACCATCAATGGTGCGCATGGTTTGGCTTCCATGGGTGGTTCAAGGTTTGGCTTTAATTATGCAATTGTTGTATGATCTAAGGCCTATTCTTTGACTAATTAAAGTGTTTAATTAGTAGTTTTAATCACACAATTAAATTATGATTCAAATCAGAATTTTAAAAATTATTTGAATGTGATTCAAATCTGAATTTTAAAAGTTGTTTGAATGTGATTCAAATCTGAATTTTTAAAGTTGTTTGAATCATATTCAAATCTGAATTTTTAAAGTTGTTTGAATAATATTCAGATTTGATTTTTTAAAAAATGTTTGAATGTGATTCAAATCTAATTTTTTAAGAAATGTTTGAATGTGATTCAAATCTGAATTTTTTAAGGTTGTTTGAATGTGATTCAAATATGAATTTTTAAATTTGTTTGAATGAGATTCAAATCTGAATTTTTAAATTTATTTGAATCATATTCAAATCTGGATTTTTAAGTTGAATATGAGATATTCAATTTAATTTAAGTATGTATATTTTATTTAATTGTTAAATAGGGATATGCATGATGGATGATCATGGACTATAAAAGACCAATGTGATTGGATTTATTTCTTTTATGTTTCTTTGGGATTGTAAATTAATTAATTTATTTTAATTTATTTTGGGCATGTATTATTAAGTTTGTAATAATTTTTGGGTTGTAATTTTATTTATTTAAGTTCTTGTAAATTCGCCTTGGTATGCTAAGGATTACTATTGGATTGTAAGTTCTTGTAATATTGGATTGCAAGAAGTTCAAGGAGGTCAAGAGCATTGGTAGGACCAGTGGGAGGAATTCAAGATCAAGTGTTGATTATGTACTCCTTCAGCAACTCTTGTAAAATGAATGAATGAAATGCACTTAGGAATGCCCTGATTCAATTCTTGGTGGCTCAGAATTGAATCCCTTAGAAAGTCCATGATCATACCATATTTATTTATTGTCCATGAATGAATGAGATGTATGTGAATGTATGCAGTATGTGATATAAGCATGCTAAATGAATAATGTGCAAAGTGAGACCTTAATAGTAATTAGGATGACCATAAAATCTTCCAAACAAATGATTAAGTTGAAAAATGCTATAATTAAAGTAATTATAACATGGGCCTTCCATTGAGGCAATTATTTTAAGAAATTTTAAATACTTACATAAGATGCAATTAATTACTTGCATAAGATGCAATTAATTTAAGAGATTTTCTTAAGAATAGTTGTTAAGCATGATATGTTGTAAATATGTAAATGGTTTGGTGGCCAATATTGGATGTACTTGAGGACATTAAAATTATTTGCATAATTATTGGCTCAATGGGATCAACTTAACTAATGCAAGATAAGTCAATAATGGATGTACCTGAGATTTTGAGCATTAGGGGCTAGGTAAAGGATTGAACATTACATGAGATGTGATGGGTAAGGAGTTGCTCACTTATAGTTTATTGTAAATCCAATAATGGATGTACCTAAGGATGATCAATAGAATTATAAGAATTCAATCACCCACTAGAAATCCATCCAACTAGGATTTCCGTTTTCTACTTTGGAAGTGTAGGATTCGCTAAGTTAGTGGGAGGACCAATTTGATTAAAAGACCATAATCATTTTGGTTAATTACATGATACATTTACTAATTAATCTGGTTATTTTCTACAGTTAATTTTCTGATAATAATGAGCACAGAACAACCACCACCATCCAATATCCTTGTAAGCATACTTAATCGCAATAGGTTGATAGGACCTAATCTCTCTGATTGGCTAAGAAATTTGAAACTTGTCCTGAACCTTGAACATATAGGATATGTTCTAGACTCAAATGTTCCTGGTTCCTTACCTCCAGAGGCCACCCAAGAGGAACATGAAACTTTGGATAAGTGGAAGGAGCATGTTATGAGAGCTAAGTGTTACATGCTTGCTTCTATGAGTAATGGGTTACAGAAGCAGCATGAGAACATGCAGAGTGTGAGTGAGATCCTCCTTCACCTACAAGAGTTATATGGTGAGCACAGCAGGAACGCTATGTATGAGATATATAGGCAGCTGTTCTGCATGAGGATGTCTGAGGGACAGAATGTTGGGGATCATGTCCACAAGATGATTCGGCTGATTGAGCAGTTGGAACATCTTGACTTCAACATGGATTTCCAACTACAGATGGATTTGATCCTTCAGTCCCTTCCTGAGTCTTTTGGGAATTTTGTGACAAATTTCCATATGACTAAACAGGAATGCACCTTGGCTAGTTTACTCAACATGCTGGTTATTACCCAAAAGAATATACCAGGCAATAAAGGAAAAGAGGTAGCTTTGATGATTGCATCTTCTTCTACTGGAAAGTCCAACAAGAAGAAGGGTAATAAGAAAAAGAAACCTTAGATTCCTGGTCCTTCTAAGAAAATAGCTAAACAGAAAGGGAAGACTAAAGCTGATGGAGGCAAAAGAAAGTGTTTCCACTGCCAGAAGGATGGGCACTGGAAAAGGAACTGCCCAGAGTATCTTGTAACACCCCTAAGTTCGGTAGTGCGTTCTGCTGTTCCGGTGACCAGTGCTGTCCGGACAGCTAGGATGCCTAGAACTACACTTCAATGTGAGTGAGGAGACATAAAATAATGAAATACAAGAAAAGAAAATGCAAGAAAAACAAAGGAAAAATCATAGCAAAGAAATGTAACCAAGTTAAGCGAGCCGGGAAACCTAGCGATGGGTGACCGCACCGGGAAGTCACGGCGTGGACCGTTGACTGGCCCTGGACTGCGGGGAACCCTGGAAAACATTTTTAGGACTTAAATAGAACCTTATTTGAAGAATAAATATCATTAGAAAGATCAAAGAAAAATTAAATAATTAGTACAAAGAAAAGTGAGAAATCGAAAAACAGACAAAACCCGGTAATACCGAAAAATCGGTAATGCCACCTGAACAAGGGCATTATGGTCATTTGACATCCCGAAGTGTGTTTTGACCTAAATGTCCATTAAAATAAATAATATTACACTTAGAAAATGAAATGAAAAGTTAATTTGGTGGTACCTAAAGTAAATAGCTAAAATCAAGGGTTTAATGTGGGATTAAGTGAAAGTTTAGCTTAAAATATGATTTAATTTTTTAGTGGACCACTAAGAACATTAAAATGATTAAATATACTTATAAGTGGGCAGATTATTCCCACTCAAAGGTCATCTTCCTCATTTGGATTCAAGTTGCCGAATTGAAGAAAATGGAAACCACCATGGCCATTTTTCATGCAAGCTCTCTTAACTCTCCATTTTCAACTCCAATCTCTTAGGTTCCTTCATGAAAAATGGTCTACACATCACAAGGAAGATATTGATACCAAATTTGAGAAGTTTGGTGAAGGTTTAGCAAGTTACAATTAAAGGTAAGTTTACATGTTTGAGAATTCCTTTGTTAAACTTTATGTTCATGTTATGGGTATTAGTTTTGTGAAGGAAATTTTAAAGTTTAAATAGTTATTGAGATAGCCATTTTTGGACAGCCATGGGGTCACGCATTTAGTGATTTATTATGCATATAATTGATGAGAAATAATGTTGATCATGGTGATTTAATATCCTAGTGAATTATTTCACATATATATGTTGATTTATGCACTTGGATGGGAATTGGTAAATTGTAGGGCACTTTGATGTTGGAGGACAATTTTTGGCAGCTTGGAAAACTTGAGTAAATGTATGTACTCATGGAAGTGTAGGCAGAATATTGACCTAGAAGGATTGATGGATATGTATGGAGATTGATATTGTAAAGTGTATATAAGATTTGTAATGGTTAGGTGTGTATGTAATGGTACTTAGAACTTGTAAATATGAATTATATTTGGTGTGTTGAGGGTAATTGTAATCTGCCCAAAGTAGTGTTAAGGTAAAGTAGAATATGCTTTTGGTAATGTACCAAAACAGATTGGTAGGGAAGTGAACAAATTGCAAGGTAAATGTGTGTTTGAATTGGGATTTGAAAGACATATAGAGGGCAGTGTGCAAATAGACCAATAAGTTTAAATGTGTAACCTCAATTGGTATGAGACCAATTGGAGGTGAAACTAGGCACAAAATTTGCCAACTTTCATTGAGAAAACATACCAAAATTCTGCTTGCAAGGTGACCTAAGAAAATGACCAATTCGGATTAGGTGCAATTAGGACCTGAAAAATGACCAATTGGGCAGCAGTGAGTGTTTAGGCCATAACTCACTCAAACCAGGTCCAATTGACCTGAAATTTTGACCAAGAATAGTTAAGACCCATACCTACAAGTCTTATGAAGACACAAAAGCCCAGAAATGACCATAAGCAAGTCAAACAACTTGCACAAGTTCGGGTCCAGAAACTGGCCGAACCAGAGTTGACCAAATTGACCTAAAATTGACCTAAAATGGTACCATTTGACCAGCAGTAGTATAATGACCATAACTTGGTCTAATTAACTCGGATTGACCTAAAATTTTGCACCGCGGTCCATAAGACATAGATCTACAAGTTTGTAGTTTCGACTGAGACCCGAAAATCGAGGGAACTAGATCGTCCGGCTAGGTCAAACCAGTGTCCCGGAATCTAGCAATTTGCATTAAAATGCACTAAACAAGGAAATGACTTTGGTAAAACGTACCAAACCTAAAACCCTATCGAATGTGACATATTAACGACATTAAAACCTAATTTACCTAAAACGCAACGAGGGTCGGTATATTAGGTGATTAAGTGAATAATTGAGTTCAGTGCATTATTTACTAAACACCATCGATAGAGACAGTTTAATTTGGTACTGAAACACTTCAAATTGTGTTTCTCAGTTAACAAGGACTCAGCAAAAGGGAAAGAAATACTGAGTCAGGACCAGGAGACAAATATCAGAGGTTTGTGCACAACGGTTATTTCTTTTGAATTTTTCAATTGAAATAAATTATGACTATTGTACATTATTATTTTAAATTGTGTTTGTGCACAACTAGTTTTCAACAGATTTTGTTCTGAATAATATTTCATATGATAAATTGTATATTATTGTTTTAAATTGTAATTGTGCACAATATTTATTTCTTTTGAATTATTTTCAATTGAAATAAATTATGACTATTTGTATATTATTGTTTTAAATTGTGGAAATGTGTTTGGTGGACACTTATTGATTGAAAAACATTGTGAATGGTTTGAAACTGTGAAAAATTATTTGAATGATATTGATGGATACTTATTGATTGAAAAGCACTGTAAATGGTTTTTGTGGAAATTGAAGTGGATTACGAATTGTGTTGCCATTTTGTGAATGAAATTATAACTTTGGAAATTTATTGGATTCTTACGGATCATTTGAATAAAATGTTTGGAATTGCTTTGACTCGCAATTGGCATGACACTGATACTATTTCCTCCTCCATTAATGGGGTGAGTGTGATGATTCCTCCCTCATTGACTTATCAGTCTGGGGTGAGTATGATTGTGTTCCTCCCTCTTGACTTCCCAGTCTGAGGTAAGTATGGATGAGTTCTCATTATATAGCTAGCTTCCTCCCTCATTGATTTCGATTATTGGGGTGAGTATGTCTTGTCGTGGTGTACAACACGGCATATATGGAAAAATTTGTGTCATGACCTAAATTGTGTTATTGATTGGCAACATTGTATTATTCAGTTATTTGATCGAATTATGTTAATGATTTGCAAAACGATATTATTCAGTTATTTGATCGAGTTGTGTTATTGATTTGCAAAATGGTATTATTCAGTTATTTGATCAAATTGTGTATGAATTGGCAATACGGTATTCTTAAGCTATTTGACTAAATTGTGTTATTATGAATTTTGATAATTTGTGAATTGGAGTTTATATTCCTTATGACATTCATTGTCTTGAATTTAACTATGGTTTTAAGTATCCACTATTGATATGATTTATGAATTGTGATTTAAAATTTGTATTTGGTTAATGTTGTGCACCACTGAGACATTGTCTCAATGATAGCTTTATTCTATTGTCGCGCAGTAGAGAGACAGAGCGGCAGACTAGGTCATTAGTACCGCCAGCGAGAGATTTTGGGTATAGTGAGTATACCACATGTGGCATTTTGTACTGTAATGTATATTCACTGTATGTATATTTTGTTCTTGATTTTGAGCGATTGTAAATTTAAGTTGTCTGATAAAGTTGTAAAATAATTATGAGTTATTTGGCTTGTAAAAATTGTGTTATATTTTTGTATCTTAGTCTTTGAAAATCACTGTGGATTTGACTTGAGAAATGTGTTGTGTTGATAAAAATGTTGGAGTTGAGATTTGAAAATATATTGAAGTGCTTTTTACAGGTTTTCTGAAGAACTGTTTTGTCCAAAATACAAATGGCACTTTGCCAAAATTTTTACAGATATTCCAAATAAATCAAATGAGTTAGTTATTTCACTTCAGTTCACCAAAGTCTTTCACACCTGTAAATAGTGCTCACCACTGTAAAAGAAGTAAGAAAAGTTTTTAAAATCCCTTGTAGTGTATTTAATGGATTATCAGTAGACGGAGTTGGTAATTCATTAGGTATACTATGGGATCATGTTATGCCTTACAGAGGGGTAGGGTGTGACATATCTTGCTTCTCTGAAGGACAAGAAGGATAGACCTTCGAAAGGTATGTCCATATCTTGTTATTTAGATTCTGATGATACTCATAGTTCATCTACAGCTTGGGTTTTAGATACTGATGCCAGTTCTCACATTTCTAATGATATGCAGGAACTAGCAAATAGTAGCAGCTTGCGTTCTCAAGATGTTAGAGTCCGGATTGGCAATGGCTCAATTGTTGAAGCTTTAGCCATAGGATCTAAATCTTTTTACATGTTTGGACATGTTTTGTGTTTGGATAATATTTTATATGTACCTGATACTTTTAAGAACATTATTTCTATATCTAGTTTGACTGGAAATGGCTATGAATTTCAGTTCACAGATGATGTTTGCAATATTTATTTTGGAAATAAATATGTTGGTTCGGGTTATATGAATGATGGTCTTTATTATTTGGATAATAATGAAAACACAAAATGAATGCAAGTGATCTAAATGAATGCAATGCCATAGTGAAAATCAACTCAAGTTCAAAATATATTTGGCACTTAAGGTTATGTCATGTTGCAGAAGATAGGATTACAAAATTGGAAAAAATGGGGATTCTATTCTCATTGGGCTCTAAGCCTACTCCAACTTGTGAATCTTGCCTTTAGGGAAAAATGACTAGATCACCCTTTGTTGGACAAGGGCTAAGAGCTGAAAATATTTTGGAGCTGATACATAGTGATGTATGTGGTCCATTTAAAGATATGGCTAGAGGGGGCTTTCATTATTTTATTACCTTTGCTGATGATACATCAAGGTTTGGGTATTTGTATTTGATGAAATACAAACATGAATCCTTTGAAAAGTTCAAAGAATTTAAATTTGAAGTAGAAAATCAAACAGGAAAGAGTATTAAAGCTCTTCGATCAGATCGTGGAGGAGAATATTTGAGTACTGAATTTGATGAATATTTGAGAGAGCATGGCATTGTTTCCCAGCTGACTCCTCCAGGAACGCCACAGCTGAATGGTGTATCTGAAAGGAGAAATCGTACCTTATTGGATATGGTACGTAGTATGATGAGCTATACTGATATGCCAATCTCCTTTTGGGGATTTGCATTAGAATCAGCTTTGTATATTCTGAATAGGATTCCATCAAAATCAGTTTCTTCCACACCTTATGAGATATGGCATGGAAGAAAACCAAGTCTTAAGCATGTTAAGATTTGGGGTTGTCCAGCTTATATCAAAAAGCTGAACACTGATAAATTTGAAACCAGATCAGGAAAGGGTCGATTTGTTGGATATCCAAAGGATAGTTTTGGATATTATTTGCCTACATCACAAAAGGTTGTGGTGAGTAGAGATGCCACATTTCTTGAACAACAGTTTGTTCAAGAAGGAGGCAAAGAAAGGCAAATAGAGTTGGAATTAGAGAATTTTGACCAACCAACAGATCAGATGGATATAGATCCATCTAGTCAACCTACACCCGTTAATGAAACATCTACAGCTATTCCTCGTAGAGCAACCAAGGTATCTCATCCACCAGTGAGATATGGTTTCCTTCATGAAGAAGAACAAGAGTTGTCTACTCATGAAGAAGTAGATCATGGAGATGATCCACTTACCTATGAAGAAGCTATATCAGATATAGACTCTTCAAAATGGATTGATGCTATGAAATCTAAAATTGATTCCATGTATAAGAATCAAGTTTGGGATCTTTTTGACCCACTTGAAAGTATTGTACCTATAAGGAACAAATGGGTTTTCAAGAAGAAATTTGGTTCTGATGGAAAGGTAGAGACCTATAAGGCAAGGCTAGTAGCGAAAGGGTTTCACCAAAGGCAAGGAATTGACTATGAGGAGACTTTCTCGCCTGTTGCCATGCTTAAATCAATTAGGATTCTATTGGCAATAGCTGCATACTATGATTATGAGATTTGGCAGATGGATGTCAAAACAGCTTTTCTCAATGGATACATTGATGAAAACATTTTCATGGAACAACCTAGGGGTTTTGAATCCCAAGATGGTTCTAAGGTATGCAAGCTAAAGCGATCCATTTATGGATTGAAACAAGCTTCGAGGAGTTGGAACATCCGTTTTGATGAAGCCATTAAATCCTTTGGTTTTATCAAAAATGAGGATGAGCCATGTGTATATAAGAAGGTTAGCGATAGTGCTATCACTTTCCTTGTCTTATATGTGGATGACATACTGTTGATGGGTAATGACATAGGTATGTTGACAACTGTAAAGGTATGGTTGTCAAATACATTCTCCATGAAATACTTATGGGAGGCAACCTATATTCTTGAGATTCGCATCTATAGAGATAGAGCGAAAAGAATAATTGGTTTATCCCAAAGTCTATACTTGGAAAAGGTGTTAAAGAGGTTTAACATACTTGATTCCAAGAGAGGATTGTTACCAGTGAGACATGGTATCCATCTTTCTAAAGAGATGTCTCCAAAGACACCTGAAGAAAGAGATAAAATGGTTAGGATTCCTTATGCTTCGGCTATTGGAAGTTTAATGTATGCAATGTTGTGTACTAGGCCGGATATCGCATATGCTGTTAGTTTGACTAGCAGGTATCAATCCAATCCAGGTTTGGAACATCGATAGTCACAAGAATATCCTTAAGTACTTGAGAAGAACTAAGGATTTATTCTTGATCTATGGAGGTGGAGACTTGCAATTGGATGGTTATACTGATTCTGATTTCCAATCAGATATCGATGATAGAAAGTCTACCTCTGGGTATGTGTTTATTTATAATGGAGGTGCAGTCAGTTGGAAGAGTTCCAAACAGAGCACAACTGCAGATTCCACTACCGAGGCTGAGTATATTGCTGCATTAGATGCTGCAAAGGAAGCTATTTGGATAAAGAAGTTCGTGACAAAACTTGCAGTAGTTCCTTCCATTGAGTCAGCAGTTCCACTACACTGTGACAACAATGGAGCAGTCATACAGGCGAAGGAACCCAGGTCTCACCAGAAATCCAAACACATAGAAAGGCGCTACCACATTATCGGAGAAATAGTTGGGCGAGGCGATGTAGCTATGCAGAAAATAGCATCAGCTGAAAATCCAGCTGATCTATTCACTAAGCCTTTGTCACAGGCACAGTTAGACCGACATCTTGAGAAGATGGGTCTAAGATATTATAATGAATGGCTCTAGTGTTAGTGGGAGATTGTTAGTAGTATGCCCTATAGCATATCATTCAGTATGTATATTGTACATGTTTTTATTAATAAAAGGCATTTCCACTTTTCCATTTACATAATATATTTATTTGTAATAGAAAAGGTCCATTGATATTTTGTTAGAAATTCTATTCTTAAGTTGTTAAGAATATGAGTGACAGTATTTCTAGTACAAAGTATCATAAATAGGTTCACAATCGAGGATACTTCATAATAAGGACATGACTTATCCAGAAAGATTGTATTCATGTTTGTTCCCAAGTTATTTATATGAGATATAAATAAGATGGGATGGTGAGTCTCATGCCATATGACAAACATGATAGGCACTTATAAATGATAAGTAGGCCGAACTAGTGACACTTATGACAAGCACATGGAGTTTACTCTTGTCAATGTTTTGTCATAAATCATATCAGTGCATATAGTCTTTAGACATGAGATAGCATAGTTATCTTGTATATAGGTAGTTTGAGTTTGATACTGCTTTAATACTTGTACTGTGTATGGGTATATGGGCATGTGTTAGCACCTACTAGTTATATTTGGAGATAGGTGTTAATCAAGATGGAATCTGTTCCTCTAAGTAAATAGAGATAAACTCCTATGTTCATTTAGTTATTCTTAATGTTTCAAGTTCTTGGCCAGGACAGATAGATTTAATCAGAAAAGAGTTTCTGATGAGAAAATATTTTTAATCAAGAACTGGAATTAAAAGAGAGCATAATATTCAGAGCAAATGGAGTTTGACATAAACCATGACTCCAACTTGAGTTGGGATTTTGTAACAGAGAGATTCCAGTGCATGGTAACATATGATTATAGGTTCATTTAAGGTAAACCTTATTACTAATTGGGTGGCCATGGCATGCTATGCTAGGTGTTAACCATGGTCTATGAGGTGCATAAAATGATTTAGAGAAATCATTTATGGTAAGAAAGAGTTCTGATGATATTAAGAGTTGATATCATATCTCATTGCCAATTAGTGATGAGCCTAGTAAGTCACACACATACACAAGTTATCACCTAATTAAATATGATTTAATTAATTAATTAAAGAGTTTAATTGATTAATTAAATAGGTTTGGTTTGTAATTAGATTGCAAAGTCCCTCGCATGACTTGAAACCAAATCTAGATTATTGGATGTATAGTATAAGTTAAATTTATATTTAAGGTGTTTAAATATGAATTTAATTAATGAGAAATTAATTAATAAAGATTAATTAATTAATTTATATTTGATATAAATTAATTAGAAGAAGAGAAATATTTATTTTGGGTTAAGAACTCAAAATTAAGACGCAGGGGCATTTTGGTCATTTCACAGGGTGACATGTGGCACCATGAGATGGTAACGCATGGCATTATACATAAGCTTGCCAAATGTTTTTTAATCACGTAAGATGATTAAAATCAAGATTAAATATAGGTTTGACACTTGGCACAATGTGATTGGGTCACTTAAACCTAGAGCTAATCAAAGGGTGACCTGTGGCAAGGGTTTAATGTGTTAACCTAGCTATATAAGTGTTGTTATGAGAAAAAAAAAACACAAGTAGCAGCCACTCCTTTGTGCCGCCACCTTGGTGTGTAATACTCTCCTCTTCTTCTTCTTCTCTCATCAATCCAAGAGATTAGAAAAACAATCTCTTTAATTAAGAACACCAGAAATTGTTTCTAGTGTCCTGTTTACATCTCTAATCTTTTAAAAGGCAGAACTTGATTTTCTAATTAATAGAAAAAGCTTTAGAAGCTATTCAAGGGCTGCCATAGGTGTTCTTGGTGTGGACAAGCTAGAGGGACAACATCTGGTCTCCTGAAGACGAATCTCAATGGCGCAAATACACTATAGTGCATCAAGAGGTTAGTGTTTTTGTTCTTAATTTAATCTAGGGTTCTAAAATTAATCTGATTAATTCTAAAATCTTAAATGACAAATACAGATCCAAAAACATATTGAAAGTGTTTTAATATGTTGTTTATCATTGAAATCAAATAGATAAAAATAAATCTTGCATAAAGCATGTGACTCTAGGTGAAAATTTTTGAATTCAATGGTATAAACTTGTGTTTTTCACGCTTCCGCTCCTTCATGATGATAGGAAGAATCACATCAATTAAAAAGCATAATCAGTTAGTGAGGCAGTGGAAGAGCTCATCCAAGAGGTGGAAGAATCCTTAGCAAGGGTAAGAAAGCTCCGAGAATTCACTATAACAAAATATACTTTTTTTATGGCAAAATGTTAGTGGGGAAAAAAATTGCCACTAAATTTATGCAAGCCACTTATTATAAAGGGGAAAGTGAAAAACACCTATGATTCTTTAACATTTATGGGGGAGAGACTTTTCTTGCCATTAATAAAGAAAATAAAATGGGTGAGTCTAGGACTCCAATACTTTCTTTCGACAAAAAAAAAAAAAAAGTAAATAAAGGAAAAATAGAGAGAAAGAATATTATTTTTTATTATGTTCTAAACCATTCTTCTCTCTGTTTCCCTTAATCCCATTGCCCACCCTCATTGTCACTTAGCTTTCATCTTTAGTTTCTTTTTCCAACAAATCCATTGAAATTAACTCTCTTTTATGGCTTAGTTCAATCCAAAGAGTGTTGTGACTTTCAGAGATTTGTTAAAATGTGAGATAAATGAAGTGAAATTTGTCAAAATAATCAGCTGCTCACCAAGCTTTAAATGATCAGACTTGTTTTTGCCATGGAATCCTAGAATTGAGGACTTATGGAGACCCATAGTATCATACTTAGGCATAAAACGAAGTCCCTGAAAACAAAAGATAAATAAGGAACTTTGGATAACCACTAAGTTATTTTTTGTCATTGGCGTTTTCCCTATTTGGCGATTACTCTCTAAGAATGGGTGTTCATCCTAGAGCTCTTGGGTAAAGAAAGTCACACAGGATCATATTCAATTACCTTTCTTAGTGGTGATTGTTGATTCAATTGTAAGTGGTATTGTTAATTCAATTCCTCAAACTTCGTATCTCATGAGAAAATATTATTGTCTTTATTACCATACCTTTCTTTCTCAACATTGTGTTGTTGTCCCAAATATGTGACGTCCTTACTTTAGATAGTCCGAACGTTCTACTGTCCGGACAGCCAGAATGTCTGAAACTATATTTAAACTAGAGTGAGGAGCCATAAATCACCTAAATAATGACAAGAAAAATTAAGGAAAAATTTTAAGCAATGAAATGCATTAAGGTTAAATGAGCCGTAGCTCCAGCGATGGGTAACCCTAACGGGAAGTGACTGTGAAGATAGTTAGCGACCCTAGACCCGTGGAGAACCCTGTGAAATAATTTTTGGGACTCAAGTGAAGGATTCTTGAGGCTTAGATAACAATAGAATGCCAAGAAAACACAAGAAAAATTTAGTTAATCTGTACAAACAATTTTAACTCAGTAAGCAAAATAAAGGGTATTTTAGTCATTTCACCTTCAAAGATGATTTTTGACCAACTTGTCCATTTAAGTGAGTGAGGTTTATGTCCTAAAATATGAATAAATATTGCTAAAAATTTAATTAGAAATGAGTAAAAGAATGAAGAAAGAAAAATAAAAGAAAATGAAAACAAATTAGAATTATGACATGTGCATGATGAAAGATGATGTAATTAAAATTTCCTACCAATTAAACTTGGACAAACACTTATAAATGAAGTCAAAAATTAATTAAAAGAAATAAAAACCCATCATCTTCTTCCCATATCCATACTAGGCGAAACCCACTCCATAGCCCTTCCTCCATTTTCTTCCTTACAAGCTCTTAAAATCTTAGTTTTACACCATAATTCTTTAAGACCCCAACATAAAAAATTACTCCTACACCTTAAGAAAGTGTTTGGCAGCCAAGAGAGTGCAAGAAAAGTGAAGTTTGGGTGAAAGAAAATTCTGTTTACTAAGGTTAGTGCTAGTTATTACCTCTCTCTCTTTATTCTATGTTAATAGCTTAAATTGAGTAAGAAATTACAAGAAAAAGAAATAAAATATATATGTATGAGCACCATGTGTAACACCCCTATTTGCATAGCCTGGTATATTTCACTATTCCGGTGACTGGTGTTGGTCCGGATAATTAAGAGGATTAGAACCAGTCTTAAGACAACTAGATAAGCCCTGAACACAAATAATTAGTAATTGTCAATTAGTTAAATATAAATAAGAAATATAGAACATAAGAAGTTAAATGGGTGACCTTCTCGGGAAGGACTGCGAAGTCGATTTAAACTCAAATTTTGAATTGTAAAATGTGACGCTGCTGTCCTTAAGACTATTGTGAACACAGTGGAAAAGAGAAAATCACGAAAAAGAACTGTTAAGCCAGTCAAATAATTATGTCAAGGATTCGGAAGAAATATTGAATTATTTGCAAATCGGGTCGAATCGGCGAGAGGTAATTTTGTCAATTGACCCTAAGAGCTGATCCTGACCTAACTGTCAAATAAAATCGGAGAAAAGAAAATTTCAGAATTTAAAATTAAATTAAAGAACTAAACAAATATAAAGGAAAAAGAAAAAAAAAAGAAAAAAAAGAAAATGAATTATTACCTCACCCTTGTGACATCATGCATGATGCAATAAAAGAATAATTAATTAAATGGAAATTGACTAAGTCAAAAAGCAAGATAAATATACAAAAATTAAAAGAAAAACATTGTCATCTTCCTTCCCAATCTTGCCATCCTCACTCTCTCCTTCATCTCTCTCTAGAAACTCCATGGAAGCTCATTTTGAGCTTGATCAAACCCTAAATCCCACCATAGAAATTTAAACTTCCATCATTAAATCTTGAATTCAAGCTTTGATAGAGAACTTGACAATAAGAAGAAGAAGAAAGGAAGAAGTTTTGAAGAGGTGAAAATTCAAAGTGAGGTTAGTAAGCTAAACTTTTAATTTCTAGTGGAATTATTATGTTTAAATGCATGAATGAACTTAGAAATATGTTTAAAATGAAATAAAAACAAGTGTGGAGGATTAATCATGGATTTTGGTCAGCTAGGGTTTGCTATGGTAATGCATGAATTTGATTGGATTAAAAGTGTAGGCAAGCTTGTATGAATGTGGAGGTGATGTTGATATGCTTAGATTTGGTTAAATGTAACAACTAGTGTAGCTAAGGTTTTGGCACCTAGGGTTTGAAAGACAAAAGTGTGAAAATTTATTAAATGATGTGTTTGACTTTGTTGGAGATGAAAATTTAGATTCGGATTGGATGTGGGCAGTATGCAAGCAGCATGACCAAGGTCCCTTTTAGGGACCAAAACTGAAAATTTACAAGCCCAATTGGTATGAGGCCAATTAGGAATGAAACTAGACACAAAATGACACATTTTTCATTTAGGAATTATGCCCAAAAAGTGACCAAAACCTAGTGAACAAATTGACCAAATCCGGACTTAGGCAATCTGACATGTACAAAAATGACCAAATGAACAGTATTTGTTCATTTGGCCATAACTTGGGCTAGGCAAGTCCAAATGAGCTAAACTTTTACCAGTAGAAATCTAAGATATAGACTTAAAACTTTCATGAAGAACACAAACCCAAATTATGGCCTTAACTAAGTCATTTAGTCACCCAAAATTGGTGACCTAAAACTGCCAGCTCAAGTTTTGGTGCCCAGAAATCTGGGTAAGTCCAATTCGGCAGCCATGATTCAAATGGCTATAACTTGAGTTACAAGACTCCAATTGGAGTGATTGAAAAAGGAGAATAAACTTAAGACAATAAGGAATAATTTCTATGAAGAAAACTTAGTCAAATTCTAACAGCAAAATGACCAATGGAATAGTGTAACATAAGATACTAAAACTGAAAATTTACAATTTTGCCTAAAAATACCTAAGTTTTAAGAAAACAACCAAAACCAACAAAATTGATGACCAAAATGTGGTATGTGAGTATAGTTGGAGTTCTCATACCTTTTAAGTATAAGAAAGTCAATATTTTGACTTGAATAGTACTATAAATAGTAACCTCAACATGAAAACTTGCAAGAATATAAGTTTAAACATATTGGAATTAGTTATTGGAATTGTTATAAAGTAAAGATACTGAGACACTATAAATTTTGTGTTTCAGCTGAAAAAGACTTGGAAGGTCTGAGAGACAGAGTCAAGGCCTAGAGGCGACTCACGTCAGCTTTGTGCACAATAAACCTTATTTGAGCATTTTGTCATTGAAAAATTGATTTAGTATGATTTATGAAAATTTGATGTTAATCATGAATTGTGTTGCTACCTTGTGAATGAAATTATGACTTTGAAAATTTATTGAATTCTTTAAATAAAATGTTTGAAATAGATTTTTGATTCACACTTAGTGTGATAGTGCCTTATTATTCCTCCTCCATTTATGGGGTGAGATTGATTATTTTTCCTCCCTCTCTGGTTTACCAGTTGAGGTTGTAGATCGGATGAGTACTGTAACACCCCTCACCCGTCTACAGTATAGCTGAGCAAAGTGTGTCACACGGAGTGCCGGAGCACCTGTTCTTATCTGATTTCATTACAGTTCTTGATTTATTTAATCAAAAACTTTATTTAAGGTTTAGGCTATTTTTACTTTTATCAAAATCTAGCTAATTTGGAAATTTCAAAAATTTTAACGATAATCCGGCAGAGTGCCTGCTGTAATTTGGACTAACAGTTCTTCTGAACCTACTAAAAACAATTTCAATATATGCTCAAATTCATAACTCAGATTATCTCAAAGCATTCTCATCAGTTTCTCAAACTCAGATTCAGTCTCAAAATTTCTCAAACTCAATCTCATTCTTTATGATTAGATAATCAATTCAAATATCAGAATTCTTATATTTCATTAACTTATATAATTTTCCAATTAAGTACAAAAATTTATCAAGTACAGGATATATAAATGAAATTACAGTTACTAATTCACATTACAATATAAGCAGTAATTATAATGTACAGATTAGAAAACATGCTTAAAATGAGCCCTATCTACATGCATTGCTGAGGAGGTGACAACCTTGAACTTTTCTGACACTTCTGCAGATCTAGACTCCAAAAATCTCAGTCAACTGTCTACTGGTTTTACCTTTAGTACCTACGCGAGGAAACAATTTCATCGCGCTAAGCATTTCTGTCACACCCTACCCCTCCGTAAGGCATAACATGATCCCGTAGTATATCTAATGAATTACCAACTTCGTCTACAAATAACCCATTAAATACACTACAAGGGATTTTAAAACTTTTCTTACTTCTTTTTACAGTGGTGAGCACTTTTGACAGGTATTAAAAATTTTCTTTCACTAAAGTGAAGCAAAATAATAAATTTGAGTATCAATAATTTCTGTAAAAATTTTAGCAGAGTGCCATCTGTATTTTGAATAAAACAGTTTTTCAAAAAACTGTAAAAAACACTTCAAATATATAATTTCTCAATCCCAAACTCCAATAATTTGTTCAACACAATAAATTTCTCAACATTATCAACTCAGTTCAACAATCAATTTTTCAGTGTTTCCAAAAAAAAAATTGAGATAAGATAAATTTATCACAATACTTTTACAGGCCAAAATAGTTTACAATTTTAGTTTACAACTGCTCAAGACCAAGTACAATATATACATATAGTGCACATACATTACAACAAAACTACACAATATGGTATACTCAATATACCAAGTGAAATCTCAAAATGTGATACAAGCAGCCTACTCTATTGCTCTGTTCGTCTGTCTACCTGCGACAACAATGAAAAAGCTATAGCTGAGTAAAATTTACTCAGTGGTGCACAATAACAATTTAAAATGCAGTATATAAAACTTTTATTAACAATTTAAATTCAAATAATTCATAATTTCATGTCACGATTTTCACAGCTCATATAACACAAATTTGATCAAACCATTGAATAACATAGTGTTGCCAATTAATAACACAACTTAAGTCATGACACAAACATTTCCGAACATGCCATGTGTAAATCACGATAAGGCACACTCACCCACTAATCGAAATCAATGAGGGAGGAAGCTAGCTAGATAATGAGTACTCATCCACACTCACCTCAGACTGGCAAGTCAAAGAGGGAGGAATATAATCACACTCACCCCATAAATGGAGGAGGAACATAATAACATTGTCATGCCAAGTGTGAATCAAAACAATTCCAAATCACAATATTTTATACAAACCACAAATCATATTTTATCTCAAAATTTCCATTTGCAAAGTAGGCAACACAATAATTTCCAAATAATATTCCCAAGGCCAAAACAATAAAAAACTATTCATAACTCATTTCTCTAAATAAATTTTCTAGTAAAAGTAGTGACTATAAAAAGTATTGTGCACAGACCTAATTTTAGTCGCCTCTAGGCCTTGACTCAATGTCTCTTATGCTCCTCAATATCCTTTTCAACTAAACACACAATTTAAAGTGTTTCAGTACTCAATGAATTTGTTTCTAACAATAAAATCTAATATTTAAATTTTCTTAGTACTATTCCCTTCAATTCATTTCATTAGTCAACCTATAATGTTGACCCTTGATGCACTCTAAGTGAGTCAATTCTAATGTTACCAATATGTCACATTTTATAGTCCTTTAGTGTTGGTATATGTTACCAATTTCATTTCCACGTGTACTGCATTTTATTGCAATTTACCGGATTTCGGTGTACTATTTTGACCTAGCCAGATGACCTAGTTCCCTCAATTTTTGGGTTTTGGTCCAAACTACTTGTAGGTATATGTCTTATTGCACGCGGGGCAAAATTTCAGGTCATTCTGAGTTGTGTAGACCAAGATATAGTCAATTTACCAATGCTGAACAGAATGCACTAAAATGGTAGGCTTAGGTCATTTTTAGGTCACTTTTGGTTCGGCTAGTTTTGGTACCTAAATTTGTGCAACCTATTTGGATTGGTTCTGGCCATTTCTAGGCTTTGGTGTCTTCATAAGAATTGTAGATCTATGTCTAAACTATTCACGGTAAAAATTTCAGGTCATTTGGACCTGTTTTGAGTAAGTTATGGTGAAAACACTAACTACTACTCAAATGGTCAATTTTCAGGCTTTCAAGTCACTAATCCGGATTTGGTCATTTTTCAAGTCACCTTCTAGGAAGAATTTAGGTAAGCTTCCTTCATGAAAGTTGGTACATTTTGTGCCTAGTTTCACCTCCAATTTGTTTCATACCAATTGGAGTCACACACTTAAGGTTCTAAGCTAAAACATGCACTGCCCTACTACATATTCTTCATCACTTACCAATTACACATTCTATACTTACCAAGCTAACTCTTTCATGCCAATTCTGGTTTGTACCATACCATTAACACACTTTACATCACATTTTGGTCATTTTGGGCAGTTTGTAACCACTCTCAACACACACATTATAACTCAGAATTTTCAAAGTCCAATTATAATAATTTAACCACATGAACATACCTCATTTACATGTCCAAATCCAAACAAGTATTCACATACACATGCTGCCACCATAAGCAACATAATTCAAAAATATTTCATGAACTTAAACACCTCAATCTTCTTCATGAGGCTACCACAAGTTTACACATACCCATCAACTTCCATTTTCACTTTTCAAGCTTACAAATCAAACTTTACACATGGAATTCAACTTCAATACAATTAAACATTTAAATCAACATCTAAACAACCATTTACATGCAAGGACAAGCTGTTCATGGTGAGGTTTCATGGCTGCTGAAATGGCTCAACTCCTGTAACACCCCCGTTGCATAGCCTGGTATATTTCACTGTTCCGGTGACCGGTATCGGTCTGAATAATTAAGGAGATTAGAATCCCGTTTAAGACAACTTAAGAAGCCATAAACATAAATAATTAGTAATGTTTAATTAGTTAACTATAAATAAGAAAAACAGAACATAAGAGGTTAAATGAGCCGAGAGTCATAGCGATGAGTGACCTCCTCGGGAATGATTACGAAGTCATTTTAAACTCAAATTTCGAACCGTAAAATATGACGCCGTGGTCCTTAGGACCCTTATGGACACAGTGGAAAAGAGAAAATCACGAAAAAGAACTGTTAAGTCAGTCAAATAATTAGGTCAGGGAGCCGAAAGAAATATTGGATTATTTGCAAACCGGGATGAACCGGCGAGGGGCAATTTGGTCAATTGACCCCGAGAGCTGACTCCTGACCTAACTGTCAAATAAAATCGGAGAAAAGAAAATTTCGGAATCGAGAATTAAATTAAAGAACTAATAGAAAAAAAAATAAATAGAAAAAAAAGAGAAAAGGAAAGAGGTTGGAAAAGTCAAAAGTTATGACATCATGCATGATGTCATAACTAAATTAATAAATTGAATTAATTAATTTGGATTTAGGGGTCTTCCATAAGCAAAAAAACGTGTAAAAGGAAAACAAAGGAAAAAAATTAGGATTTTCTTCTTCTTCACCTCTCGCTTTGCCACCCCATTTTCCCCAAAATCCTCCATGAATGGTTCTTCATTTAAGCTTACATTTAAGCTAAATTTTCTTCACTTAACCTTCTTAACTTCCTTAAATACCTCACTAGAACCTTTAATCTCAACTTAAGCACAAGAAAGAAAGAGGAAAGAAAGAGAACAATTGAAGGCTTGGCATTTAAATTGAGGTTAGTATGCTAAACTCTTTATTTATCCATTCAAATGCATGTTTAGGTAATTAAGTGAGCTTAGAACTTGATTTAAATGAAACAAATATGGGGAAGGACCATTGCTGAAATTTTGGCCTGGTTGAAGGGAGTATGAATTGCATGAATTAAATGAGTTAAAATGAGTTTAAAAGACTTAATTAGTTGAATGATGATAGTTTGGAATTTTGAATTTGTTAATGGCAACAAAGTAGTGAAATTAGGGTTTGAATGCTAGGGTTTGTGAACCAAATTTTGGAGAAATGCTTAAATGATGACTTTGGTCTATTATGAGATGAAAAATGGTCAATAATGACCAAAAGAGATGTGTGGGAATTGTTGGAATGAAAACCAAATTCGTAGGTCAAATGGTCATGCTGCTAGCAGCATGACCAAACCTACTTTGAAGGACCAAAACTCAAATTTTACAAGCCTAATGGATATGCCACCAATTGGAGATGAAAATAGACATAAAAGAGCACAATTTTCATTAAGGAACCATGGCCAAAAACTGACCAAAACTTGGTGAAACAATTGACCAAAGTGAAGTGATAGCAGGCTGCCACTGCACTAAATTGACCAAATGAACAGTAACTATTCATTTGGTCATAACTCGAGTTAGACAGGTCAAATTGACCTGAAATTTGTCCAGGGGTTAGAGGGCATATAGATCTAAAACTTTCATGAAGAACATCACCCCAAATTATGCCATTAACCCATCCAGATTATTGAGCAAAGTTAGGCTACCAAACCTGTAACTCTGCAGAGTTTTCATTGAGCAGCAATGTTTGGATGGCTATAACTCCCTCTAGAAAACTCGGATTTAGGCGATTCTTGAACCAATGGAAACCTAAGACATAGTAGAACATTTCATATGAAGAAAGTGAGACCAAATTATGAACATAACTTGATCAAATTATTGACCAAAGTTGGACTAAAATCTGCCAGAACCAAAAACTGCAGCATGAACAGTGCACGCGAACAGTAAACTTATTTTGGCCATAACTTGAGCTACAAAACTCTGATTGAGGTGATCCAAAAATGAGAATACACTTAAGACAATAAGGAACATTTTCTATGAAAAAAATTTTGTTAAATTCCAACAGTAGATCGACCAATGGAATAGTGCAACTTCGGAGAACCAAAACCAAAAATTGGCAATTTTGCCAAAATGACCTAAGCTTTAAACAAATGACCAAAACCAACAAGTTTGGTGACCAAAATGTGGTATTTGGGTGAAGTTGGAGTTCCCATACCTATTAAGCCTTAGAAAGTCAATAATTTGACTTGAATAGTGCAGTGAATAGTAACCCGAAACACAAAATTTTGAGAACGTCGAATTTAACATGTTAGAGCTAGGTAAATGTGAAGTTAAGTTTAATTTGGATTTATTTTAAGTTTTAGTACTGAAAAATTGAAAAATTTCGTGTTTCAGTGGAAAAGAATACTGGGATAGAACCCGAGGAGTTGAGTCGAGGCCAACAGGCGACTCGTTTGAGGTTTGTGCACAACATATACTTTTATAATCATCTTCTGCATATCGTTTTGAATAATATGAAATGTTGGATTAAGGTATTCTTATGATGTTTAATCTAAATTGTTGAAAGTTATTATGTATATTTGAAAAGACAATGTTTAGTAAATCGTTAAGATAAGTTTTGAAACCACAATGTCATGACCACATATTTGAACACCTCACTAGCACGACTAGTGGGGGTAATTAGTTTCGAATTTTGATTCCTTCTCTGGAGAAGTGTTGAGGTGTGCCAGTAGAAGAGGATGTGAATGGATATCCATATATTTGAGCTAGCTAGCCTTGTGATATGATTTCTCTTTAGCCTCTGGCTATTGAGATTCATGTGATTTCTCTTTAGCCTCTGGCTATTGAGATTCTATTTGTTTCGAATGGCATGATCTAACTGTGGGTTTTATGAAATGTGTTTTGATACCTTGAAATGAACTTGGTTTACATGTAAAATCTTACCATGCATGATTGTATTTAATTTTCATGTTTAGCCAAATTTTTGAATGAATGTGCTTTAAGTTTTGCATAAAGATTATTTTAGTATATTGTGCACCACTGAGTCCTAGTACTCAGCGATAGCTTTATTCTTTGTCATGAGATCTGAGAGACTAGAGGAGCAGCGATGGTAGTCTTGAGGTGTGTGAAGTCATCAGCTTGAAGCCTTTGGGTATAATTTATACCCTAGCTGTAAATACTTCTTTTGATGTATATATTGCACATAAATGTATGGACATGTAAAAATGGGTCTTGAGCAGCTTGTACACAAATTTGTATGAAGTTTGTAATAAAGTTTAGTTTGTGTTTCTTTTGATATAAATTTGTAAGGTTGTGTATAAATTATTTTGTTTTTAATGAAATATGAATGATATTGATTGACAGTATTTTGAGAACTATTGAACTTGTGAATTTTGAGAAATTGATTGAGTTTGATTGTGAAACCCAAGTAGTGGTTGAGAAAAACTTTTAGAAGTGCTTTTTACAGGTATTCGAAGAACGGTTTTTTCAAAATACAGAGGAAACTCTGTCAAAATTTTTATAAAATTTGCGGAAAACTAAAATGGCCAAAAATATTAATTAGTTTTAATTTCAACTAAATGTTTTAAATACTTATTAGAAATGCTCACCACTTGTCAAAGATAAGAAAATTGTTTTAAAATCCCTTGTAGAGTACTTAATGAGTTATCGGTAGGTGAAGTTCGGTAGTTCATTAGGTATTCTACAGGATCATGTTATGCCTTACAGAGGGGTAAGGTGTGACAACTCCAATAATTCATCAAACATAAAAAATTCTTCCATAAATCAACTACCCACAACCTTGGTTACACTTTTAATGAAACAAGAATTGAAAACACCCACTTACCTCTTTTGGACTTCTTCAAAACCTCACCAAAACTTATCTTTCTTGCTTCCTTATTGCTGCCCAAGATTTGTAGACAAGGTTTAGTGAAGGAACCTAGTGGAAAAGGTGACTTGATCAAGGTTGCATGGAGCTCCTTCCATGGCCGGCAATGGTGGTTTGAAATGGAGCTTGAATTCGGAAAGGAGAGAGCATGAGGAAGAAAGAGTGTTGCAGAATATTAGTGGGACAAATTTTGGTTTTTTAATGCTTTAGATATCGCATAGTGGTCCACTAAGTGATTAAAGAATTTAAGTTAATGTTAAACTTCCATTTATTCCACATTATACCCATAATTTTTCTTATTTATACAACACATAATATTTCATTTTTTCATGGCATTTTCAAACTTTATTACTATTTATTTTTAATGGAAATTTAGGTCAAAAGGTAACTCGGGGTGTCAATTGATCACAATGCCCCTATTCGGATTGCATTCCCGATTTTTCGGTAACATCGAGTTTTGTCGTTTTCTCTATTTCTCGTTTTTCTTTGTACTAATTAATTAATTAATTTTTCTTTGATATTTCTAATGACATTTATACTTCAATAAGTCTTTAATTTTGTCTTAAAACTAAATTCTGAGGGTTTCCTATAGTCCTGGGGTCAGCTCTTGCCTGCGCCGTAACTTCCCCGTGCGGTCACCCATCGCTGCGGTGCTGGCTCGTTTAACTTAGTTTCATTTTATTGCTATTATTTTTCCTTTGTTTTTCTTGTATTTTCTTTTCTTGTATTTCATTATTTTATGTCTCGTCACTAACAATTAAATGTAGTTCTAGACATCCTAGCTGTCCGGACCGACACTGGTAACTGGAATAGTAGAACGTACTACCGAACATAGGGGTGTTACAATTTCTACTTAGTGGTGCAATAGTATAACAAGAAATAATATATACAAATAAAAAAAGAAATAAATCATAATTCAGATATCCAGGAATCAATTATTCTAACTGTATTGTATTTTAAGTCTCTACGGTTCTGCAAATTATATTTTTGTTATGTTTCTATTGCTAATCTCTTTTACTCATTTCATTTAATGTTTAATTTTAATTGTACTGAAATTTCTGTATACTTAACTTAACTTAACTGCCTAAATTGAATAATATTTTAATTGACTGCCTGTGTACCCTATACACTGACCAGACTAGATAAACGGATATATTAGCACTGGGTACCTAGTACCTCGGGCCGTCACACCATCGGTCACAAAGTATCTCCCGGTGTGCAAACAGTGTGGCTAAAAAGCCATATAATCAATCAGGCATTAAGCCGAGTATAATAACACAATCTGTATAGCCATAGGCTATTAAAATCATAGTATGGCATAATAAGCCATGAAACACAATATGACGTAAAGCCATTTACAGAACAACTGTCAGAATCCTATTGGCATGCCAACCTATCCAAACTAGTCAACTAGGCAAACTAGGGCATATTACAAGATTAAATATTTATTTCTTTATTTTTAGGGTTTACTGGTCATTATATAATTCACTGGTCAATGAAAATGTTGACCTTTTTATACATTATGGATAAGTTGATTCTAGTATCAACATGTCACAATTTGCATTTCAATATGCTATCAATATTGTGTAATTTACCATTTTTACAAGTTGGCATTCATTGCCAAATTACTTCAAGCATCATTGTATGTAAATGTCAAATCTCAATTTTTGTGTGCTAGATTGGTCTAGCTTAAAGTCCTATTTCTCTTAGTTTTTAGCTTCTGGTCAAAGAAGCAAAATTGTAGCTCTATATCTTATTGCACTCTGGGCAAAATGTCAGGTCATTTTGAGTTGTATAGATCAAGATATGATCAATTTACTAAAGCTGGACAAATTACACCTTTAGTGCAAAATTTGGTCAATTTTAGGTCACTTTTAGTTCTGGGAGTTTTGGTACCTGAAATTGTGCAAGCTATTTGACTTGGTTTTGGCCATTTTTGGGCTTTGGTGTCTTCATAAGAATTGTAGCTCTATGTCTTATTGCACTCTGGGAAAAATTTTAGATAATTCTGAGTTGTATAGACCAAGATATGGTCAATTTACTAAAGCTGGACAGATTGCACCTTTAGTGCAAAATTTGGTCAATTTTAGGTCACTTTTAGTTCTGGTAGTTTTGGTACCCGAACTTGTGCAAGCTGTTTGACTTGGTTCTGGCCATTTCTGGGCTTTGGTGTCTTCATAGGAATTGTAGCTCTATGTCTAAGCTGTCCATGGTAAAAATTTCAGGTCAATTGGACCTGTTTTGAGTGAGTTATGGTCATCCCAATGACTACTGTTCATATGATCAAAAATCTGGGTTTGCAAGGTTGCCATTCCGGATTTGGTCATTTTTAAGGTCAGTTTCTAAGAAGAATTTTGGCGATATGAAAGTTGACCTATTTGGTGTCTAGTTTCACCCCTCATTGGCCTCATACTAATTGGGTTCACAGTTTTGCACTTATGACCTAATTTAAGTGCTGCCAACATACACAACCTGCATTTGAATATCACACTTCCAATTTTGACAATCCTCCTCCTCCCAATACTTCAATATTCAATCAATGGCACTTCTATATATACTGTACACAATTCCAGCAAGCATTTTGGGCAGAACACTCCAGTGCTCAGTACACATATTACCACTCTAATTCTCAAAATTAAATTCAACACAATATATACATGTATTCACTTAATTTTTACTGCATACAATTCCACCACTACTTCACATATACTGCCCTTAAACCTAATTACCATAATTCATCAATTTAATTCATGATATCAAGCATCAATTCATGCACTTCAAGGCTGCCAAAAATGGCAGTTTGCTAAGATCTCCAAATTTCTTTCCAAAACCCCTAAGTTCAATACTTACTTACACATACATGGGAATTAATTGGCTAGCACTTCAATTTAACTCCATCAACACTAATTCCCATCAATTTAATGTAAGAAAAATTCTAAGAACATGAGCTCCCATGGTTGCCAAAAATTATACACATCAGTAACTCATCAAAACCTTCAAATTTCTTCACCATTCAACTCATCTCAACCTTAAAACAAACTTTAATGAAGCAAGGAATGAAAAACTAGCACTAACCTTTTTTGAGCTTCACCAAAACTTCATCAAATCCTCTTCTTTTTTCTTCCAACATGCTTCCCAAGGTGTGTGTGCAAGCTTTAATGAAGAAACCAAGTGGAAAGGAGGCTTGAATCATGAGTGCATGGTGGTGGAGTGAGGTTTGGCCATAGAGGATTTCCATGGTGTTTCTCTCGGCTGGTTTGTTTCCAAGGTTGAAGATGAACATTTCTGTCCCAAATTGGCTTATATATGTGTCCCAAAATCTGAGTTAGTGCAGCACTAACTATAAATTAATGATTTAATTACTTAAAGTTTCATAATTTGCACATTTGCCTCATTTCTTCCACTATTTATATAATGTATCTCATTTTTATTTTTCATGACATTTTCAAAGTGTAATACCACTTATTTTTAATGGACATTGAGGTCAAAAGTCAACAGTAGGTGTTAATTGACCAAAATGGCCCTCTTCGAGTCAAATTCAGACTTTTTCAGTGCTACCAATTTACTCCCTGTACCGTCGATTCCTTAAATTTTCGTTTTTGTTTATATTGACTTACTAAATTTTCTTTGAGATTTCCAATGTCAATTACACCTGAGTAGACCTTTAATTATGTCTCGAAAATATTTTCTCGAGTTCCCCGCAGTCCAGGGCTAGTCAACGGTCCTTGTCGTAACTTCCTGGTGCGGTCACCCATCGCTACGGGTTTGGCTCATTTAACTTAGTCACATTTTATTTCTTTTATTTTTCTTTAATTTTTCTCATCACATATTTCATTATTTTATACTTCCTCACTGTCAATTAAGTGTAATTTCAGACATTTTGACTTTTTGAAGTAGACATTAGTCGTCTGAATAGTGGAACATACGGACTACGTAAAGTGAGGATGTTACAAGTACTCATTAGCTAGCTAGCCACCTCCCTCATTGATTTCGATTAGTGGGGTTGTAGATAGCTTTGTCGTGGTGTACAACACGGCATTGATCAGAAATTTTATATCATGGTTTAAGTTGTGTATGAATTGGCAACGCTGTGTTTATTAAATTATTTGACTAAAATTGTGCTATAAGGAGTTTTGATAATTTGTGAAATGTGATTGTGAAATATTTAAATTGTGATTTGTAGATGAATGTTTTATGTACTGCATTGCAAATTTTTATTATGTACCACTGAGTATTTTTATACTCAGCGATAGCTTATTTTGTTGTCGCAGATAGGAGCAAGGAAAAAGCAGCAGAGTGAGCTACTGAACTGGAAAAGCCTTTGCTGATTTTGTACGGGTATTATTTTATACCCAATGTAATTTAGTTTGATGTAAATAAATATTATTTATATGTATTAATGTAAAGTTAAGCAGTTGTATTTATAAATTGTAATAATATTATTTTTGGATTTTATATCTGTAAATTAAACTTGTGAATGTAAAATAGCTTTATTGAATGCAATGTTGATGGAATTATTTTGAAATGGTTTGATATGAGAATTTTGAGTTGAATTGAGATTATTTGGAGGTTGGGAGTTGAGGACATTTATTGGAAGTGTTTTTTTCTGGTGTTTGAAAAACTATTTTCTTAAAATACAGATAGCATTCTGCCGAAATTTTTCTAAAATTTGCGAAAAAATAAAAATAGAAAAAAATTATACTAGTTTTAAAGCTTCGAATAAATGATTTTAACTCCTATCAAAATGCTCGCCACTTCCAAAATGTAAGAAAATGGTTTTAAAATCCCTTGTAGGATACTTAATGAGTTATCGATAGGTGGAGTTTAGTAGTTCATTAGGTATTCTATGGGATCATGTCATGCCTTACAGAGGGGTGAGGTGTGACATGTTTTAGTGGTATTAGAGCATGGTTTTACAATAAATTTTGACTATGTGTATGAATATTTCTTTAATAAGTACAACTGCTCAAGTGTCTTTAATTGATGCATATGACATATTTACATCATGAATATGCACTAACGGAGGTCAACCTCCTTGTGTTTGATCTCAGGAAGTAGAAATTTTTGGGAAATGAAATGGAAAAAAGAGATCATTCCGTGGAACAATCTATTGAGGCTGAGGTTCAAGAGGAAGGCCCAACACTCCAGAATGTGAGTGGGTCAGCCACTGCAGCTTCTACTCCAGCGCCGCAGTTTTCTGCTCAATTTGCACAGTAGATGGCTGCATTTTTCCAAAAAATGGTGAGAAATATGCCACCTCAAGCTCAGATGCAAGCACCTACAACACAACCACAGCCCTCGGCTCAGCAATATGAAAAATTAATGAAATTTGGTGCCATCGAGTTTAAGGGTACTGTGGATCCACTGGAGGCTGAACAATGGTTAAAAAGAATGGAAAGGGTATTCGGAAAACTACAGTGTGTTGAAAAATTAAAATTTGAATATTTAGTATCTCTTCTGCAAGGGGATGCATATGAATGGTGGAAGAACATCCCCCACAGCCTGGTTAAGCCACCTGTGTTGACATGGACAGACTTCCTGAGGGAATTCAGGCAGAAATGGGTTTCAAATGCGTATGTAGATATGAAATTGCAAGAATTTTTGAGCCTGAAGCAAGGGGACAGAACAATAGTAGAGTATGAGCAGGACTTTTCAAGGCTCAGCCACTATGCGAGAAGCTTAGTCTCCACTCCCAGAGATAGATGTAAGAGGTTTGAGGCTGGGCTGAGGCCTAGCTTAAGAATGCAAGTTGTGGGATTCAGACACCAGAATTTTTCTGAGCTGATTTCACAGGCCCTAGAACTAGAAAGGATAGAATCAGAAGGGGCAGTGAAGAAGGGTACACAAGAGAAAGAGAAGACTGAAAAGACTACTGGTCAAGTACCTGAAAGTAGTTCAGGGAAGAGGAAATAGTCTAGAGGATCAAGCTCTCGCAGATCTGGCAGAGGTAGATTCTCTGGCCAAAGACCACCCCGGTCTGGTCAGCAGGCCCAGTAAGCACCCCGAGGAGCTCTATCAGTATGGCAGTGTGAAACTTGTGGTAGAACACACGATGGGGTTTGTTTCAAGGCCACAGGTGCATGTTTTAACTGTGGAGGGAGCGGACATTTCGCTAAGAATTGTACTAGTCCGCGCCGATCTGGACCTTCTGCTACATCTGAGGGATCAGCCCAAGTCTCTGCACCTAGAGGGTCACAGCCAGTTGGTAGAGGTAGAGGTAGAGCTAGGGGTCCTGGTAACACTCCTGGAAGTCAAAGTACTGTTAACCAGCCAGTACCCAGTAGCACACCAGTCAGAGTGTATACAATGCGTCAGAGGGAGGAGGCTGAAACATCAGACATAGTAGCTAGTATTTTCTCCATCCTTGACCAAGATGTATATGTGTTGTTTGATCCTGGCTCCTCACATTCATATGTTAGTGTAGTGTGATGTGTTCTACTACTATTCAGTGTGTACCAATGGACTATGATGTGCTAGTAACTAGTCCATTAGGCCAGGAGGTCAGGGTAAATAGACTATATAGGGATTGTCCTCTGGTGATCCAAGAACACACTTTTCTGTCTAATTTGATTGAAATGCCTTTCAGAGATTATGATATTATCTTGGGCATGGATTGGTTAGCCAGGCATCATGCCATGATTGACTGTAGACTGAAGACAGTCACTTTTGGTCTCCCTCAGTATGGTGATGTAGTAATACATGGGGAGAGATAGTTATTGCCGTCAAACATCATTTTAGCTGCACTGGCCAGAAAAATGATTAGGAAGGGGTGTGAGGCGTATTTGGCACATGTGATAGATACCCAAGTGGGTAGTCCAGCATTGAGGGACATCCCTACGGTATGTGATTTTTCGGATGTAATTCCCTATCAATTGCCAGGATTACCTCCAGAAAGAGAAGTGTAGTTTGAGATTGATGTTATGCCTGGTGTGGACCCAATCTCCATAACTCCATACAGAATGGCACCAGCAGAACTAAAAGAATTGAAAGTGCAGTTGCAAGAGCTGCTTGACATGGGCTTTATCCGCCCTAGTGTGTCACCTTGGGGAGCGCCAGTGTTGTTTGTAAAGAAGAAGGATGGCACTCTCTGATTATGCATTGACTATTGACAGTTGAATAAGGTGACAATAAAGAACAGATACCCATTGCCCTGCATTGATGACTTGTTTGATCAGTTGAGGGGTGCAGCTGTGTTCTCCAAAATTGACCTGAGATCAGGTTATTATCAGCTAAAAGTATAAGAGCAGAGTATTTCTAAAATTGCCTTTAGAACCGGCTATGGCCATCATGAGTTCTTGGTCATGCCATTCGGGTTAACTAATGCTCTGGCTGCTTTTATGGATCTGATGAACACTATCTTCAGACCATACCTCGACCAGTTTGTAGTTGTATTTATAGATGATATATTGGTTTATTCGAGGAATGCAGAAGAGCATGATAGACATCTGCGCATTGTGCTGCAAACTTTGAGGGAGAAACAGCTATACGCCAAATTGTCGAAGTGTGAATTTCGGTTAAAAGAAATATCTTTCTTGGGGCATGTAGTATCGGTAGAGGGTATTAAGGTGGATCCTAGCAAGATAGAAGCTGTCCTTAATTGGAAGCCACCCAGAAATATCACAGAGATTCGCAGTTTTCTAGGTTTAGTTGGATACTACCGTAGATTTGCGAAGGGATTCTCCATGTTGGCATCTCCATATACAGTTTACAGCGATGCTTCTCACAATGGATTAGGCTGTGTACTGATGCAAGATCAGAATATTATTGCTTATGCATCACGCCAGCTAAAACCGCATTAGAGGAACTATCCGACACATGACTTGGAGCTTGCAGCTATAGTATTTGCTCTCAAGATCTGGAGACACTATTTGTATGGGGAGAAATGCTACATCTACACAGATCATAAGAGTTTGAAGTATTTGGGCACCCAGAAAGAGTTGGATTTGAGATAGAGGAGATGGTTAGAGTTGATAAAAGACTATGATTGTCTGATAGACTATCAGCCAGGGAAAGCTAATATGGTGGCTGACGCCTTAAGTCGC